>NC_136061.1:1044627411-1045250411 GCF_964261635.1 Lissotriton helveticus | reverse complement strand
GTGTTTTTGCCTTTGCCGGGTACAAAGTGCACGTGAGCTTACACCAACCAGTCCTACATTTGACTCCATTGGTGTATACCTGTGTACATTAATCAATCCTCTGTATTTATAGAGCGCACTTCTACTCAGAGGACCTGATTACGATTTTGAAGACGGGTTACTCTATCACAAGCGTGACGGATATCCCCTCCGCCATATTAGGAGTTCCATTATATCCAATGGAACATAAGGAACTCGTAATAGGCCGGACGAAATATCCCTCACGTTAGCGATGGATTTAAGAGTAACCCGTCGCCAAACTCGTTATCATGCCCAGTGTCCCGAAGCTACTAGACTGCGGATGCTGATGGGCGCCATCAAAATGTGCACGTAGTTATAGACGTTTGGTGTTATTACAGCCTGGACTGTCAAATATAAAAAATCCCTCTGTACGCCATGAACATGAACGTTTTGCAATTTATAGCATTTTTAAATTACCAAATACCTTTCTTTTGTTTTTTATAGATTGAGTTGTGAAGAAAAAGCAGACGTTCCTGTACTTTTCAGAGATGTCTCATCACTTTTGCTCATCCAAATTTTAACAATGCCCCAGCCCTTGCGCAAAGGTAAGTACACAATGTGAAACCCCACTGCCTCTAAGTGGAAAATATGGGTCTTCAGAACATCAAGTCATAACGTGTTAGATGGATGCCAGAGTAATAGCAGTGTCTTATCTCAAAAGTGACATTGAACTGACATTTTTGTGTGGTTTGCCTTGCTTATCTGTGCCGCGTCTTCCTCCTTTATCAGTCATTCAATGCAGTGAAGACAGGAGGCATGGAAACAAAAAAACGTATCAAGATCTGTTCTAGAGAAATCATGCCCTTCGCTTGACCTTCGTCTGCTCACTGTGAAGAGGCAGCTCTATATTTCAAGCTGAACCGAACGCCTCAGGGTGAAGGAATGTAATTTATTTTGAATTCAGCTCTTCGTATTGCAGCAGTCGTGTAATAAGGGGGCAGCGACCAAATGCTAATCACTATTGTGCAGTGCGTAGAAGAAATGCAGCATCATGTTTGTGTGAAATAAATGGAAATGCTTTTATTTGAAATAATTGTTTTCATCGATACAATTAACAGGTTGACTGTGTCTCTTTGAATCTGACAAATATAAGTGAAGCCATTTGTTACTGGTTATTATCCCTGAGCCCACCAAACAGTGGCACACACGGACCTTTGCTTTTACCGTTTGGGTGTAGTGGCACCATTGTGTCACCAGGGTAAAGCTATTGGAGCGGATCTTTAAAGAAATGACCACTGTTACCATATCATTACCTTGCCACTGAAGTGCTTCAGTTGCAGTGCATGGATGGAGATGCGTCCTTTTGGTGCAGTACTATTGCATTCATTATACCCTTCAAGCAAATGCTTCTTTGCTCAAGAGCACCTGCATCGTAGTACGAAATATAGGATGCATTGTTTCCAACCTTAGTCCTATGTTTCTTCAAGAACTATGTCTACAAGTAACATTAGAGCAGAGTAAGGCAAGGCATGGATGAAAGGCTTCTATGGTTGAAGCTATCTGTTAATTAGCTGTGTTGAGCATTTGACAACGAGGTCTCTAGTAAAGTAGATGAAGGCAGACACCAGAACACCTCTGAACCCTAGAACAGAAAAGCACCACAATGCAGTCCAGATTAAATGTTTGTATGGTACAGAACATATAATCTCATGTAATGTCCATGATCGCAACCTGACCGCAAACATGTGCACAGTTAAATGAAGGATCGCAGTTCTCCTGGTGAAAATCTGGGTACCTTGTCATGGGTTCTCACTGGTTTGTGAGACAGCCCTTCTCTGATCTGGGGTCAATGGCACAGAGTACTTCGAGACCATGTGCAGCATCTAAGGACTCCTTAACCACTTTGGGGTCTTCCACACAGGCAAAGTTAGGCTGGCCAACAGAGCTTCTGCAGGACCGTTAAGCTTGTTTCCAGCCTGCGAATCGGAAAAGGGCAGCACTCCTCTCCATGTTCAGAAGAACCAAAGAAGTGTTTATATAGGCTTGTGTCACCAGTGTTGCTCATTAAGCTGATCTGAGCTTCAGCTTATATTTTGAAGTTTACGCAGTTGGGCTGCATCCCACGTCCAGTCTGATTGACTGAATACTCTGCAGTTCAAAAGTCCAATTGGTTAGGGTGTTACAGTTTCTTTCCTTATAGCGACTCCTAAGAAGGGCATCCCTTGCCATCTTTTCAGAACTTGTTTTGGTGGTACTGCCTATAGGCAACTGGCTGTTGTAGCTGAAAACCAGGATGGATTCCAGAGACAAAGGAACAAAAGAGGAAGACGTGGGTATGAGCTGCTCTTGTTCTGTATGGGCACCATTCATTCTCCATCTTCCAACCATCTTTCATACCATTGAAAAGATGATCACAATCAGTCAGTTGTAACTCTAAAGACAGTTGCACCATCAGCCATCACAACAATCTAATGTTCTCACAAGTCACAAATTATATGGGCTATTGTTCAAAAACCTCTGGATCATAATACACAGAAACATTAACACTTATGAATCAGCTTAATATTAAGAGACCCCACTGCATCAAGCCAGTCCAGAATGAAGCATTACTCCTGAGTTCAGTTATTCCATCCTAAAACCTAAGATGCAGCACCAATCAAGGCCTATGCTGATGAGTGCATGGGGTCTACACCATAGGGTCCTTGGGGCGGAGAGGTCTTTTGATGGTCTCTCTAATCCTAGTGCAAATAAAGGGCCTTCTTTAGGGGCACCATGTATTCAGTTTTATGGGTCCCTAAGAATCAGGTGCCCCATCAACTATTCCCTAATCAGAAATGCCGGAGAGCTGAAGGATAAAGGGAAAATGGCTGGGATGTTTCAGCTGCACAGATGGTTTGGGACTTTAGTTCTTTAGGCTATGAGTCCTGAGAAGCATTTGATGTGGGCTTGTGCATGTCCTTAGGTTGAGCATGTTTATCTGGCAGGGTGCCAACTCATGCCAGAGCACTTATGACAACAGGCCCGCTCTTGCTGTGCTCTGCCTTATGCTGTTTACCTCTGAAGAAGGCTCCAGTGACATGTGCATGGGTGATATGCTAACATCCTCTATCTGATAGAGATGTCTAGCCACAGATTCCTTTCCTTAGAATTATCCCCAGACGCCAGACTGGATCCGAAAACTTTTCTACAGCAGTACCTCTGCACATTGGTAGAGGGCATCGCACGATTCCATAACAACGGCATTCACTGGTTGTCAAAGTCCATGTAAGCCATCCCAGATGCGCTGTCAGTTTCTTTCTTTCTCCGCTTCCACGTGGCCTACCCCCACGGAACAGTGTGCTTTTTCTAGAGATCATTGAGGTCAACTATGTCGACCCCACACCCTCATCCTATCTGCATGTGGTTTCTAGACCCGCACTCTGACTCCGAATGGTGCAACTCAGGTCTTCAGCTTCAGTTGTCTATGTTGCAGGAGCGCCACATATGCTGTTGGCAATGTGGTGGTCGACGGCCCCTCATTGGTCTAGTTTTTTTTCTCCCTCTTAGGAACGGACGAGGGCCAGCTCCTGAAGTCCTTAATCCTTGCGGTCACCTTGTGAGTCATGCCTTTGGCCGTCTGCGCCATGGTCTTCCTCAACTTCACCGCGTACACGCAGTGTCCCTGATCCGCCTCTTATTCCTCCAATTTCAGAGTCGGACCGAGAATCTGGGCCTTTCCTTCCAGTATTTCTCGGCATCAGGGCAACTCTGGCTCAGATGAGGGAATACTATTTTTTTTGTGCATATTTTATATAGCACGAACTCGACCCAAAGGTATTGGAGCACTTTACATGAGCACCGTATTTACATTACACATTCAGGTACGGGGAGATTAAGTAATTTGCCCAGAATCACAGGAAGTGGACGCGACCTTGAGGCTCGAACCCTGGTTTCCGGCACCAGCGTCGGGCGTTTATGCAGACGGACCAGACCCTCTCCTCTCCCTCCATGCCATTTTTGGCACACAACCTCCCTCTGGTGCACTTCTTGGCCCGCGGAGGGTCGGTGAGTCCTCGACTGACTTCAAACCGGTAGGTCTTCCCTCTGTGTCCAGTGGGGCCCTACGAATCTGTGATTGACTCCATCTTGGCTCCGGTGCACAGCCCTTTGGGGTTCCTTCTTGTGACGCCTGTGTTGGATCCGCTGGTGCCGACCTCGCTGGCACAATTTGCCCCTTCTTTGTCTCCCCTCCCCAATGCAGAGGTGTCACCTTCTTGGCGCCGATCAACTTCAAGAACAGCATCGTGGATCAGTCCTCTTCGAGCTATCTTTCTCTGCTTCCAGAGGAGCCTCCTTTAATTTTCTCCTTGGCACACCAGTATTTTGGTGATGTGGGTGGTCACATGACTGAGCCTCCTCCAAGGTTTCATTGGGTTTCTGCCCTTGGTCCCGTTGGTGGCCCTAATTCTTCCCCATCCTATTGCCTGTTTTCACCTCCCCGTCTTCGCTTCGGAGGCTAGCTCAGCTTCTGTGAATAGTTGATGTAGTTCTGGAGCAGCAGCTTCCTTCTGTGGAAGTTGCCATTGATTTCTTACTTGGGGTACTTCAGCACGGACAGCTGAGCACTGAGCCTGCGCTTCCCTTCAGTGAAACCCTCTTTGATATTCCTTTGGGCACTTAGGCTAAACCTGTTTCAAGGGCCTCGTTGGACCAGTCTATAGCTCATAGGCACCATCCTGAACCTGGAGTCCCGCTCTGCCTTTCCCGTCATCCTATTCTGCACAGTTTTGTAGTTCAGGCTGCTACAGCTTTCCCCAACATCGTCACCGTGCCTAACATCCCTCCAACAGGCAGTCTAAAGGTCTGGATGCTTTGGGTTGATATATCTTTTCTGCGGCCAGATCCGCCTTACAGTCCCTTAACATGGCTTGTATTTTGGGCTGTTTTTCTGATGTGTTGTGGGATTCATGCCTTTTCCCTTCCGTTCCTGATGTCTCTCAGGATACTCTTTCTCAGCTGATCCTGGGTGCCGTCAGGTGGCCACATTACCGAGTCGTTGTGGCATGGATACCACAGATTCTGACGGACGGGCCATGGCTCTTTCCATGGCTCTTTCCATGGCTCTTCGACAGCGTGCCTAGAAATGCCTTTCGATGGTCAACATCTGTTTGGCTCCCAAGCTGACTCCGCTTTACTCCATTTCCGGGGTAATCGGAGTGGGGCTAAACCTTAATATCTGATTGCCATACCGTCATCTTCTTCCCCTGTACTTGGTCAGGTTGGGAATGGTCTCCTGTATTTCCTTCTGTGTGAACTGTTACAGGGCTGTGCCAGTTGGCTTCTTCTTTTCACTTGTCTCTCCATGTACCGTCTGTGTGGTGTCTTGCCCCGGCAGGTATTATCTTTCTTCATTTTACCCTGTTGATGACAGGTTGTGGTTCCTGGTTGTTCTATGGGATGCGTCTTACTTTCTGACCCTGTTGGTATCTACCCTGGTGACCGCACGGTCTTCCTCGCTTTCTACCCAGGTTCTGATTGTGGTATTGTCACATTATTGTGTAGATGTAATGTTGCCTTGTTCCCCGTCTGACAGGGAACTTAGTCTGTATTTATTTATTTATTTATTTATATGCTTATTTCGCGCCTGAATCAGCCCCGAAGGGGTATCTCCGCGCGTAGCTTCTGAATAGGTATTTTGGCAAAACCAGGGACCTAGGACTGTACTGAGTGCAGAAGGGAGCATCAATCTTGTGAAAAAAGGAATGTTTTTAACTTTCTTCTAAAGGACAGATGGTTGGAGATGTGTCTCAGCAATGGGGGCAAAGCATTCCAGAGCATCGGGCCTTTAAGTGAAATAGCACGTCCTCCCTGTCTTGCTCTCGTCACCCTAGGAACCTGGAGCAGCATAGTGCTGCTAGAACGTAGGACACGACCTGGTAAGTAGGGGACAAATATATCTTTTAAATATTGAGGGCCAGATCCGTAAATACATTTATGCATAATACAACATACTTTGAAGACAATGCGCTGTTTCACCGGGAGCCAGTGAAGAGAGAAGAGGAGAGGGCGTGAGGGAGTTCGTGGCATGGCATTCAAGATGAGTCTTGCCGCGGTGTTCTGTACCACCTGCAACCTACCCAGCTGTTCTTGGTTGGCAGAGATAAGAAGTCCATTGCAATAGTCTATCCGACCGATGACCAGTGATTGTACAAGCGTCTTCCTATGGATGTCAGGTAGGAAGGGGAATATGCGTCGAAGCAACCCTATTACTCGGAAACAAGTTCCCGTAATTTGATTGACGTGGTCTTTTAAAATCAATGCTTGGTCTAGACGCACTCCCAGATTTTTTACAGTCCGCTTTGGTACCGGAACAGGTCCAAGCTCAGATGGCCACCAGTCGGGGGACCATAGCAGAGTGGCCCCTCCAAACAACATGACTTCAGTCTTAGTCACATTGCATTGGAGGAAGTTATGGGCCATCCAATCTGCCACGGCTCGCATACCGTTTTGAAAAGATTTTATAATTGTTGGTGTGAGAGTTTGGAAGGGAAACAGCAGCTGGGTGTCATCAGCATAGGAGATTGGGGTGAACCCGTAGGATCTTATGATGTCTGCCAAGGGGGCCACATATACGTTAAATAACGTAGGGCTCAAGCAAGAGCCCTGTGGCACTCCCTTGGTAAGCTTCCTACAGATGGAATTGTGGGAGCCTAGCTTGACACCTTGTTGGCGATCCGCAAGAAAGCTTTCTAACCATGCCATGGCAGCCCCTTTTATTCCCACCTCCCTCAACCGGCCGAGAAGAACGTCATGCGACACCGTGTCGAAGGCAGCAGACAAATCCAATAGCACCAGAATCACTGAGCTCCCCCCGTCAAGTGACATCCTGATGGTATCAGTCACTGACAGGAGAGCTGACTCTGTGCTATGGTTGGGCCTAAAACCAGATTGGGAGCGGTCTAGGCCGCCTGCTGCCTCGATGTAATTAGACAGGTGCGCATTGACGTGTTTCTCGGTAAGCTTACCGAAGTAGGGTAAGAGGGAGATGGGTCGGAGGTTGGAAAGTTCCGACCAGGGGAGAACAGCATTCTTGCGGATGGGGTTCACCACCGCTCTCTTCCACTCAGTGGGCACGATTCCCTTCTTTAAAGACTGATTTATTACATCTTGAATGTAGGGGCCCAACAAGGGGCGCAGAGGAGCTAAGATTTTAGCAGGAATCAGATCTTCCGGAGACCCGGATTTTACCTGGGTCATTAATATTTCAAGTTCTTCACTTTTGATAGGAGGAAAGGTGGTCAGAGAGAAATTAGTATTTTTATTATTTTTATTGAGGAGAGGGGTATTAAAGGTACCTCTTTCTGTTTGGGACACCAGGATCTTGTCATAAATGGAGTCAATTTTGTTTTCAAAATATAGAGAAACTTCCTCACACAGATTTTGAGAGAAATCATCTAAGCTTACGCAAGCAGTGGGCTTGACGAATGTCTCAAGGATGCGATATAATTCTTTAGGGGAGTTGCCAGCTTGTGTGAGTTGTTGTGCTATGCAATTTTTGCGGGCGGCTTTGACATGTTTGTAATAGTTGGCCTGTGCTGCCCGATGGGCCTTCTTATTATCCTCCGAATGACATTTTCTCCACCTTTTTTCAATCCTCCTACATTCTTGCTTCTCCATTCTGAGAGCCTCTGTGTACCACTTCTCCTGTTTGGCTACAGGGAATTGTTTAAATGTTTTCAGGGGGGCGATCTTATCAATAGCGGTGGTGAGTGAATTTTGAAATATTCTTAGACTGTGTTCCACATCGTCTATGTCCTTAGTGTCAGGTTTTTCCCAGGCCGTTTGAAGTGCCTCCAATGTGAGCTTATGCCATTGTCTGCGTGTGACAGGGGGTAGGGGTTTCTTATTTGACCCTTTGTTGATTTGGAATATATTAAATTCCAATAAAAAGTGATCAGTCCACTCTAATTGTACCGGTACTTTACAGGATATGTTGTCAAAATTAGTGTATATCAAATCGATACAATGACCACCGTATGCCTTACAGGTTTTCCTCAATATGTTTTGGATGCCTTCATACCCCTTAAAGGGGACTCTTCTTGCCCTGCTTGGTGCACTGTTGTAAGTGGCATGAGTGGCCAACTTGGCCACCCTACCGCTTCTATGCCTCGCAGGGCCTGTTTTTCCTCTGCGTTGCCATGACACCTCTGTGGTCAACCCCAATATTTCATTACTGGCCTGGCTGTTCTTCAGGTGTGCCTTCTGCCTTTTTTTCGGGGAATATGGCGAATGTTCCTCTCCCGTTCTTCTCGGACATGGGTTCCTTGTCCGCCCACTCCGGGGTGGATCGTACAGAGGTTTGTGATTTCATAGGATTCTTACCTGGGGAATTTAATTCCACTTCTTGCGAGCACGATTGCAGTTCTCACCCCTTGGGAGCTCATCTTCCTTGTGCTAATAGGATACCCAGTATGTTCTTGGGTGGCGTCATGATTCTCGACCACGTTGTTCCCTGGCTTGTTGGCCGGACATGAGTTGTCCAGTGCAAACGAGGACTTTCCTTTGCTTGTGGTGGGATGTTTTATTCGACCCCTCCTTTCCAGGCAAGCAATCTCTCTTTTTCTTATGCGAACCGGATTGATATTTACTGGAATCAGTTCGCAGACCCTCCTCTGGGATGGTATTGCTTGGGTATCTACTCTAAGGTAAGAAATCTGTGACTAGACATCTCTATCAGATGAATAAGTTACTTACCTTCGGTAACACCTTATCTGGTAGAGACTAGCCATAGATTCCTTACCAACCCACCCATCCTTCCCGCTCTGCGAACTGATTCTTCCCTTCTTCCGGTTCCCTCCTTTGCACTCTTGTGCCTTTCGTAAAAAAAAACACACACACATAGAAGGAACCAAGAAGAACAACCCAGACTTCCAGTCATTCTTCATACACGCGTTTTTTCAAAAACAGGACTCTTTTCGTGCACACTGTTTCAATATCAGTTTCTATACGTGGCTCTGCATTTTAGCGCAGAAAGTAGTTACGTAATTAACGGACGTCAGCGCATCAGGGGAGAGCTTATAGGGACATCACATCTGGTGGACGTCATACAGAGTCACCTGGCGCTCTCTACCGGCGCGCCAAGTTATTGCTGTAGAAACATTTCTGGATTCAAACTGGTGCTGGGGATAATTCTAAGGTAAGGAATCTATGGCTAGATCTAGTCTCTACTAGATAAGGCTTTACCTAACCTAGGTAACGTATTCTTTAAGAACGTTCTGCTTCAGTTGGCACCTTCATTATTGATATTGGGATAGTGCTTGTCGTTTACTGATGTGAGGAGTTGTTTGTATGGACGGACTTCAGTAATGTGAGCAAGCTTGTAAGCAGTTTGGTTTTTCATGTCTGCATATGGAGAGGTTGTTGGTGAGGTTTTTTTGTGTACCATGGTGGTGAACGGCTTTGGCTTGTGCTTATATGTTATAGTTGGAGCATGAGTGTTCGGCTGACTTACATGGAAGTCATTTAAGAGGGTGTTGACATTGGATGTGGAGGTGGCAGACCAAGAACTGTTTTTAAGCTTCGTTAGTTGACGGACAGGCTTTTGAAGATTCTGAAGGTGTATTTTCTCTATCTGAAAGAGACACGTTAGTATTAGATTGCTTACCTTAGAATACCCCCAGGCGTCAGACTGGATCCGGAAAATTTTGCGTAGCAGTACCCTTGCGCGTCGGTAGGCGTCGTCTGCGGCTCCGCGTCCGTCGTCGGCGTCGTGGGCGCCGTGATGACGTCGTCGGAGTACTTAGACGCCGCCTCCGCGTGCTGACGTCAGTTCTTCTTTTTTCCGCGCCAGCAAGCGCAGATCTGGAAAAAGCAGTAACCCTAGTCATTTTTGACTAACTTTTTTGATCCTTTTTTGATCCTGTTTCGAGTCTTTACGACTCCGATCGGTGCCTTAGGGATGCCCGGGTTCAAGCCTTGTGATGATTGCGACCGGCTGATGTCGGTCACGGATCCTCACCGCGTCTGCTTGTCGTGTCTGGGCGTCGACCACGACGACAAGGCCTGCTCCGACTGTCGGGCCCTCTCTTCGAAAGCCAGGCGGGAGCGGTCCCGTAGGCGCCTTGAACTCCGACAGTCGGTCCCGCGCCGTGAGAGGTCCCGTTCCCACGGGAGGTCGAGGGACAGGTCGCGGGCCCGGAGCCACCACAGCTCCGAGGGTAGGCCTCACTCCTCCGGGTCGAAGTCGTCGTCAGGTAAGAGGCACAAGAAGTCCAAGCGGCGTCATCGCTCCTCGGACTCCCCCGACGCTCGCACGATGCGGCCGGGGGTTCGGGTGACACCGCCCACGCGGCTCCGTCGGGGCCGCGGGCGCCGCGTCCGGCTCCATACCCTCCGGTCCCTGGGCTGAACGCGACGCCGGAGGAGATCGAGCGATTCCTCATGGCCATGAGGAACCTCTCTCCTCCGACGGGTTCCGCGGCACCTCCGGGCCGAGCGGACCCGTCTGGGAGTCCTAGCGGATCGGCGCCTCCGGCCCCGATGCCGTCGGGTGCTTCGGTCCCGACGCCGCCGGCGCCTTCGGGTCCGGCGCCGCAGCTCCCTGTTATCCCGACGCCGCCGGCGCCTTCGGGCCCGGCGCCGAGGGGCCCAGTTGTTCCGACGCCGCCGGCACCTTCGGGCCCGGCGCCGCAGGACGCCGCTGGCCCCCCTTCGGGATCTGGTTCGTCGCCGGTGGATCTTACGACCTCCCCGGCGTCGGACCCTCAGGTGTCCCCTCCGGCGCCGGCGCCGGCCCCGGTCCTATCCCCATTCCTGTTCAGCCGTCGGGACGGCCCCATTGGGCGCCGCTCCAGACGCCCTTGGGTGATTTTCACTTTTACGAACAGGCCCCATTGATTGAAGACCCTGAATCTCAGGAGATGGGTGAGGAGGAGGACTGGGAGGGGTCTGAGGACCCTCTGACCAGAGAGTGTCAGTCTCGTGAGGACTGGACAGAAGACCTTGGGGAAGCCAGTGGCCTGGACACTTCTCCAGACACTGGGTTTGTCTCCCCTCCTACCGTGGCTTCGGAGGAGGGGGCAACATATGGTGTGGTGCTGATGAGGGCTGCCAAGGCCTTGGGCCTTGAGCTCCCCGTCGCGGCCGTGAGGACTAACCTCCTCACTGAGGTCCTTAAACCGCAGTCAAGCTCGGCCGAGCCTCTGCTGCCCTTTAATGAGGCCTTGACTGACGTTCTTTTGGGCACTTGGTCCAAGCCCGCTACGGGTTCGGCCGTAGATAGGAACGTGGCCAGACGCCACCGCCCAGCCCCGGGCGACCCATGTTTCCTGTCCACCCACCCCACCCCTGAGAGCCTGGTCATCCAGGCCTCCAATTCCCAAACCCCATTCCCGTCGGCCCCGCCGGATCGGGAATCCAAGAGGTATGACCAGTATGGGAAGAAGATCTTCTCATCCCTGAGCCTCGGCCTGCGGTCTTCCAACACCGCCTGCCTCTTGGGACGTTACACCCACTCAGTGTGGGATAAGGTCGCGGAAGTGCTGCCAGAGTGTCCGTTGGAGGTACGGGCCAGACTCGGCCAAGCCCTTGTGGAAGGCCGGGATGCAGCGAAATATTCGATTAGGTGTGGGCTGGATACCACCGACTCGCTAGGCAGAGCGATGGCAACGACGGTGGCGGTCAGACGCCACGCCTGGCTGAGGTCCGCCAACTTCTCTGCAGATGTCCAGAACACTCTTATGGACATGCCGTTCGATGGCCGTCGCCTCTTTGGCGACAAGGCAGACCACGCGCTAGAGCGTTTTAAGGACTCTAGGGCTACGGCCAAGTCCTTAGGCCTTTCGGGCCAGCGCCAGCAACCGGCTGCCTATCACTCCTTTCGTGGCCACGGAAGGGGTGCGCCCACACGCGCCGCCAGCCACGCACCGCAGGGCAATACCCAACGCGGTGGCGGCCGTGGGAACCGCTGTCCGGGCGGTCGGGGGCAACGGCGAGGTCAGTCCACACCTTCCCCCGCAGCGTCCGCCTCAAAACCCTCCTAGTCCGTGCTTTCAGGCCCATGTCACGCCAGTTGGAGGCAGGGTTCGCCATCACCACCTCCACTGGCGCACCGTCACTTCGGACAGGTGGGTGCTGCAAATCGTCCGAAGGGGCTACTCCCTCCCCTTCGAGGCGACTCCTCCAGCCATGCCACCGCAGAACCACCGTGTATCGGGGGATCACTTGCGACTCCTGCAGGAGGAACTTACGGCCCTCTTGGCCAAGGGGGCCATCGAGCGCGTTCCTGGGCCAGAAGTAGGATGTGGTTGCTACTCCCACTACTTCCTGGTACCCAAGAAGGGCAAAGGGGACCTACGCCCTATCTTGGATCTACGGAACGTCAACGGCTTCCTCCGGAAGGAGAAGTGCAAGATGCTGACACTGGCTCAGGTTCTTGCTGCCCTGGACCCAGGAGACTGGATGGTAGCGTTGGACTTGCTTATTTTCATATCCCCGTCCTGCCTGCCCACCGGCGCTACCTGCGGTTCATGGTGGGCCACGAGCACTTTCAGTTTACCGTGCTCCCCTTCGGCCTTACCAGCGCCCCACGGGTGTTCACGAAAGTGATGGCGGTGGTCGCAGCTCATCTGCGTCGGTTAGGGGTTTCAGTCTTCCCCTACCTCGACGACTGGTTGTTGAAGGCAGGCTCGCCCCAGACAGTCGTCGGCCGGCTCCAGACGACGGAAGACCTCCTGCACCAGCTGGGGTTTTCCATCAATGTGCCGAAGTCACACCTGTGTCCCTCTCAGAAGCTCCTCTTCATCGGAGCGGTTCTGGACTCTGCGCGATTTCGGGTTTACCCACCCGAACAGCGGGTCCGGGATATTCAGGCTCTGATTCCCATCTTTCAGCCGTTATCCCGGGTCTCGGTCAGGTTGACGCTGCGGCTTCTGGGGCTGATGGCCTCCTGCATCCTACTGGTGCATCACGCCAGGTGGCGGATGCGGGCTCTGCAGTGGGACCTGAAGTTTCAGTGGGCCCAGCATCAGGGCAACCTATCCGACCACGTCCTGATCTCGGAGGGCACTGCGAGACAGCTGCAGTGGTGGCTTACGGACCGCGATTGGGTCAGCGGCAGATCCCTCTCCCTACCCCAACCGGAGCACGTGGTTGTGACGGACGCGTCCCTCCAGGGCTGGGGAGGCCACATGGGAGAGGCGGAGATCAGAGGCCTCTGGTCTCCGGCGGAGGCCCGGCTCCACATCAACCTGTTGGAGCTCAGGGCGATTCGTCTAGCACTGAAGGCATTCCTCCCCTCTGTACGAGGGAGTGTAGTGCAGGTGTTGACGGACAACACCACCGCCATGTGGTACTGCAACAAACAGGGCGGTGTGGGGTCGTGGATCCTTTGTCAAGAGGCTCTTCGCCTTTGGCAATGGCTGGAACGCCAGGGCGTGACCCTGGTGGCTCAACACCTGGCGGGTTCTCTGAACGCCAGGGCGGACGAGCTCAGCCGTCGGTGCATGATGGATCACGAATGGTGTCTGAACTCGGACGTGGCGCAAGGCCTCTTTCTGCGATGGGGAGAGCCTTGGTTAGATCTATTCGCCACCAAAGAGAACGCGCAATGTCATCAGTTCTGCGCGTTGGAATTTCCAAGGCGGCACTCGCTCGGAGACGCTTTTCGTCGCGAGTGGAGTTGCGGTCGTTTTACGCCTTTCCGCCTATACCACTTCTGCCCAGAGTGCTGAAGAAGATCAAGCGCGACCGGGCCCAAGTCATCCTTGTGGCTCCGGACTGGGCGAGAAGGTACTGGTATCCAGAGCTACTCAGTATGTCAGTCGATCCCCCGGTTCGTCTGCCTCCTCAGGAGGACCTTCTGTCGCAGCAGCAGGGGACGGTCCTCCACCCGAACCTGTCCAGTCTCCACCTCCATGCTTGGAGATTGAGCGGCGACAGTTGAGGCCATTTGACTTGCCTCCTGAAGTCTGTAACATCATTCTGGCAGCCAGGCGTCCCTCCACAAAGTCGGTATACGCCTGCAGGTGGAACAGATTTGTGGCATGGTGCACAGCAAAGGCTGTGGATCCCCTTTCTGCCCCTCTTTCTGAGGTTCTTCTCTTCCTTCTTTCTCTTGCCCAGCAGGGCTCTGCTCTGGGCACTATCAAGGGCTACCTTTCTGCCCTTTCAGCCTTTCTCAGGCTTCCTGATCAGCCTTCTTTGTTCAAGTCCCCTATTGTTTTTGTTTTTTTTCAAATAAATTTTTATTGTTGCTCTGGGCGTATCATCTGAAAATATATAAGGACACGGGCTGGCTTCAACATTCAGCCAGTATCCGTCAGTTCCGCAACTTTTCTTTTGCTCATTAGGCTGAATCACATATCAAGAATAACAGCACAGTTTAACCAAGGCTGGTTACAAATGCAAAAAACGAGAAAAACAACCCCTAAAACAGCTCCTACCATGCCCGCCCACCTCCCCCACCCCGAAGTCCGTCTACCCTTTGTCGATAAAGTTACATCCACCTGGCGAGAACCGGGTCTACAGTAAGACATTTAACCGGACCATTCTCCGTCTCCACCTTTAGGTGTGCACCAAACCGCAAGTATGACAAAATTCCCCTTTAGAGCCCCTGTGAATTCACTCCAGTCCGTGATATTGCCTCCACTTAGTCCATACTCTCCGGAACTTTTTGGGGCAACCCCTGGCTTTATATGTCACTCTCTCAGCCGCCATATAGAGGTCAAGCCCTCTCCTCCATTCCTCCAAGTCTGGCGGTTCGACCGCTCCCCATCGCCTGGCAATGTCTCTCTTGGCCACCACCAATGCCAGCACCAAGAATATGATCAAGGGGCGGGCCAAGTCGACTTCAGTCGTCAACCCCAACAGAGCTAGTTTTGGGTCACGTGGTAGAGGAGTTCCCAGGACTTCATCCAATTCCCCAAATATGTTCTCCCAGTATTCCTGTATGATTTCACAGCCCCAAAGTATGTGGTAGAAATTCCCCTCTGGTTGATGGCACCTAAGGCATGCAGTATCCATGACCTTCCCCATTTTGTACAGTCGCACCCTGTCGTAGTAGGCTCTGTGCAACACCTTCAGCTGTATTAGACGGAGTCTGGACTTAATCGCTACCTCACGAGGGTGCATAAGAACCATCTCCCAGTCTAAGTCTTCCATCTCCCCCGTGTCTGCTTCCCATTTGTTTCTCAGATCCTGTAGGGTACCCAATGTATTGTTGGTCAGTGTTCGGTATGTGAGGGACACCGCACCCCTCCCCATTTGCTCCTGCAGCAACCTACCCTCCAGCGGGGCGTACTCAGGGATGTCTGCCAGAATGATGTTCTGCGCCCTCCAGGCGTGCCTTAGTCGTGTGTATCTGTAATACTGAGTGTTATGTAGGCCAAATTCCCCCTGTAATGCGTGGAATGTTTTCAGTTCTCCTCTAGCAATTACGTCCCCTATGGTCGAAATGCCGATGTCATCCCACTGCCTAAAGCCTGTCAGTTTGTTAAGTTCATCCAGCCACTTACAGTGCCATAGTGGCGTCTGTCGAGTGGGCCGTTTGTCCCAACCCATGCGTTTGGTCGCCCTATTCCATGCAGTCAACGTGATCCTAGTAGCCGGCAGAAGGTGGTTCCCCCTTGGAGCTCCGTATAGGTAGTGCAAGCTGTTTGTGTGAGACCATTTGGTTCTTTCTAGAGCATAAGTAGGGTGATCCATTGCCGCATGCAACCAGTCATTTATCGGGGTAAGGTGTTCCGCCCAGTAGTATGCCTCTAAGTTGGGAAGGGAGATCCCACCACTGTACTGGTGGCGTTGTAGTGTGGCTAAGGCTATTCTCGGGTGTTTCCCCAGCCATAAGAAAGCTCGCAGGTCCGCGTGGATTTTAGGCAAGGTTGTAGGAGGGAGCGGGTATTATTCATTTTGGAGTGCATAAAGGAATTTTGGCAGCAAAACCATTTTATATAGCGCTGCGCGCCCCAATAGGGTGAGCGGGAGCTGCCTCCACCGGTCCATTTCTAATTTCGCACTAGCCATGATGCGGGTCATATTTTTAGTAAGGGAAAGTGTCTCGTCTAGTGTTATGAATACCCCCTGGTACTGGAATCCCTCTGTAGTGTGAATGAGGAGATCCGGTAGGCAATCCCTCCGCTCTCGGCCCTGCGGGTCATATAGAATCGATTTATGCCAATTAATAGTATGGCCAGCTCTCGCTCCGAAGTCATCCAACTCTTTGAACAGGACCGGGATCGTGGCATCCGGTTCCGTCACAAACAGCAGGACATCGTCCGCATATAGTGAAATTTTTTCCTGGGTAGCCTCCGAGTCTCCCCAAGTGAACCCCCTAATACCCTGATTCTGTCGGATCCGGATTGCTAGCATTTCTATCGTCAGTGTGAACAGTAGGAGGGACAGTGGGCACCCCTGGTGCGTTCCTCTGTGAATGTGGAATTCGCGTGACAGTCTCCCATTCACCCTCACTCGTGCCTTTGGGGCAGAGTACAGGAGTCTTATCCATTGTAAGAACTGAGGGCCAAAGCCGAGCCTCCGTAGCGTCTCAAACAGGAAGGGCCAGTGAACTGCATCAAAGGCCTTTTCTGCATCTAATGAGAGGAACCAATGGGGCTCGCTCCTCTCTCGGACTTCCTGCAGCCAGTTATGTGTGCGGCGGAGGTTCAATTTGGTTGCCCTGTCTGGAAGGAACCCGGACTGATCCGCATGCACTAAAGCAGAAATTACCCTCCGTAGGCGCCTAGCAAGGACAGTAGCCAGAATCTTCGTCTCCATATTGAGGAGAGAGATCGGGCGGTAGGAGGCACATATGTCTCTGGGTTTACCCTCCTTGTGTATAGGGACAATAGTGGCCGTAGCCAGATCCGGTGGTAGGCTCGCCGTTTGGAGTGCCTCAACGAAGAGCTTTTTAATATGGCGTTGCAACAGGTCCGCCGTACGTTTGAAGAATTCCGCTGGGAAACCGTTGGGTCCCGGCGTCTTCCCCGGCTTCAGGGACGCTATTGCTTCTGTTATTTCCTCCAGTGTAATCTCTGCTTCCAGGTCCGTGGCGTCCTCCAGGGACAGCGTCGGGACCTCCATGTCGCCCAGATAGTGGCTGGCATCAACCTCGTCCACCAAGTCTCTAGCTCTGTAAAAGTCTTCATAGTACGTAGCAAAGGCCTCTGCTATAGTCTCATCCGTACAGGCTGACCCGTTCCCCGGCACTTCAACCCTATCTACCCATCGTGCCGCCCTTTCCCTCTTGCTCAGCCACGCCAGAAGGTTACCAGATTTATCGCCCACGTCGTATAGGCGGTGGAGTGTCGCCAGTGCCTGTGTGCGTGCTTCCCCAGTGACAAGTTCTCTATAGTGTCTTTGTGTGTCTAGCAATTTCCTAAGTATTTCTTCTTCCTTTCCATGGTGATATTCTGCCTCGAGGGCTAAGATCGAGACCTCCTCAGTCGTAACCGTCTGTTGTAATTCCCTCCTGGCTGCCCCCCGTCTGCTGTTTATACGATCCCTAAGGACTGGCTTAAGTGCTTCCCAGAGTGTGATCCCTGATTCTACTGATCCCTCATTCTCAGCCACGTACACCTTTATGTCTGCTCTAATTCCCTTCAATAGATCTGGTGTTTGTAGGTCCCAAGCCGCAAGGTGCCATTCCACAGCCTTCTCCTTCCTCCCTCGTCCCAAGTGTACAGATAGGGGGGAGTGGTCCGAGATTCCCCGTGCTTTATATTCCGCTAAGTCATTGACCGTAATTTCCTGCCTGGAAGTAAAGATATAATCCAGCCTGGAAAAGACCCTGTGTGCCCCTGAGTAGGAGGAGTAGGCCTCCTGTGTGGGGTGAAGCCATCTCCAGACATCTGTTAGGCCCAGAGTGTGCATCTGTCGAGCCAGTGCCGTGTTGTGCCCCGCTGTACGTGTGGTCCCCGATCTGTCCCTGGTGGTGCACATTACATCATTGAAGTCCCCCCCACTATCTGGATCGTATCTGCCGTGTCTAGAAGGATAGCAGTAACTGCCGTGAGGGTGCGTGCCTGGAGTTTTGGGGGGGCGTAAACTGAGACGATTGTGTACCTGCGCCTCTTCCATGTTCCCTGCATACGTCCCCTGAGGGTCCAACCATGTACGAGCGACGGTGAACGGTGTAGATTTTTTAACTAGGATTGCCGCCCCCCTGGAGTCCGCCGTGTAGCCGGAGTGCGCAAGCACCACGTGCCTGCCTCTTGCTATAAAGGCGCACTGAGTGCCTCTTAGGTGTGTTTCCTGGAGTAATATAATGTCCGGCGCCAGCCTTTTTAGATATGCATTGACTAGGCCCCGTTTGATTTTTGACCCAAGGCCATTTACATTCCAAGATAATATTGTGACGCCTGAGGCACCCGCGGGAGGGTGATCTAGTGTATCCGCCATTGTGTGTTCCTTTCATATTTCCAGGCAGGGCTCCCGAGGTGATGTGGTATAAGGTGCGTAGTGGCATGTAGTCGCTGTTTCTCAACTCGAATCCCCCCCCCCCCCCCCAACTCCCCTCTCCCCCCTACAACTCCCCGGAACCCCAACAGGAGGTAATACCAGAACCAACTCCCCCCCGCACCCCCCTCCCCACCTCCCTCCCCTTCCAGCTGCGTCCCAACCTGGGACCAAACTATCAACGGGAGCAGGTCTGTCGCCCTCCCACACATCCCTCCCCACACTAAACAATAATTAGTTCGAAGAAACTCAAAAAGAAAAACTCAATTAACAGTTGGGGGTGTGTCAACTTGCGTGCTCCGTGTTGCCGAGCTGCAATCTCCCCGAGCCCTGTCCACCAATGTTCAGGAGTGCGAGTCCTGTGTTTCCATGGTCGGCTCCTGTTCCGAGGAGCCCTGTTCCAACTGCTGGATCTCCCTGACCAGAGGGTGAATCGACTCGCCCATTTCGACCTCCTCCTCTCCTCCGGACGCGCGGCCCTCTGAGTCCTCCACTTCTTCACCCTCCGAGCGGATTCCATTGCGCAGGCAGCTGAACCTAGAGCCTGCCACTGAATCGGTGCCAGGGGAGGCAGATCTGCCTCCTCTCCTGTCCTCCGTGCCTCGGGTTCGGTATGGTGTAGTCGGGGTTTTCTGTGTCACTCTCCGAGTTTTCCGCCGCTGCGGTTTCGACCACTCCCAGCGCGGCCTGTCCCTTATCGTTCTGTCTAGTGCTTCTCGACCCGCCGCCTCTCTACTATTCAAGATGGGGCGTTCCTCCAGCCACAACCACGCATCCTCGGGGTGTGTGAAGAAGAAGGATTTGTCCTTGTATATCACCTTGAGTTTAGCGGGAAAAAGGAGCATGTACGTTATGTTCAAGGATCTCAGTTTTGCCTTCACGGAGTCGCTGCTTCGATACTTCCTGGCTGTAGTCCGGGAAAATCATAATGGTGGAATTCTCCAGGCGGATCTCCCCCATTTTCCTGGCTTCTCGCAATATCAAGTCTCTGTCTGCGAAGTTTAAGAAGCGTGCTATAACCGGTCTCGGCCTTGCTCCCTCCGGTGGTTTGGCCAGAAGGGCCCTGTGAGCCCTCTCGATGATGAAGCACGAGGAGAACTGCGCCGCTGGGAAGGTAGTTTTCAGCCAGGTGAGGAGGAAGGCGGACATGTTCTTTCCCTCAATTCCTTCCCTAAAACCTACAAAGCGAAGGTTGTTGCGCCTTGATCTATTTTCCGCGTCGTCCACCTTCGAGAGCAGCTGCCGGTGGGACGCCTGCAGTTCTGCCATGTCTTTCTTCAGCGACGAGATCGATTCCTCATTGTCTGTTATTCTAGTCTCCGTCGCCGTCACTCTTTCTGCTAGGTTCCGAAAATCCTGCCGCAGCAACGTTACCTCAGAGCCCCCTCTCCAATTTTCATCTCTAGGGCTGTTCGCGATGCCTGTATGTCCGTCCTGGACGCCTGGATGGCCTCCATTAGCATAGCCATATCCGTCTTTGATCCCGGCGGCACGGACTGCTGCTCCGCCACCTGTCGCGGTGCCGCGAAGTTGTCCATAGGACCCTGCTTTGCAGATCTGGGCACCGGGTCCCTTTTCCCCATGACTGATTGTCTCTCGTACTGGAGGTTCACCTTTCTCCGCGGCAGCGGGGCAGGCAAGCGTGCTCTGTGGTCAGGTGCAGAGGCAGGGCGGCCAGGGGTCCCCCTCTCACCAGGACGGGCCTTGTTTTAATCAGCTGTCTCAGCAAATTTCCAGAAATATTGCTCCTGTACCGGTGGTAGAGAGGGTCGACTGAAAAGCGGTGGGGGGTGTTGTTTATGATGTACAAAGCAGGGAGAGCCCGCAGTTGTCCCAAGAACGTAGTTCTAATGTATGTATGTTCTCACTGCCTGTTCTGTAATTCTCTGCGAGGGCGCGCTGTCATCACTTGAGGTAAAATTGTAGTCCTTCCTCTCTTTTGTGCAAGTTCCCGGTTTTTGGGTCTGAAATTCTGGTCACCCTACGCAGAGGCTCTGGGTAATATTTTCCCTTGCGCTCCTCCGAGGGGTTCCTCGTCACCCTCCTGTTTCTGGCTCTCGCCTCCTCAGTCAACTCCTTGTTTAGAGGGGGGGGGGCCGGCGCCCTACACAGCAGGTGACACGATGCCCTACCAAAGTGTAGTGTGAGTGGTCCAGTAATTACCACTGTAAGTGTGCACATCACCGCGGGGCCGTTCTTCCGCTATCCAGACCCCAGCTTTGCACATTCCAGGCCGGGTCTGATGTCGTCAGTTTCACTGGGTGTCCCTGGCCTCCCGCCGCCACAATGGTGAAGCGCGGTATGGTATTGCAGCCGTCCCGGCTGCCCGCGTTACTCGGGCTCCGCTTCCCACTGCCTCCACACAGCGCCGCACCCCCTCCTGCGTCCCACCGTAATGCGGGGAAGTCCGTAGAGGTGGCCTCTCGTCACTGTTCTCGAGCTGCTCCGCCGGCCGCCATCTTAGTAAAGGCGGACGGACACCGGCTATGTCCCGACCTCTGCACCAGTGCCCCAGCCGCTGCCACACAGTACCTCCTGACCGGCGGGTGGGTCCCGATGTCTCCGCTGGCTGGAAGCGCTTCTGCGGGCCGTGAGCGGGCCTCTAGGGTCTCCGCAGCCTGTCCGGTGTCGCGATCGCCATCTTGGGTTCCCAGGGAATCGCCGGGGACGGTTTGCACACTTGTGTTTCCCGGCGATTTCAAGCGCCGCCGCCACTGCAGCTCTCCCTTCCGCTGCCAGCGTGTTCCGTCTGTCCTCCGGTTTCGTTTCTGGCTCCAGGGGCAAGTGAAAAGTCGGATTTTGATGCAGCTCGGCCGGAGCTGCTGTAAGGTACGTCTATCCGGCCATGCAGCTGGCCATGCCCCCCCCAAGTCCCCTATTGTTAACAGATTTCTTAAGGGCATCACTCACACGTTTCCTCCTGTTCCGTTTGTGATGCCTCAGTGGGACTTGAACCTGGTTTTACCATTCCTGATGTGCGCTCCCTTTGAGCCACTTCACAACTGTCCTCTTCGCCTTCTGACGTTGAAGACTGCTTTCCTGGTTGCCATCACCTCTGCCAGGAGAGTGAGTGAGCTCCAGGCTCTTTCTTGTACTCCACCTTTCCTTTCTGTCCATCCGGACAAAGTGGTGCTTCGTACCAAACCTTCTTTCCTGCCCAAGGTTGTCACGGCCTTTCACATCGGGCAGTCTATCACTTTACCAACCTTCTTCCCGCCACCGCATCCCTCTAAAGAGGAAGAGCGGCTCCACCGTCTGGACCCAAAACGTGCGCTCTCATTCTATTTGGATCGCACACGCCAGTTCCGGGTGGATGACCGACTCTTTGTTGGTTACGTGGGCGCTAAGAAGGGGAAAACGGTGCACAAGAGGACCATCTCCCGGTGGATCATCCTGTGTATCCAGGCTTGCTACTCCTTGGCTAGGAAGGAGCCCCCGGTTGGACTGCGGGCTCATTCTACCCGAGCGACGGCGACCACCACTGCCCTGGGCAGAGGTGTGCCCTTACAAGACATCTGTCAGGCAGCTACGTGGGCATCGCTGCACACGTTTGCGAGACACTACTGCCTGGACAGCCAAGTCCGGAGGGATGGCTTCTTTGGCCGTTCCGTCCTCCAGGACTTTCTGGTGTGAGTATTGTTTCGCAGACCCACCACCGGGGTTGGTATTGCTGGGGTATCTATTCTAAGGTAAGGAATCTAATACTAACGTGTCTCTTTCAGATGCACAAGTTACTACTTGTGTAACGATATATCTGTAAGAGACATTAGTTAGTATTAAATTCCTTACCGACCCACCCATCCTCCCCGTTCTGCGAACCGATACCTAGGGTTAGGGTTGTCCCCTTCAGGGCCCTAGTTTCACTGGCACCAGTGTTGGTTTTTGGCATAGCTCTGCGTTTCTGGCACGGAAAAGCTGTGTCTAAGAACTGACGTCAGCACGCGGAGGCGGCGTCTAAGTACTCCGACGACGTCATCACGGCGCCCACGACGCCGACGACGGACGTGGAGCCGCAGACGACGCCTACCGACGCGCAAGGGTACTGCTACGCAAAATTTTCCGGATCCAGTCTGACGCCTGGGGATATTCTAAGGTAAGGAATCTAATACTAACTAATGTCTCTTACAGATATATCGTTACACAAGTAGTAACTTGTGCTTTAGGTTGAATTCTGTGTGTTGCTTGAATAATGAGAATGTTGATGGTAAGGTGGTATAGTGTTCTGATGCTGTTGAAGAATGTCTCTTGTTTTTTCATGCTTGAGTTTTCTAGAAACCCTCAATGAGGGTTGTGTGGGTGTGTTCGATGGATTAGGTGGGGAGGAGGTTTGCAAATTTGTCTATAAAGTCCTTGATCTGTCAGGGAAGCCTGTTGACGAAGTACAAGACCCTTCCTGGCATTTCAGGCCTAAGCAGGTAGTTCCCCTATCTGCCTTAAGCTGGGAGGCCTGGGCGATAGGACTGAAGTAGGAAAGACGACAAGAGGTTTCAGATAGGGACCTGTTATATCCTTTCTAGCAAAGGCACATGCTGGGAAATGCAGTGATATTAATTTCTGTAGAGCTAAATGCTGTTAAACGAGGTCCCCTTGTCTGGTTTCTACTTTGGAAGATAGTTTAATCTGCAAACCAGTGATTTTATGTCCTGCAGGTATGGATGTTGTAAACTGCGGTGATGCTTCTTCACATCCATAGTGCAACCAGATGCTGTTGATGTGGAGGTCACGTCCAAGCACTGGGCACTGTAGCAGTGGCTGTTTTGTGCTGCTTTAACAACTGGGTCTGCCCTGAAGGAAATTTCACCCATTTGGTCCTGCAGGACTGTTTGGTCTGAGTCCCCTCCATAGACTCTCCACCTTGGGAAGGTACTTCTTTTGTATCTATTCTGAAGGTCAGGAAGCTGCTGATTGAAGTATTCTTCAGAAGAACAGGTTACTTACCTTCAAGTAATACTCTTTCTGGTGGATATTCTGTCTAAGTGCAGATTACCTATTTCTTTTTCATCCCCCTGTTCTGTAGAATAGCCTATTTTTAACATCTAAAAGGTCCCAAGTTAGGAGTTGGCACACTGATGCCAACAATGGTTTTGTGCTCTGCGTCTGAGGGCATGAAAAGATTCAAGAATGAAACTGACATCAATTATGCAGGGGTGGAGCTTATATTTGACGGCACTCTGACATTTCCAGTGAGATGAGGAGATGTACTTGGTGGCACACTGCGTCATCTAGCTACGAGCAACGAGCAGGAGCGTTGTTGTGAAAGTTTCTGGGTCCTGATTAGCGCTTGGGGACTGTGCTAAAGGTGAGGAGTATGCAGTTAAAAAGAGGACCCACCAGAAAGAGCGTTACCGAAGGTTAGAAACATGTTCTTCTTAATCATTATTTATTGTGACTTTCAGCCTACTTTTTATGGGGCACTGCCTTCCTGTTAGCTCTAATGTTCGTTCTGAGAATTGGTGACTTTCAAACTTTCATTCTCTGAAGCACATAGGATCTTTCATCATGACTTGGTGATGCTATGGTCCTCCTAAGCATATTTGTTCCTGTATCTCCTTGTTTTTAGGTTTCGCCTGGCGTCCGCTGCGCAGCAGCGTTCGCGCAGGGCGAAATCTGTTGATCTACACTATGTGGCAATGTCCCGCCTTAGTCTACCATTGGCTAGCTCCATAAATGGAGGCTAGCCATTGGCAGACATTGTTGTCCGTCACTCTTTCCCCCGTCAGGACGCGAATCGGGGGCGTTCCCGTGCGGTTTTTTAAGTCCCGCCCCCTTTTTTCGTCACCTGCCCCTTTTTTCGTCACGGCATTTTGTTTTGCCAGACACATGACACTTTTATTCCTTTGGGGAGGCTAGGACTGAGCTAGGGGCGTGCATGGAGGCACGCGCACCCTGCTCTCTTCTCCTTACACATTATTAATGGCATTTTAAGTAATCTTAGTTTGCCGAGGAAAATCCCAGTCATTGAGAAAGTTCACATTTCGTAATTTTATGCAACCGAGAGCTGCGTGCATGGAGGCACGCGCACCCTGCTCTCTTCTCCTTACACATTATTAATGGCATTTTAAGTAATCTTAGTTTGCCGAGGAAAATCCCAGTCATTGAGAAAGTTCACATTTCGTAATTTTATGCAACCGAGAGCTGATTATTTCATTCATCTGACGGGCTCGTGTCGTGCAGGGTTTGATCACAGCACGTGCCCATTGGCCTGGGACTTCCTCCGAGGGTCTTCCCTGGCCCCCTCCTCTGGTGCCTGCTCTCCTGCGCCCCCCTCGGCGGCCGCCCGCACTGCAGCACCGGCACTGAGCGCAGCGGAGCGGGGGCGGCGGGAGCAGGAGGAGCAGCAGCCCGAGTGCAGCCGGAGAAGAAAGCGGGCTTTTGTCGCGGGCTCCAGCGCCCTCCGAGGAAGAAGGGGAACTCATGGCCGCCTCTCCCGGCACCCCGCAGCCGCCGCAGTGAGCAGGGGAGCCCGCCGGCCGAGACCCCCTCCGCCACCTCGGCAGTGGGCACGCGGGGCAGAGCCCGGCCGCCCTCCTCCAGAGTCGGTCCCTCGCCCTCCACTCTTTCATTTATTCCTCATCCCCGGGACACTATGTGGAGCAGGATTATCGAGGACTACGGCGACCGAGCCCGCAGATACACGGGAGGTGAGCAGGGGGGCGCGGGGTGGTCTCTGGGGACCCCTGTCACGCTGGGGGACAGCCTGTGATTTCTTCGGGGTGTGGAGGGTCTTTGCGGCCCATATAAACTTGTTTCTGGGCCCAGATATGAGCGGGGAGATCCGGGACAAAGCCCGGCTCCTGCAGCCCATGTGAGAGCCAGGCACCGCCGAGCACAAAGCATCGCCCGCCCCTTCCTCTCAGAGGCCGGCTCGCCCCGAGTTGGCTAAGACTGCTTTTATTTTGTGTACGTGCCAATCTAAGTGACTTACTAGCCCTGCAGCCCCCTGTGCTTGCCTTCTCCGACCCAGCATTTTGTGTAATTAAACGTGGCAACTAATGCGGTCTCACTGCAATGGGCAGTGATTGCTGAGCTTAATAAGGGTCTTACAGAAAGAAAAGGCCCTGTTCGTTGGACTTTTTTTGTTATTTGTGCAGAGCCCACAGCTAAACTAAATGGGAGGGGGTTAGGGGGCTGGAAACAGTTGCGACTAAAGTTTGTTTTATGAAGGCAAATAGGTTGTAGAATTTGGGCGCACACGTTTATAATCCATACCGGAAATTAACTTTACTCTTGATCTACTGGCGACGTGCACATTTTCTTTCGGCCAAGTGAGCTGTAGTACATCTATCAGAGACACATTGGGGGAAATCCAGATGGTTAGAGTGACTGATAATTATGCATTTATTCGAAAATGCAAGGCTTGGGTATTCAAGGGCGGCATGAAAAGCACAATGCAAATACCATATCAGTGCGACGCATCATAGGCACTAGGTGTCCAAAAGTAGTAACCCCTCCTCCATATCAGTTCCAGTAAAAACGAGAATTAATTGGATCCGTTTTATATGTCCAGTATTAGTTAGTATTTCTGGTATATTCAATATCCCCTTTCCTCTCCAGACAAACATTTTGTATATATTGGTAGTTCGGCCCCAGGCAGATCTAGTGTTAAAAAACTTCCTTTATGCTTCCTATACGGAAAGCGCTGTAAAAATGCTCTAAGTCCAGTGAAGTGTTTTTTTTTCCACAACTCTGCACCACTTCAGCATTTGCGAAAGATTAAGCTATTGACATTGTAAATGACAATGCCATTTATTTATCTGTTTTCAAAACCAACACATAAACAATTTGTCATTTACAATGACAATAGCTCTAACTTTGTCAAAGGCGAAACCGTTGCATTGTAAATGCTTGTTTGAGTATTGAGTTGTACTTTTAGAGAACAATTTCCCCCTATAGATTCCCCTTCCAACCCGTAGCTATTGGAAATTCTGCAGACAGGGTTAGGGTGACATTAGTTGTTTTATTATGGCATGTCCAGATTAGAGACACTTATAGGGAGTTGATATCTTGCTACATGAATTTGTTTCGGAGCATCATCCGGTCAACATTTTTAATCTGGGGAGGTAGTTATTAGAAACATGCTTATTTGAAGCATACCGTTCTAATTTTGTCTTCCTTCTCCCCCCTTAAATTCACTGCTCGGGAACCTGTTCCATATATTGGTCAGAACAGGGATCCTAGTGTAGGATTAAATTAGAAATTTACCTTGATGCTTCCATCATACTTCAGCTCTCTTCCTTAATCCATATTTGTTTATTTGACCAATGAATGAAGTGGAAAGTGAAGTAGATGCATAGAAAGAAGGATAAATTGATAGTGGAGACAGCACTGCGGAGGTGCTACTCCCGCTAATTTACTACTGTCGTCAGAGCAGTGGATGATTATCTCATTCTGTCGCATAGCATTGCATTGCCTCTGTATCAAGGTTCTCAATTAGGAATTTAAAAATGACAATAAAGTAACTGAGGTTTGTGCTGAAATGGAGTGCCACTAACAGCCTCTTTACGATACATCTGTGGTACGGAGATTGAGGAGAAGCGATATTTCAGCAAGTATAATTTGTTTGATGGGAAGACATTTTAACATTGTCACTGATAAGCTGTGTCAATCTGTTTACATAGATTTGTATTGTATGGGTTAAATTAAAATATATATCAAATTTTTTACCAGTAAATTCATGGTTTCAGATATATAAACATGTGAAGTACTTCCTCGGTTGCATGAGTTTATATGCAATGTATTTGAAAAGAGTTTAAAAGTAAGCTGCAGTGTAGGGGGGTTAAAGGACAACAGGTCGACAATTTTTTCATTATATATCTGATGGAGACTTCTAGCCGTAGATTCTTTACCTTAGAATTATCCCTTGGCATCAGACTGGATTCGTAAATCTTTTCGCGAGCAGTACACCTGCACACCGATAAGTAGCGTAGTTTGGCTCTGCTCTGTTTGGACATTCCCGGGGTCCTAGGATCCATTCTTGGATCCCGACTGACGCCAGTCGTGCCATTTCGACCTTCTGTGGTACCGTTCCCGATGGTGACGCTCATGGCGCCACCGGCCCCATTCTAACCCCTGACTTTGACATATGCCAGTGGTTAACTGGAGGCTTGCCTTCCAGGCCCAACCTTCCTTGCACAACACCCTAACCAGGAGAGCTTGGTGGTCCAAGCCTCCAACTTTCACGTAAATCCTGGCACATTCCCAACCGCACCACTGGATCAGGATTCCAAGAGGTTGGATACCTTAGAGAAGACGATGTTTCCTTCCACCAGCCAGGCACAGAGGTCCCTGAACACCACATGCCTTTTGTGCTTCTATTCCCATGCTCTTTTGGATATGGTTGGCAATGGTCCCAGAGTAGGCCCGGGCTGTACTCACCCAGCCGTTCTGTCCCAGGCTGTACTCCTCCAGGCTGTTGCCATCGGCAGGGATGCGGCTCAGTTCGCAATCCAATGTGGACTAGACACGGCCAACTTACCGGGCAGAGTTGTTTCAACGACAGTGGCTTTACGACGCTATGCCTTGTTGAGGATGACTGGCTTTACTGGAGATGTCAATGCACTGCTTATTTACAAGCCCTTTTGATGTCTTCCGTCTCTTCAGAGACCAGGAGGATTTAGCACTGAAGCCCTAAAAGGACAGCAGCGTTACGGCCACGTCCGTGGGCTTTCCATGGCTCCTCGCCACTCTCAATCCACCTTTCGCTCCTTTAATGGCCACGTAAGGGGTTCCCAGCCATGTTTATATCCCCTCAGCCACCACGCACGATTCTCAGCCCTTGTACTTCAGAGGATGCGGTACCCAGAGGCCTCGTGGGTCGGGAAGCCAGCGGTCAAATCAGTCCGCCACCCACCCAGCAGCCACAGCCTCCAAACCCTCCTAATCTGCCCTCTTACCATCGTGGGATCCCAGTGGGTGGCAGGATTTGTTACCACCTGCCCCACTGGTGGTCCGTAACATCAGACAGGTGGGTTTTGCAGATGGTCGAAGGGGCTACTCTTTCCCCTGCGGTACTACCCCTCCTCCATGCCAGCAAGACGTTTTTCAGTTTGCTGTGCTTCCCTTTTCCATACCAGCGCCGCTCGGGTGTTCATTAAGGTGTTGGCGATGGTTGCAGCTCATCTGTGGCGATCGGGGTGCCAGTCTTCCCTCTCCTGACAACTGGCTGTTGAACGTGGGCTCGCCAAAGGCTGTCAGCTCCCACCGCCATACTACGTCGGACCTCGCGCACTCTCGGGGGGGGGGGGTGTCACTATCAACGTGCCAAAGTAACACCTGACTCCCTCTCAGAGGCTCCCTTTCAGCAGAACTGTTCTGGACACAGTACAGTTTCGGGCTAGTCCTCATGAACGCTGAGTCCAGGATATTCAGGCTATTACACCCATGTTTCAGCTTCTATCCTGGATTTCAGTGAGACTGACTCTAAAGCTTCTGGGGCTCATGGTCTCCTGCATTCTACTGGTGACACATGCCCGCTGGCATATGTGGGCTCTGCTGTGGGACCTCAAATTTCAGTGGGCGCAGCATCAGTGGAATCTCTCCAACATGGTCCAGAGCTTAAGAACCGCAGCTGGGTCAGTGGCAGGCCCCTCTCCCTTATCCAGCCAAATATGACAGTAGTAACAGATTAGTCACTCCTGGGATAGGGTGGCCATCTGGGAGTGGTGAAGATCAGAGGAGACTGGTCTCTGGTGGAATCCGGACTCCTTGTCGGCTCTGAGTGATCCGATTGTCACTAAAAGCCTTTCTACCACTGTTCCCTTTAAGGTGCCCGCCTGGGTCGCTGTGCACACAGCAGTCCATCTGCTCGCAGGGGGCACACTGTTGCGTGCATTTCAAAGAAGAGACATTTATGGTCTAAGTGGAGAAATCCGACAGACGACAAACGAAAACAAATGATGCTACTTAAACCTGAAAAGCAATCAATTTCATTTGTGGATGGGGTGAGCGCCAACGTATTTAGCAGAGATTCTGTTGGCAATAAAAGTTAAAGTATGACATTTTTTAAAAAGGCAGCTGCACGATTCCTCACTGTCTGCACAAAGAGGTCTGCCAAGATTTGCTGATGTCTTTCAACTTCACTGACCGCTACAATAAGATTTCCATTCCAACATGTTTTTTTTTAGTTTTTTTTTTACCTGAGATGTGCCATTAAACCCCAACATTTTGTAGAGGTAGGCGAGCTTACAAATTAACGGGGATAGCCGAGCCACGGTTCTGGCTCTGATCTTAGAGCCCATGCAAGAGCCGAGCCCTGAAAATATTTAACAGTTTAATTGTACACTAAACATCACATAAATATGATACAAAATTCTCAAAGTTTATTTCTTTAACATGTGGAATCTTTGACATTAATACATCACAATACAGCTCTGCATTGAGAAGTACTTTATTAAAACATGAACCATTTAGTGAACTAAGAGACAAGAGAATGTTCATGCAAACCATGTATGTGGCCCAGGTTATTATAGAGCAACATTATAGTCTATTAAATCAAACACTAGGCTTTTGTACAACTGGTATTCTAAACTGAAATATTTGAAAGTGCTTTCATATGCCATAATGAAGAGAAAAGAGTTTTGCTGAAATAAAATATTTGCTTAAGACCACACAATTTAAGCGGAGTAACCACGATTTGTCCCGGTTTCCTGGTGTCACTTTCCACAAATCAAGCAGTAAATGGTGGGTATCTATTCGTCTTTCCAGATGTTAAAGCTTCCTTTTGACCTCTTTGTGCACTTTTCTGCAGGTTTTCAATAGCACAAACTCGACCTGAAGGTATTGGAGCACTTTACTTATGCAGTAGTTATATTACACAAGGTTGCTATTCATTGTTTATAGGCATGGGGAGATTAGGTGATTTGCCCAAAATCACAGACGGCTGAGCTTACTCCAAGAGTTGAACCTGCTCCAAAGTTTACAGCTCAGGGTGTAATACCACATACAAAGAATAGGGAGGGAGGTAGGCAAAAGCCACATGAAAGATTGCCTCGTGGTGGGCTTGAGCTTCCAAAAGGACCTAGAGCTGAGCCAGAGCCAGGATTTAGGCTCGAGCTTTCAGTGGGTTGCCACCTCCTATTGTTTTGTAAAGTATTCATTACAATGAAAGCTACTATTATCAGTTTAACCACGCCAGAAGCATTATATATGTATACGTCTCAAGATAAATAATATTTAAAACGGAGTACAGGTAAACATTTGATTGTCAAGAGAAGGGAAAGAATGTTACATATAAACGTGTACATGCACACGCATAACATTTCTTTTCCTTCTTGTGACAGTTGTTTACCTGTATTCAGATTTAAACATTGGTATTTATCTTGCCGTATATCTCCTTTTTGTCAATATTGTATATTTATTTCTACTTACTTTTTGTCAATCTTTATCAGGCACTCTGATGCCTGTTGGGCTTTTTGTATGCTACACAAAACTACGTAAATAAAAACATGCACTTTTTTTTTGTTAGACCAAACAAAAAATACTTCACATTTTTTACACTAATAGATCATTGAAGTCTACATTACTTCATCACCTGCAATCTTTATTTAGCTGGTCTGGTAGAAAGATTCTGAATTTAACATTGAGTTTCCACATTGACATTTGTTTAACGGTACCCCATCCTCTTCGTTGTTTATTTCTAATAAACTAGAGAGGGAGAAAATGTGTAAGTATTTGTATGACATTGCAGCAAAGTTTGGCATTACATATTATGACACTCCGAACATTTCCTTTGCGGATCAGAAACTAATTTAGTTTTGAAGAGCTATTCTATCAGTAGTATGTGGGCGTCCGTTCTTATTCACTGTGACCTTTGGTTACTGAGTGATATTGGAGTGCTGTACCAAATTCCTCATTTGCCATGGATGATCATTGCTGACAGTTGCAAGTGCTGTTAGATTAAAGTAGGACTGATTTTCAATAAGATTATAATAAACAGAAAAAAACGGGGGTCTAAAAAGCCACTAATGTTGCTCGCTGGCTTCGACTCCTCACTGAGTGAGTCAGGACACAAGTTACCTAAAAGCCTACAAGGACAGAAAAAGCAGGAAAAGGAGCAAACAACAAGTGATTACCACTGAGATCCAAATACAACTAAATGGATTCCCATCAATATAACGCAATGATCAATCTTCTAATTTAGTCATCCATTTATCGGGATGGTATATCTCTTGATCATAAAGACATGTTGCCATACCCACGATATTAGGCTGAATTGGATCAGACCCACAATCACTTTAGACCATAAGTAGTAGATCAGAAGGGAATTCAGTGCAGTGCAAAAGCACAAAAAAGTGGTGAGTAAAATAGGGTGAAGAGGTGAAAAAAAGGCACTTTTTATTAGGATATCGACTCAACCCCTGATTAAAAACAGAACAGTGCAAAAAGCAGTTTCAGCAAATAACTGCAAAAGGGCCAACATGTTTCAGCCAGTAGGGAAACAAATACCACGGCTTTCTTCAGGGCCTCTGCTCTCAAACTTTGCTACTGCAGAAAAAGGTGTATACAAGTGAAAACTTAAATTTAGACAAGACTTTAGAGAAAATGCAAGGAAACTTTTAAGAGGTTGGAACAGTTACAACCTACTTTTACTAATCCTCCGCGTCAGGGGATGTAGATAGCATCTAAAAAACAATTACATTATATCACAAATTACTGCAAATTCGCTCTCTTCTTTGTTTTTTTCCTGTAAGTTTATGCAAATTCAAAACAATTTTTTTGTGCTCACCCAGCTTGACCGGGGACTGGACCTCACCTCACCTGGGCCCAGCTCAGGAAATGGAGGCCCCGCTCTGTGAAGGTAAAGCAAGGGAACGCATAGAGTAAAGCAAGGAACACTAGAGCTTCTTAGTCCTTTACATCCTCTAGCTGCAGCCCCTTATATGTCTATCCTTCTCAAAAAATCGCCAATTCTCGAAAGCCCCAAGCCAGGACCCAAGAATTCCTAACACTCAGTAAGCCCACAGTATGTTAATAAAAAGACCATCCCTTTATATGTCGGTGTACTCAACAAATCATGTCTCAATATCCACTAGGCCCGGGATGCACTCGGAGCCGGTTTGGTGCTCTAGTGGAGCGGGGGGCCAGGGGTGGCTGTGGGGTGGTGGCGATTGTGCTTTCCCCCCCTATCCGACACCAGGGGGATGCTCGTGGACCGGAGAGGGTGCATTGGCTCCGCTTTCCCCCCTCCTCTGGTCCTGGGCTCTCCCTAGGCAGGGCCTAAGCTTTCGGCTCCCCCGGCAGTACATTAGGTGACCACCTGCCTGTCCTTCCTTTGGGCCTCTGTTTAAAGACATGGCTGCACCGGGTGACCACCTGCCTGTAGCCGGCTGGAGTGAACCTGCACCTCCTGCGCCATTGGAGCTCCACACTACCGCAGTGACCCCGATTGGTGCCTTGCGGACCTTAACAACCACATTATCCTGACGGCGCCCTGCGGGGCATAGAGCACGGCACGCCTCCATGCCCGGGGCTGCCCTTCTACACCCTTCCTGCGACCTGTGGGTTCGACACCATCCCAGCTGCCCGGCTCCTTTATATTCCTGCACGCCACAGACCGGGCCGCCTTACCTGGGCACCAACTCGCTCTCCACAATGGTTCAAAAAGACCCGAGACAGCCTACACTCCAATTTGAAAAGTCTTCTGATGCATCTATGGACCCTGCAGTGGACCATCCGCCGCGGCGGCTCCTCCTGCAGAGGAGTCTGGCTCGAACTCTCTGGCCGCCGCCATGATAGCCGAAATGAGATCTGGCTTCAAGGCCCTGGACGCCCGCTTTGATGACCTCGACAAAAAATTGGCCACCATGAACGCCACAATCCAGGGTCACGACCGCAAGCTTGATGTGGTGGAGACCAGGGTTTCTGACCTCGAGGATGGCGCCTCTTCTTCCCTGAAACGACTGGAGAGAGTCGAGAAGATCCTCAAAGACGTGGCGGTGAAGAACGAAGATTTGGAGGCAAAGGGTCGCCCCAACAACATACGCCTTATCGGCGTACCGGAGACGACGCCCACTGGTCGACTGGACATATTCGTAGAGCAGCTCTTGTCCGAACTATTTGGTAGGGAAACCTTCACCCAGGGCTTTGTGGTTGAACGTGCGTATCGGTCGCTGGGCCCTCTCCCCCATCCGGGCCAGCCCCCCAGACCGATTATTGCGCGGCTTATGAACTTTCGTGATCGGGACACTGCCCTCCGGGCGGCTCGTGAGAAGGGAGACATCCAGTGGCAGGGTAACAGCTTATCCTTCTTCCCAGACTTTACGCTCATAGTGCAGGAAGCTAGGAGGAAATATCAGAGCGTCAAGGCCATGTTGAGAAATCTGGGGCTCCGTTATGGTATGCTCTACCCGGCTTAGGGTGGACATAGATGACAGATCAAGAATTTTTGACTCTCCGCAAGCTGCACAGGAATTCTTCTGCAACTTCAAACATAACAAGAGTGGTTCACCGGGTACCTCACGTCCACACTCCCCGCCACAGCAGTCTTCACAATCCAGCGTGGACCTCTTTGACCAATCCAGGAGTGCTGAATAATTGCTTTGTTTTATTCCCTGGTTCACCAAGTGACTGATGGTTGTTGCTCGTTCTAATGCATATTTACCATTCTACTGTTTTAGTTCTCTAATTGCTGGTTGCCCGGCTGGCGTGGTGTTGCCATGGCGAATGCCTCCATGGTTTGTTTTTGTGGGAACGGTACTTGGGTACACTTCTTTCTAGATAGGGAGTAGGTGGGTGGCGGGTGGGAGGGGTTTTTCGAGTTTTTTTTCTTCTTTTTTTTCTTCTGGTTAACCATTGCAGATTGCAAAGTATGAGGATGTTTTTGAGTACTATGGGTCCCCGCTGCATTCATTCCAATTGTGAATTATTGTTGATACTGTTGTGCTAAGAAATGTGCCCGGTCCCTCCGGATTATCATTGTTAACTTGGAATGTGCGGGGCCTGAACGATAACAGAAAGCGGAGTCCTGAGTTATGTCACACGTCATAAAGTAGACGTCCTCTTTATGCAGGCAACTCATTTGGCAGACGCCACGGCTGGTGGCCTGGCTTCCGGATGGGGCCCGCATAGGTATTTCTCAGGTTATAGCTCGTATTCAAGAGGAGTAGCTATCCTAGTACATAAGCGTATCCAGTTCACGCACTTTGCCACACGCTGTGACCCGGAAGGTCGTTTTTTGATCGTCACTGGTCAGCTACTGGGTCATAGGGTGTCATTGGTGTGCGTTTACGGCCCGAACACTGACACTCCCTCTTTTTACCAATCCCTTTCCGCCCACCTCCTAGCGCTTGATACTGGCCTCCTGATTATTGGTGGGGACTTTAACCTGCTCCTGGATCACGATAGGGACAGTACCGCCTCCACCTCTGACTTCCCGCCAGGCCCTTCAAGAAATCTGCACACACTATTCCCTTGTAGATATTGAGGCGCATTTACACCCTGACAAGCCTGCCTTCACCCACTACTCCGGGTTCCACAACACATGGACCAGACTGGACTGCTGGCTAATCTCTCCCGCGATTGCTAGCTGGTTGGGATCAATCCACACTCTCCCCCGCACTCTCTCAGATCATTGCCCGGTTATTCTTCAACTGTCGATTCCAAGGGAGGGAGGTTATGAGAGAAGTTGGCGTTTCCCTGGACGGGCATTATTGGATCCCGTTTTCACAGAAGAGGTGCGTCAAGCTATTGAAGACTACTTTGAATTAAATACTGGCTCCGTCGACATGTGGGCGGTTCTTTGGAAGGGCTTTAAGGCATATATATGAGGGGTGTGCATCTCAAAGCATGCTGGGATCCTCCGTGACATGCGTTCCACCTTAGACAAGACCGAAGAAGACATTGCCGCCGTAGACCGCAACATTCTTATTGCCCCCTCAGACGCCCTGTCCGACACTCGTTTAGCCCTTTATCTTAAGTTCTGTGACGCGGCGGATAGGGAACTTTCCTTTTTAAACAAACACTGCGTAGCACGGCGTTATGGAGAGGGCGAACGCCCTGGTCGCCTGTTAGCAAACACTCTGCGGCCTCCTAGAGGCCCAACCTGTATCATTTCCATGTCTGGTCCGGATGGCTCCCCAGTACAGTCCACACCGGCGGTATGTGAGCTCTTCCTCACGTACTACAAGACCCTTTATACTTCACGCCTCTCCGGGAATCAGGCCGATCAGGAAGAGTACCTATCAGAGGTGGCCCTTGTGTTTCTGGAGCGTTCCACGCAGGAGTTCCTTCTAGTCCCTGTTACCACAGACAGCATTATAGAGGCCATTGACGCCCTACGCAGCTCTTCTACCACCGGACTAGACGGCTTCTCTGCCGACTTTTATAAAACATACAGAGACCTCCTAGTGCCTCGCCTGGTTGAAGTCTACGCGGAGGCCCTGGATGTTGGCACCCTCCCCCCGACCTTTCGTGACGCAGAGATAATCTTATTGCCTAAGCCTGGGAAGCACCCTCAAGTTTGTGGTTCATATAGGCCGCTGTCACTATTGAACACAGACTACAAAATTCTAGCCAAGATAATGGCAATCAGACTGTCGCTCCTGATGGAATTCGTCATCTCTCCCGTACAATCGGGGTTTGTTCCACATAGGTCTACCTCCCATAATCTCCGCACCTTATTTACGACCTTACACCGCATCGACCCTGATACTCCAGCCGCGGCGATCTTATTGGATGCGGAGAAAGCATTTGATTCACTGGAATGGCCTTTCATGTATGCCGACGACATGATTCTATACGTCAGACACCCCCACTGCAATTTGTCCCCGTTAATACGGGAAATTATACGATTCGGAGCGTTCTCGGGACTAAATATTAACTGGCACAAATCGGTCATTTTTAGGTCTCGCCTGTCGATGCGCATGCGCATCGAGCTTGCGAGCCTATTGCGGCTTAAACAAGCTTTAACTAAGAAGCAAGGAATCGTGGCGATTCCTTGCAGTGCCCGTGACTTTTAAGCTCAATGCGCATGTGCATTGAGCTTAAAAGCGCGTGCACAGCCGCCCGCATTCCTCCGACACCTTTGAAGTGAAGCTTAGCTTCACTTCAAAGGCCCGGCTTCTTCACACCCACATGCCGCTCTGCCCCGCTCCGCCCCCTCCCCTGAGTCATCCTGCCTGCCCAGACTTCTCCTCCCCCCTAATTACATCCCGCTTTCACTTGTTTTTTGTTCCGACTCGACGTGCACAGCTACCCTCCCCCCGCCCCCTCCCGCCACGCAATGCCGAGAGCTTGTTTTCCTTCTCGCCCCTCATGCTCAACCTCGTTGTCCCTTGTCCTACCCCTCTCATCTGTTTCTTCAATTCTAATTTATTGAGTGCCCTCCCCGCTGTCATGTTTTATAATTATATCTATCAGAGCCCAGGCCTCTTCTTTTACGTCCTCCCTCCTCTTGCCTCTACCCTCCTTTCCTCATCTCGCTTTCCCTGCAACATTCGTCTACCCTTTTCATTCTTCCTCATTTATTTTGTCTCCCATTTCCCAGTCTTTCCCTTCTCTACTGTCTTTCACTATTCTCTTCTCCCATTCGGTTTTCTCAATTCTTTTCTCCCGTATCATTCACATTCACTTTCTTTTTTCTCTCCATTCTTTCTCACACCTACCCTTTCTCCGCTTTTTTCCTTCTCACCATCGAATTCTTCTGAATATTTCGCTCCTCTTTTCTATTTCCCTTCTCTCGGACTGTATTTTCTGCACTCAATCCCCTCCTTTCTTCCTCTCTTCTCTCTCTATTCCTCATTTTTGGTGCTCCCTTCTCCAGTCACTCGTCCTTTCACGGCGTCTCCCTTTATTTTACTTTTCTTGTTTTAATTCCGCCCTAAAACACGCAGATATCAGCGTAGGCCTGACAGGGAAATAAATCATAAGCATTTTTTGCCAGTGTATTATGCGCCTTTCTGCAGGCCCTTCCAAACCTAACGATGCCACTTATTAAAAGACTTGCGGTGACGCAGCACAGATGTTTCCTTCCACGAGATTTTAAGTAGCAGCACGTGAGTTCCTAAAACTGGCATACAGGGCATGTCCATTTAGTAAAATGTTCGTTAGCAGGTTGCATCGTTTGCTTTAACCATCAAAAGGTTCGTGTGAGGTTGCAGCCCGGTGTCCGTCATCCTCCCATCAGCGTCCCTGGGTGCATTCACGGCAGTTTTTGGTATTCTTTTACACGCTTTAACGAGCAGTGTTTTTCACCTTTTAAGCCCTCAGTGCTATGTGTGTGACTCTGCTCGGGTTCACCGTATGTGGAGCTGGCATCCCATGACACCTCGGGCCTGGAGTGATTTGCAGTGACGCCATTACTCAGCAGTTTACAGTTGGTTCTGGTCTGCTTTATCTGTATGGGGAGGGGAGACATCAAAGGTGTGCAGTGGCTCCCAGCCCCCGAGAGACTGGGCGGGGCAGCTACCTCTTATCTCTCCATCTTTTCACAGGGCACACTGTCTCTGATAGCATCCCGACCTCGGACCCTTTAAAGACGGTCACGTGGTTCGGCTGGACAAAGGGGCCTGAATGTATCTGCCGCCAGCAGCTTCACTTGCGCTCTGCATCAAAGGCTGTCGTCTTCTCTTTTCGAGATCGTCTTCTCTTTTTGATCTGCTAAATCTAGGCAGAATGGCTAGGTTGGAACCGGAATCTGGAAGGGGGCATGGCCGAATCAAGGGCTTGAGGCTTGCATCATACTTTCTATCACACTTGTTTAATTTCCGGAAGACTGTGTGTTCCGTAAACTCCCTTATTAGGTGACTGGATTAAACACTGTCACGCAGTATTTATTAAATGAAGTCTGTTCACGAGCTGCGTGCGCACCAGAGCACAACTCACAAAGAGATGGAATGAAACAATGCAGAAGTTGTTCCAAAAAACAAAAGGGGAGTTAGCGGCTCAACTTTTCAGCTTCTTTCTAACCAGGCCCGCAGGCGCCGCAACACGGCGCTGAAACCTCCAGGGCACAACTAAATACATTTAGGGCAAGCACCCTTTTATCTATGTAGGTGTTTGTACATGAGGCATAGGCGAGTGAAGTGTTGGTAAGTAAGGCATTAGATCCCTTAGGCCCTTATCCTGGTCGTCAAGGTAATACTGGTTCAAGATCGAGCTCCCTTGTAATGTGCATTTACTGGGTGCACAGTGCGTCACCCTCACTCACCCTCAACCCCTCACCCTCACTCACCCTCAACCCCTCACCCTCACTCACCCTCAACCCCTCACCCTCACCCACCCTCACCCACCCTCAACCCTTCACCCTCAACCCACCACTCACCCTCACTCTCACTCACCCTCACTCACCCTCAACCCCTCAGCCTCACCCTCACCCCTCACCCTCAACCCCTCACCCTCACTCACCCTCAACCCCTCACACTCACTCACCCTCAACCCCTCACCCTCACTCACCCTCACTCACTCACCCTCACTCACTCACCCTCACTCACTCACCCGCACTCACCCGCACTCACCCTCACTCACCCTCACTCACCCTCACTCACCCTCACTCACCCTCACCCTCACTCACCATCAACCCCTCACCCTCACCCACCCTCACTCACCCTCAACCCCTCACCCTCACTCACCCTCACTCACCCTCACCCACCCTCACCCACCCTCACCCACCCTCACCCACCCTCACCCTCACTCACCCTCAACCCTTCACCCTCACTCACCCTCAACCCCTCACCCACCCTCAACCCCTCACCCTCCCTCAACCCCTCACTCACCCTCAACACCTCACCCTCACTCACCCTCAACACCTCACCCTCACTCACCCTCAACCCCTCACCCTCACTCACCCTCAACCCCTCACCCACCCTCAACCCCTCACCCACCCTCAACCCCTCACCCTCACTCACCCTCACCCTCACTCACCCTCAACCCCTCACCCTCAACCCCTCACCCTCACTCACCCTCACAACACATATTGTGTTACAATAGGTGTCACATTTGCGAAAGATAAAACTATCTAGAGATGTAGCATAACGACCAGAGCTGCCATATAAGTCACGTAAATACAAAACATGTTGCATTCCAAATGCTATAGGTGTCACATTCGCAAAAGTTATAACTATTGGCATTGTAAATGACAAAGCCATCAATTTAGCAATTTTAACAACGAATAAATAAATTATGTCATTTACAAGACCAATAACTACAACTTTTCTAATGCGAAACCAATTGCATTCCAACCCCACTCACCCACGCAACGCCACTCACACACGCAACGCCACTCACACACGCAACGCCACTCACACACGCAACGCCACTCACACATGCAACGCCACTCACACACGCAACGCCACTCACACACGCAACGCCACTCACACTCCACTCATCCACGCAACGCCACTCATCCACGCAACGCCACTCATCCACGCAACGCCACTCATCCACGCAACGCCACTCATCCATTTGCAAAACGAAAAAAGTTAAACTCTTCTATTGCGAGACCTATTGCATTTTCAATGCTTGTTCCACTTACTACCAGCACTACTCTCTGGTCTTTTGAATTTCCGCTGGAATGGTGCAAAGATTCTGTTAAATATTTGGGAATACATATCCATCTAGACACTGCATTGCTGATACGGCTAAATTATGGCGCTGCAGTTTCTAGACTAGAGACGCAGATCAGCCACTGGATTAGTTTACCCCTCTCCATGGCCGGGAGGGTTGCAATTATTAAGATGGTGGTGCTCCCAGGCCTTCTATATTACTTTTATAATATACCGGTTCCCCTAACTAATGCCTTCTTCAAACTACTTCGCTCCCTTCTTCTTCGCTTGGTATGGGGTGACCGCACTCCCTGTGTCAGTTGGAGGGTCTTGACCATGCCCGCCGACAGGGGTGGGCTGGGTGTTCCAGACTTCTACTTGTATTATCTGCTTGCTCAATGCGCCTATGCCTATTCATGGTTCCACCCAGACGCGCGTATTCCATATCTACGCCCGGAGGCAGATCTGGTCCTAGATAGCTTCTTACACTTCTCCCCACGGGATTCCCCCGTGATCCACGTGACATACAAACCGTATCCACCACAAGTTGGGCCTGGGTTAAACTACGTAAACTTCTGGGGCTGCTGTTCTTTACTCGCCAGTGCTGCCCCTTCCCAATACCTCCCTTCTTCCCATCACAGAGGAGAAGTTGGTGAAACGCACTTTGCAGAAATTTGACATCGACACACTCGGCGATCTTTTCCCCGATGGTCACGTATTCTCTGTGACGGAGGACGCCCGATTCTCTGACCGCCCCTTCATGGACACATTTGCTCTCACACGGCTTCGATCAGCATTGCGGGCCTGTTTCCCTTCCTTCCCTTTAGCCCCTGAAGAGGTCCCCCCACTTACACTGGTGACACAGAGCACATCCAACACACACCTGCTATCCAAGTTATACAAACAATGCGCTGCACTTAAACCTAACGATGACTCTAAACTCAGGGCCGATTGGGAGGCAGATCTGGGCGGTCCTATATCGGATGAGCAATGGACATATTGTTGTAGAGCCACAACAGAGGTCTCCTTGAATAGTCGACATAAGTTGTTACAGTTTAAGTTTCTCCGGAGGCTGTAGAAGTGCCTCTCCCCTTTTGCAGACTTTGCACACTTAACATGGATTTGCCTCAAGATACAGCAATATTGGTTAGACGTGCACTCGGTATTAGGGGATATACTCTCTATACCTCTTCTGCCCACGCCTGAGATTGCTCTGCTGGGATACGTTGCAAATTTCCCTAAGAACTTTCGTAAGTTGGCAGCAATTTGCTTCATGTTGGCCAAGAGGGAGATAGCTCTGCACTGGGCAGTAAGAAGATCCCCTCTCTCCGAGCATGGTTAAATAGTTTGGCATTTTGTAATGCTAACTGCGAAGAGTTTAGCAATTCCCCCCCCCAGCTCCAAACCTGTTGATATATGGGAACCCTATCACACCAACATTTCCCGGCAACAAACGGCCCAGGAGACACCGACACAATCCGGCATCACCCCAACCGGGGTAGGTTGAGCCTCCCCAGTCCCTGCGTGGGGGCAGTGCGATGCCGGAGTCTGCATCCCTATCTAGCTGATATTACATTTTTGTTGATACTAGATTAATATAAGTCATTGTAACATTGGTATGATCTCCGATCGGCAGAATGTCTTGGATTTATTTCAATACTGAGTTATCATAGTACTCCCTCTGCAACATCTACTTTGATTTTTGTCATTTCTGTTCATATTTACTGGACATGTATTGCTACATTATTGATATTGTCAATACCCGATATACTATTGCACTGCTATCGTTTGATTATGATTTTATTGGTTTATTATGTTTAATTTCTTATGTTTCTGCACTATTTTCACCTTTTTGTCATTCATTTGCCTGTATAACTTTAAATAAAAGGATTAAAAAAAAACTAAAAAAAACATGTTGGCCCTTTTGCAGTTATTTGCTGAAACTGCTTTTTGCACTGTTCTGTTTTTAATCGGGTTGAGTCGATATCCTAATAAAAAGTGCCTTTTTTCGCCTCTCCACCCTATTTTACTCACCACTTTTTTGTGTTTTTGCACTGCACTGAATTCCCTACTGATCTACTACTTATGGTCTGAAGTGATTGTGGGTCTGATCCAATTTAGCCTAATATCGTGGGTATGGCAACAAGTCTCTATGATCAAGAGATATACCATCCCGATAGATGGATGACCAAATGAGAAGATTGATCATTGCGATATACTGATGGGAATCTATTTAATTGTATTTGGATCTCACTGGTAATCACTTGTTTTTTGCTCCTTTTCCTGCTTTTTCTGTCCTTGTAGGCTTTTAGGTAACTTGTGTCCTGACTCACTCAGTGAGGAGTCGAAGCCAGCGAGCTACATTAGTGGCTTTTTAGACCCCCGTTTTTTTCTGTTTATTATAATTGAGTGGTAGGGGACGTGAACCTGGGCAGGTCTTTAAATATCCCTGTGATCCTTTCTCTTCCTGTGGTGTTTATGATTTTGCATAAGCAAAGGAGCGAGTTAAATAAATAGTACGTTAGAAAGTGAAGCCTTATTACTACACAGTTATGCTAATTGAAAAGGCAACTTTTTGAACCCATAATTACCATTTGTGGGATGTGTGGTGGTAAGTAGTCGGTCTACATTTTACACCCAATTAGGAGTTGCAATTCTCAGAATAAGGAAAGAGTGCCTATTGCACATGATTTCGCTCAGTCTGAGGTTTGCAAGACATTATTTTACACTCTAATCCCCCAATTTGTAAAAGATTTTCCTTGGCATTAATTAAGGGTGCAATTCCATATCTCACACAGTTTGCACTAGAGCTGTAAACTCAGTTTAGGAACGAAAAATTGCACATGAAACTGCAGTAGCTGCCCTATAGTAGTCGGGGCCTGAATGAGCTAACGACTGAAAGACCATTAGTAAGTGTGAATTCATTACAGTGTAAGTGAAAAGACAGAAAGCAAACAAGAGAGACTTAAAAATAAATTAGACTGCATCTGAAGGCTGGAGTGAGACGAGGCATAGTTAGCGAGCTAAGACAGCTGTCAAAACTGTAAATGGGAGTACCACCTACAGTTTTGAACAGGTGTGGTACCAAGATCACACTTGCATCCCAGCAGTACCTATTTTGAACTGGTTGTTGACAGTGTGCACCCCTGCCACTTATTTATGGGGATCAGGACAATTTAAGTTTATCCTGTGGGTAGTGGTCCCGATTGTTAAATATTAAAAAATATTTTGCTAGTTTGGCCAAGAACCAAAATTCTGAGATCTGTCCGGCAGTCCGTGTTGGGTCTAAATGTATGTATGCATTCCACCAAGAATAAAGACTATGAGCCATGCTGCACTGGTGTTTTATTTTTCTCTCAGAGGCCCAGCCTATGAACCCCCTCTAAATGGGAACATGACAGTATTGGAATATTTCTTGAGTGCCCTTTAGAGTGATCTTTGGCAGAACAGAGTAGTTTAAATATATGTCAAACTTGGGTCCAAGATGCTCTATTGGAAACTTTGTTTCCAAGCTTTTCTTGCAGTTAACCCTTCGTTGAGGAAGGCAGGTTCACTGGCTTTGTACGCTGAAATCCAGCTTTGGGCATTGTACATGCAGGCAGCAAGCAGTGCCAATGGGATAAGTGGTCTGTGCCAGTTGGAGAAGTGGTCGGGTCCCACCAATTTTTTTTTAACAAATCAAGCACTGCATCTAAGGTTGAGTTGGCACCCTGGAGATACTTTCCACATCAACTGTTTGATAGACAGAGTCGAGGACTATCCAGAGAAGAGCATAAGAAGCTGCACCTGCGCTCTGGGGGTGTCAGCAGAAAGAAGCCTAGAAGGGGGACAAGTGAAGTGAATTAGGATAAGAGCATGTTAACTTTTACAAAACTCCTCTTCTGTTGGACTGCCAACATTGGATTATTACATGAGCTACACCATGAACTGTCCGAAATTTCAGTACTGCCTATTTGCCTTTAGACAATACAGTTTGAATAATATGGTTAAAAAATATAATTTACCATTTATTTCATTGGTGTAAAAAATTAAACTGTTCTTTCACCCAATCACCCAAGAGGTAGCAAGCTTGCTTGCATAATGGCTTATGGAAAGTTCCATTTGCGCACACAGCTCAGAATAGTGTGCACAAAGGCACTGCATTGCCGCTCAGAAAACAAAATAATTAGAAGGAACATTGCTTTCTATCCTCCATCAAGGGAAGGCTGTTCATAGACAACACCACGGTTATGTAGTACTGCAACAAACTGGGCGGGGTAGGGTCGTGGGCTCCTTGTCAGGAAGCTCTGTATCTCTGGTCATGGCTGGAACATCAGGGCATTTCCCTGGTGGTTCAGCATCTGTCAGGCTCTCTGCACGCCAGAGCCGACAAACTCGGCCGAAGATGCCTTGATGATCACGAGTGGCGTCTCCATCTGGAGGTGGTGCAAGGTCTCTTTCAGCAGTGGGGAGTGCCTTGGTTAGATCTGTTCGCCAAAAACGTGCAGTGTCAGCAGTTCTGTGTGCTGGAGTTTCCAAGACGGCTCTTGTTCAGAAACACTTTTTGTCTTGAGTGGAGCCCAGGCCTCTTGAAGGCCTTTCCGCTCAGAATTCTCAAGAAGATCAAAAACGACGGGCCCAAGTTTGGTATCCAGAACTGTTAAGCATTGCCATCGATCCTCCGATCAGGCTGCCCCTTTGGGAGGATCTTCTGTTACAGCAGCAGGAAAGGGACCCCCACCTGAACCTGTCAACTGTTCGCCTTCTTGCGTGGAAATTGAACAGCGATAGTTGACAGCTTTTGACCTTCCTCCTGAAGTCTTTAACATTATCTTGGCAGCCAGGCAGCCCTCTTCCAATATGGAATATACCTACAGTTGGGGAAAATTTGTGGCTTGGTGAACATAAAGAGAGATCAATCCCTTTTCTGCCCCCATTCTCAGGTTCTCCTTTTCATTCTTTTTCTTGCCCAGCAGGGCTTTGCTCTGGGCAATCTAAAGAGATGTCTCTCTGCTATTTCTGCTTGTTTGCAGTTGTCTGACTGGCCATCCCTCTTCAAATCCCATATTGTAAATAGATTCTTGAAAGGTTTGCAACATTTGTTTACACCTTCCCCTTTCATTTAGCCCCAGTGGGACCTCAAATTCGTCCTAACATGTCTTATGTGTGATCCTTTTGGGCCTTTGCACAATTGTTCATTCATGCTCCTTACCATCAAAAGGGCCTTTCTCATGGCTATAACATCTGCTTGGAGGGTCAGTGAGTTTATCATCCAAGCCTCCCTACATCAACATTACCCAGACAAGCCGGAAAGTAAGATTTCTGTGATGGGAAAGCCCTGTAACCGCAACAGAGAGCTGGTCAGAAATTAAAAACTATCTAATCGAACTAATGCACACCTTTTAGTGCTGGGCTTTTGCGGTGCCTATGCTATGTAAACAACCTCAGTGCCCTTGCTTGGATGCGAGAGGTGGCATTGAGTTAATGATGCCAATGCCAGAAGACTGGTGTTGTGGGTAGGCAGTTACTAATGGCCACTGATTTCTGCTTGTAACAGTCCTGGATGAAAAGAGGAATGCAGTTGATGGGCTTCAGGATGAGCTGGTGGGAGGCATAGCAAAGATTTACACTTTACCCTTCTTGTGCCGATAATGAGTGGGGACCTGCAAATTCAAATCATACCTACTCCAGGAGAGAGCCACAAGAGGTTTGGCAGCTTGACGAACCGCTGCAGGATAGAACAGCAAACGCCGCCACCAGCCGCGCCGCCGCCCCGGGACTTCACATCCCGGCAGCCTTTGTGGCGGCGCGTTCCCTGACGCGCTAGACGCGCCGGGAGGGGCTATAATACAAGCGAGCCCTCGGTGGAGCGGGGGGACCTGCAAATTCAAATCATACCTACTCCAGGAGCCAGGAGAGAGCCACAAGAGGTTTGGCAGCTTGACGAACCGCTGCAGGATAGAACAGCAAACGCCGCCACCAGCCGCGCCGCCGCCCCGGGACTTCACATCCCGGCAGCCTTTGCGGCGGCGCGTTCCCTGACGCGCTAGACGCGCCGGGAGGGGCTATAATACAAGCGAGCCCTCGGTGGAGCGGGGGGACCTGCAAATTCAAATCATACCTACTCCAGGAGCCAGGAGAGAGCCACAAGAGGTTTGGCAGCTTGACGAACCGCTGCAGGATAGAACAGCAAACGCCGCCACCAGCCGCGCCGCCGCCCCGGGACTTCACATCCCGGCAGCCTTTGCGGCGGCGCATTCCCTGACGCGCTAGACGCGCCGGGAGGGGCTATAATACAAGCGAGCCCCCAGCGTCGCGGGACGCCCGGGGCTAAGCCCGGGCAAAGGGCGGGCCCTCTGTGGCCCTCAGAGGCACGAAAAGGCCAGGCAAGGCCACCCCCTTGATATTTCCACCATCTATCAGCCAAGGTACTGTACCCGATGGAGTAATTCACCGTGTATCAGTGTTGTATAGTATGATTGCACATTACTGAACCTTAGACATCGTTTACGTATGGCTTATTAGTTGAGTGGATCAAGAAACTGTCTATTGTTGCATGGTTGCTATATCCCCTTGTCCTGCTAGCTCTGTGTAACATCTTCGGAGCTAACTCTGTGAGTTTCACTCAGACACCTGATAGCTTTCTAAAACTCAACTGCAAACATGCCTAAGAAATTGGTTCCTGCTGTCACTGAGCCACTTAACACTTTAGATTCTTATTTAGTACAAGTGGTCAGTAAGATCAACAACGAAAGAAGGCAATCCCTAGGCTTGAGCCAATCACAAACTTTGCTCCCAGCAAGTCCTTCCTCAAGTGCATTAATGCCAGACACAACGTCACTAAACCCCTCTATAAATATCCCAGACTCTAATTCTCAAGACATTGGTAATCAGGATGAAGACCTAGACCAGCTAGTGGATTTGTCAGGAAATGTAGTGTCTGACTCTGACCAACAGATAGATACGGTCGATGAAGTTCTATCGCCCCCGCCGCCCGTAGTACGGGCCGTGAGAAATTGCAGAAAATCTCAGCCAAAACGTGGGGGGAAACAGCAAGGAAGGAAAAAGCCGGCCACACCACCCAGGCGCGAAGGAAAAAATGTGGAGTTTGATGTTGACGCTGAGTCTAGACGCATCATTGACGACGACCTATTTAACAGGATTCAAGATATGATAGACACGAAAATCAGGACTATCATTAAGCCATTGATTGGGAAACTGGACAAACTAACTGCTGAGGTTAAAAAGTTGGGTGGGTCACAATGTAAGCTGACAGAAGAGGTGGAGAATCTAGTTGCTCTAGTTGCTCTTGTTACAAAACCGGTGGCTACAGATGTGGAGGTCACCCCTACGGAAAGCCAAATACAGACTATTCCGTTAGGGCAGCTACCACCACCATCTGTACCCAATCAGGAAGCAGTAAGAGATCCCCCCATAGCAATATCTGTCGTGTCAGCACCATTACAACAAGGGGATAACTCATCACAATTTATCATGGAAGCCTCACCAGTAGTACTCGTACTGGCAAATGTTCCTGTTATATCACATGATAAAATAGAATCTAATCAGGGTCTAAAGGATAAAGCCTTACACTGGCTCACTAACAATATGCGTATGGCATACCAAGGGCTTGATCAATAAGCAGGGGAGATTGTTATGACAAGGAGGGTACCATGGATTGGGAACAAGCCAAAAAAGTTTAAGGGGGATTGTGTGATATTAAACTTCGCTAATGCAGATGTACTCCCAAACATCTTGTCTAACATCTTTCCTCCTCAACGACGAAGTGGTTCTATAATCCCCCTCACCCTGAAATTTTTCTATAGTGAGATCCAGATTGCTACCTTCCCCAACATCCCTAAACTTAGGAGATATACAAAAGCCACTAGCTGGGGAGGGGAAATCAGACCCAGATATAACAATGATTGTTCTTATCCTATGATTAGTCGCGGGATGGGAAAATATAACTATTCGATTGAGCCACCAGCCAGAACACCAATGTTAAATGGGCCCACTATAAATGGATGGGGACTAGGTACCCCGGGTTATGACCACAGAGGGCAGGGAAATGGGTTTATATCCCGGATGGGAAATGAACAGCCTTTGATGCGCCCAAATACCCCACGACCCATGTGGAATACGACAGCCAGTGGATGGGGCCAGGTAGCTACCCCTTTTGACTGGGGATTGGGAATGGGGAATAGGTATGGAGTTCTATCGAATTTAAATGACTGCGACTGACTTATGGAGGACACTGAGCTGGCAAAAGATGTTTTGAATGCGCCATCAGCCAAGAGTGGACAACATATTAATGGTCTAGACCTTAGCGAGCCCAGCTATCAGATAGTGCAAGAAGGCCAAGTTATATTAAAGAGTGATCATCTTCCCACAATAAATCTGCCTGAGCACAGTGCAAACCAGAGCCTTGTTAGTGATAATTCACAGAGCCCTCTGAAAGTGGGAATTATTGAGGGGACCCAATTGGTACGAGTAGCTGAAGGGGCACTGGTGCGGCACCCAGAATCTAAGAAATCTACAGATTCTTGCAAGATGATAAGCTGGAACATAGCGGGTTTAAATGCCAAACGACAGGACAAGGCATGGTCAAGCTTTGTTTTAGGCCACCATATTATTGCTCTCCAGGAAACCTGGGACACATCCGCCAACCTTTGGTGGGATGGATTTACTAGCTTTACCAAACCAGCAGTTCCCAGTCGTATGGGGAGAGCCAAGGGAGGCCTTGTACTCTTGTTTTCTTTAGATTTGAAGGGAAGCTGTAGGCAGATTAGCACCAATTCCCATAACATCTTAATGGTAGAAAGAGCGATTAATAACAGTAGTAGGATTATATACATACATTTTTATAATTCAGGGAACAGTGATCATAGAGGTTGTAATGTCACTAACCTAGATAGTATTTTAAAATTAGTAAGCCAGAATATCAAGTACGATTCAGAGTATATTTTATTAGGCGATTTTAATATTCACCCGTGTAATTTAGCCTGTAGGGGAAGTAGTGATGATGGGGATGAAGGACTAGAGGGACCCCACTTTGAACACTCTAACGAGGGGGAGGAGCTAGAAGAACTTCTTGCTAACTTCGACTTGCATGAACCAGATGGCGGCCCGAGACTGCCAACTTTTATTGGTGCCCATCAAGGCACAATAATAAACTACATCTTTGTCTCACAAGGTATTTTAAACCGGGTCACGGATTATCGCACAGTACAAACACACTTTAGTGATCATAACCCGGTAGTACTCGAAGTGGCTTGGGGAGCCCATATGGGAACATCCCCAACAACAGTAAAGCTCGCCCACCCATTGAAGTCTACTGACCAAGATAGGTGAGTGAAATGGGCTAAAGTGATCCCGGAAAAATTTTACGAACATTTTTTTCCTAAGATCAAGGATAAGGTTGAGATTTGTAAACATGCTTGTGGGACGGGCAACGAAATCGTAGAGGCATTCGAGGTAATATGTGGCCAGGTGTCACAAGATCTCTTAGTTAAGTCAAAAAAAGGAACCCCAGGAGACAAGCGCTGGTTTGACTCAGCATGCTCTAAAGCTCACAGATTACTGCTGGCAGCTCTAAAAAACACTCCTAGGGTAAAAGATGATATTACCAGATTAAGGAAAATCTACAAGCTAGCCATAAAGAAACGAAAGGACACCATCAAACGCGAAACGTGGGAAAATCTCCTTTCAGCGGAAGTGTTGAAGGACAGTAAAAAATTTTGGGAGATTATCAAACAGCCACTATTCTCAGACGATAATAATGAACCCATGGACTGCGTTATCTCCGATGAAAAATGGCTGTCTCATTTAAAAAAAGTTTACGGAGATGATGATGAAGAAACCAAAGGTGTCCCGTCGGTTACTGTAGCTGCTCGTCCCATTTTCTTTAACCACCAAGAAGTGGAAAAAGCTATCCTGGCGACCACAAAGCATAAGGCACCCGGCCCTGATGGTGTCCCCGCTGACTTTTTTATATACTCACCAAAACTGTGGGCAGAGGTATTGGCAAACGTGTTTAACGCAGTTAATGGCAATCCAGTACCTGCCTCATGGGGTACATCTACTATCGTCCCTATTTTTAAAAATAAAGGCCAGCGGGATGATCCTGCCTGTTATAGGCCCATATCCCTCTTGGACTCATCTGTAAAAATCTTAGGTAGAGTCCTTTTATCTAGATTGAGGGAAAATGTTGAGAGCTGTGGCGGGTTGTCCGAAATACAATATGGTTTCAGAGAAAGAAAAGGGACCATTGAACAGTGCGTTAATCTTTACTTGCTTATCTCCAAATATACTGTGGCCAAGGAGGGGTCCGTGTTCCTTGCATTTATGGATCTCTCCTCGGCTTTTGACTTGGTCAATAGGTCAAAGCTGTGGCCCATCTTATTGGAGATGGGCATTGATGAGGCTTTGGTCTCGTTTATGGCCACTCTGCACCAGGAGCTCTTTGCAGCTGTACGCGTAACGAATGATGGTAGACGTACTCCCCTTTTTAAATCCCTAAAGGGGGTACGGCAAGGCTGTATACTAGCCCCCTTGCTCTTCACCATCTATATTAATGGTCTGGGCGCACACCTAGGGGAGCAGGAAGCCGACGTCCCGCGTGCAGGAGCTGATAAAATCCCGGCACTTCTGTATGCGGATGACGCCGTACTAATCGCTCGCACGGGTGTTGGCCTCCAGCACCTTTTAGATGCCTTCGGTTCATTTATGGAGCGATTGGATCTTAAGGTAAATGTGACCAAGTCACATACAATGGTGTTGGGGCGTGAGTGCAGCAAGAAGAGACATAAAACATTTTTTTGCAGGGGGGATATTGTTTCTAAGGTATCTACATTCCCCTACCTAGGTGTACTGTTTGATCAGAAAGGGACCTGGGGCCCACAGATAAGAGCAAAGAGATTGGCTGTAATTAGATCATCATCAGCACTCTTGGGCTTTGCTGGTAAGCTAGGGGCTAGGCCTATGGAAGCTCTGTTAAAAATCTACAAGAGCAAATCTGTGGCCATTGCGTTATATGGTTCCGCTTTGTGGGGGTATGTAAATTTGGATCTAATTCAGAGAGCAGAGAATAGATTCATTAGAACCCTGCTTTCTGTACCACAGTCAACCCCAACCTATTCTATTCACAAAGAAGTGGGCCTACATTTTTTGTCAGACACGTTGAGCATGGCCCCTTTGATCTTTTGGCTGAAAATGTGGATGAACGAAGATCTTCCTCTAAACCATAAAATTATGTTTGACGTTCTGTCTTTGGACAATTCTAACAAGATCCCATGGCTGGCCTATTTGGCTAAAGCATTCTTAGAGCTGGGAATACCGGAGCTTTTTTCCTCCCCTGAGAATATTAAGATGCATGACATCGATTTTATAAAAAAATCTTTCAGGGGAAGGAAGGAAGCATGCCGTGAAGAACGCGAATTGGAGAAACCATCAGAAAGGGAACATTGCCTACTGGTTAGCTCATCTTCACTTGCACCTTATCTTAGTTTTGTTACAATCCCTTTTCACAGGTTTCTTTTAACTAAGTTTAGATTTAATTTGTTACACTTTTATTTAGGTTCCTTTAAAAATTGGCAGAAGCCGGAATTAGCTTCTCCCTGTAGATGCGACCAGTTCTCTGTGCAAGACACAATGCATTTTGTCATGTTTTGTGGGTTGTACTTAGAGCAGAGAAAAAAATATCTGTACCCTGTTCTTAAAGAGGTTGGCTTTACTCAAGTGAGACCGGCCCTGCTCTTTTTACAATTATTGCCTAATCCCCACATTACTTTTTGCATAGCTAATTTTCTGGTAGCCGCCTCAAGAGTGAAAGCTGTCTGCTAAACTTCGCCCTAAAGTAAATGCTTCATTACTTATACTCATTTTATGAATGTAATACGTTTTAACTGTTTGTAAACACCTTTTAAAATGTCTATTTATATTATTGTTCTTAACGAAGAAAAATTGTATGAAATGTTTTTAACTTTTTTCTCTTCTTTGTATGACTTTAATAAGTCGAATAAAGATATTCTGACTGACTGACTGACTGATTTGGAGAATGCAAGGTGTAGTAGGTGACTGGATGCGCCATCAGTGATGAATGAGGATTCTGCAATCCAAGACAACTTTAACTTGCAATACAGTTTCAGCAGAGTCAAAGCAGTAGTAATCAGCTACTATATACAAAATCATGTACCAAAACTACCCTTTTTACTGTGAACTATCTGATCATATTATTCCTCCGCTACCATAAGTGCTAGTTGTGATGATGCTGTAGCACACATATGAAACCTTACATCGGAAAGTGTATTCTAGAAAGATAGTAGTGCCTACTCCCACAGTGGCCTGGTTGATGGGCTGCTGCTACACATAGACCTGCATGCAGCTTGAGGAGGTGAACTGCGGCTGAATCCTCTCATGGGATAGCGTGCTGTAGAACAACACTGATCTACTCACTGTGCTTTGCTAGGGCTGTAGTCTGCCTCTAACACTGTGTATCTGGGAAAGTCCTTCTGTTGTGCCGATGGCTAGCACAACATTCATTAACTATAAACTTGTTTGCCCTTTACCTTTTTCCAATTTATGGCTTCAGCGGATCTGCTTCTTTCTGGGGTGTGACACAAGCCCGTAACTTTTACAAGCCTAAAGCAGCTTTCAAACAAAATTGATTGAACCTATACCTTTTAACGTTTAATCTCTACGCATTTGATCAGTGCCCTATACACTTAAAAATGTTTAATTATTTAGGAGGAATAACGTCATTGGATATATTTAACGTGACTTTTTTTCAACATTTCCCATGCCTTATGCTGGGAATGATCATTTAATTTCACTTAGAGGACATAGGCTGATTGAAAGAGAACCACGTCAACATTTGCCCTTCAAGAAACCCCCAGGAGAAAATCTTTAACTGCCTTATTAGGTCTTAAATGGACATTGTATCTTTTTCAATCCTACACTGATTAAGGCAAAGTAAACTCCATTACACTCTTCACTCTGTTCATTCACAGGAAGAACATTGATCTGAACTCATCACAAAGAAAGAACACAGCGAATTAAGTATGTTATTACAGAAGAGACTCCTTGTTGGAGGTCAAAATCTATTTATAGGCTTTCGTCTCTTCAATGTGTAGAGAGGGAAAATAAGTGGTGTCAGAAGTGCATTCTGTGCTCATAAAGTGAGCGTATTGCAGGTCAGCTGTAAAATATTGGATACATCATACATTACTGGTTAAGCTACTAGCCATTAACTGCTATTGCGATAGTGGTAAAAGTATGTTTTTATTCCATTAAAGTCTGTCATTGAGAATAGTCTGTGATGCATTATCTCGATGCATCCTAAAATTCTTTATTTTGTAAAACATACAAGCCTTTCTATTTCTAGAAATAAAGTAATTGACTTTAAAAAAAACTAAAATGAAGCTCTTGATGCTAGCTGTGTACAGGAGTAAGAATGCCTTTCTAAATGGAGCATTCTTTAATAGTATGGAAGAAGTGGTACGGATTTGTTTTTGTGTGTGTATAGTCCCATCCAGTATCCATACTCTTAAAAATACTATTATGTACAGATAGGCTCACTATGCTCCCTTTTTCAGAGGTAGAAATCATATGATACTGTGCATGACCAACATACGTGTTTCCAATAAGACATTGGGTAAAGTCCATACTTCCGTTTGTAGAAGTATTTTACATTTTTTGTCTTCTCTGTGCATTGTGACTTCGTTGATAATTACAAAGAGCAAGAACTTGGGATTTACTCTACTCGGTCCTGTCTTTCTCATAATACTGTTCTTTACCTTTAGTCATGGTTTTGTTTCCTCTTCTCTTTGAGTTTGTTATTCGGTCCCTGCAACCAGCACTAAGACTCCTGGCTTTAAGAGCAGCCAGATTTGTGTATCCACATAGAAGAGTTTTATGTGGTCTCCTGAAAAAAAATAAGAAGTTCCATGACATATTTGTGACAGTTTCTCTGCACTGATTTACAATATGATCGGTCCTTGTCTGTATTATTGAATGGACTTGAGGAACCCGAGAGCAGTTGCTAGATTTTACTACACAATCAATTGTAGTGGCTACCTCCTCCTGCAGATTCCTTCATTTAACTCTTTCCAGGTACCAGCCTAGGATACGGAACTTTATTTGATGCAACAGTTTATTGTCATTTGCCAGCATGCAACATCACAATTGAGCCTTGCAGCTCCTTCAGAACATACAAAGCGAAACTATATAGGGCCCCTGTTTTTTCCACGTCCTTATCAATGTGAAGTAAATGTTTTACTGTACAGTTGATTAGAACATTACAAATAAGAAATGAGAACACATGTGAAAAAGCCTTCAGCTATGTTTTTGTGTGCCGTATACAATGCGCCAAAGATATTTAGTTTGAAAACAAAGAGTTAGAGTTGTGCTTAGTTCATTCCTATTGCCATATTCCCAGGAGATTTACGTCGAGGGTCCCGGAACTGACTTAATTCATCGGAAACAGGAGAGTTCGCCAAGTTGAAATACAAGATGTAAACATGGGCTGTGTAAATTCGCCAAATAAATAAGTCTTTTAGAAGCTTGAGTTCTAAACGTACATACTATGTAGACATGAGTGGTGCAAATTAGCCAATTTTGTATGCGTTATTGAATCTTTCTAAGTTAAAGTGCTTGGTGCATAAGCAAATAGCACGGTGTCATGACAGTGAGGTGGCTTAAGTGTTCCCATCATAGTGGGGTAGATTATATGTTCAATTTTTCCAATATTGAACTTAGTCAATATTTTTCAAATTTTTCTTGATTTGTCTTTTGTTTGCCTGTTTTTCTTTCACAGAATGGCAATGGCTCCAGTCTCTTTTCAATCTCGTAACACAGCAGTTTAATTGTGTGGCGGTAGGATCAAAACAGGCCAGTACCGCCCGTCAGCAGGTTCAAATGCCTTTTTGGTTAAAAAGGCGGAACAGCATTGTTCGGCGCTCCTCCAGTATGCTTGTGCAAATACATATTATGTGTAGAAGGTCTTCACGCCCAATTCTGCATAGGCGGCAGGTGGTGGTCGTTGTATTACGCTTCCAGGGTGGTAGGTGTAGAAGCGAGAGTAGCATGCCCAAGCGTTATCTTAAAAATGTATCCTTCACTGCCAAGTTGTACTCTGTGCTGAAATATGGTTGTGGTTTTGCAGCGACTTAGTTTTTCAATACCGACCAGCCGTGTGCCCTTTTCGCCAGTAGTGACTTGTCTTCTATTATCGAGGTTGCTTTGCTGGCTTTTGGTGACTAGTGTTTTAATTCTGGCGTGGGATGCTGAGATCTCCCAAAGGGCTTGGTAACCTTGCTGCGTTAAGGAGTCTTAGAGCTAAGCTCTGGCTGGGGATCTTTCTCGAGATGGCAATTCCACCCAGAGATGAGAGTTGTGTGTATTCTGGTCAGCACCCCTGATCTTTTGGCAGCATTTTATGTATGGCCCCCTTCTGGTCAAAGTCTGTCTCCGAAGGCCAATTTTAATCTTATTTGTGCGGGGAAGTGTATTTTGGGAGACAGAAGATCATTATGTATGCTCTGATGATGGTGTTACCCATGGTGGTTGCGTCTCTCCCATGCAACGGCTCAGTTCCATATGTTAAACAGCCAGTCAAGCGCACACAACAATTGTAAGGGTATAAGTAATCAAGGTAAGGTTTTCAAGGATAAGATCACACACGATGTTCTTTCTATCTTAGTTTAATTGGTATGTGAATGGTCCTCCTGTTCAGGAGACACCACCAAGAAAGAAAACCAGCCGACACGTGTTTCGTCAGAAAGGGTGTTAACCCAATGACTCCTCAGGGCTGAAAAGGTGTGAGATATCGTCGTATCGGAGGACCGGTGATAATTCCAACCCGGTCCTGATCGGGTGTTGGAAGCATACACAGTGCAAGTCCGCACAACGTGCAATCGAATGAAGGGTACAGAGCTCGTATTTACAAAGAGGCGGGTGATGCCTATTGTCAGGGTCATGAGCGGCGGTGTGCCGAGGAAATGAAGTCAAGGGTATTGCCGGATACAGGAAAAACACTTCCATATGTTATTGCTTAGAGGAGTTATGCTTAAAGTAGCTGGAGTAAAGGGGTATAAAAAAAAGTCATCACTTTCTTCTTTCAATGCTACGGTGGTGCTTTATTGTCTCAGGGATTTTTTTTGAGCTTTGAACGATCCCTTAGTGTCTATGATGACGCTTAGATTTTTGTATTCTGTCCGAGGGCCAATGTGGCTTTCTGCATTTTGTATAGTTTATTGCCATGCTTTTTGTTTTTACCAAGTTGATTTGTAAGGCATTTTCCTGCAAGCTCTCTTGGGTGGCATCCAGTAAGTGCTGCAATCCAGCTGGTGTCTGGCTTTAATACTAGATCGTCCACATAAAGTAGGTTTGAGGGAACCATGTTTCCCAGTTCCGGGGCATGCAACTGCCAGTCATCCAGTCTTGTGGATAAGTCAGCCATAAAGAGATTGAACAGAGTGGGGGCAAGGACGCACCCCTGTTTTAGCCCTTTGGTGTTGGGAATTCACCTGGAGAGATGCGTCCCAGTTTGACTTTTACACAGGAGTCAATGTGCAGCAGGACTAGCTGCCTTGTAACTGTGGGGCAATATTCCAGTTGTTCAACTTCTGCCATCATTTTGCTCAGTCAACATGGTCAAAGGCTGAGCAGTAATCGAAACATAAGTACAGTGATTGTTTTAGCTTCTTTTGCAGCATCTATCTACATGAATAGGACCATGATGTTCGTGATTTTTCAAATATGCTTGTAGGAGCGAGTTTGTTTTTAAGGTATGATGGAATTGCTTCCGGCCCAGGATGTTAATTCCTCCAAGATGTTACCTGCATAGTATTTGGCATCATTATCGATCAGGGCGACCAGGCGATAGATTTTTGCACTGCTCTTGTCGCCCTACTTGTAGTTTGGGGAAGTTATAGATGCCTTCCTGGATGCCAGGATCGATTCTACCATCTGCATCTGTTTGAAGACTGGTTGCTGTGCTGTGATGCTGACGTCATCCACTCTAAAGGGTTGTAGAGACTCCTGGTTTAGGATTTTTATGCCAGCGTTATTGTCAGCATTATGTATGGGGTCTGGGAGTGCTTCTTCTGCTGATTTTGTGCAGATTGCTGAATCTGTCTCCCACTGCTCAGAGTCTTTTAAATGACTGAACAAATAATTCGCCTAAACTTCCTCGGGTAAGATGAGTTTATTCCTATATGGGTCGGGCGTTGTTAGTGAGTCGATTGTTTGCCACAACAGCACACTATCATTGCTCCTTGTGTCGTAAAGCAGCTTTGCCCACAGTGACTCATTTTCCTGCCTCTTTATGGTCCAATTTAGTTTTTTTAAGGCAGCTTTGTGACATCTCAGTTAGCACTACAGAGTGAAATCTTGCAGTCTCCTGTAAAGTTTTCCTGAAGTTTTGTGTATGACTCGATTAAGCCTTTTAGTTTGGAAGACATTAAGGTTTGCTGGACAACTCCCATTGTGGCTATCTCAGTTGTTGACCATGCATCATTAATTGCCTCCTTTTCCTGCTTGTTGTCGGTATGGACAAATCTGGGTGACACAAGGTCAGATGAGCGCAGTTTCTCAAGTTCTTTGATCGTCCCTAAAAGGTGCAGTATGTTTCCCTTGTTTAGAATGTCTCCTGTCCTCCTAGATTTATATTCTGGCTGAAAGATTTATAGTGTTGGTGCCCGGTTGGTCCCTGGCTGGTTCACCGTTGGATTGCAGAGTGACACACTGGTTTTCTTGTAATTGAAGGGTTTCAGTGGTGTTGGGTTCTTGGCTGGAGTTGGTGTCCAACTGGCCACTGGCTAGGGTGTAACTAAGCTGCAGATCCGTGCATGCCATTGTGGGATAAGATTCTTTGGTTATACCAGTTGTGATGACCAGTTGCTTCATGGCTGGCAGTGCTGCTGCTACTGACAGGTTTTGTCTGTGGGGCCCAATTGTTTTCCCTTTTGTTATTGGGTTCACATCCTGGTAAATTTGGTCTGATAATGTGATTTCTTTGCATGGCTGTGATGCCTGCCTGGCCTCTGGACCTGGTGTAAGTCCTGAGAGGGTTTTTGGATTAGGGTTGGCTCAATTTGGCTTGGTGTATTTTCCCCCCTGGTAGGTTTGTCCTAGTTCACGCTGATGTTCGAGGAGTCTACTTCAGACCTTGCTTTGGGAGTCCCTTCTGTCGTGGTTGCTGGACTATCGTGCTGGGGGGCTAGTGATGTGAAATGAAGGCTCTGCTTGAAGTCTATTGTCCCCAGAGTGGTAGTTTCTGTACAGAAGTAACCAGTAATGTCATTCTTTCTGTTTCTGCATTTCCTTCTTTGTTTTCGGCAAGCTTGAGCGTTGTTTAGCTCAGATTTGCAGTCCACCTGCTGAGGTGGGGGAAGGGATAAAGGTGGGTATTGGACTGGATTTAGGAGTACAGGGAAGACATTTGAGTGTTTGATCCTGCTTGCCCTGTCATCCTCATCCTGAGTCGTTAATTGGGGTAGTTCGGCACCGATTGCCCCCAGCTATGAAATTGAAGGTTCAAGCTGGCCATCATTTCTGGGTCTGGTATTTTGTTTCAAGTCCGTTATTAGATCGCCAAACATAATAGGGAGAGTAGATAATTTTTCCAAAATTGGTTCGCAAGTGCAGTCTGCTTGCACTACTTGTAAATCTGCCTGCAATCATTTGATTAGGCCATTCAATTCTGCAAGCTTCTTGTCTATTCCGGAAACATATACTGCTAGAGAGTGGAAGACTGATAGCTGTATGTCCATTTTGTCTGTCTGCTATTGCAGAGCGATCACAGAGAGCGTCATAGTGTTGAGGAGAGATGTCCAGATAGTCTGTTTGTTGTTCCTTCCCGTTGCTGGATTTGTTTTTGTGGGCTGAATTGCTGGCCCCTGGGGAGGGGTGAGTTTTGTGTGTAGCTACTAGCTCCTCCCACTCCTGCATTGCAAGATATGACATATCATAGTCTATGCCTGAAGGTTCTTCCTTGGTTTGATGTGTGGGAGTTTTGCGAATGGTACTTGCCTTTAAAGATTTTAGGGATTATGTGGATGCTGCGATGTAGGCGAGAACACATGGTAACTGTGGGTGAGGTCTGGCTTCTATTTGGACCGTGACAGACTCTGACTGGCCAAGTGGCCGGTGTAAGTCTAATTCAGGAGGTGTTCTATCAGCATCGCCTGAGTCTCCTCCTTCGGCCCTGCCCGCGGAGCCTGCTGGGACGGCTCCGAGCCTCCCTCCCTCCCTGGAGCCAGCACGTCCCCTGCCCAGCTTTGTGCATTTTACGAATCCCTCCACTCCATCTCGGGCAGCCTGACTCCGCCGGCATGCCTTCGGGCCTGCGGATTCGGCAAGGGGCTCTAGGCCTTCGATGCCAGAAGCTCCGGCGCTACCACGCCCTGACGCATCCAGGCCTGGATCCAGATTGGCGACGCTTGATCTCATGAAAAATCTCCCAGCGCGGATTCCTCTGACGACGCCTCCGCCACTTTTGACGCCGGTTGTGTCCCCGGCCGGCGTCTACCCTGGGCTACCCCTCGGCTTGGACACGAAGCTGGACCAGCGTTAACCGAAGCCAGTACCGACTGGTACTTCTCTACCACTGTTCTATCCTGGTGTTCCTTTTCACCCTGAGTAGCAGCGGGAGGAGGGTGAGGAGGACTGGGAGGGGTCTGTTGACCCTCTGGCAGACCAGCTGGAAAAGCCAGACTGGAAAAAAGAGTTGGGTGAGGCCAGTGGTCTGGATCCCTCGCCAGACCTTGGTATGCTTTCTCCCCCTACCGTGGCCATGGAGGAAGGAGCCTACTACGCTGTAGTGTGGTGTAGGGCAGCTGAGGCATTGGGCCTTGAGCTTCCTACAGTGGCAGTCAGGACTAACCTCCTGACTGAGGTGCTTCAGCCGGCAGCGGCCTCTTCGCAGCCTCAGCTGCCGTTCAAGTAGGCCCTCACAGACATCCTTCTGGGCACTTGGTCTAAGCCCAGCACAGGGGCTCCTGTGGATAGGATGATTACCCAACACCACCGCTGGCCCCGGGCGACCCAATTTTCCTCTCCAAACACCCTACCCCTGAGAGCTTGGTGGTCCAAGCCTCAACATCCAAAGGTGCATTCCCTACTGCTTCCCCAGATAGGGAATCCAAGAAGCTGGACCTTCTTGGGAAGAATATGTTTTCTTCCGCCAGCTTAGGACTGCAGTCGGTGAACACTGCATGTCTCTTGGGCCGTTACACCCACTCTGTGTGTGGCACGGTTGCGCAAGTGCTGCCACAGTGCTCATAGGAGGCCCGGGCTGTACTCTCCCCTGCGGTCGCCGAGGGTAGAGATGCAGCGAAATTTGTCATTCGGTGTGGTCTGGATGCCGCCAACTCACTAGGTAGAACTATTTCTATGTCAGTAGCCTTGAGACGCTACGCCTGGCTGAGGTCCACTGGCTTTTCTGGGGATGTCCAGTCAACCCTTTTGGAATGCCCTTTCCTGGCAATGTGCTCGAGCGCTTCAAGGACTCTAGGGCTACAGCCAAGTACTTGGTCCTGGCTGGCTGCCCCTTTCAGTCAGCCTTCTCCCCCTTTTGTGGCTACGGAGGGGTGCCCCACCATGTTCCACCCAGGGCCACAGGCAGCATAAGCAGCTCAGCCTCTGCGCAGCCGGGGACGTGGGATCCAGCCCTGTGAGTCTGGGGGCCAGAGGGCGGGCCAGTCCAGCAGTGCCCCTTCTGCATCAGCCTCCAAACCCTTCGTGTCTGACCTTTCAGGGCCACCAGTTGCCAGTGGGCGGCACGATCCGGTATCACCTCCCCCACTGGCACAACATCACGTCTGACAGGTGGGTTTTGCAGATAGTCCGAAGGGGCTAATCCTTCCCCTTCGAGACTACCCCTCCCTCCATGCCACCAACACTCCATCGCATGTCGGAGGATCGTTTGTCCCTTCTCCATCAGGAAGTTATGGCTCTCTTGGCAAAGGGATCTATCAAGCGAGTCTCTGTGCCAGAAGTAGATAATGGTGGTTATTCCACCTACTCCCTGGTACCCAAGAAGGACAAAGGCCTGCGTCCTATCTTGGATCTCAGCAACATCAACCACTTCCTCCGGAAGGAGAAGTTCAAAATGTTGACATCGGCTCAAGTCCTGTCTGCCGTTAACCCTGGAGACTGGAAGGTAGCGTTGGACTTAGAGGACGCTTATTTCCACATTCCCGTCCTGCCAGCCCATGGATGTTACCTACAGTTCATGGTAGGCCACAATCATTTTCAGTTTACTGTGCTCCCCTTTGGCCTTACCAGCGCCCCTCGGGTGTTCACAAAAGTGATGGCGGTGGTCGCAGCTCATCTGCGCAGATAAAGGGGTTCTAGTCTTCCCCCTATTTCGATGACTGGCTGTTGAAGGTAAGCTCGTCCCAGGCTGTCGTCTCCCAACTCCAAACTACGGCGTACCTCCTGCACTCACTGAGGTTCACTATCAACTAGCCTCTCAGAAGCTCCTTTTCATCGTAGCAGTTCTGGATACAGCGCAGTTTCGGGCGTATCCTCCCGAGCAGCGAGTCTGGGATATTTGGGCTATGATATGGATGTTTCTGCCTCTATCCCGGATTTTGGTGAGAATGACTCTCAGGCTGCTGGACCTCATGGATTCTTGCATCCTGCTGGTGGATCATGCCAGGTAGCATAGGCGGGCTCTGCAGTGGGACCTGAAGTTCCAATGGGCACAGCATCAGGGAAATCTTTCTGATTGTGTCCAGATCTCGGAGGACACTGCACACCAATTTCAGTGGTGGCTAACAAACCAGGATTGGGTCAACGGCAGATCCCTCTCCCTTCTCCAACAAGAGATTACAGTGGAGACAGATGCGCCACTTCTGGGATGGGGCGGCCACATGGGAGGTGGAGATCATAGGCCTCTGGTCTCAGGCCAAGTCCAGGCTCCACATCAACCTTCTGGAGATCCTGTGTGATTCATCTTGCACTGAAGGCATTTCTCCCTTCTGTCAAAAGAAGTGCAGGTGCTCGGATGAGGAGGATGTATAGAGGGCGCGGGTGGGTGACGCAGCTTAAAGAGGAACTAAGAGAGAAACCGTGAATGAGACATGACTTGTGGTTAAATCGAGGTATACGAAGGCATTAATCAGTGGATAGAGGCAGACATGGAAATAGCCGTTGAGTGTGAATAACTATCTGGGCCGCAGTTTTGAGTTATGGTAACTGGCACAGACAAAAATGAATATAAAAAATGATAAGACCTAACAACTGTTAAACACGAATTAGAGGACGATATGTAGGAGATGATTTTATGGTGCGCCGCCGGACCCCAGGGTTGTCCGCCATACAGCTGTGTACTAATGTACAGTTTTGATGTGGAGTACGTTTGAGGCGGCCGGCCCGGTGGGTTGTAGGCCCTGATATGTATCTACTTCATCTGTAAGTACATTCAATAAAGGTCTTTGGAAAAAAAGAAAAAAAAAAAGAAGTGCAGGTGTTCACGGACAACACCACTGCCATGTAGTACTGCATCAAACAGGGCGGGGTGGGGTCGTGGACACTATGTCAGGAGGCTCTTCGCCATTGAACGTGGCTGGAACATCAGGGTGAGTGAGTTAGCTTCAGGCTCTGTCTTCTAAACCTCCTTTCCTTGCTGTCCATCCGGACAAGGTTGCCCTACGGACTAAACCTTCTGTTCTTCCCAAAGTGTTTACCTTTTTCCACATAGGACAGACCATCATTTTGCCCACCTTCTTCCTGCTCCCGCATCCTTCCAAGGAGGAGGAGAAACTCCACCGTCTCGATCTAAAATGTGCATTATCTTTTTATCTGGACAATTACAGGTGGACATTAACTCTTTGTTGGCTATGTGGGCGCCAATAAAGGTCAGGTCATGCAAAAGCGAACCATCTCTCGATGGGTCGTTCTTTGCATTAAAATCTGTTATTCCTTGGCGAAAAAGGAGCCCCCGATAGGGCTGCGCGCCCATTCCACCACGGCAGCGGCAGCTGCTTTGGGACGTGGAGTCCCCCTCAGTGACATATGCCAGGCAGCCACGCGGGCAGCACGGCACACGTTCACTAAGCATTATTGCCTGGATAGTCAAGTCCGCAGAGACGGCTTCTTAGGCCATTCAGTTCTCCAGGACTTTCTGGTGTGAACTTAGTTCGCAGACCCACCTCCGGAGTTGGGATTGCTGGGGTATCTATTCTAAGGTAAGGAATCCATAACGTCTCTATCAGATGAACAAGTTAATTAACTTTGGTAACGATATATCTATAAGAGACATATATTAGTTATAGATTCCTTACCGCCCAACCCATCCTCCCCGTTCTGCGAACTGACTTCTAGAGTAAGGGACTCCCTTTCAGGGCCCTTGTTTTGTGCACCAGTAGTCAGTGTCTTGCAAGTCTCTGCGCTTCTAGCGTGGAATGTCGGGTAGAAGAACTGACAGCGCGCAGGGGCCGCGTCTAAGTAGATACCACAACATCATTCCGGCGATCTCGACGCCAACGACGAACGCAGAGTTGACCGACGCTACCTACCGTCGCTCGAGGGTACTGCTGAGAAAAAAATTCTCCAGATCCAGTCCGACGCCTGGGGGCAATTCTGAGGTAAGGATCTTTTAATTTGTATTCATATCTATGTTGATGTTTCCATTTAATTGGTCAGTGTAGCTAGGCAGTGCTGGAACATTTTTGTAATGTCTTTCTTGTGCCCAAATTTGCAGCAAATTATTTTCTTTATATTTTCCATTATATTGCGTTACTTTAAAGTCAAGAAATCCTTTGAAACAATACAGAAATATTTGGTTTGGTTTTATTTGTTTGTTGCTTGTCTCTGTTCACTCTTTATAGTAATTGAAATGTTTACTGTTTGCCCCCCTTATTTGTGTTTTTGAGAAGCCTACCATCCTGTAGGCATTGCCATGAAAATAAACTTGTTAGTAACCATGTAAAGCAAGTAATACTTGTGGAATTAATTAAGAGGGCCTCTACTTTGTTTTTCCTTCCCTTTTTAGAACACTTTACCTGCATTGTGAAAGTTTTGTATACTTTATTGTATACTCAAGCTGTTACTGCACTGTCTGTTAAACTTGGCACCGAAGAAAGATTGGCATGGAAAAACGCTGGTGCTGTGAAAAAGGTTTGTTGTTCCCTAGTTTGTGTTTGGCATTTGGAGTGACATAAATCATGCATACCTCTGTTCGAAGTGCTTTGTTGTTCTAAAAGTTAGTCATAGTGCTAACCAAATGTGATTGTCTCTAATCTGTTAGCCATGCAAAGAGTGCTTAAAGTGCTGCATGGAACCAGTGCAGCTCGCTAAAGGAATGAAACACTGCAGCATCACAAGCTTTGAGAATACAAAACAGAATACAGACAAAGGAGACCCAAAGAAACAGGTTTCACAAGACATGGCACAAATAGCCTGTGCCCTTTTGTACATGCCTATGTTCGTATACTTCAGACCATTAAAGCCAATCATGACTGCCAATATTTGTTAGCATTGTGCATTGGTTTTATATATTCATTATTGCCACTGGATCTACTGCCAGACACTACCTGGTCCTCTATCTCACTCTTGCATGTTGATGCTTTCTCTGTTTATGACAGGTTCTTTGTCATTCTCTTCCTCCATCTTTCTGCTTTATTTACTTTTCCCTCTCTTGATAAATGTCTGAATGGGAAAAATAAATGCTGGATCGCTCTCCCCAACTCAACCCCCCCCCCCCCCCCCCCCCCCAACCACCGGCGTATGTCAAAGTGTATGCCTGATCACTTCGTCATAAAAGTGACGTAGGCTATCAAATTTCTGCACAGGATTTGTGTGATTCCACGAACCTTCAAATTGAAGAAGTGGAATGCATAGCAGTCTGAATCTTAAGAACGTGTCTATTTTAGAATCCATGTCAAAATGAAAGTAATCCATGTCAAAATGAAAGTACAATGGTCTTTTTCCTATTCATAGTGGTGATCCTGCGCACCACTGGGTGGTGCCGTTTGGCTCTGCGTTGACTTTGGTCTGCGGAAAAAGTGGTGTCTCATATAAGCGCCACCTCTGTGTGGCGATGTCAGTTCTTTTTTTCTGTGCCTTCCTATGAGAACGTAGAGCTCCACTCCCTTTTGTAAGTTTAAAAAATTCTTTCAACTGTTACCTTCCAGTGAACAAGGGAATGATGTCCCCACTGAAGACTACAGGGTTCAAACTGTGTTGTAATTGTAAAAAAACAGATGTTGGTGATGGACCTACACAAGGTCTGCCTCTGGTACTTGAGCACGGCTCTAAGATGTGTGAAGAATGTGCCCTCAGGCTCCCAAAGTCGATCCATGACCGTAAAGTGAAGCTGTACGTTGCTATACCACAAAATAAGTCTCAGACCTCATGTAACTTCCACTCCAAGTCGAGGACATGGGCTCCTTCTCTCTCTCTCGGACACTCCCGCACAGGCCAGTGGGCTGGATATGTCCCTGGACACAGAGTTTAGTGTGTCGTGGTGATTAGTGCAGTCGAAGCCCTGAATCTACAGCTACCCTCAGTGGAAGTCAAAACCAATGTACTGACTGCAAGTTTGCACCCAGGGCCGGCTTCTTCTGAACACCTACTCCCATTGCATGAGCCGAACTGAGACCCTTATGGGTATCTGGGTGAAACCTTGCTCTTACCCGCCAGTGATCTGGCAGTCAAATCTTCCACCAGGTAAGTTAACCCTAATACATTTCTACAACCCCTTTAAACAAGGAGTCAGAAGGGATCGAGGCATTCTTAAAACAAATGTTCTCCCCCACCTGGTTGGCATTGCCTTCAGTCAGTGCAGTTTGACTTTTAGGATGCTACATGCACATCCTTTGGGACATGGTTAGTGAGATTTTGCCGATGTCCCAGAGGTGCGCCGGGTCTCTTTCGCTCAAACCGTTCAGAGCAGCTAGGATGCAGCCAGATATGTCATCAAAACTGACCTGGACACTACTGTATGTTAGGGGCGTGTGGCAGGTACGAGGGTGTTGCTCCACAGTCACCCGTGGATGAAATCCACTGGCTTTTCAGAGGATGTGTAGATTTCCTAAAATACATGTTCTTTGATTGGTGAAAAGACTGATTCTGCCCTTGAACACTTGAAGGAAAACCGAGCCATAGCGCATTTCCTGGGCCTTTCTACTCCTGCCTGACAGTTTCTCTAGCAATTTCGACCGTTTGATGCTACCCCAGATGGCTGGTGTGTAGGCACCTCCAGTCCCTCTAGCTCTTTCATGGCCATGGCCGTGGTATGGGTCTAGCATACATCATGCAGACACTCAGCCCTCTGACCTGGTAGTATCAGCTTCTAAGATGCTTTGGTTTACCTTTAGCGTCTCACAGCCATCCTGTGTGAAAGCAGATCATACATTTTCTGCTAGGGTGTCAGACCATCATATCAGACATCTTGGTCGTACAGATCATCCAAGAAAGTTGTAACATACCATTCCTTTCTGAGCCACCTCAACTCCGTCACATAGAGCATCTTTCAGAAAGACACCTTTCCATCTTGCTGCAAAAAGTGCAGGCTGTATTTGCTAAAGGGGCCATCAAGAGGGTGCTGGCCTTGGAAGTAGGTATGAGTTGCAACTCCTGCTACTTCCTAGTGCCAAAGAAGGATTGATACCTTGTCCTATTTTAGATCTGTGCTTTCTAAATATCTTCCTGCAGAACAACAAACTCAAAATGCTCATTTTGGCTCAAGATCTGTCTCCTCTTGTTGCCTTGGACCTGCAGGATACTTATTTTCATGTACCTGTCTTGCAATCCCACAACCGACATCTGTGGTTCAAGGTCGGCCAGGAGCAGTTTCATTTTACTATACTCCTGTTCAGTCATACCAGCACTCCTCAGGTGTATACAAATGTGATGGTGGCGGCCGCAGTGCACCTTTGAAAGTTGGACATATTTTCCCCTACATCAACAACTGGCTGTTTAAGGCAGACTTGCCAGTCAGTCTTGGACCACCTCCAGACAAAGATGCACCTCCTAACATCACTGAGGTTCTTGATCAACAATAGGCTCCCCTTTATTGGGCCTTCTGGGTACAGTGCTGTTCAGCAGGCCAGGACTGGCCATAGCGGGCACCGGGCTATCCCCCGGTGCGCCGCACAGGTGGGGGCCGGTTTTGGGCCCCTGGGGGCCGTTTTTGTTACAGGGCCGTTTTTGCAGCATAGCATGCAAAATCGGCCCTGTTCCAAAATCGGCCAAAAACCGGCCCCGGCAAAGCGCTCGGCGGATACCTCCAACATACCCCGCCCCCCTCTCCCCCCCCCAGTGGAGGGGGGGGGCGGCGAACACTTTGCCAGGGCCGGTTGTAGTTCCCAGTCCGGCCCTGCTGTTCAGGGCAGTTCTTCTGCCACAATGAGTCAGAGTGGGATGGGTATGCTCAGACGTGAGTCCCATGCTCTCCACACCACTGGAGTCAAGCTATCCTGGCTGAAGACGGTTGATAGCCAGAAACCGGTCCTAGGATGCTTGATTCCGGTCCGGGAAAGACATGGCTTGGCAGTTCGGGCTGGACTGTTCCCTTGAGGCACAGGGTCAAGGCTGATTTGCATATGGCCATGTCTGACCTGGGGTGGTGTGGAGGGCAATAAAACGATGGATTTAGCCCCAGATCTCTGTACTGGGGTGAATGTATGACAATGTTCTGCATTCTGTCCATCACCTGTTGTTTTTGACAATGAGTCCATGGCATTTAGGCTATGATATGAAAATGTCAGCCTTGGTCGTGGACCTTGGTGAGAGAAGCTGAGATTTTTGTGTCTGTTGGTCTAAAGGATCCAGCTTGTCTCTGCCACCAGATGGCAGATGCAGGCTCTGTCGTAGAAACTGATGTCTTAGTTGGAAACCTTTTGAATGTTATCCAGGTTCCAGGGCATACTGAATAAGGTCTCCAGTGGTGGCTTCTCAATCGTAATCTGTCCAGTGTCAGACCATAATACCTTCCTCAAAGAGAGTTTGCTGGTGGAGAAGGGGTGTGTCCCTGCTGGGTTGGGGTGTTTATCTGGGAGAGAAGGTCAGAGATCGCTCCATGCAGATTCTAGAAGGTTTACGGGCTCGCTCCACCAGAACCAATGTTACTACTACTGTGCTAGCATGCATAGTGCCTGTCCTGGATATCTATCAGGCAGCCACATGGGCTTCGATACATACGTTAACAAAGTACTACTGCCTTGACAGGTGCGTCAGGAGTCACATTTTGCCCACTTGGTCCTGCAGGACTTTTTGGTCTGTCAGTTCAGACACCTACCACCGTGATTGGTACTGCATTGGTATCCATTCACAATGTGAGGAATCAGCAGTTAGAAGTATCCATCACAAGAACAAGTTACTTACCTTAAGTAACGATCATTCTGGTGGATACTAACCTCAGATTCCCCGCCAACCCTCAAACCTCCCCATTCTGTCAACTGGACTCTTTCCACCTAAAACGGTCCCAATCTGGAGATCTGCACACTGGTCATACCTCTGCGCCTGAGGGCCTAGAAAGCAACTGACCTCAACGTGCACAGGAGGCTCTTATATGCAGCTCCGCATGTCACTTTCGGAGCAAAACAATGCCGGCACAGGGCCATACCATGCCACCTAATGGCACGCAGAGGTACTGCTGAAAAGTTTCTGTATCCATTCTGACGCCTGGAAGAGTATTGACAAGGTGAGAAATCTATGTTTAGATAGATTATCCACCAGAACTATTCATGTTCGGACCAGGGGTGTTGCCATTTGAGAAATGCGGAGTCATGAAAATGGCCTCCTTATAAAATGAATACGGAATATACTTGTTTGTCCTTTTACCTTAAGTCAGAGAAATAACCCAATTAGCCATAAAGAACATATTTTGATTGAATTAGTTATATACAATAGCTGCAGATATAATTATCAATGTTTAGTATTCATTGCCTTAGTTTGCTTCCTTTGGTCTCTACGCCTGATTTTTTCCAGTCTCATTCTCCTATTCCTCTGGACCACCCTGTAGTCAATAGCTAATTGAAATTTTGGCTGCGCTACTCCTGTGAATGTTCGTCCCATGGGTGACATCGTCCTTAAAACCAGGGTTGCAGCACTGAGCAACAATTGGACACCTTTTTAGGTCTTGCTTTACCTGTCTGGGAGATCTCATGTTACTGATACTTTTAAAACGTATGTATGTGAAGTATTACGGAAAGTGGGGCTTCGGTCAGCCCACTTCAGCTGTTGGCTGCTGTAGGCTTATCTTGATATGCCTTTGCTTATCTGGGCTGCCCATTAAGGCTGTGGAATACCGCAAGGTGTCCCATTTGTGTTCTAATTGGTGATGGTGCAGAAGAAGTCCTCTGGTTGGCCTACAGAAGCAACATTACCTGTAGCTTGTAAATCAGTAAAACATTTTAATTGCTGGTTTATGGCTTAATTGTATAGGAAGCACATCCTGTTTTGCCTTTAAGGCACGCTAGGGCTATTCACTAATCACCCTTGCGAAATCATTTAAAAAAAAAAATATTTTCATTCTAGAACAGCTAGAAGCAGCAGACAAAAAAATCACTTAATACCAACAAGAAACTAGATCTATTAGCTTTGCCATTACACTATTAAGGGAAGCGAGACCTGTCGCTTTGCGAATGATTCTTAATCAATGACAGTCTGAAATAAAATTTGATACACGTAAAAATTTTCTTATTTATATTTGACTTGCTTATTTTGTGAGCGAACCTTAGAGGTTTAACTTAAATAAAAAATGTGCATTGATTTCTTCATTGCTCAAGAGCTAGTAATCCATTTGCCTGTATCCCGTGTGCAGCGAGCGTGGAAGGCATAAGTGGAGCTCGGACCGTTACTGTGAAGGGGACTTGGGCGTCATCAATGTTCTTATCTGCAGCGGAAATGCACTCACACAGGCATGCTTCAGGGACATCCACCTCTTGCTGGAATTTATCCTGAAATGACAGTGACCGTCTTCTTAGTACACTTCAAATCCAGATTGAACTCTAGCCTATTGTGCCACATTTAACGTTATTTAGTCACTTTTATCTGTTTACTCAAAAAGCAGAAATTATGTTTATTCTTCACGAGAGTGTCTTTTAATTCCTAAAACGTAGAATATCTCTGCGCATACACAGGATGCAGGAACACTTAACAAAAAATGTATTCAGAATGAAAGCATTTTTATGCAGAAAGTGAGCGTCGGCATTTTCTTTAAAAATCACAATCCAATAAACCAGATTAGATTTAAGAGTGCATTTGAAGGCACCACCTTAGCCATTCTTCTTAAAAGAAAAAGGTAGCAGGAAATGATTCTGCCATGATTAAACTGCACAGTTGTGTTTTTCATAAGTTTTCCTTCAAGACGTTTTCTTCTCTCATTGGTACTGTAAGTCACGATGCTTGCTCTTTTAGACAGATGTAGTAGCAAAGTGGTTAGACTTAGTTGCCTGACATTATTAAGGAGTGCTGCATTTGTCAATCTATGTCATTCAAGCAGTTATGGTGTAGAGATGGGTTTTGCTTCAAGCCAAAGCGGGGAAATTGACAAGTGCAGAGAGGTTATTAATACCACATCCATATTAACTATGTGGGCAATCAAGTAGGTTCCCTCCTCCTTTCCTGATAACAGCAATGTCACACCGTCCTAAGTTTACATCCACAAAATCTTGCAGTCACGGGCGCTCGTGTTCAACATCAAAGTGCAAAATATTGCACTACTTTTATGCCTCAATACTTGTGAGATAAGGATACTCTAGGCCATTGTTGAGGTTGCCTTCATAACGCTGCCATTGTCACCACACTCGCTAAGATCATTGAGTCCCGGTAGAGGATCAGGGCACTTTTCACCATATTTTGAACATCTACAGGCTTGTGCTGAGGATATTTTGCAAACATGGGTGTAAGGTTGGTTCTATAGTGCAAATCCCACAAAATCACTCCAGGCACACTCCATTGGATGCACATTACCCCACTAAACGTTCTCAAGTTCCAAACCTGGATTCTCTTGATCTCCACCACTTTTCTCTCCTCTTTCTCGAGCAGCACCATGGGAAAAGATTTCTGTTCCAAAGAGATGCTTTGACAAGACCTCAAGAGTAGACCGGTCCCCTGGAAATCCCACAAGAGACCTAGAGAGCAGTGTTCAAGAGAAGAATACAATCATATGATGAAAACAACATCCTACTGTTGGTTGACAGTAGGTAGTTCTAGTTAGGACCTACTTTCCATAGACATCGTGTTTTTTTGTTTTGCTAATTAGTTTGGAGCCGTTTGACAAATCATTTTTAAAACTAGTTTGCCACTCACTTCGGCTGCTGTATTGAAAATTTCAGAGCGATTCGTCAAGCAGAGGCTGAGAGAAAGGGGGGTCTCAAAACACCTTTTCCCCATTCAATTTGCCATACCATAGCTGCCAAGTTTTCAGTTTGCTTATGTGTGACATTCCCATGTGTATAGTGCGTTATGTGTAACATTTCAAGCCTTATTAGTGGCACTTTATTGTGAGTGAAATAAGACAGCTGCGTAGATGTCAAGAGATCATTTTGAGAAATGACACCCTTTTTTGTATTGTTGTGTAGTCAGGACTTTAAGTGGGCCAGGTCTCACCAGTGCTGGGCAGTCCGTTTTTTTCCCCCGACTGCAGTGGGCTCACGCTTTTCACACTGCTCACTTCTCACTTGTTTAGAAATTACGGCATGACATCATACCAGGAGATCGTTGTAGGGAAAGGGAAATCCTTTAAAGAGAGTCATTTCTCTCTGGATTTCTCTTCTCTTTTTGAAGCTCAGGAGCAGCAACATTGTCGTGGTGTCACCAGGGCTTTAAGTGGAAGCTTTTTCAATATTATATACAAGCCATAGTTGCTGCTTATTTATCTTATGCAACTAACAACCATTGACAAAACCAATAATCCTGACTTGTTTTAGGTATGATGTTACTTGTTGCATCATATATCTGGATGCAATGACAGAAACAGCAAAATACAAGTCGGGCGGCACACTATGCTAAGCACAGATGTTTAGCTTACATGATTTAAGCCACACCCTTAATTACATTGACCACGCCCCTTTGAGAGACCCCCCAGTTTTTTCATCCCACTGAAAGCACTGCGTGTTGTTCTTATAAACCTATATAGGATCTGCGCATTTAGACAACATAGACTGTAAGATTAGTGTGTAGACTGATTCTAGACACCCCCACCGGGTATGTTTGCCTGTATACCAGCAGCTCACAGTTCCACTAGAAACCCCTCTTACCTAGGAGAGAAATGTTCTTGGCAACTATCGAACATGACAACTCTGTCCCATCAGGGATATGGAAAAAGTACAGTACTTTTCCCTCAGTCACTTGTGCTCACTTTGTCTCAGAGAGATACACTGAATAAACAGTGGGGATGTTTTTCAATAAGCATTTATTGAACCTGCGTAATTCTATTTTAAAATAGGTGTACTGAAACAACCATATGACAGAAACAGATATAAATGATTATAAGCACCAACAGAGTAAAAGGATAGAGCAACATGGCAGATGCCCGGTGGAGCTATTTAGGCAGCTCTAGAGGAGTTTGGCTCTGGTTCACTCCCTCGGTCTTCACCTACCCAGCCGGACATTGGACATAGTTTTTCTTCGTCTCCCCATTGTGTTTCCTTCCCTCCACCACCTCCTCCCTCCGTGATCCTGTGCCTACCTCCCTTTTCCAGCTGATATGTTAATATCTCTTGCTACTGTGTAATCACTGTTTTTCTCCTTAGGTTTATTCTTGGCTCCTGTAACTGATGTAATTTTGTAACCTGTAACTCGTTGATCCTCATGTAACTTGTGCGTTAACTCCCCCCATCTATCTACTGGAATACCCCAGAAGTAATCTAATACTTGATGCAGGGCAATACTAAATTTTGTTTAAGTACATTTAGTGTACCCACGCTGCAGTATTCCAAAACATATTGCAAGTTGATATACAAACTTGAGCTTGACTGGTCGTTGAAGTGGCACTGTGGAGTCAATAATGGCAAAATAACTCTTGTAGCAAGCATGTTTAAACAAATCTACATGTCTACCTTTGGCATTGGCCGAAGAAGCATTCCTAATTTACCAGACATGTAGGTCATTGTCATAGACTAGTGTAGACCAAAGTACATATTGAAAGTGCTGGAAATTAATAAATACCAAGAATGGGGAAATGTTTGTCCTAAATAAAATGTGTAGAAGTTAATGTACTGTACGTCTAATACATTCCTGAAAAGACAGCTGAAACTGCATCAGCCCACATGGTTAATGTTTCCTAAGGATGTAATTTTTACCACAGCTTTTTAGCCACTGTGCTTACTTGAACAACCATTGCTAATGCCGTTATGTCTGGCTTGTAATCAAAAATTCAGGCTATTAGCGGAACTGGGGCCATGTCCTCTGCACTGCATACGCAAGTAGCAGACCTGGGGCTATTCGATGCGTGGCGCTACCACTCCCTGGAGTTTAGGGACTATTCATTCTACTCTCAAGCACACCGCTCGTACTCCCGTATAGATTATTTATTCATTTCCCATGCTCTGCTGCGTGACGTGTTGAGAGCCTCCATGTCGGATATCCACTATCGGATCATGCGCATGTCGAGCTGCTCCTACAGGACCCAAACGCTTGCCCTGCACGGGAGGCGAAGTGGCGACTGCCTCCGGGTATTCTCCGGGATGCAGCTGATGTGGAAAGTATTAGAACGGCCATTGACTATTATTTTTCGAGTAATGACCTGCCAGAGAAGCATTTTCCCGTGGTATGGGATGCCTTCAAGGCAACGATCCGAGGCCACATTACCACTCTCTCGATCGCGCGGACACGCACGGCTCGGGCTTTGGAAGATAGCCTAGCAAAAGACATAAAGCTAGAGGAACGACGAGATCAGGGTGGCACCTCGCTGGCATCCAGGCGGCGACTCGCCAATCTCAGAGGGCAGCTTTGGCTTTTACGCACTAACAAGGCGAAGAAATCCTTGCTGGCCCTGAAGCAGAGATATTTTGAGGGAGGGGACAAGGTAGGTAGGCTGCAGGCAGGGCGGCTGAGGGCACGTGCTGCCAGGTCCCATATAGCCAATATCCTGCTACCGGACAGGACGAGAGTCACCTCGGAGAAAGACCAGAGCGAGGCGTTCCGGGCTTACTATTCTGCACTGAATAAGGAGGAGCCAACATCTCCGGACGTGGTGGCCGACGTCCTGAACAACTACACGGGGACGCCGCTACATCCACACTATGCAAAGACCCTGGAAGGCCCCATTACCCAAGAAGAGGCAGCAGCAGCCATGAGGGATCTTCCCCTCGGGAAGACTCCAGGGCCAGATGGTCTACCTCTGTGTTTCTATCGCATATTTCAGTCACAGCTTTGGCACCATCTTTTACGACTGTATAACTCGTTCACTGATACGGAGGGGCCTCCCGCGATATGGGCATGGCGGAGATAGCATTGATCCTGAAGCTGGGGAAGGATACCGCGCAATGTGCATCATACTGCCCCATCTCCCTATTTAACACTGACTTTAAAATCTACACCAAACTCTTGGCGAAGCGTCTGGATCCCCATATGCCGGGTATCGTAGACCCGGATCAAGTTGGTTTTATTCGCAACCGGCAGGGAGCGGATAACGTGCGCAAAATTGCGTGCCTTGTAGGGAAAGCGCACTACTGGGGAATCCGGGCTTGCCTTCTGTCGCTGGATGCGGAGAAGGCGTTCGAGCGGGTGGACTGGACTTTCCTGCGGGAGGTCCTATTTAAGATTGGGTTAGGTCAGAACATGATCACTCGGATCATGGCACCATATCTCGCCCCGCAGGCTAGGATTCGGATCAACGGACAGCTCTCGGCGCCGTTCACCATTCATAGGGGTACCAGACAGGGGTGCCCCCTTTCACCCTTACTATTTGCCCTTGTGGTGGAACCACTGGCAGAGATGATCCGTCAGGCGACCATCATACATGGTATCTCCATGGGTGGTCGTGAGAATAAAGTGGCGCTGTTTGCAGACGACCTCATCCTTACCCTAACACGCCCCAGGGAGTCCCTCCCGGCACTCCATACAGTGCTAAACCTCTTTGAGCGGGCCTCGGGCCTTAAGATTAATCATAGCAAGTCCTGGGCCCTAGACCTTACCATCCCAAAGGAAGCGATCCCCCTCCTGGAGAAGCTAGTGCCATACCAGTGGGCCTCCCAGGGCATCTGCTATCTTGACCTCCAGGTAACTCCTTCTCTAGACACATGGACACAAGTGAATTGGCGGGAATGTCGACGGTCGGTCCTGGAAGACTTATGGAAGTGGAGACCCCTAGTGCTGTTGTGGCTGGGCAGACTCAATGCCATCAAGATGTCGATCCTCCCTAAAATTCTATATCTGTTTTAGTGCCTCCCCACACCCATTCCACTACGTTGTGTACGAGACCTCCAGCGCGACCTCACAAACTTTATTTGGGGCGGGAAACGACCTCGGATCTCGCAGAAGCTTCTGATGACATCGAGAGATAGGGGGAGACTGGCATGCCCCAATCTAGTAGACTACTACTGGGCTTCGCACCTCTGCTTTGTGGTGGAATGGGGGTGACGGAGAGTGAGAAGAGATGGCTGCACATGGATCGGGTAGTGACGGGGCGAACCATCTGGGACCTTGACTGGCGGCGTCGGGCGGCATGCTCCAAGGGCGCTTATATCGCGGTACCCACAAGGACGGTGCTGGACGCATGGTATAAAGTAGCTGTACGCAGAGGCCTCACGACATTTCCCTCACCGCACACCCCGATAGAGGGGAATCCGTCCTTCCCACCGGCGCATCACTCGCGTGCCTTCGCCAAGTGGACGCAGGGCGACTGTAGGGTGATTACTGACCTGTTTGAGGAGGGTAAGCTTAAATCCTTCGCGCAATGTAGAGAAGAGTTCCGTGTGCCACTGGCGGCGAGGCTGCAATATGCCCAGCTGAGGCACTGGGTGTCTGAAAAGGAAATGTATCAGGCGGCCACGCGTGCCTTTACCCCCTTTGAACGGCTGGTCCGGTATCCTTTTGAATCTAAGGGGCTTATTTCCCGCATTTACCAGATTTTGCAACATCCACAAACGCCGCCCTCCCACCCCTATCAGTGCAAATGGCAAGCAGTGTCAGACACGGACATTACCCCTGCGCAGTGGCGTAGGTTATGGCAGGACATCCCCAAAATGTTCCGTAGCATCCTGCAGCGGGTAAACGCCTATAAGCTCATGACCCAGTGGTATTACACGCCTCAACGTCTCCACAAGATGTTTCCTACATCTTCCCCCTTGTGCTGGAGGTGCCGGTCTGCATCGGGGATCTCATTCATATTTGGTGGGCATGCCCGTCGCTAACTCTATTCTGGACATAGGTCCTTAGCCACATCAGGAGGGTGCTGGGGTTCCCTTTGCCTGAGGTCACGAGCACAATCCTACTAGGTATTAAACTTGCTGGCCTAAGGGCCCTCACCAGGAGTGATTGGACCTTGGCGCTCCAAATGTTGGGAGCGGGCAAACAACTTATAGCCTTGTATTGGGAAAAAAACGAAGCTCCTCCAATCGCAGCCTGGTTTGTGCGTTTATGGCACGTTGTCACAATGGAGTTTTTTACAGCTCCGCTGCAGGCGCGCAACACCCGCTTTAAGGTGGTTTGGCAACCTCTAATTAAATATCTCTGTGCTGTTGAGCATGCGCGCCATGTACCCACCAAACGTAGGACGCTGCGCCTTTTTGAGGATGCTGTTATCCCCCCTGACCCGAACAGATTGCTTCCATAGCTGCCCCCCTGCGCTGCGACCCCAACACTGTCGAAACTGGGCCGGACCTGTCGCCCCTCTTTCCCCTCCCCTGCGCACGTTGCTCCTACTCTGGACTTTCTGTTCCTCCTACTCTGGACTTTCTGTTCCTCCTTCTCTCTTTTTGCTCATTTCTCTTGGTCTTTCCTTGCCACTTCTGTCTCTACCACTCTTTGGGCTCTTGGGCCCTGTTGGGTTAATTGTTGAGTCTGGGCTAGTTGCCTGTTTGTTATGAAGGTGGGCCTTGCCTCCCCACAGGACCAGCTGCTATTACATTCTGATAGATACATCTGCAGTGTGGATTCCTCACCTTGTGAATACCCCTGCGTCAGCAACATTCGGAAATTCTTTTTTTTTCGTAGCCTCGCGCCGACGTGGACTCCTGACGTCATAGAGACACGACCTCGCTCGCGACTCCGCTGACGTCACCGACGCCTATAATAGGCCCACGCCGGCGTGATGACATCAGTTCCCTTTTTTCCGCGTCGTCGACGCTAACGGTTTCGGGATACTCTGTAGCCTTAGTACATTGTTACTTCGTTTCTTCGATTCTCCATTCTCAGATATTTCTGTTCTGTTGTCATGTCGACAAAGAAGACCGGGTTTAAGCCTTGCAGAGAATGCGGGAAGATGATGTCCGTTACGGACCCTCACCAAGACTGTATCTGGTGTTTAAGCTCGGATCATGACGTCGATGATTGTTCATCTTGTCAAAAGATGAATCCGAAGGCTCTTCGTGAGAGGGAATCTAAACTTCTTGTTGCCAAACTTAAAGCAAGTAAGGTTAAAAGATCCTCAAAGCATCCGAAGAAGTCGAGATCCAGGTCAAGGTCTCGAGAGGCGTCGGCCTCGAAGTCATCATCCGGTCATGCTTCCGGTTCCCACAAGAAGCATAAGAAGAGGAGACACGGATCACGTCATCATTCCAGATCAAAGTCTCCCAAAAGGATGAAGTCGAAGGTGATTCCTCCTCATGAGTCGGTAGGTGAGGCTTCACCTTCGGAGTCGTTGGTCCATTCTCCGACTCCAGTTCCAGATCCGACTCCGGCTCCGTCTCCGGCTCCATCTCCGGCTCCATCTCCGGCTCCGGAAGACGCCGATGGAGTTCCTGTTGAGGAAGGGGCTTCGAATCCTGTTGAGGAAACAGATTCTAATGTACCTCGTGGTCAGCCTGAGCATCCACCATTCCCGACTCCAGGTCAGGACCCTTCTGTGTTTTTAAACGCGATGTATGGTGTTTTCTCGAGGTCGTGGTACCCCTCTGGAGCACCTTCGGGTCCCATGGGTCCAATGGCTTTCAATTTGGGTGTTCCACACTCATATGCTCCGGCACCCTTCATGCCGTATATGCCGGCTCCGACTCCGTTGTGGCAGTACCAACCTCCACCGAGGTCGACGCCGGTGTCGACGCCGGCTCGGCCGAAGTCGACGACTCCGGTCCCGGCGTCACCGACTCCCTTGGATTCTATGGGGCAGCCTTCCAAGCCCTCGGATTCGATTCCGAAGTCGGCTCCGGCGCCGTCGAATTCGGCGTTGGATTCGACTGCACTTCGAGTCAAAATGAGATCTCGTAGAGAGGCTCAACGACTTCTGGAGGAGCAGAGAGTTAATGATTCATCTTCTGAGGTGGAGGAAGGTGAACTGGAAGGGGATTGTTTCGAAGACCTGGCGGATGCTAGTGGTCTTGAGTTTTCTCCGGAGTGGTCTTTGCCTTCTGGACCTGATGCTCCCTCCAGAGATGTTCAACCTTATCATGTTGTCATGAAGAAGGCAGCAGGACTTTTAGGTCTGACTTTGCCCTCTGTCGAGTTTAAATCGAATTTGTTGACAGAGGTTCTCCATTCTCCTAGTTCGTCGGTAGAGCCTTTGCTCCCATTTAACGATGCCTTAAAGGATCCTATAATGGAAGTTTGGAAAAAGCCTTTTTCTGCTCCTGCGGTTGCAAAAAGTGTGGCTAGGAGGTATAGAGTGGCTCCTGAGGATCCTGCTTTCTTATCTTCGCATCCTTCCCCTGAAAGTTTGGTAATTCAGGCCGCTTGCTCTAAGAGGTCTGTTGGGGCTTTTCCGCAGGTGCCTGGCGACAAAGAGGCCAAGAAACAAGATCAGGTCGCGAAGAAGATTTTTTCTTCGTCCAGCATGGCTTTGAAGTCTTCTAACGCCACTTGCCTCATGGGAAGATACATCCATGCTCTTATGGACTCTATAAGTTCTTTGGTCCCTAAGGTTCCTGAGGCTAGTAGAAAGGACTTTGAAGAGGCTTTATCTGACACTCAGGCAGCGGCTCGTCAGGTCATCCAAAGTGGACTTGATACAACAGATTCTGTGGCAAGGATCATGGGCACGGCGGTTGCCACGAGGCGTTCAGCCTGGTTGAAGTCATCTGACTTTTCAGCTGATGTGCAGTCTGCATTATTGGATTTGCCTTTCGATGGCGAGGGGCTTTTTGGGAAGAAGGCAGACACGGCCTTGGAGAGATTCAAGGACAGCAGGGCAACTGCTAGATCTCTGGGCCTTCAGGTCAGGGGTTCTACGACCAGAAAGTTTAGAGGGTTTGGTCGCTCTTCCTTTCGGTCGTATAGACCCGCTCAGCAGCAGCAGCAACAACAGCAGCAGCAGAATACCTTGTATAGGTCTTACAGAGGGAAACAGAGATCACGTCCTCGAGGTCGTCAGGTCTCTTCCTCATCCACCTCCTCCAACCCCCCAGCCACAGAAAAGCAGCCCTAGATCCGCCATTCAGGATCATGTGGGTCCAGTGGGGGGTCGGCTTACCTACTTTCTACGAGATTGGGAATCGGTTACATCAGATCTTTGGGTTCTCAATCTCGTAGAAAATGGGTATGCCCTTCCCTTTCGGGAATTCCCTCCCAATTACCCTCCTTGCCAGGGATATTGCTCAGAGGAACATCTGTTACTCCTACAGGAGGAAGTCCAAACACTTTTGAGAAAAGGTGCGATAGAGGTGGTTCCAGAGCAGGAAAGGGGTCAGGGATGCTACTCCCGGTATTTCCTGATTCCCAAGAAGGATGGCAGGCTTCGTCCGATCCTGGATCTCAGGATCTTGAATTTTAACTGAAGCAGGAGAAATTCAAGATGCTCACCCTTGCTCAGGTTCTTCAGGCTCTGCTGGAAGAAGACTGGATGGTGTCACTCGACTTGCAGGATGCGTACTTTCACATCCCAATCCTGAAGTCGCACAGGAGGTATCTCCGTTTTACGGTTGGGTCACAACACTACCAGTTTGCGGTCCTTCCGTTTGGACTTACTACTGCACCTCGGGTCTTCACCAAGGTGATGGCAGTGGTGGCGGCGCATCTTAGAAGATCGGGGATTCCGGTATTCCCATATCTGGACGATTGGCTGATCAAAGCGGAGTCGTCAGAGATTGTGCTTCATCATCTGCAGGAGACAACCCAGTTGTTGTACAGGTTGGGTTTTTCAATAAATGTACCCAAGTCTCACCTGGTGCCCTCCCAGCGCAACCTGTTCATAGGTGCAGTACTGGACACAACCGTATGTCGTGCATTCCCTCCCCCTCAAAGGATCCGCGACATACGGGAGATGATTCCTTTATTTTACAATGGAGCGGTCGTTCCAGTCCTGAAGGTCCTTCGCCTGCTCGGTCTGATGGCTTCTTGCATTCTGTTGGTCAACCATGCACGCTGGCACATGAGGGCGCTCCAGTGGTGCCTCCGCAAGCAGTGGTATCAGCACAACGGAGATCTCAGGGAGTCAGTGAGGATCTCCAGAGAAGCTGCAGCGGATCTGTCTTGGTGGGGCGTGGAAGGCAATCTGTCCCAAGGAAAGCCTTTTCAACTTCCCCCATCGGTGGCCACGGTGATATCGGATGCATCCACTCTCGGGTGGGGTGCTCATCTGGGGGATCTGGAGGTCAAGGGCCTTTGGTCTCCAGAGGAAAGGTTGCTTCACATCAACCTTCTAGAATTGCGTGCGATACGTCTGGCGCTCAAGGCCTTCCTCCCTTCCCTTCGCGGTCAGTCTGTTCAGGTCCTAACGGACAACACGACCGCGATGTGGTACATCAACAAGCAGGGAGGAGTGGGGTCGCAGTGTCTCTGCAGAGAGGCTCTGCGTCTCTGGTCCTGGGCTCAGGACCATCAGATTTGTCTAATGACGAATCATCTGGCCGGGGTGTTGAACGTTCGTGCAGACAGTCTCAGTCGGCAGTTCTCTGCCGACCACGAGTGGAGGCTTCACCCGGAGGTGGTTCACGACATCTTTCAGATGTGGGGGACTCCTCGGGTGGACCTGTTCGCCACTCACGAGAATGCGCACTGCCTGTCTTTCTGCAGTCTCCAGTATCCGATGCAAGGAGCCTTGGGGGACGCGTTTCAGTTGAGTTGGGAAGGTCAACTCCTTTACGCGTTTCCCCCCATACCCTTGATTCCTCGGGTTCTGAGGAAGATTCGCCTAGACCGGGCCCAAGTCATATTGGTCGCCCCGGACTGGCCAAGAAGGGTGTGGTATACAGATCTTCTCCACCTCTCCTCTCACCGCTCCGTCTCCCTCTCAGGGCAGACCTCCTCTCTCAGATGGAGGGGCAGGTTCTACACCCCCACCTCCAGACTTTGCACCTTCATGCCTGGAGATTGAGCGGGGCAACCTGATTTCCTTTTCCCTCCCGCCTGACGTTGTGGATGTCATCTTGTCAGCCAGGCGTGACTCCACTAAGTCCGTCTATTCTTATAGATGGGCGAAATTTGTCTCGTGGTGTGGGGAAAGGTCTATTGATCCTTTGAAGGCCCATTTGTCTCACGTTCTCCCGTTTGCCCTTTCTCTGGCGCAACAGGGTCTTGCCGTTGCTACAGTGAAGGGCTATCTTTCTGCGCTGTCAGCTTTTCTCTGTTTGCCTGACCAGCCTTCTCTTTTTAAGTCACCTGTGGTTTTAAGGTTCTTAAAGGGCCTTATTAATAAGTTTCCTCCTGTCCCTTTTATTGTGCCTCAGTGGGACTTGAATCTGGTCTTGACCTTTTTGATGGGTGCTCCTTTCGAGCCTCTCCACAAATGTCCCTTGAGGCTTCTTACCCTTAAAACGGTCTTCCTCGTTGCAATAACCTCGGCAAGGAGGGTAAGTGAGCTTCAAGCTCTTTGTCACAAGCCCCCTTTCTTGTCCATACATGCTGATCGAATGGTTCTCAGGACCAGGGCTGCTTTTCTGCCTAAGGTGGTAACTCCCTTCCACCTAGGACAGTCCATTACTTTACCTTCCTTCTATCCTCCCCCTCACCCTTCTAAGGAGGAAGAGAGACTGCACCGTCTGGACCCTAAGAGGGCGGTGTCCTTTTACTTGGACAGATCCAAGGACTTTCGTTTGGAGGACCAGCTCTTCGTTGGATTTGCTGGCTGCAAGAAAGGAAGAGCGGTCCATAAAAGAACTCTATCGAGATGGATCGTCCTCTGCATAAAGATCTGCTACTCTTTGGCCGGTAAGGAACCACCAGAGGGTATAAGGGCTCATTCAACTAGAGCTAAATCTTCGACCTCAGCATTGGCTAGAGGTGTGCCTGTTGAGGATATTTGTAGAGCGGCAACTTGGTCTTCCCTCCACACTTTCGCGAAGCATTACTGCTTGGATTCCGAGGTGAGGAGGGACGGTCATTTTGCACGCTCTGTCCTTCAGGTTTTCCTGGTCTAGAAGAGTGGACACCCTCCTCCGGGAGTGGGGACTGCTGTGGGACTCTATTCACAAGGTGAGGAATCCACACGGCAGATGTATCTATCAGAAGAACAAGTTACTTACCTTCGGTAACGCTTTTTCTGGTAGATACTATATCTGCCTGTGGATTCCTCACTGACCCACCCGCCTCCCCGTTGTCCACTCTTCTTTGCCAGAGTTACTGTATTGTAATGTATATATATTTTGTTGTCAAGGAAATGTTCCAATTTCTTTCCTGCTTTTGCTTAACACTGTGTGTTTTGCCTTGATTATTGTGTACTATGTATACTTGTATATTTCTACTGTCATTGGTCCGTCCGTGTGCCTCGATGGCACGGAAAAAAGGGCGGAACTGATGTCATCACGCCGGCGTGGGCCTATTATAGGCGTCGGTGACGACAGCGGAGTCGCGAGCGAGGTCGTGTCTCTATGACGTCAGGAGTCCACGTCGGCGCGAGGCTACGAAAAAAAAAGAATTTCCGAATGTTGCTGACGCAAGGGGTATTCACAAGGTGAGGAATCCACAGGCAGATATAGTATCTACCAGAAAAAGCGTTACCGAAGGTAAGTAACTTGTTCTTCTGCACCATGGAACGCGGCAGGCCCCTCGTGGGTTGTAGGCGCAACGCTGTGTACAACCTAACTTTCTGCATAGATTATTAGCGAAGTTAACACACTGCTTGATCACGCGACCGTCCCTTGATAGGGTTGTAGGCTTACCGCTGTGTAACTAACACTCCTGTGGGGCGTGTTTCCGACCAAAAATAAAAAGAGATTTGAAATTAAAAAATTCAGGCTAGATGTATTGACTTTGAACCAGCATGTGTTTGTTCTGTGGCTGTGACTGCCGCCTGAGGATAGGGTGACATGTAAGGCCTGCTTGCAGTCCTTCTCACCAAGAGTTCTTGGGGTGTAGCTGGAGAGCTGGTCTCCGAGGTGTGCCAGTTTGCTTATGGTAATTTGTGACTGCTGCTGTAATGTGTGTGGAAGGGATCTGGTAGAGCATGTATTGAGTGCGTATGGTAGTGTTACAGGTGCTCTGCGAGGTCTGTGAGAGGACTTCTAATATTTATGCTGTTGTGTTTTTCTTCTGTCAGAGCTTCAGCAGTTCCCCTAATCTTTTCTTTGAGGCCATGGCTAAAGCCATCCTTTGTACCTATTTAACAAGAAGCCGCACTGCAGCAGTTGCTCCTTAGTTGACTGCTCGTCCTAATGAGACTGCCCAAAAATTAGGCGACCCGCAACAACTGGCAGGCCACCTTCAACACCAATCAGCCCTCCACCACCTGCATGGATCACTGCCTCCACACCATCTGCTCAACTAGTTGTATTTACTGGCATCCCTAAGCACCAGTTAAGTGGGAACGACCAATTGAGGAACTAATAGAGAACAAGCCCAATCAAGATAAGGATGTCAAGATATAGTTGCACAGATAATGGAAGAAGGTATATATGAAAGTAGATATAGCAACTGTATGTGTGTTATTTTAAATGCCAATAAAAATTAAAAGAAATCACCAAGCACCAGTTATAGCAGCGATCAGAGTCTTAACCCCGCCCCTTTCACCCATTACTGCTACTAGGCACCCCCCATCTGCTCGTGGACACTAGACTCACATGGACAGCTCGGCAGAAATTTCTGGCTGTTGCCTTTGATCCTCAGGGCAGAGAGAAAGAGCTGCCTTGGGCTTAATCAGGGAAGTAGTGCACGTTAGAGACTCGGAGTGCTGCACTACGTACACGAACAACCAAACTGTTTTCAGCCAGTAATATCATACATTACTAGGTAACATTCCTTACTTGGGTGTTTGACATAGGTCACAATGTAAAACCCCATCCTGAATTCAGAATGCAAAACCCTGTCCTACTACGTTTGCAGTGGAGTAGCAAGGGACCCTGGGCGGCACGAGTTTTGGGGGCGCCTTTTAGTAGGCATATGTATACGTGCCATAATGTCCCCTTCTTTCTTTATTCTGTATTTATGTTCTGTTTACCATTTATTACAGATATTACAATTATGAGGCCCATCCTTGAACAAGTTTGCAGCGTATCAGACAAGTTATTGAAATGCATCCAATGACAAATTGTTTGTTGATGCCTTTGTTAATGTTGCTATCCTATCAATTTTATTAAACAGAATTAGATTAAAAAAATCTGATTCAGATTTAAAAAGATGTCTATATCATAATTACTAATGTCAAACTGCTAATAGAATTCTTTTTACGCTGCTATAGCTTTTGAAGTTTACATCTCTTTTCTAACATTTACAGAATACCTGTGATTCTCATAAATCTTTGGAAGCGCTATTGAATGTTGTTATAACAGAACTGTCCAAGGGAAAGTTGTACCAAGCCGGAGAAACTGAAGAGATGTCAATGGTACGTAGCTGTTCACCTTAGGAAGTGATAAGTTCAAATGTGAAGGTAAACAATCTAAGCCATTGAAATCCGGATATGTGGATACAAGCTGCAATCGTATGCTATGCCATTTTAACAGCTACGTTTCCTCTCAAGGAACGAACATCAGTGAAAGTTTAATCGTGTTTTTCTTTTTTTTTTAGATTACCTCTAGTGTTTGGTCGCCTCAGTCCATTGAGTATTTTCTGCAGCAGTTCTGCCTTCCTTTCCTCAGGATTAGCAGCCTTCTTCAGCATCACCTCTTTGGAACAGATTTACCCAGCTGCCAGGTTAGTGCGAAAAAACGATAACCCACTGGTTTGTCTTCTACCTCCCCACGTCGTTTTGTGAATGCCTTTACATTATACCGTGTAAAGTGCACATAGTTAAGAGGAATTTGTTGCATGCTAGTCATTATAATACATCAGGAATTTTATGTTTATAAATTGTGTCACGACTGGAGGTGAGGTTTGTGCTTGATCTTCCTTTGCTGGGTATTACAACTGCCTGAACAAAGCACATATAGCAGAATTGAATTACTATTAGTTCAATCTGATAGAGACTTCTAGACATACGCCTACCTTAGAATTATCCCCAGGCGTTAGACTGGATCCAGGAACTTTTTGTGTGCCAGTAGGTGGCTTAATTCGGCTCAGCTTGGCGTCATCGTCCTCGTTGTGGGTGGGCAGTTCCCATATAGGCGCCACCCCAGCGCGCTGATGTCCATTCTTTAGCTTCCACGTCAGTCAGCGCAGATCCAGAGAGAGTTACCCCTGGTCAATTTCTGACTGTGCTTTTTCGACATCTTTTTTTATAGATCTTCTCCTGGTGTGGCAGGGATGTCAACTAGATACGCCAGGTTCACCCCTTTGGCACCTATCATTGACAGGTGTCGTGACGGACCCACACCTTGTTTGCCTCTTGTGCCTGGAGCGCAACCACGATGCGAAGACCTGTGCCCATTGCCGCGCCATGCACCCAAGGCCTTGAGGGAGCAGTCTTACAAGCCCCTTACTGCTCGATGTGTGAAGCCGCAACAGTCTCGATCTCGCTCAAGATGAAGGTCCTGGGATCGGTCTTGGAGCCCAAGATCCTTGTCGCACGCGCCATTTGGGTAAGTTCCACCAGAAAAAAAGAGCAAGAAGTCAAAGGTCCTCGACTTCTCCACTTCCGTCGTGGTCTTCAGACAAGACATGGGAATGTTGTCATTCGAGGTAGGGCTCCTCAGTTTAGCCTGATCCTGGGACAGCTCTGCGCCTCTCTGATTTTCCGGGAGCCCAAGCGACCCACTGGTCAACTTCGAGAGTTTTATGAGGCCATGTATCTCATATTTGAAGGGCCTCAATTGGTTACAGTCTGGCCCCTTGGATCCACAGATGGAACCGGATCGGCATAGCTCATGTCATCACGACCTTCCCTGATGCCAGTCCCGATGCCCCGGCTCTGCAGGTGCCCATCAGCGTCTCCCGAGATACTGACATGCTCTTTACCCCTACCAAGGCTACGTAGAAGGGAGCGTTGTTTGCTATGGTAATGTGAAGGGCAGCCATGGTCCTGGATCTTAGTTTGACCACAGAGGCATTCAAAACGAATGTCTTGACAGAGGTGCTTTAGAAGGGAGTGATCCCCTCAGTTCCGTTTATCCCCTTCAATTAAGGTCTCACAGATGTCCTGCTTGGGACTTGGGACAGACCCTCACAGGGGCTCCTGTGAACAAGGTGATTGCCCAATCACCACCCACTCCACGGGACCCCAATTTCCTCACCCAACACCCTACCCTGGAGAGCTTGTTCATCTAAGCCTCTACTACCCGTGTAAATCTGGTTAATTCCCTACCGCCTCACCGTATAGGGAGTCCAAAAGGTTGAACACCTTGGGCAAGAAAAACGTTTTTTCCACCAGCCTGGCACTGCAGTCTGTGAATACCACATGCCTTTAGGGCCATTACTTCCATGCTTTATGGGATTTGGTTGCGCAGGTGCTGCCCATGGTTTCAGAGGCGTCCAAGACTACACTTTACCAAGCAGTTGCTGATGGGAGGGATGCATCTAATTTCACAATCCGATATAGGCAGGATACCGCCGACTCGCTAGGCAGAAAGGTTTCAACTGTAGCCTTACTGTGCCCCACCTGGCTAAGGACAATTGTTTTTTCAGGGATTTCAGGGGATCTCCAAGCATTGCTTTTGGACATGCTCTTTGATGGCTCCCCTCTCTTTAGAGAGCAAGCAGACTGAGCACTGGAGCACTTAAAAGACAGCAGAACTACAGCCAGGTCCTTGGGCCTTTCCATGGGGCCTCACCAACACCAGTCCTCTTTTCACGGCCATGGAAGGGGCTTCCTGCCGCGTCTTTGCATGCCTAACCATCACGGTGCACCAGCTTCCCAGCCCTTACGTGGCGAAGGACGCAGTACTCACAGCCAAAGGTTGGGCCAATCCTCCACCCCCCAGGCAGCTGCCGCCTCCAAACCCCTTTCGGTTGCCCTATTACCCTGATGGGCACCCAGTGGGAGGCCGGATATGCCCATGCACAGAAAGAACAAGGTATGAGGCAATGATGACTGCACCTATCATTCAGTGGGGTTATAGTCAGTCCTACTTTTAATTATTGCATGTACCGCACGATGGAGAGACCGCTTCGTGAAAACAAATTGTTATAAACTATTCTGAAGACCCTTACAGTTAAAACATGTACCAAGTGCATCATACTAGATCTGCGAAAGCAAATACGGTTGCACACAAGACTGTTTTTAAAAGGGAAGTATTTGCCATAGACTCCAGTATTGAAGAAGTACAAGAAAAAGCCCCTTATATTTCAATTTTGCCCTGAAGAGGTCCCTTGGGACAAAACGCGTTGGCTACGTTGGTTTTTAAAGAAGAAGTTAAATAAAGAAACTTGAAACCTGACCTGCTGAATGGAATGATATTCTTCGTCGTGCAATATTGTATTTTACAATGATTATGTGGAGTGCTGGATCTGTCACGGATGTCGAACTCCTCAGGATCAGGGCGATGCTTAAAGGGGTCCACCTCCTGATTTCCCCACACTCTGACTAGAAGTACATCCACAGAGTATAGAGGCAATCAAGCGAGGGATAGGGAAGGGAAGGAGCAGCTACGGAAGGGATACCTGAAACGAGAAGACGGAAGGGTTAAACATAATGGAAGTACTTGTTACTCTCAGTAATTCTCGCTATTTCAAGAACACACACCTAAAACGATTTCTTCTGGAGGTGAACCCTTCCTCTTGGTCTTGGTGAAGTAAGATGCATCTCTTATCACCTGGCTCAGAATATCCCTAAAATTCAAAGCAGATATTGACATCACTCGCAACCGTCCTAATGTTTAAAATGAAAAAACACTCAACCTGCCACATACGTACCCTCTCTTAAACTCCCAGATATCCAGAGAAAAAAAAACCTCCAGTAACAAAGGAAAAAGAAAACGCCTGGGGGGTATAATGAAAGGAAGAAGGAGCCTGGCAATATCCTTCACCATAGAAATGTTTGCTGCTCAATAATGTCACAAGAGAAATAATAAACTCCACAGTTCAACCAGCTTGTCCAGTAATAAAGTTTTGTTGAAATAGCGGCAATGTTTATCAGCCCCAAATTAAAGAAAGCAAAAAGTTCTACTCTGCAAGGCAGGCTTACCAGAACGCCGGTTCAAGCACAGAATCCCAGGCCTACCGGAAGGTTCACAAAAGGAAATCCAGAATAATTCCGACTGCACCCGCAAGTAGGGCAACAAATCCAGGAAGACAAAGAAACCATAAATTCCTCCACGAACTCCAAAGAGAAGAGGCTCCTGATGGACACGCTCGGCCAAGCGGAAGCTACTCAGCTATTAGGCGGAGTCCCAAAGTGCTTGGTAATCCACACATAACCACTCCCCGTCGCAGCCGCAAAACGGGAAGGTAATTCAAAGAATCCCTGCTCGGCCGAGCAGGGACATGAACCAGGACCCTGAAGGAAACCTTTCCTCGCAGGGGAAACACAAATATCCACGCGTCTCAGCCGAGAACGCGGAGTCCACGGGGGTAACGGGTCTCGAAAACAGAGTGGACTGCTCTGTACTCCAAAACCAGGAAGGACATCGAAGAAGGAATCGCGTATGGCGCTACCTGCACGTTATGTGTGATGAAATCCAGTTCGCTCCTCCCGGAAGGCCTTCTGGGAATCGTAGTTCGGTCGGTACAGTAGGCGCCTTAAGTCATTTCCTGACAGTATCACAGTGTTTTGTTTGTGGAGGCCAGATATGCACTCACCGTCCCCGGTGGAGGTCTATAACATCAGACTGCTGGGTTATTCAAATTGTCCGAAGTGGCTACTCCCTCCCCTTTGTTACTACCCCCCCCACCCACGCCCCCTCCTTGTGACAGGCTGATGGAGGACCATCTTGCCTTGCTCTGCAAGGAAGTGACAGCTATCTTGGCCATGGGGGCCATAGAGTGGTGCTGAGTCCAGAAGTAGGTTGTGGTGCTATTTCTGTGACTTTATGGTGCCCAAGAAGGACGTAGGCCTTTGTCCTATCCTAGACCTCCGCCCTCTTAATTTCTTCCTTAAGAAGGAGAAGTTCAAAATGCTCACACTTTGTCAAGTCCCGGGAGACTGGATGGTAGCGTTAGACTTGCAGGATGCATATTTCCACATTCCCATCCTGCTTGCTCACAGGTGTTATCTGCGGGTCACGGTGGGCCGTGAGCACTTTCAGTTAGCAGTGCTCCCTTTTGGCCTTACCAGTGCCCCTTGGGTGTTCACCAAGGTGATGGTGGATGGTTTTAGCTCATCTGAAGAGATCAGGGATGCCAGTCTTTCCCTATCTCGATGAGTGACTGTTGAGGACCGGCTCGCCTCAGGCTGTCGTCTCCCACATCTAGACAATGGCTGGGGCTCACTGTCAGCGTGCCAGATCACACCTGAATCCATCTCGTACACACCATTCCTTTGAAGCTGTTCTGGACACAGTGCACTTTCAGGTCTGTATTCCCAAATGGCGAGTCCAGACTTTCAGGCTATGATACCGATGTTTTACCCTCTATCCTGGATTTTGGTGAGACTCACTCTTAGCCTGCTGGGATTCATGACCTTCTTGTGACACATGCCTGCTAGCATATGTGGGCTCTGAACTGGGAGCAGAAGTTCCAGAGGGCATAGCATCAGGGGAATCTCTCCGATATGGTCCAGATCTCGGAGGAAACTGCAAAATATCTGCAGTAGTGGTTAACGTACTGCGATTGGGTCAGTGGCAGACCCCTCACCCTTCCTCAACCAGATCTCACAGTGGTGACATGTGCGTCACTCCTGGGATGGGGCATATGGAGATATGGAGGTGGAGATCAGAGGCCTCTGAGCTCCGAGCAAACCAGCTGGCTTTGAAGGCCTTTTAACCCTCCATTAAGGGAAGGCTAGTACAGGTGTTCACAGACAACAACACCGCCATGTGGTACTGTAACAAAAAGGCCTTTGTGGGGTCGTGGACCCTTTGAAGTGGAACCTCTGTCAAGAGGACATGACGTGCAAACTCACCCGAAGATGCCTATACGAGTAGCATCTCCTTCAGGTGCTGGTGCAAGGTCTCTTTTCAGCAGTGGGACGAGCCTTGGTTAGATGTGTTCGCCACAGCTGAGAAAGCGCAAACTCCGCAGTTCTGCAGGCTAATGTTTCCAGGTGGTTCTCATTTGTAGGCGATTTTCGTCATAAGTGGCGCTCAGGCCTTCTATACACATTTCCGCCCATACCACTCTTGCCTAGAGTTCTCAATAAGATCATGAACGACTGAGCCCATGTGACCTTTGTGGCTCTGTCCTGAACTTGAAGAGTTTGGTATCCCAAGCTGTTGAGCATGGCTATCGGTCCTACAATCAGGCTGCCCCTTCGGTAGGATCTTCTGTCACAGCAGCAGTGGAGGGTTATCCACCTGACCCTCTCAACACTCCACCTACATGCGTGGAGAATGAGCGGTGACAGTTGACAGTTTTTAACCATCTGCCAAAAGTCTGCAGTGTTATTTAGGCAGCTAAATCTTCATCCACCAAAACAGTATACGCCTACCATTGGGCAAGTTTGTGGCACGGTGTGCTGAGAAACAGGTTGATCCTATTTCTGCCCCCCTCTCTCAGGTCATTCTCTTTATCTTTTCCCTTGCTCAACAGGGCTCTGCTCTGAGCACTGTAAAGGGCTACCTTTCTGCTATCTCAGCTTTTCTATGGTTGTCTGACCGGTCATCCCTCTTCAAACCCTCTATTGTACATAGGTTCTTGAAAGGTTTGCAGCATGTTTCCTACTTCACCTTTTATCATGCCTCTGTAATAATGTAGTCCTGATGTTTTTGATTTGCGCTCCCTTTGAGCCCTTCCACCGCTGTCCTCTCGGGCTCCTTACAGTGAAGAAGGCCTTCCTGGTGAGAATATCATCTGCCTGGAGAGTCAGTGTGCTTTAGACTTTGTTTTCCAAACCCCCATACCTGAACATCTACCCAGACAAGCTGGTTCTTCACACTAGAGCCTTCTTTCTATCGAAAGTGGTTCCTTCCTTTCAGATAGGCCAGTCCATCACCCTGCATATTTTGTATGCTGTCACATCCCTCTGAAGAAGAGAAACGATTTCACCTACTGTACCCAAAAAGAGCGTTGTCATTCGACCTTGACCGCACAAGAGAGTTCAGAGTGGACGAATAACTCTCCGTGGAGTATGTCGAAGCAAAGAAGGGAAAGGCCATGGAGAAGCAGACCATCTCCTGATGGATTGTGCTCTGTAGTAGGATCTGCTACACATTAGCCAAGATGCAACCTCAGTGGGTTTGCGTGATAGTTCCACCAGTGCTAAGGCTATGACCCCACTGCGTTAGCACACTGAGTTCCGGTCCTGTATATCTGCCAGGCAGCAACGTGAGCTTCTCTGAACATATTCACAAAACACTACTGCCTGGACAGTCCGGTCCGTAGGGATCGGCTTTTTGCCTGTTTATTCCTGCGGGACTTTCTGATCAAAGTTGGGCTTGCAGACCCACCTCTGGGGAGGTGTTGCTTGGGTATCTATTTTAAGGTACATAATCTGCAGCTAAAAGTCATTATCAGATGAACAAGTTACTTACCTTCGGAAACACCTTATTTGGTAGAGGCTCTATCAAGACTAGATTCCTTACCAACCCACCCATTTTCCCCACAAACTGTTTTCGAGGATAGGGTTTTCCCCTTTCAGGACCCTAGATTTCCACACCAGTGATCAGTGTTCTTCGTAGCTCTGTGCTCCTTGTGTGGAAAGTCGCAAAAAGAAACTGACGTCAGCTCGCTGAGGTGGCGCTTTATAGGCATTGCACACGTAACTTCCAGCACCGACAGCTCCATGTAGAGCCGAACGACGACACCTACTGGCATGCAGGGGTACTGCTCATGAAAAATTTCCCGATACATTCTGACGCCTGGGGATAATTGAATCTGCAGCTAGATGGGCTCTCTACCAAGTAATAAGGTGTTACCAAAGATAGGTAACGTTCATCAAGAGCACTATTTTTTTGTGTGCAAAGTACGCAGTTCAGTTCATACTTTATATAGCGTGAACTTGGCCCATGGGGATTTGATCGCTTCACAAAAGTAGTATACAATGGATTACAATCGTCAAGGAGAGACAATAAGCATCACATTAGGACAGAAGGGCCAAAATAGCAAACAATTAGCCAGTGGATCTTAGCAATCGGAGTGTTATAGGCTTTACCAGAAATGTCGCTTGAATCTGAAAGAAGCACATAGTGATAGATTCCTTACCTTAGAATTACCCCCAGGCGTCAGACTGAATCCGGGAAGTTTTCTTCAGCAGTACCCCTGCGCGCCGATAGGTGGCGTTGTGCGACTCCGCGTCCGTCGTCGTTGTGGTCGCCGAGATGACGTCGCAGGCGCTACTTAGACGCTGCCCACGCTCGCTGACGTCACTTCTTTCTTTTTCCGCGCCAGCAAGCGCAGATCTGGGAAGAGCAGGTACCCCCAGTCACTTTTTGGCTGACTTTTTGACGCTTTTAGTCTCTATTTTTTCATCGAGTCTTCAACTCCTGGTGTAGTTAGGATGCCCGGTTTTAAGTTCTGTGAGGATTTTCATTGCATGATGTCTGTGACGATCCGCACGGGTGTGTCTTTTCTGCCTGGGGCGCGACCACAACCCCAAGTCGTGCCCCGAATGCCGGGCCATGGTGCCAAAGTCTTTACGGGAGTGGTCACGAAAGCTGCTGGAGACCCGGCAATCTGCTCCTGTCGAGGTCTCCGTCCTGTGGGAGGTCGAGGGACCGTGCGTGGAGTCATCATCATCGATCCTCGGGATACAAGGCTTCACACTTAGGGTCAGGTAAGGCGAAGCACAAGAAGTCGTAGAAACTTCATTGTTCTCCGACTTCCCCTCGCAGGTCGCGCAACACGGCTGAGGGTACGGGTGGTGCCTCTCCCGTGGCTCCGGTGGAGCCTGTGGTGTTGCCGCTGGCCTACCCGCCCTTTCCGGGTACTTCGGCGATACCGGACCAGATACAGGAGCTGCTGTCGGCCATGGCTCGCCTCTTTGGGCCGTCTGGTCCCACTGGTGCGCCTTCGGGCCCGCGGTCCCGACTGGGGGTCCTCGAGTTTCATCGGCTCCGGCGTCACTGCTGGCTTCGGCCACAGCTCCGTGGGACCTCCATGGATCTAGGCCTGGATCCCGTTCGACGCCGGTTGACTTCATAGCACCTCCACTGATGTCGACCCCACCAGCACCACTTCTGACGTCGCCCGCTCCTCGGGACGATGTCGCCCCCTCCTCGGGACGACGTTGCCCCCGCTTTCAGCCCCGAAGGGGATGCGGCATAGGTCAATGCCGTTCTCGACGTTGCTCGGGGATTTCTATCCCCATGTCCCTGCTCCTTATTTTAGGCCTGTGGAATGGCCTGAGGAGGAAGGGGAGGACTGGGAGGGGTCTGGGGATCCTCTCGCAGCTGATTGCGAGGATGACCAGGACTGGGCAGAAGAGCTGGGGGAAGCCAATGGTCTAGATACCTCACCAGACCTTGACATGCTGTCTCCTCCTACCGTGGCTGTGGAGGAGGGCGCTAGTTATGTGGTGTTGCGTAGGGCGGCCGAAGCACTACACCTCGTGCTCCCTACTGTGGCCGTCAGGACTAACCTCCTGACAGAAATGCTTCAGCCAGCACCTACTTCAGCAGAGCCGCTGCTCCCCTTCAACAAAGCACTTTCCAACGTTATTTTGGGCACCTGGTCCAGGCACACCACAGGGGCTCCTGTGGATAGGAACGTGGCCCGACGCCATGGTCCGGCTCCGGGTTACCCCATTTTCCTCTCCCAACACCCCACCCCAAGAGCTTGGTTGTCCAAGCCTCTGGTTCCCCGACCGCCTTCCGCACCACCGGATAGGGAATCCAAGAAACTGGATCAGTTCGGAAAGAAGATTTTCTCGCCCGCCAGTTCTGCCTTGCGGTCCGTAAACACCGCATGCCTCTTGGGCCATTATTCCCACTCTCTGTGGAATACGGTGGCCCAAGTGCTGCCTCAGTGTCCAGAGGAGGGCCTGCATGCTCTCTCCCAGGCTGTTGCAGAGGGGGGAGAGACGCAGCTAAGTTCATGATTTGTTATGGGCTAGGCAGATCGATTGCGACAATTGTAGCGGTTCGACGCCACGCTGTAATGACCTACTTCTCCGTATGTTTTGGTGCTTCTGTCAGTCACCAGGTCATTACTTACCACATCCTTTCTCAGGTTCCAGAAAGACACCACATTTCACAATACTTACCCAAGAAAGGAATAAACACTGACAACATATAAGACCATTGCCGAGGAGCTCGCAAATAACAAGTCACAACACCTCCCCTATCCGAGAGGGTACACCAAGCATGCTCCTCCTAGCAATGTATTGGATAGAATTTAGACATCCCTGATGGGAGCCGATTTCCCTCCCGTATCAACAATTAACCATTAGAGGGGAATCGCCCATCCCTCTGTAAGTACTTGGTAAAAAAGCACTTACATATACATAGAACCTGAAAATAAAAGACATAGTTAGATACCATAAGTACACCGGGAACACCTCACCATAATCTTAGGCGTCTTGTCATCTGAAGAAGGGTCCGTCTCTCTTTCCCTGAAGAAGGGTCCGTCTCTGTTTCCCTCTCTGGTTGGTTCCGGACTCTCTGTTGCACAAACACGACTGCACGTCTGCACCGTGATGTATCATCAGACCGCCAAAACACCAGACCAGCATCTCACCATCTCAGAATCTCAGAATCTCCCTCTCACTGACCCCCTTTCTCTAATATAGAATGCAGCTCTCCATCGAAGTTTCTAGCTAACTCCGCCTACAGTTCTCATGGGATTCCTGTACCACCTCGTACCAAGAGCACAACAAGCAGCTGGCCAAGCGTTTTGCTCTGACTCGGCACGAAGAGAGCACATTCCACTCGATAAGAACCGGTCCTGTCTGGTTCACTACTGGTGGACAACACATGTAATCTAAAATATAACCTCTCACCTACAGAGGCTCAGAAGACGGCTGCAGTTTAGAATATGGAGTTGCTCAAGCAGAGGCCTCTACTACTTGGAAAGCAGAATGATATTAGACCACGTCAAAGCCAATAGGCTAAAGTCATAATTCACCTAACTCAAATAACACTATGCCCTTAATCCCTCAGTATCCACTATGGAGCACACGTGTGCACCATCACCAACAACTCTGCACCTCGACATCCCATACCTTCTATTCTTTGGCAAGATTATTGTAATGCAAGACCATCCTACATTAAGGCTAAAGTAACATAGCACACTAAAATCAGTACACAATGGTGGTGATCGAGGGTCATCACAGACCAAACGACCATTAAAGTGGCTCATTCACAACATTACCCCCCTTGACCCTTGAACATCACCATTCACATATATCAAAAATAAAATCACTGAACTAAAGGAACAGCTATGACTGCATCTTTGAACTGCACAATTGGCATTATTGCAAAGTCACTAGCAACTGAATAACATCTAACTGAAGATCTGATTGTCATTGAAACATTGCATGTCTCATTTAAAGGCAAAACCCGAAAAACTCAATTTTCAGAGTGAAAGATTCAAGACTGTAGGCCATATTTGAAAGAGTACCTACAAGTGAAAAACTGCATTTCAGAATCAAAAACACAACTGTTAAAAAGCATATTTTGAACTAGCAACTCTCGTGCTGAAGTGACTACTCAAAAACATTCAATTCAAAGCAGATCATAACTAACTGTTTTTCTTTTTTTGTTCTTTTTAAACTTCATAACTCAGGTGAAATATCTAAAAATAATTCAGCTTGTGTCATTTGAACCTCTAATAATGAAACTGCAAATTCTACTGCCAAGGCAGCCAACTGTAGCTCAGAAAATATCTACTCCAATGGCAGCAAAGTGTCTCTACTGAAAAAAAAGTGTTCTTTTCTGTGAAAAAAGCAAAACAAAAAACACCACCGTCTCTTGTCAGGGTGCACAAGCAGTTCTCCTGTGCAAAAGACACACAGCTCGCATGCTTTCAAAGTCAGCCTCACTCGAAGGGGACAGTTCCAATTGCAGAACACTCTGCTGATCCCTTCTTCGCTTAGAAAGAAGCAGTCCATCTATGTAGACGACAGCTCCCTGGCATCCAACTTCCTCAGTATCCCCTCGGCAAGGAAGAACCCCATCCGATCTGGTTCTCCATAGATCATCAGCTCCCGTCAGCCATAAGACACCACCGTCCGCTCCGGTCTGGCTCCAGGCTTGGGGGGGGCCCACTCACACGAAAATAACAAACAAAAATAACAAGCGAAAATAACAAAAAGGAAGGAGAAGGGGAGGGACACACGCACCCCGGCATGATCTGGCAACCTGAAACGATAAACACGTATCACTCATCTTACAAAAAAAACTTCAATTCAAAAGCACACACATTTTCTTTTCACCTCTCTAGAGGTCTTTTAATTTATAAAGCTCTCCTCTAAATCCAGGGAATAGCTTAAGAATGCTACCTGCATTATATTCTCTAAGTTTATTTGGGCAAAATCTAATTTTTTCTTGCACAGCCAGATGGGCTGGGGTTAGCCAGCTTCACTCATTTCTCATTCCTAGCTATCAGACCCCTCCCTTCCAGAGATGTCCGCGTCCCAGGGCTGTCTCAGTTTCAACCATAACAGAGACAGACTGCTCTCTTCCTCGCAACCCCTCCCTTCGAAGAGCTCACATTCCAAGAGCGAAGCGCCTGCCAACTTCTGTCTGCCCTGTCTCTCTCCTCATAAGGAAGTAGCACCTCTGCAAGCCTCCTTACGCTTCTATTTGAGGGAAGCTTAACAGTCTGAAGAGTGGAATCCCCCCTCCTTTACACAGAGCTCATACGCGGACACAATTTGGGTGCTCGCCAAACATAACAAGCAGAGAGGAGACTGCCCCTGCGGTCGCCCCCTCCCTTACAAAGAGCCCGGGAAAGAGGAGGCTCTGTGGAATGCATGTTATCTCCTCAAGGTCAAAGCATATCAGTTCCCAGACGTTCACAGCCCAAAAGCTGTGAAATTTTCCATTTGTAAATGGAATACACTAAACTAAAACCACATTTAACAGCCCACCTTTGAATGCATGCACCTTCATATATATATATATTTTTTTCTATTAAAATATCATTTGTCTATAGGACTATTGGTAACTAAAAGACAAAACATTGGCAACATTAAAAAGTCACATACAAAATCTCAGGGTACTTCTGTAACAATATCTGGGGTAGCATCAGTCAAAGAAGGTCTATGTTTGTTTAATTTGTAACAGTCAACTGTCATGGGCAAAGAATTATCGCATTTGTGCACCAGCTACATATAATCATTTTAAACATTAGTTGTTGGGGTCACCAACCCTGCTTCTGTGAAATCCTATCAAACTGCTTTTCTGCCTATATGGGCCATTTTACTACTAGTGCAATCTCCCATAAGCAAATCACCTTTTCTCTCACGCTGCTCTGTCCAGTATCTTTTAGTGTGCAAAAGCACATAGTCATGGGCATTTGTTCTGCATCTGAATTTAAAAGTGCCTGCACTTCACTGTAGCTAAAATGGGCACATTGCTTTTGGGTAAAATCACAAAATACATTTTTAAAACCTGGAAGTAGCCAGTCATACACAATTCGCTGTTGTAATCTTTTAAAATCATATGCTTGCATTTTTCTTTTAAAGCAAAATGTATTGTGCCCTGATAGGTCTGATTTATCTCCACAACCGGTGATCGTTAATTCTAAAACACGGGTCTTCTTATCGTTTTGTACATTCCTTCCTGACTGAAAATTTTCTCTGGAAGAATTAATTAAAACAGCCTGTGCAATTGGCAACCTGACTAGTTTTTCTGTAACATTTTTCACATGTAAATTATGCACGTTTAATTCTGTTTTCAAAGGTATATCCTCACACAATTGTGGATGCATATTAAACAACACATTAAAAATAACCCCACCATCTCTGCCTGAAACATCATCCCACCTTTCAGGGTTATATTCTGAGATATTGCATTCATGTTGCAGCTCAGCACATTTTAAATGCATCTTTTACTGAACACTTTTAAAGGGATCCAGCCCTTTCTGCCTAACGTAAAAAAGCTATTCACAAGCCCTTTATACAAAACACATTTAAACACATTTAAACACACCGCAATTCTCGTTCAACCCAACACAATTAGCTCACTCATGAGCCAGAACACCATATGGGCTAACCCCATGCAAATAAACAACTGATATCTGAGTCTGCTTTCAATTTTTTTTATAAAAAACAATATTTTCCCCCTTTTAAATCAACGTTCATATCCTGCAACCGACTACGCCAAATTGTAATGACCTACTTCTCTGTATGTTTTGGTGCTTCTGTCAGTCACCAGGTCATTACTTACCACATCCTTTCTCAGGTTCCAGAAAGACACCACATTTCACAATACTTACCCAAGAAAGGAATAAACACTGACAACATATAAGACCATTCCTGAGGAGCTCGCAAATAACAAGTCACAACACCTCCCCTATCCGGGAGGGTACACAAAGCATGCTCCTCCTAGCAATGTATTGGATAGAATTTAGACATCCCTGATGGGAGCCGATTTCCCTCCCGTATCAACAATTACCCATTAGAGGGGAATCGCCCATCCCTCTGTAAGTACTTGGTAAAAAAGGGTCCCGACCTTCCCTCACAAGGAATACAAACAAATGATATGCTCTAGGGTTTCTTTATTACATGATAATAGGATGACAAAAGAAAGAAATAACTAAATATCACAGTGAACATTTATAGCACATACATATACATAGAACCTGAAAATAAAAGAAATAGTTAGATACCATTAGTACACCTGGAACACCTCACCATAATCTTAGGCGTCTTGTCATCTGAAGAAGGGTCCGTCTCTTTCCCTCTCTGGTTGGTTCCGGACTCTCTGTTGCACAAACACGACTGCACGTCTGCACCGTGATGTATCATCAGACCGCCAAAACACCAGACCAGCATCTCAGCATCTCACCATCTCAGAATCTCAGAATCTCCCTCACATGGAACCCCTTCCTCTAATACCAGATCAGAGCGGCTGTGAGTTCTGGCTTCAATCCCTGCCAGCCACATTACTCTTAAAAAATAAGCTCTACCTGTTTTAAATTTTATCATTTCTGTGTTGTGAAATTGACGGCGAATTGTGCACACTTTTATCTTACTTGCTGTATGTGCTTTTAAATTGATTGCTAATTTGCACACCCTCATCCCACTCTACCTCAAAACTTCCTGCCGTGTCTTGCTGCCTGCACCTCGGTCCACCACGGGTTTACCCGATTGCTGTGGAGGGTGCAGGCTCACACAGGCAGCAGTAACTATTTCGTCGTAGTTGGGGGCGGAGTCCCGCGATTAGGGCGGACTCGCTACCTATAACTCACTATGTGCTACCCGTCGCGCAGCGGACGCGCGCAGCGGGCGCGCCTAAGGCAAGCCCGTCTGCGCCCGTCCGGGGCCAGGGGCCACGCACTCTGCCCAATCCCCCCTGCACTACTCCCGATGCGAAATGCTAGCCCTGCAGACACATCGGGCTATTTCTCCACTCACTAGCAATATCCTCAAGGAAAACAAACTATTAGTTTCCAATGACACGACTAGACCAGCCATTACCCCCTTACCTGACCCCCCATCGAACTAATCCCTGCAGGGATCCTTCCCCTACGTCCCCCCCTCCGCAGTCGAGTCCGCAACACAACAAATTGGATATCTGGTACCTCAACACCCGATCCTTGGTTAAACACCAACTTGAAATCTTCATGTTATTAGACTCCCATAAACCAGATATATTATTTCTCACCGAAACATGGCTACACGACGAATCCGCCCCAGATCTGTTGGCGGCTATCCCTAATGACTATTATGCGCTTTACGCCAACAGAGCAGAGGCAAAAGTGGGGGGCGGAGTGGCAGCCATAATTCGGAAAACCATAAATTCAGCTCCCTCTCCTCACCTGGCATTCCCTTGGTGGACCTCCTAGTGTTCAAACTACACTTGTTAACCTCTCCCATTGTCTGTGCGATAATTTACAGACCCCCTAGCTATATGCCCACCTTTCCTCAAGCTTTGGGAAACATTGTCGCCGAACTTGCCATCACACACGCTAGACTTTTTGTTATCGGCAATTTCAATTTCTGGCCCGGCGATCCGCGTGAGTGCCCAACATCGGCAGCTCTCACTGAGCTTCTAAATGGGATGAATCTCTCACAACATATCACGCGTCCCACTCATATAAAAGGACACATACTTGACCAGGTCTGGTCTTCCAACGCTGAGATCTCTGATCTACTGATAAGCCCATGCTCCTGGTCAGATCATTACCTTATATCCTTTTTCTCTCCCTGTTCCCTCTCATGTTAAATCCCCTCACCTAAGGCGCAGTAAAGTTAGAAGCTGGAGCCGGGTCGACATTGTCGAACTCTGCTCCTTCCTAGCCACTTCCAAACCCTCTAGTTCCCCCCTCCCTGATTCCCATCTATCCCCTCACACCCAAGCCGAGAACCTTAATATCTGGCTGGCCTCTGGCAGAGACAAATTTGCCCCACTTAAAAATGTGATCCAGAAAAGACCTCATGATGCCCAACGCTGGTTCACTCCCAATTTAAAACAAATTAAACTCTCCCTGCGTCAAGCAGAACGAAAGTGGAGACAGAATTACTGTCCCATATTGAAATCTTCATTTGTAATGGCTCTTTACCAATACAAGGCCGCCATCCTGAAAGCAAAATCTGAATATTTTTCACTAAAGGTACTCAGCACTGATAACAAAGCTAAAGAAATATGCTCTATTGTGGATGAGTTGGCTAAGCCTGATAGGATTACCCCCAAACTAGCCCCATCCCAACAGCTCTGCGACTCCCTTAACACCTATTTCTTTGATAAAATAATTACGATTAAAGCTAGTATTCCAAGGGCTACCACCCCCGATACATGCTGAGATATACCATAATGCATCTTCATTTGACTCATTCCCCCCCTATAATATAAGATACTTTTTTCTCCCTCCTCAATAAAGTCCGTTTTGTTTCCCCCAAGGATAGCTGCCCCCCTCACATCGCTCGTGATGTTTTTCATCAGTTCCCTGATATCCCCCTGTCCCTCCTTAATAACTCTCTGGCATCAGGCATTGTTCCCGATTGCTTCAAGATGGCAGAGGTAAGACCCATTCTGAAAAAACCAGGAGCAGATCCCTTCGTGCCCAGTAATTTTCGTCCGATTTCACTTCTACCGTTCCTTGGTAAAATCTTGGAGGCTTATGTTACAAGTTGCCTCAGCACCTTTGTGGAAAACTCACACTACCTGGATTCTCACCAGGCAGGCTTTAGACCTGAGCATTCCACAGAATCCATCCTTTTAGCCGTCCATGACGAGCTGAGATTAGGCGCGGATCATAACATCTCGCAGGCTCTTGTCCTCCTAGATCTGTCGGCCGCTTTCGACACTGTCGACCACAAACTTTTGGTCGAACGTGTCGAAAGCGCCGGCATCCAGGGTACCCCCCTTAAATGGATATCCTCCTTCCTTTGTAATCGTCACCAAGCTGTACGTTCATCCGACTTTACGTCCAAAGGGAAGGAACTCACCTGTGGGGTCCCTCAGGGCTCCTCCCTCTCCCCGCTTTTATTCAATCTTTACATCCGTCCACTAATATCAGATTTGCGAAAGAGGGATGTATCTATCTTTAACTACGCTGACGACATCCAGCTTGTTTTTACCATCGAGACCTCTCCCCCGGCAATTGAATCCTTTCAGTCCACTCTTACCTTCATTCAATCTTGGATGAACACAAATCAACTCAAATTAAACCCAGACAAAACGAAGTTAGTTCTCACCAGGTCCACATCTAATCCTTGGAACCCCAGTTTTTGGCCACTCACCCTTGGTCCCTCACCTATCCCTGCTGAAGCAGTCAAAAGTCGTGGTGTTCACATCAGTAGTGACCTTACCCTTAAGACTCAAATTAACTCTGTGGTACCCTCCTGCTTCTTTCACTTGCGCAGGATTCGAAAGATTAGTAAATTTCTCTCTCCTGAAGCCTTGGTTCAGGTCACATTAGCCCTAATAATGTCACGTATTGACTACTCCAACTCTCTGTATGCTGGCATTCCGGCCTACCAGCTCCAGAGGCTTCAGCTGGTCCAGAACCAGGCTGCCAGACTGGTCCATGGTCTGCCTGAATCACATCGAGTTAAACATCTCCTTAGGGGCCTTCATTGGCTCCCCTTGGCGCAGCGCTGCCTTTTTAAGAACGACTGCCTAACCCACAGAGCTCTCTCCTCTCATGGTCCCATCTTCATCGCTGATAGAATCCAGCGTTACATCCCCCGCCGGACCCTCTGCTCGGCCAACGCCAATCTGCTTACTCCCCCTGGCTTCAAGCGCAAGAAACTCGGGGGCTTGAGATTTGCATCAATCGCCCCCCAGTTTTGGAATTCACTTCCTTTAACGTTACGTCTAATAGAGTCTTATCCCATGTTCAGGAGATCTCTTAAAACTTGGCTGTTCTCCCAGGCCTATGACCTATAACTCCCACTCCCCTCCCATCTGCAATGCTCCTTACCCTAGCGCCAAGAAACCGTCGGTGTACGAGCGCTCTATAAATTCCTCCTATCATATCATCATATCATAGAATGCAGCTCTCCATCGAAGTTTCTAGCTAACTCCGCCTACAGTTCTCATGGGATTCCTGTACCACCTCGTACCAAGAGCACCACAAGCAGCTGGCCAAGCGTTTTGCTCTGACTCGGCACGAAGAGAGCACATTCCACTCGATAAGAACCGGTCCTGTCTGGTTCACTACTGGTGGACAACACATGTAATCTAAAATATAACCTCTCACCTACAGAGGCTCAGAAGACGGCTGCAGTTTAGAATATGGAGTTGCTCAAGCATAGGCCTCTACTACTTGGAAAGCAGAATGATATTAGACCACGTCAAAGCCAATAGGCTAAAGTCATAATTCACCTAACTCAAATAACACTATGCCCTTAATCCCTCAGTATCCACTATGGAGCACATGTGTGCACCATCACCAACAACTCTGCACCTCGACATCCCATACCTTCTATTCTTTGGCAAGATTATTGTAATGCAAGACCATCCTACATTAAGGCTAAAGTAACATAGCACACTAAAATCAGTACACAATGGTGGTGATCGAGGGTCATCGCAGACCATCAGACCACTAAAGTGGCTCATTCACTACACACGCCTGGTTGAGGACAACTGGATTTTTGGGGGTTTCCAAAACACATTTATGGACATGCCCTTTGATGGCTGTCGCCTCTTCGCCGACAAAGCAGACATCGCGTTGGAGCGGTTTAAGGGCTCAAGGACTACGGCCAAGTCCTTGGGGCTGTCTGCTGTCCGCCCTCCTCCGCCTTCTGCTTTTTGCTCCGTTCGTGGCACCGGAAGGGTCGCCCCTCAGCATTCGCAACAGAGCCACAAGCCTGCGCAGCAACGATCTCAGTGTGGACGCGGGTTCCGCCGTGGCAGACCAGGGGGACAGCGGGCGTATCAGTCTTCTCCACCCTGGCCACTTCTGCCTCTAAACCTTCCTAGTCTGATCTTTCAGGTCCTTCAAACGCCAGTGGGCGGCAGGCTTCGCCATCACCTCCCACACTGGCGCACCATCACATGGGACAGGTGTGTTTTAAAGATAATCCGTAGGGGCTACTCCCTCCCCTTCGAAACTACCCCTCCAGCCATGCCACCTCGTTTCCACCCCATGTCAGGGGGTCACTTGGTGCTTCTTCAGCTGAAAGTTGCGGCCCTCTTGGCCAAAGGGCCCATCGTGCATGTTCCAATGCCAGAAGTAGGTCGTGGATTTTATTCCCACTACTTTCTGGTGCCCAAGAAGGACAAGGGCCTGCGTCCTATCTTAGACCTCCGGAACGTCAATCGCTTCCTTTCAAGATGCTCACTCTGGCTCAGGTCTTGTCTGCTCTCGATCCACAAGACTGGATGGTAGCGCTGGACTTGCAGGATTCTTATTTCCACATCGCAGTCCTGCGGGCCCACCGGCATTACCTGCGCTTCACGGTAGGCCACGAGAATTTTCAGTTCATTGTGCTCCCTTTTGGCCTTACCAACGCCCCTCAGGTGTTCACGAAAGTGATGGCAGTGCTCGCAGCTCATCTGCGCACATAAGGGGTTTCAGTCTTCCCCTATCTCGATGACTGGTTGTTGAAGGCGGGCTCGCCCCAGACAGTCGTCTCCCACCTCCAGACTAAAGCCGACCTCCTGCATTTGCTGGGGTTTTCCATCAACGTGCCGAAGTCGCACCTAGTTGCCTCTCAGAAGCTCCTCTTTATCGGAAAGGTTCTGGACATGGCGCAGTTTTGGGTTTATCCTCCCGAACAGCGAGTCTGGGATATTCGGGCTCTGATTCCGATCTTTCAGCCCTTGTCCCGGGTTTCGGTCAGAGTGACTCTGAGGCTGCTGGGCCTCATGGCCTCCTGTATCCTGCTGAGCGATCATGCCAGATGGCATATGCGGGCTCTGCAAGGGGACCTGAAGTTCCAGTGGGCGCAGCATCAGGGAAACCTGTCTAGATCTTGGAGGGCACTGCACGACAATTGCAGTGATGGCTCACGAACCAGGATTGGGTCAACGGCAGATCCCTCTCCATTCCCCTACCACATCACATAGTGGTGACAGACGCATCCCTCCTGGGATGGGTCGGCCACATGGGAGAGGCGGAGATCAGAGGCTTCTGTTCTCCGGCGGAGCCTGAGCTCCACATCAACCTTCTGGAGATTTGGGCGATCCGGCTTGCACTAAAGGCATTCCTTCCCACCGTCCGGGGAAGAGTAGTGCAGGTGTTCACGGACAACACCACCATGTGGTACTGCAGCAAACAGGGCGGGTGGGGTTGTGGACCCTATGTCAGGAGGCCCTGCGCTGGAACATCAGGGCATATCCCTGGTGGTTTAACACCTGGCAGGTTCACTGAACCCCAGAGCGGACGAACTCAGCCGCAGGTGCATGATGGATCACGAATGGCATCTTCACTCGGAGGTGGTGCAAGTTCTCTTTCTGCAGTGGGGAGAGCCTTGGTTAGATCTATTTGATACCGAAAAGAACGCGCAATGTCAGCAATTCTGCACGTTGGAATTTCCAAGGCGGCACTCACTAGGCGATGCTTTTCGTCGCAAGTGGAGTTGCAGTCTTCTATACGCCTTTACACCTTTACCACTTCTGCCCAGAGTGCCTGAGAAGATCAAGTGTGACCGGGCCCAAGTCATTCTTGGGGCTCCGGATTGGACACGAAGAGTCTGATATCCCGAGCTGCTCAACATGGCCATCGATCCTCCAAAACTGCCTCTTCGGGAGGATCTTCTGTCACAGCAGCAGGGGACTGTACTTCACCTGAACCTGTTCAGCCTCCATCTCCTTGCGTGGAGATTGAGCGGTGGCAGTTGACGCCATTTGACTTGCCTTCAGAAGTTTGTAATGGAATCTTGGCAGCCTGGCGTCCCTCCACTAAGGCGGTATACGCCTGCAAATAGAACAAATTTGTGGCATGGTGCACATCAAAGGCTGTGGAACCCCTTTCTGCCCCACTTTCTGAAGTTCTTTTGTTCCTCCTGTCTTTGGCCCAGCAGGGCAATGCTCTGAGCACTATTAAGAACTACCGTTCGACCATTTCAGCCTTCTCTTCTCAAGTCCCCTGTTGTAAATAGATTTCTTAAGGGCATTACTCATCTGTTTCCTCCTGTTCCCTTCGTAATGCCTCAGTGGGACTTGAACTTAGTGTTAACTTATCTTATGTGCGCTCCCTTCAAGCTGCTATATAACTGTCCTTTCAGACTCTTAACTCTCAAAACTGCTTTTCTGGTGGCCATCACCTCTGCATGCAGGGTGAGTTAGTTACAAGCTCTGTTTTCCAAGCCTCCCTTTCTGGCTGTTCATCCAGACACGGTCGTCCTCAGAACTCGACCTTCCTTTCCTCCAAAGGTGGTCACTTCTTTTCATATTGGCCAAACCATCACTTTGCCCACCTTTTGTCCGCCTCAGCATCGTTCAAAAGAGGAAGAGAGCTCCACCGTCTGGATCCAAAACGTGCGCTCTTCTTCTGTTTGGATCACACCAAACAATTCCGGGTGGAAGACCAGCACTTTGTTGGTTACGTGGGCGCTAAGAAAGGTCAGGCCATGCACAAACGGATCATCTCCAGGTGGGGCGTTCTGTGCATCAAAGCCTGTTACTCTTTGGCTAAAAAGGAGCCTCCAGTGGGACTGCATGCCACTTCTGCCAGGTTGTCAGCAGCTACTACTTCTTTGGGACGGAGAATCCTCCCTAAATGACATCTGTCAGGCACATACGTGGGCATCGCTGCACACGTTTTCGAGACACTACTGCCTGGACAGCCAAGTCCGGAGAAATGGCTTCTTCGGTCGTTCTGTTCCCCCAGGACTTGCTTGTGTGATCTTGGTTCGCAGACCCACCTCCGGGGTTGGTATTGCTGGGGTATCCATTCTAAGCTAAGGAATCTAGAACTAAATGTTTCTTTCAGATGAACAAGTTACTTACCTTGATATATCTGTAAGAAACATAGGTTAGTTATAGATTCCTTACCTTAGAATATTCCCCAGGTCAGCTTGGTAATCATTTATAATGAAAGCATACTAAAAGCACTTTAAAAGCCTTACAAAATGTCCATAAAAGTGAGGTCTATATCGAAAGCATTCTTCCGTAAAAAAACGTTCATAAAAGGTCCTCTATATAATTGAATATATTGTGATTGTTTGTCTGAGGACCTTGAAAGCCACTATGTTTAGGTAGAGCAGAGAAGAAAATACAACGTCAGTTCGACCTTCAGTTTGGTACATGTTTAAAAAGTTGCCAAACAGTTCCCAGCTCAGGAGAGGCCAGATTGTTTAGGAATCCTGCGCTGAATACTCAACATCACTGAACATTTCATCAGCAGGAAGTAGTCCTTCTAGTACCCCTAGTATGATATCAATGGAGCATCACTAGTTCCCACGGCAGCTGTCAGGGAAGAATTAGATGCCTGTGTGTTCCAACAGGAGCTTAAGCTTACCTTAGAGGCTCTGGGAACGGCATCATCAACATGGGAATACGCTGTGGACAACTGTGCACATGGGCCCGCAGAGGCGCCAGGAGCCTGTTGATGTTATGTTCTGTTATGTTAAGAGTTTTATAAGCGCAACAGCTGTCCCAGCAAAGAGGTGTCCCGGCGCTGCTAGATCAAAAAAGACAGATACTCAGGGCTAGCCAATCATAAACAGAAGAAACCTATAATGGTGGAAAAAGAAAGGTTTTAATGGCTCTCCATACCACGAATGTGGATCGGCAAGGATTCCATAGTTTAGCCGCCAAGACTCGGAAGGAGCGACCACCCATGCGGCATAATTTAGTTCGTGATACACTCACCTTATGTTGTCCCAGTGAGCGCAGGCTACTCCGGGGAACATACGGGGACAACAGAGGGCGCAGTAAAACCGGACTCCCGGTTTTAAGGATCTTAAACGCCATGAGAAGAGCTATAAACTGGATCCGAGCTACGATCGGGAGCCAATGCAGCCTTCCAATCGTTGCTCTGGCAGAGCACCTGCGGGGAAGTCCAATCAAAGTTCTCGCTGCCAAGTTTTGAACCCGTTGGAGTTGCAGGACCTCAGCTTTGTTAGCACCCAGGAGCAGCACGCTGGCATAGTCCAAACGTGAAATGATCATGGCTTGAACAATGAGCTGACGTACTGTTGACTCAAAGTACTTCAGGATGGGTTTAAGGCCTCTCAGCAGGCCCACACAAGTAGCTGCCACTTTCTTAGTGTGGGTCTGAAAGCTAAGTGAGGAGTCCATCCAGACTCCTAAGTTCTTAACTAGAGGCTTTGGCGTTGGCATTGTGCCCAACGAGGCCGGCCACCAATGCTCATTCCAAAGGGCGATGTTCTTCCCTACGAGCAAGACCTCTGTTTTGCTAGCATTGAGCTGCAGACAATTGTCTGCCATCCACTGGGCAACAGCTGCCATTCCATCTCCAAACCTAGTGGCTGATGCAGAAGGCCCTTCAGCTAGGGTGATAACCAGCTGGGTATCATCCGCATATGATACCAGCGTTAGGTCCCACTCCTTTGCCACAGCTGCAAGACGTTGCACATAGAGATTGAACAAAGACGGGCTAAGTGCAGAGCCTTGCGGAACCCCCTGACCGATAGAATGAGAATGAGAGATGTACGGTGGTGCTGAAACCCGAAAAGATCTTTCCTCTAGAAATGATCGAACCCATTCTAAGGCGGATCCCGTGATCCCTACGGCCTCCAGCCGATACAGAAGAATATCATGCAACACCGTATCAAAGGCAGCGCTGAGATCTAACAAAATCAGCGCTGCCCTCTGACTGGCGTCGAGGATCATCCTTAAATGTTCAGTTGTGGCAAGAAGGCCTGAACCCGTTTTGAGACGGATCCAGAATGTCATTATGGCTCAGATATTGAGATAGTACATTGTTCACATGGGTCTCCGCTATCTTGGCCACCCACGGGAGGAGGGAGATGGGCCTGAAGTTTTCCGGTTTAGACGGATCCAATAAGGGCTTCTTGATGATGGGGGATACCCACGCCTGTTTCCAGGCCCTAGGAACTTTGGCTGTGGAAAAGGACAGGTTGAGTATAGCGCCAAGCGGCTGTTGAAGGGGCAACAGGGACTCCATAAACTGTACCGGCCTCATAGGGTCCGATGGAGATCCCGATTTCACTTTCCTGCATAGTTTAACTAGCTCTTCACTAGAGATCTCTGGTATGGTTACTAAGGTGGGGCCACCAGCCCTAGTGTCGGCGGTAACATGAGGGCCAGGGGAGTGCTGCGAAAAAGTCTTGTAGATCTTATGCACTTTTTCAACAAAGAAAGTAGCCAATTCTTCGCACTGCTGTGTAGAAGTTAAATTAGATACCGTGGTACTGGAGCTCTTTATCTCTTGCACAATTTTAAAAATACATTTAGTGGGGTTAGAGCTGGTTTTTATTTCTTCTGCACAGAATGTAGCGCGTGCAGAACAGATCGCTTTATGATAGAGCTTTATTTTAGTCAAATAAGTTGCTTTATCCCCCTCTTTATAGTCCCTCCTCCATATCCTCTCAGCTCTCTTGCATTCCTTCCTCAATGCTCTCAAGGCCTCACTGTACCATGGATTGGAGATGGACCTACGCCCCTTAGTCCATTTATCCAGAATAAAAGCGTCCAGACCCCTCACAATCCAATCACAGAAGGTAGTGTACGCCACATCCGGATCCACTGTGTCCCCCAGGGAAAATGTCCCTAGGAAGGCATGAAAGTCCTTCAATTTGAGTTTGTGCCAAGGCCTTTTCAAAACCCTATTCACCTCCTCCACCCTAAAAGGCTCAAGGATCTCCAGGCTAGCTCTAACCAGAAAGTGATCAGTCCAGCCCATATGCATCGGTATAGCCACATTCACTGCCGGAATATTTGAAAACACTGGGTCCAGAATATACCCGGCCAAGTGCGTAGCGCCATGAATTAGTGGATCTAGCTGTAAGGCGGCTAAGTTCGCCAACAGATTACGGATGATCGGATCTTGGGTCTGATCAAAATGAAGATTCAGATCCCCCAGAATCGTGAAGTTGGCAGATCCCACCACCAGTGAGTTAGCTGCCTCTAACATCGCCTCAATGAACTTCGAGGCAGGCCCCGGTGGACGATAGATATATAATCCTGAAAGTGTAAAATGTGGACTGATAGCAATCTTAAAAGGTGCACATTCACCTCCACATATATCTTCCTTAATAAAAGAACAGGGGTATTGAGCTTTATAAATTACTGCGATGCCACCGCCTCTTGAGTCCCTATTTAGATTCTCAATCAGATATCCTGCAGGGAGAGTAAGATTCACTATCCCTGTCATATCATCATCTCGCAGCCAAGTTTCACAGATGAAAAACACATCAGGGGATTCTTCGGCATTAAGCGTCTGAACTTCCAGGTGGTGTTTGGCAAGTTATCTAACGTTTAATTGGAAAACCGTGATCTGTACTTGATTCTCAGGTCCCCTGACTCGTCTCACTCGGCAAGGTACTGGGGCAGCAAAGTTGCATGTAGTACAGTTCAAACATGTCTCCCCTAGTTGTACCGGTAATTCTCCATACGTCTCCCATCCTAGGTTCAGAGTTAGAAGTGCCTCTCTGTCATACACAAGGGGGCACTCGACCATGGGGTACTGGCGAGAGGCGATGTCCTGGCGATGACGGGCGCAGACGGGCTTGCCTTTGGCGCGCCGCCGGCGCACCCGCTGTGCGGACGTTTGATGGTGGCCATAAGTAGGGGAGAGGGGGGGGCGGGCGTCTAAGAACAACTAGACCGTCACCCCAAACTGGTCTCAATATGGCGCCTAGGCCAGCGGGAATCCCTGAACAGCTCCTAGTCGGCTGCAGGGTTCGCGGTAGCAGTGGGGGAGGGAGCAAACACCGCGTGGGGTAAATGCAAGGCAAAAAACACAACAATAGTATTTAAAAGCAAACAGTTTTTAAAAATTACAAGCAAACTCCTAACTTTCCCGGCTGAGACTCAGGAAAGTGTCAAATTAATCTAGCTAGCGCGCGAGGCCACAGCGCGATTTAAATAGCCTCAATTGCCTGGAGGGCAGGCGGCTAAGAACAACTAGACCGTCACCCCAAACTGGTCTCAATATGGCGCCTAGGCCCGCGGGAATCCCTGAACAGCTCCTAGTCGGCTGCAGGGTTCGCGGTAGCAGTGCGGGAGGGAGCAAACACCGCGTGGGGTAAGTGCAGGGCAAAAAACACAACAATAGTATTTAAAAGCAAACAGTTTTTAAAAATTACAAGCACACTCCTACTTTTCCCGGCTGAGCCTCAGGAAAGTGTCAAATTAATCTAGCTAGCGCGCGAGGCCACAACGCGATTTAAATAGCCTCAATTGCCTGTAGGGCGGGCGGCTAAGAACAACTAGACCTCACCCCAAAGTGGTCTCAATATGGCGCCTAGGCCCGCGGGAATCCCTGAACAGCTCCTAGTCGGCTGCAGGGTTCGCGGTAGAAGTGCGGGAGGGAGCAAACACCGCGTGGGGTAAGTGCAGGGCAAAAAACACAACATTAGTATTTAAAAGCAAACAGTTTTTAAAGATTACAAGCACACTCCTAACTTTCCCGGCTGAGCCTCATGAAAGTGTCAAATTAATCTAGCTAGCGCACGAGGCCACAGCGCGATTTAAATAGCCTCAATTGCCTGGAGGGCGGGCGGCTAAGAACAACTAGACCGTCACCCCAAACTGGTCTCAATATGGCGCCTAGGCCCGCGGGAATCCCTGAACAGCTCCTAGTCGGCTGCAGGGTTCGCGGTAACAGTGCGGAGGGAGCAAACACCGCGTGGGGTAAGTGCAGGGCAAAAAACACAACAATAGTATTTAAAAGCAAACAGTTTTTAAAAATTACAAGCACACTCCTAACTTTCCCGGCTGAGCCTCAGGAAAGTGTCAAATTAATCTAGATGTCTGGCGGCGCAACCGATGAAAGTGTCAGACAGAGGTCCAACAAGCGTCCGAATCTGCAAACAAGGCAGTGGAATACTGGCAGATTGCAGTCAAGCCAGGCCGGTCTGAAAGACAGGAACCAATGCACACTCAGCTCTCGTAGCCGAGGTACACCCATGAAGAACACCAATCGCTCAAGACAACGTTGCTCCAGCAGTGTTCTCTCCATGTCATGAGTGATGTTGTTTTCCATTGCGAAGCAATAGGATAAAAATCAGGACGCCCGCTATTGAATGCAGGACCAAAGGAATCTCTCCGAAAACGCTTCCAAGTACGGAGTGTATAAATGAAAGAATCACTCAGAAAATGGTTTGAAAGGTGGTTAACAGACCTGATCCAATGCTCCTAAATAAGTGTACTGTCCCCTGCGTATCAGACATGTTAAAGATATGTGGACCATTTCTCAGAAATGGAGCAGGAAGTTTGTACGTACCAGAGCCTATATCTCTGCCAAAGACCTTGCCACTTGGAGATCAAAGTTCTTTTGGGCTGAAGTTAATTCCATATTATGCTGAAACAGCATGGCTTTCAGTCTGCTCAGAAAATCAAACCCTATGTTTGGATGCATTCAGTGAAGGCCACAGTGAATCCCTATCTGTGCAAGCTTGGGAAACAATACTTGCTTACAACAAATAACCCTGGAGTTGACAGTCACTAGATAAGCAATTCCGGGCATCATACCACAGCAGCCTTGGTCATTCAGCATCAATTAACTCCTATTTGAAAGCAACTCAAAAACTGGATGAATTACAGCAGCTGGGGAACCCTTCAGGTAGCAGGACAAGTTTGCTATTGACGCATTTTGCAGTTTGAACCACTCAAGAAAATGTCCTCCTCCTTGTTCCTGCACCTATATGTGTATGGTAACTCCCAGGTTTCGCGTATATACGTTTCGCCCAATGCTTCCTACCTGCCTGCTGGGTAATATTTGAGGCAGTATTGGAGTTGGAATGTCATGATTGTCAGTGTGATATAGCCGTAGATTAACCATTCCGTAGATGGTGATTCTGCTACAGTAAAAGTTAACTTCTCTCGTTTTTCAATGAGCAGCATGGTGTACCTCGCATCTCTGCGTGCCATGGTCAGTTGTCTTTCTGTCAGATTGTAAGCCGAAACCAGATTTGTGTCTTTATCCCCATGGAATGTGACCAGAACACAATAATTGAAGCGTCCAGCTTAAGAGCATAATAAGGCTCGTAGCTGTGATTGCCCATGTTGTAGAATAGACAAATCTTGTTCCATTATGTCGATAGCTGAGGACACAATGTTGCCCAGTCAATAAATATGAGACGAGAGTGTGGTCATGCCTATGTCTACCACAGCTAAGGCCTTTTCTAGGTTAATTCTATCTATTTCGCAAAGTCTCTCTGCAGCTTCCTGTTCGGAGACTTTCTAAACCTCATTATAGATGGTATATAAGAAGTGTTTTCTACGTGGTTTCTTGGGACCTAACAAGAAATCCCTAAGATCCATGTTGTCTGATAGAAGGGACAAGTGTTGTTTCACCTGTGAAAGTGTATTTAGCCAAACTAGGCACAACATTCCTACACTTTAGGAAGACACTACCCCTGGGTCGTCTGTGTGTACATAGCATGGGTCGGGCCTAAGGATACAAAACCCTTCGGTGGTACCCTTGAATCTTGCATTGCACATATTTACACCAATTGGGAGATGAATAATTGTATGTACTTGTACCATGTGTCCCCTCATTTGTTAGTGTGTTATTTGTGAAACCCTTATTTGGTGTGGGTGAAGGGATGCTCAGTGTTTTCAGTTCTTTGATTCTTGTAATCCCATAACAGGTAGTCTGTTGCACTGTTCTGTTCAGGAAAATCATCTGTAACGGTATGAGGCAAACTCTGCATAATTCCTCAGTTCCCTGAACCTGCCACTCTCTTGTCCCCAGATAGATTTTGTGTCTATGGTGTCTCTCCAGTAGTCGAAACCCTGTATAGACACTTGGGAGATAAAAGGTGCTGAATATATCAGCTTTGTGCTTATTAGCATAATTTTCTTCGCTGTTGCATTTGTCTGTGCAAGTTTGTAGTAAAACAATTCTGGGTAGGATGTATTGAACCCCAAAAAGTATGCGAACGTCTGTGCGAATGTGGCAGAACTACCTTTCGGTGGTGTTGGGCAATGTTCCTATTGATGGTACACATTAGCAGTGCGCTGTACACTTGCTCTATGCAAAAAAATGATGACCATAAGTCTGGTAACAAAACATGGTATCGTAGTCAGTTGTATTGTCATACAATTCCCTGTAAGAAAATGCATCAGATTGTTCCAAATATATAAGCATAGTATTTAGAGTCTCACTGTCCCACTCATCAGATAGTGTAGTGGGGGTAATTAAATCATTTAAAGAAATTTTTAACAAATGTGGAATTTTCTAATGTTCAGTGGGACCATATACATCATATGAAACTTTATCCCAAACTATTCCATCAAATATTGGAATTGCTGTAATGTTCACCAGCGACAAGTCTCTTTGTTTACAATGTGATGACGTATGTATTTTCAGAACCAAGTTCACGGATTGTTCTGCAGAGCGTTCTGGGAAATAATGTCCGTTCAGAAGTTAAAAAAAGACAGTCACTGTGCAATCCAAATTAACAGATATACTATCCCTATTGCGAACCAAATATACAACTAAGGTGGCACTAAGTAAGTCTTTTTGAGCAAAAGATAGAATTGGCGAAAATTTTCTTTCTTTGAAGTGGGCGGCGTTTGTACGTGTTCACTTGGATCTGAAGAGAAATCATCAAAGTTGATGAAGTATCCAGACGCAGTTCGCTCTATCTTTAGTAGCTCAGCAGGTTTTGTAGAACTGCCAGATGTGTTGTTTGGAGGCACATTAATGTAGACATCATTGTTGGGTCGAATTGCAACTTGCATTGTTGTTTCTTCCTGGTGTTTTTCAATTTCAACTGGAATGATTTGTGCTCCATTATTCGCTTCTCATTCACATTGCTTAGTGGAGTCTTGAAAGGTTATGAGTCATTCCATCTGAACTTCCTGTATAGTAGCAAGAGGAGGTCTACGGCTACTCAGGACCACAAGCGGCCTACTGTTGAGGATCGGCCACATGATGAGGTTTGATCAGATCAATGGAGACAAATATTTTTTCTTGTCTTCCGGCAAGAGGCTGAAGAAGTACTGTTCTTGTTCCCACTACCGCTAATACAGGTACAGCTGTGCTGTAAGATGACCCAAACTCCCTTCTGTCCACGATCTTTTCCCTGACCAGGTCCCCAATCTGCGGGACCCAGGCAGGTCTTGCCAGAACTGGTTTCACTTCCCTAGTGGCAGTACGTTTGGCTTGCACGTTGCTTTGTAACGCTCGGAATTCATTGAGTTCCTGTAAAACAGCCAAACGGTCATTCAGTTCAAATGGTTTTGCATCCCCCACTGAGCTGGCACAATCGAGATCAGGTACGAACATTCTTGTCTTAAACTGGATTTTATAAGGGGTACGAACTCCCAAGGATTTTCTTGGCATATTATTTAGTACCCTCTAGACCCCATATAGGTGATTGACCCAACTACCACCTGCGCCTAATACCCTTGCTGTAAAGGATTTTTTTAGGTCCTGGTTTTTCTTCTTCACTACTGAATTTCCCTCAGGAGGAGTACCGCAAAGCCACTCCCATGCTTTCCATGGCTTCCATGTAAGCCATAGAGCTAAATGCAGGACCACGGTCGGAATGTTACATGCCAATTGCATATGTCCCGATGAAAACTCATAAATCCTTTATTACAGTTTGAGCGTCAACCGAGCGCTAGGGCCAAACCCATAGGAATCTAGAGCATGAATCCACTGCCACCAAGATGTACAGTCGGACTTTAAGGGGCCGCAGTGGTCCAAATAGACACATGCAAGAGGTCTGTCTGAAATCAGTAATGGTGTTTGTGGTGGCCTGTGAATGGTGAAACCCTTCATTTGCTGGCAAATATCGCACTTCAGGACATAGTCCTTTGTTTGTTTTGGCAGCCTGAACACCACTAACGCTGCTTCAATAATGAAATTGTTGCAGTGACTCCTACATGTGCAGATCCCAGACCCTCGTGTGCAGCTAGAATTAAACCTAATCTGCAATCTTTGTTTGATATTACTCTATCCCCCACTCCTGGAATTTGAGCATACAGTGTGTCTTGCGCATCTAACTTGTAGGAGTACTTGAGTGGAGAGCCTTTTGGCAGGACAGCAGAGCCGTTCTTTGTGGCAGTGATAGCTACTAGTATATCTACGTCTATTCTCATGTGTTAAATGAGTGATTGCGGGCAACGGCAGCAGTTCTTGCTGTCGCCTTGCCTTGTTCATCAGCCAGTGAATTCCTTTTAACGTGTATGCCAACACGCTGATGACTCAAGGTGTGAATAACTTGAGCCAGTGGTAGGCATGCTTTCAGCTTTGCCACTTGTTCCCATAACAATTTGTTTTATTGTGCAACCCTTGGAGTCTCTGAACCCATTCTGGCCCCAGTAGTGAAGATATTCATTGTAAGAGTGCACACAGTAAACCGAATAGCACACAATCAGTGTGGGGAATTCCTGATCCATATACTGTAGTGCGAGTATCAGGGCTTTCAGTTCTGCAAACTGCGCTGTACAATCTCCTAATGATTGTGTAGTCGTATTGCTGTGATGGAACTTGCTGTCCCGCATTCGACCTTTCACTATAGCACATGCGGCGCTATATTGCTGTTTACTTCCAATAGCCGGTTGGGCAGAACCATCAGTGTAAATGATGTATTCATACTAATCAAGAGGCAAGATTTCATTCAGGAGAGGGTATTCTTGTTCTTACTGCAGAAATGCTTGTGTTTTCAGTGTAGGATCACATCTGTATTCTACATCTATTGCAGTGAGAGAATTAGCCCATTGTATCTAACGTGGATGCAACGCCTTTGGAATGCTGGCTTTTGTTACCGCTTCTTAAATCGGTATCGGAGCCACAGCGATAATGCATGTACCCTGTGCTAGTGCTCTTTCTCTCCCTACAGCAGTCTGTACTGCCGTCAGTATTTTTCCTGTTGTTGTAAATCGATTTTCGGCATTCGTGAACAAATCAGATTTGTACACGATTGGAACTGTCTCACCTTTATTGAACATGATGTAGGTATACCCTGAAAACCCGGGGACGACCCGTATTACCAGGTTGCCAACGTTTTCTCGTGTCTGCAAGTGTCATGTCAGCTTGAACTGAACGTACAGTGTATCTATGTTTGAGTCCACTTGTTTGCTGTGAAATCAGGTCTGATTAAGTCATAGAAAGGTTTTACTCTTTCTGCGTACTCTTGAATGTATGTTCTAACAAAATTTAGAAATCCTAAAATGGATTGTAAACCCTTCAGAGTTTTTGGAGGCTAGATTAGCGCGCACTTTTCTAAAAAGTTAGCAGCAAGGCTTTTTCCTTCACTTGACAGCTCATATCGCAAAAATAGGACGCTGAGATGGGCAATTGCTGATTTTTTTTAAGTTAAATTAGTAGCCCAAATTGACAAAGCCAACAATCATGTTGTTCACCCTGCACAAGTGTTTAAGTAATTCATTGTCCGTAAGATAAATATCATCTACATAGGACACTGACTCTTCATCACAAGTTTGTAATAGCTCTGACACCCTTGCCGAGAATAGCCCTTGGCTGTTCTTATAGACTTGGGGCAAACAGCAAAATTGACCCTGAGTGCCGAGGGCAGAAAATCCTGTCAAATATCTGCTTTCAGGAACTATATTTTGGCAAAAGAATCAATTTGAGATATCTAGTGTTGTTTTGTATTTCTTCCACACAATGTTATTCATTAATGCGGCACTATGTGCCTTCTGAACAGCAAATGTTTTTGTGCATGTGTTCAAGTGTCTGTAATCTAAAACCAAACGATATGTGTTGTCAGGTTTCATTACTGGAGACAAAGGGTTGTTCATTTACGAGATGCAAGTTTCAATCACACCTTGGTATTCAAGTTGGTCTAACATTTCTTTTACGTGTTTCTTTGCCTCATTTTTAATAGGGTCCTGTCTCTGTGGAGTTGGAGTCGTTTTTAATGGGATTTCATGTTGTTTGTACTCCATGTCCCACCCTACTTGGTCGCACTATAATGCCGGCGCTAGTGCTTGCGCCCACTCCTGCGCGTATGAGTGTTTCTAGAACACAGGAACGAGGTCGGAAAAAGCAGGCAAAATGACTCTTTCACCTTTTGGGCAATCCATTATAAATTCAGGCGTCCAATATTTTTCTGCTAACAGGATGTCATATCCAAATGTCAAATTTTCACAATAGGGACCTTTAATTTTTCTTGAGATATACCCCTCTGTTTGGAGATTAATTTTGTGTAGACGGTGTGGGACACTCACTCTTGTATCAGGTTTTTCCACCACGATGTATTCATTCAATACTGCTGTCACCAGAAATTCCTTCAGGTTCTTGTGAGCTATTGTTACTTCTGCTGAGCTGTCTAGCATCGTCAGAGCCCATTCCCCGTTCAGAAGCGGAGTCCTCAGTAACTTGGGCATTTCTAATTTTTAAGCCAACTACTTTCTTCTCTTTGAATTGAATCTTTGCTTTAGGTTGCTCTTCCTGTTTGATAATGAAATCTGAAGTGCGATGTGTTTACCTTTTTCCCTTTGGTCGATATTTATTTTTTTGTTCTGATCGTCCTTGTCTCTCCAAGGAACGAAAGGAACGTGTATCGGTATCCTGATACCTGTCAGGTTTCCTAATGTTATCACGATTCCTCAGGTTGTACCTCTTTTCAAAGGACTCCTGTTGGGGAAACCCACCACTTGATCGCGAAGTGTTTCTGTTATTATTATATTTATATTGACTACTATCGCATTTATTTTTAGAAGCAATGGGTCTTTGCTTTGAGTTATCCTTATCAGAACTACTCACCACGTATGGTTTCCCTGGTTTGGCTCCCAAACTATCTCTATGTAGGTTTCTTCGATATTTTTTGGTAATGCATGCTCCTGATTTGCAGGAGTTGTTTTTCTTAAGCGTTGGCGTATGGCCCTTGCTGCTGCTTCCCCCTTGATGTTGCTCAGCATAATTGCCAAGACTTGGTCATAATTACATAACAGTTTCATCCTCAAGTCCAGGGCAGGTCCTGCCCCGTACTCGTTCTGTATCTGTTTTAATAGTTCAACAATAACTGATATGGTTGGGGTACTGTGTATTCTAATGTATACTGCAGAAAAGATTGTTCGACATGTGGACAATCCTCCAGTGAGGGAACCATTCCCATTGGCATGCAAATTGTTAACATTCTGTGTTTTTCCGGCGGACACGTATGGGGAAATACTGCTTCAAACTGCAATTTTTTTAGCAATCCAGAATGGTACTTGATCCCTTTTTGACGAGAATACACCAATTATTGCTTTTAGTGTTTGTGGACTAATTATATGTGTGGGCTGGGTCTGGACTGTTCCAGGTGGAGCAGCTCTCGCAGGTTGTAATATGAGTGTTCGCATGACGAACTGAACAATACGTCTGTATAGCCTGACTACTTCTTTGTAGAGGTGTAAGCCTCCCCCTATTGGCAGTGTGTCTATCTCAGGATATGGAGTGTAAGCCGCTAAGACCGGCCATGTCGCTCCTCCTATGCTGAGCGGACCGAGTCTTACGACCAAAGTTGTGTGATTTAGGGCGCCTTTGAACCGGTTTATATGTTGCTGGTAAGTTAATGGAACTTCAACGTCCTCGTACAGGATATATTCTTCCGGTGGATCCACTTTAATGTATTCGTGAAATAAATGTGTCTGTGGATCTGCAGCTGGGAATTAGACCCAGGAATAGAATTCATCTGATCCGAACACCTCATGTGCCTCAATCACGAAGGTAACATGGCCACATGTTCAAATATTTTCAGAGTTACTGCTTGTCTGCAGTTCTCTGTAAAGTTAAGTGCGTTGCCAAATATTTGTCTCCTTCCGAACCTCCACTACTAGCCGCAGGTTCAGTCATTTTGAAAGGAGAAGAAAGTAAATGTTTTAAAAGGTAGGGTTTAGCACAATATGGGAACCTTTAATCCTTACAAGCTTGTCTAAAACCTTCAGCCAATACACAGGGTGTGCCTACTCAGCTGAGGCAGATACATCTTCCCACTTCAGACATCTCTGGAAAATGTAAGTAGGATTGTCTGAGAAAGCAAAACTGAACTTCAGATTTCACTGTTAAAATAAGAACCTAACCAACTTTGCGGCGCCATGTCATGTAGTTCATAGGACATCCTAGGACCTGCACATCTTGGATTACCTAAACTAGGGGCTTGGTGTGCAGACCGACTCTGGACACCCCCACAGGATGAGTCAGCCGTTATACCAGCTAGCTCTACAGTGCCACTATCACCCCCTTGTATTTTACAGTAGTGTATATAGTTTCTGGAAACCACTGAACATGACAACCCTGATTCCTCAGGTATTGTGGAAACAATACGGTATCTTTCGCTCAGTCACTTGTGCTTACTTTTCTCACAATACACATAGAATGACGATTGGAACGGTTCCAATAATTATTTATTGGTAAAGCGTCCGTGTAGTATGAAACACATTAGCTGCGACAATCAAAAGACAGGAGCAGACACATGTAATCGCTAGTACCAATATCGTAAAAAGTAGACACATTTCTACCATAGTGCCAATAAGATGAATAAAAGCATATTATATCAAACAACAGCATTGGTGTACTCCTACGATACATAGCCTACCTAAATGTTCCAAGCCTAGGTATGTGGGTCAAGCCTGTGTATGTAAATATCAGGATGGATCCTAAGGACTCAAAGAATCCCCCGAGGAAGTACTAACCTCTCACCTGATAGTTCTGAATGAAGGACCCCAACACTGCGTCAAGGATGGCACACCGCAAGGGATGTCCGGTTTCTGCCTGTTGCAGGATCAGCCTGTGGATTCTCTGTCCAGCCTGGAAGGAATACTCCTCTCTTCTCTGTAAGGGGGAGTGGGGGTCTTTAATACTAAAGTGGTCACCCCAGGGTTTTTCCTGAATCAATATGTTTTTAAAACATTCACTAATCCTTTTCTAATCCTTTTCTAAACAAAAACACTCACACACAGCTGGCTGTTGGCCGTGTATGAAAAAAGTGACGATCCTTATACAGAATAAATCTACTGTGCCTGGGAATATGTTTATGTACATCAGGGACAGGGATTAAGATAGGCTACCGAGAGCCTGGTTGTCAAAGAGAGACAAATAAGCTACTAGGTAAACGGTCACCTGTGTTTAGGACCGTTATGCCATTTGGATGGGACACAAAATATGTAATCCGTATGTACATGATGGGACAATCATAAAGAACATGACACTATGGAGCTATGTGGCTGGTTGTCAGTGTGCTGTTGTACCATCTTTGGCTAATGCCCGATGTTGTAGCATTTATATGTACCCTTCTTAGGCACATTTATTATACAGTGTAAATTTGTGTATATATGAATATATATGTGTATACCTTTTATTAGGTATCTCTATAGTAAGTCATGTTCTCCAGTATTACATCTTTCATAGATTCACATGCTTGTATCTTCCCCGTCGTCATGGTGGGAGTCTCACGGTAACAGAATGACCAAAGCAGTATCATAGAGAAGAAAACACTGCATAGAAAATCCCATAGGGACTGTAGCATTTGGTAACCAGACCATCTCATTATTTGGTCCAAAAGTCAGCCAATCAGCATTGCTGCCCTGCCCTCACACTCCCCAGCAGAAGCTTCCTGCCTCAGATTTCCAACCGCCTTCGTGTGAGAAAGGAGTCTCCCTGAGCTCTGCTCAGTTTTCTGTTCCTGAGTGAACTTTTGACCTTTTGCTTCTTACATCCTGACTACTGGATTAAGGTATTGTGTGCCTATATTCCTCATTATGGCTGAAAGCTCTAAAAAGAGGCTGTTCTGGCCATGCAGATCCTGTGGGAAGGCCAGGCTATACTCTGAAGACCCTCATAAGGACTGCCTATATTGTCTTCATCCTAAGCATGTGGCTAAGGATTGTAAATACTGTAGAACCTTTTCTGTCAAAACCCTTAGAGACAGAGAGGCTCGCTTGCTGTTATGGCTTCAAAAGAAGAAGGCCATCTCAGACTCAGATTCTGGGGAGGAATCTGCAAAAATGACACCTAAGAAGAGAAAGGCATCTATTTCTGAGGAGAAAGTGGAGCCTAAGAAGAGTAAATCTAAAGATAAGGCAACGTCATCTCTTCCTATTACTCCTCTGAAGAAGCTGTCAGATCAGAAAGGGACAGGGTCTGCTCCACCGACCAGTTCCCTATCTTTTGCTTCAAAATCTGTGGAAAAGTCTTCAGCTCCGTCGACGACTTCACCGTCGACGACGACTTCGTCGACGACGACGGCTTCGTCGATGACAGGATCTAAAGCGGTAAGATAAGGAAGATTACCCCGTCGACGAAGAGACCGTCGACGACAGGTTCGACGACGAGGATGTCGACGGGGGCCTCGTCGACGATGGTCCCGTCGACGAAGGTTCCGTCGACGGTGTCGTCGACGGCACCGTCGACGAAAATCATTCTGTCAACGGCAAAAGCTTTCAAATCACCACAGTCGAAGACTATGATTTCTATCCGGTCTTTTCAATCATCCAAGGGTTCGGCGACTATCAGCAAATCGGCGGAATTCACTTCATGGACGAAGATTTCACCTCTTCCACCATCTTCTTTGTTGGAACAAGACTCAGATGGAGAGGAATCTTCAGGTGCCGCCTATAGTCCTTCACAGCTCCAAATAAAGAGCCAAGACACAGACGAAGATGAGGTATTTTCTTTCAAGGACAGACCTCAATCTTCCAGATATGAATCGTTCCAAGACACACTTGAGTATAATGAAGAGGAGGACAATCAAGAAGAATCGCGAGAGGAGGTACGACAGGACACAATGTCTATACCAGTGTCTCTTGTATCTGACCTCAGATTCATGATAAACGACTACTACCGTCGGTTCCCGGAGGCAAACGCCCCTCAACCAGCTACGCCGGTAGCTCCTGCGCAGCCATCAAAGGCAAAAGCTTCCACGCAAGAGCAGGGGGTGAGATCACCGCCAGTGGTTACTATAAGAGACGATCTAACGGAATCCGATGAGGATGAACAACCTGAAGAAGGGGAACTTGTTCATGATGCTTCGGGGCAGGAATGGAATGAGTACATCTTGCCATCGACCCCGTCGCCTGACCCACTGCCATCCACCTCTCCTCCTCAAGACATTGGAGGGTTCCATGACATCATGGAAAAGGCGGCGAAGAGGTTTAAATTAGATATGGAAGTTAAAGAAACAGACTGTTTCTTGTATGATTTCAAGGACGATGCCAGGAAATCAGCTAGGTCAATCCCAATTATTCCTCATATTTGGGAAGAGGGCCTAAAAATTTTAAAGGCACCGGCGTCCATAGCGGTTTCTGTTCCAAGGATTGAAAAGAAGTATAGAGCGCCGGAATCGGCTTCAGCCTGTCTAATAGGACACCCCAGGCCGGAGTCAGTGGTGACGCAGGCGGCGCAGAGAAATTCAAAGAACCTGGTGGCTACTTCCTTAGTGCCACCTGACAAAGAAGGAAGGAGAATGGATGGTGCTGGTAAGAGGTTTGCAGTCATGGCAGCCTCTACTATCAAGGCGGCCAATGCTATGGCCCTTAATAGCCGTTTCAACAGACAAATGTGGTCAGATCTGGCACCCTTACTGTCTGCGCTACCGGAGGATAGAAAGGAGGAAGTAGTGGCCATCCTCAAGGACGGAGCAAGGTCTGCGGCTGAATCTATTGACATCGCCATGGACGTTTCATCTATGGCTTTCAGGCAAATGGCTGGGGCAGTTTCGCTTCGTAGACAAGGCTGGCTTAAAGCGACCTCTTTTCGCCCGGAGGTGCAAGCAAAAATTGTGGACATGCCGTTCGATGGCGAAAGTTTGTTTGGGAAACATATAGATGAGGCGCTACAAGGCATAAAATCTGACACGGATACTGCTAGAGCGCTCGGATCTCTTCAACAAGGACGGTTTCAGTCCTTTCGGAAAAGAGGTACAAGAGGCCAATTCAATCAGAGATCTTCATATCAGTCCAACAGATATCAGCCGTATAACCAACAGAATTATCGGCAATACAATTCAAACACCCAGTTCAAGCCCTACAACTCCTCTTACCAGCAGCAATCTAGGGGCAAGTCTGGCACCAGAGGGAAAAATCAACAGTCTAATAGACGTCAATGATTTCAGGCTGGCGCTCCCCACTATGCAGATCCCGGAAAACGACCACTATCTGTCTCAATACTTCAACAACTGGAGGTCCATAACATCGGACAAATGGGTTCTAGATGTCATCAGCAGGGGTCACACCCTGGAATTTACAGAAATGCCACCGGATCATCCCCCGGTGATCAGGCTCTCTCAACATCGTCAGGAACTGCAGAACGAGGTCCACTCGCTTCTGCAAAAGGGAGCCATAGAAGAAGTACCGCAACATCTCAGAGGGAAAGGCTTCTATTCGCATTTCTTCCTCATCAAGAAGAAACAGACCCTGAAATGGAGACAGGTATTGGATTTGAGGGATCTGAATCAATACATAAAGAAGATTCCCTTCAGAATGTTATCATTACAAGAGATCCTGCAAATGTTAAAAGAGCAAGACTACATGGCGTCCTTGGATCTCATGGATGCGTACTTCCATATCCCAATTCATTGGAAGCACAGAAGATATTTAAGATTCACCGTGGAGAGTCGCCACTTTCAATTCAAGGTCCTTCCATTCGGACTCAAATTGGCCCCGAGGGTGTTCACCAAATGCATGGCCCCGGTGGCAGCCCATTTAAGATTGCAAGGGCATTACATTTATCCGTATCTGGACGACTGGCTGGTGACAGGTCCATCATTCAGAGAGACAGCAAGTTCTCTCCACTGCTGCATTGGTCTGTTTCGACGCTTGGGACTAAGGACCAACTTGGAGAAGTCCTCGCTGACCCCGGCCCAGGGCATTCACTTCTTAGGAGCGTGGATATGCACCAGGACAGTGAAAGCTTATCCTTCCAAAGAACGGATGACAAAGATAATGGGTCTAGTCTCGGCCCTTCAGCAAAAAAGGTTCACTTCGGTGAGAATTTACAAGTCCATGTTGGGGATGATATCTTCTTGCATCTCACTGGTTCCAAATTGCCGTCTTCGAATGAGGCCTTTACAGGAACAACTGGACGAGCAGTGGGTTCAGTCCAAAGGCACCTTCGAGGATCGCATTACCATCACGAACCGTATGAAGGTGGCCATGTCATGGTGGAAAGTACAGAAGAACTTGGATCAGGGCTTACCCTTTGTGACTCAGACTCACGATTACGTGATGACAACGGACGCCTCCTTACAAGGATGGGGCGCTCATCTTCAGGAGCTGGAGATCCAGGGTCTCTGGTCAAACTGGGAGGCTCAGCTTCACATAAACATGCTAGAACTCAAAGCTGTGTTCCTGGGGCTCCAAGCCTTCTTACCCAGGATACGTCATGCATCGGTGCTTATTCAAACGGACAGCACCACAACTATGATTTACCTGCTGAAGCAAGGGGGAACAAAATCCAGACAACTGTCGATATTGGCGCAAAGAATCTGGAAGTGGCTAATAATCCACGGCATTTCAATCCAGGTGCAACATATACAAGGCATCCTCAACACACGGGCAGATGCCCTGAGTCGCACTCCGAATGTGACGCACGAATGGGAACTGCACGACACTCAGCTCCGCAGAGTGTTTCAAAAGTGGGGCACTCCCACATTAGACTTGTTCGCAACCAAGGACAATTCAAAGTGCGTCCAGTTTGCGTCCAGGTACCCTCAGCAAAATTCCAGGGGAAATGCATTCCACATGGATTGGACGGACATGTTTGCCTACGCGTTCCCTCCGTTTCCGCTCATACCACGAATACTTCGCAAAATGAGGGCGGAACCCTGTCAGGTCATACTGATAGCACCAGCCTGGCCGAGGCAGGCATGGTATCCAGAACTGCTACGGATGTCCATGGTCAACAAAATTCAGTTTCCGACATTCCAGAACCTCATTTCCATGAACAACGGTCAGATTCTTTATCCGGACCTGCAATCGCTAAAATTGTCCGCATGGAACCTCATGAGCGGGAATTCCAGAACTTAAACATTCCTGAAGAATGCAGACATATTCTATCTCAAGCCAGAGCTATGTCAACCAACAAGACATATGCAGCTAAATGGTCTCGTTTCTGTCACTGGTGCGACAGTCAAAAATTGCATCCGTTAACAGTACACCCTGAAGGTATTCTACCTTACCTATTGTCTCTATCTAAGGCAGGACTATCGCATGCCTCGGTAAAGGTACACTTAGCAGCAATATCACGTTTCAGGAGAAAGCCAAACGAGCCATCTCTCTGGTCTTCCAGGCTAATAAAGGAGTTCATTAAAGGACTTTTTAGAGTTTTTCCACCCATTCGGCGCCCACCAGTTCCATGGCACCTCAATACAGTCCTGTCGCAACTTATGAGGCCTCCTTTTGAGCCTATCCACAACACAGACTTACAGTTCCTTTCATGGAAGACGGCCCTGCTCCTCGCATTAACATCAGCAAGGAGGGTTAGCGAAATTCAAGCCTTTTCAGTGGAAGAACCCTTTTTACAATTTCGCCAGGACAGAGTTATTTTAAGGACAAATCCTACCTTCATACCTAAAGTCCCTACGACTTTTCATCTCAATGAGCCCATTATTCTGCCTACCTTTTTCAGCAATCCCTCATCTGATGCAGAAAGAGCATTGCACTCTTTAGACATTGCTAGATGTTTGAAGTTCTACATTGAACGAACAAAGACATTCCGCAAATCCAAACAATTATTTATTGCTTTTGAAGGCCAAAGGAGAGGTCTTCCTCTATCAAGACTGAGTATTGCAAGATGGATTTCATCGGCTATTCTGAAATGTCATGAGAAAGCGGGAAAGCCGCTCTCTTCTAAGGTGAATGCACATTCCACAAGGAAGATGGCGACATCAATGGCCTTATTCGCAGGAGTGTCGCTGCCAGACATCTGCAGAGCAGCAACGTGGAAGAGTGTACACTCTTTCACCAAGCACTACTGTCTGGACACTGCGTGGAAAGAGGACACGGCAGTGGGACAAGCTGTTCTGAAACGCCTATTTCAATAAGGTACAATTTGATTATCTGCTAATTTCTCTATACAGTACTTTTGACTTATGTTTGCATGTATATTTATATATATATTTATATATCTGCATGCTTGTTATTATATGGATATGTATTGTTCTATCATTTCTTTCCTGCAGAGCTTCCTTCTGGGTTCTATCCTGGAAACGCTGCAAATTTTTATGAGCACTGCTTACTACTCTGATACAAGCATGTGAATCTATGAAAGATGTAATACTGGAGAAGGAATTAGTTACTTACCTGTACACTATAGTTCTCCAGTATTATCTTTCATAGATTCACATGCGCCCACCCGCCTCCCCGTTTCGCAGGCAGAACCTGTTCTCGGTATTTATCCATGTCTCTCACTCGGGGACGGAAATCTGAGGCAGGAAGCTTCTGCTGGGGAGTGTGAGGGCAGGACAGCAATGCTGATTGGCTGACTTTTGGACCAAATAATGAGATGGTCTGGTTACCAAATGCTACAGTCCCTATGGGATTTTCTATGCAGTGTTTTCTTCTCTATGATACTGCTTTGGTCATTCTGTTACCGTGAGACTCCCACCATGACGACGGGGAAGATACAAGCATGTGAATCTATGAAAGATAATAATGGAGAACTATAGTGTACAGGTAAGTAACTAATTCCTACTCCTGCCTGTCTTGGGGAGGAGTGTGTTTTTGCTTACATTGTTGCACTTTTTCTCGTGTCCTGAAGAGACCTCAGCATGGTCGTTGCTTTGCACCCGCTACGCCCTCTACCCCTTTGAGGGTTCTATGTTGGATAGTCCCACAGAGCTCCCTTCTCTCTCAAATTGTGTACTCTGACCACACGTGGTCTATAGCCATTATTATTGTTGTTGCTCGCAATGCTTTTCTTAAGCTATAGGTTGGTGCTCTCTGAATTGCTTGCTTCTATGGCTAGGAGCGTTGGCTCAGTAGTTTTACCTATTTTCCTTGGCCTTCCATCCCGTTCTCTTGGCCCGGTTTATATGGAGTGTTCTTTCAAACTTATCTTTATTCTTCTGCCATGGTGTCGTTTTTCCATGTTTTTGCACAGTTGTGGAATTAAGTTCCGTACTGGGTTCCACATGATGTTTCTTGTGAGTTGTCTTTTTTTCCTCACCTCTCTGCCTGGCAGTCAGTCACTGTCTCTTTTTCTTATGACAGTTCGGATAGCCAAGTCGGAGATCTTTTGTGGGATCGGTTCATAAAGCCTCAACCGAGGATGGTATTGCTTGGGTATCTCATTCAGAGGTAAGGAATCTGCAGCTAGACATCTCTATCAGATGAATTAGTTACTTACCTTCGGTAATGCCTTATCTGGTAGAGACAAGATCTACCGCAGATTCCTTACCGATCTACCCATCCACCCCACTCTGCGAAGGGATTCTCATTTTCTTTCCAGACTCTTTCTATGCACTCTTGTGCCTTTCATTAGTTAAAAAATATATATATAAATATTAAAATAAATATAAAATATACAAATAAATATAAACGATTTTCAAAAAGCTTCTTTTTGGTCACACTGTTTCCATAGCAATTTCTATACGTGGTTCCACGGTTTAGCATGAAGAGTAATTGCGGAAGAAAGTAACGTCATAGGATCAGGGGACAGTTTACATGGACTCTGTCAACGTCACATCTGGTGGACAATGTCTTTACGGAGTCGCTCAATGCCCTCTACCGACGCTCAAAGGTACTGCTGTAGAAAGTTTTCTGGATCCAGTCGGTTCCTGGGGATAATGCAAAGGTAAGGAATCTGCGGCTAGATCTGGTCTCTGCCAGATAAGGCGTTACTTAAGGTAACTTATTTGTTACATAGTCAAACAGCCTGTGATAGGTTTATATACCAGAAAAGCAAACCAAGAGTAGCTACAAAAAAAGTGCTTCAGAGCATGCACGAGAATGGTGGGCTTGGCCTCCCGGATAGTCCGACCTATTACCCTGCATCCCAACTACATATAGCATTTGAATGGTCTCTCAGATAGACTGGAATCACTGGGATATCATGGAAGTGCACCTCTTGTATAGACCTTCTTGAGCATATTATGGCTTCCAAAGCATGCAAGACCAAAACTTATATGTGTCAGACGTAATGGAGCCCCTGATGGAGACATGGAACGCGCTGACTAAATCCCCTTTTATAACAATGTTTTTGTCTGCTTTTACGCCACGGTTGAAGAACAAAGAATTTACTCTGGCTATGGACATGGAACAATTTGAATAATGGCAGAAGGGTGATTGTACTTTGCTAAGAGATCTGTCCCAAGTTCAGAAGATGAAATTGTTTTGATCTGTTCCTAGTTCCGAAGATTAAAATGTTTCATCAGTGATAAACTAAGGTTAAAATTACAAAATCACACAAAATGCTAGACTCCTATATTATCTTTTTCTGCACTAGTATTTACACCCACTGAACAAAGACGTGGGAATCAAGGAGTTAACTCAATTTGGAAATGTATTTCCCAGTTATGAAACAACTAAAGGCTTTTTCTCTTCTATTTATTTGGCCCTGAAGGCCCTACCCAAAAAACATAAGTGGCCCTATAGTTATCAATAAGAAAAAATAATTAGGAAGGGATATTTCCCCGTTGGAATGGACCTGATTATTGCTGGACTTGCCGAAAGGGATAATGGGCATTCGAGGTAGAGAACTATAGTACTACATTTTATATTAACCAATATGGAGAACAAGGGACGAAAAAAGGACCAGCATACACACCCCTAATAAGGCTCTGTCAGTCAAAGGCCCCCCCCCCCGGCCCACCAAGGAGCTGTCCGATGAAGCTTGACACCCTTCTGGGTGAGTGAGGGCCGTTGCTCCTGAGCAATTCGATCCCCCAATTTGGTGCTTCAAGCTACTCCTGATCTCCTTTCTCCTATCTATTTAGGAACAGCATACTCCATTGACGTACAAAATTATTTGACTAGTACATGACGCGGCGAAACTGAAGCACTTTGTTCCACAATACTGATGGTAAATGTTGGGGAGAGTGCTAGGAGGAGGGATTCTCCTTAAATGTTTGGTGGTAATGCAATAAGCTGGAAGTTGGAAGAAGATTCTCAGGCATTTAAAAGGGGCAAAGGGCATACCAGTCCCTCAGGACATACTCACTGTTGTATTAGGTGTACGGCCTAGAAACTGGAGGCCATTGTCCGAGAGGAGATGGGGCAGTGACGCACTGGAAACAGGTCAGCCCGTCAAATATCGCTTTATAGTCCATGCCGACGATGGTTACTAATCACTATAGAGATATGACTTGAGAGATGACGGGTTGAAATCCAAAGTAATTGGGAAGCCATTAGTGGACTATCTAATGGAGGGGAATTCCATACTACAGTGTCCCCTCTCGCTGAGAACTCTACATCTAAATTTGTCCCTAAAAGAACATTAAAATACCGGCTGTTAGGACTCTTGTTTGTAGACTAATGAAAGTAGGTCTGATGCTGATGTTACTTTACATAAGTAGTGCAACTTGTTACTATCTCCATAAGGTTTAACTGGCACATAGGACAATATTAAAATGAAAGGTGTGCTACTGATACACTTCTTGCTTTGTGAAGTTTTACTTTATGCAGAAGCAATAAAAATGTTTCAAACAAAGACTGAAAATGATGATTTTTCCAGTAAACCGTTACCTGCTATTGTGTTTGATTTCCTGCAGAGGAGTCCCTTATACGTGTGTTATAGAAGGAACAATGTTTTCACCAGAGGTTGTTCATTTTACCATCGCTGGGATAATAAAATCTTGTAATAATTTTACTCCCAATCTGAATTTTCCAAGGAACCCACATCTTTGTGTGGTCAGATGTTAAATATTTATGTAAAAACGATGAGGGTATTCAGGTGTGAAGCAACTCTTGATAACTTTCAGAAAACCATTTGCACAGTTACCATTTGCCACTTTGGCTAAGTCTGTAAGAAGTATCATGGTTGAAGCTTTTATCTGTACCGACAGGTTTGGAGCTTCTGGGCTCACTCTGTCAGGGCGAAAGTGACAGAATCGTTTGTAAGGGAGCTAGATTGGAAGATATGAGTGGATTAGTTGATGGAATTTATCTTTAAGAGATTCTATTTTGAACATGTTGCTGAGATGGCTGCTTTAGTGGTGAGTAAAAAACAGGCATAATGCTTGTCTCGAGTCGTCACATGGAACATAAAATGTCCTTGCTTTCTCATATGAATGTATAATTTCTATTAAGGATATGGAGGCAAGGATTATCTTACCCAGTTTTACATTTAGAATTGAACCTTCTGTTTATGCATATGCTATGTTTTTCCTCCCTATGATATAATGTCATAAAGTTCTTTCATGGATATACTGCTAGCCGGAAATTTGGTCCAGGCTGGCTCATAAGTAGTGTATTTTAGGCAATGACCGGAAACTGGAATGACAGAGACCTCTGGGAAGAGTCAAAAACATTTCATGTCAGAGAGAGAGGCTGACATGTTGTCAGAGGCAGACATGACTTTGCTTTACTGGACCTGGATTGAATAATAATTTCCTTGTTTAGACTGGTGAATATTAAAGTCTTTGTAATGTGTGCTTTGGTTAGGCTGGTTTAAGTCCATAAAGGAAAGGGTGTAATATTTGCCTCCCTGTTTGTCACATAATTTAAACGATCATATGTAAAAGCTGTGCAATTTTATATTTGATAATGGTGCCACCTTTTACGTTTTACGAGTGGTACCTGCCATTCTGTCTCTTCCACCTGCCTCCAGTTAGTGATTGAAGCCCCACCTCTCATAGGAGACTTGTGAAATGACTGTACTGCAGCTGCTGTGCTATGAAGACATTCAGAGTCTTGAGCTTTGGTACCCCTCTTTCTCTCCCACACAGTGTGAAGCTGGTTTCACAGCATGATGAGCTGTGTCAGCTAGAGTCCTTTTGTTTACCATCCAAAGTTGCAGACTTTATCTTGACTCCTAGAAAACCCACTACAATATCAATTTATGCAAGCCCCTGGACAAAGTTTCCTTGATTTGAGTGGAAGGCCTTGCCCCGTTTTAGTCTCGCCATTTCAGTATTCTGGACTTCACACTGTTGCTTGCCCAGCAAGGTCTAACAGTGGCTACTAAGGTCATTTGGCTGCTCGCCAGCAAGGTCTAACAGTGGCTACTAAGGTCATTTGGCTGCTCGCCTTCCTGTGACTTTCTAGCCAGCCTTCACTGTTTAAGTAACCACTAGTGTGTCCTTTTTATAACACATTTACTGTGTTTGTTTCCACCCACTCCATTTTTTGTTTCTCAGTGGGTTTGAATATTGGATTGACTTTTCTCATGCCAGAATCCGGGAGAGGGTTAGAGTTCGGCGGGATGCAGGCTACTGGCTGAGAACGCCGTAACCACACCCCCCTTCCTCTTCCGAAGCCGAGCTGACATCAGACGCAGGAGCAGCTAAGCAGCTAAGCCGCTGAGCTCCACGAATACGCCAGCAGGAGCCGTGAAACTGGAGCGGCACAGGATCGGAGCAGCCTGAGCACCGGTGTGCGCCGGCGGGCCTTTTTTCGTCTGAATAACTCAGATTTACCAAGTCTGCCCACCCTACCTACATCATTATTGCGGGCATCCGATGCTGGTGTTCAGCATGCTGACACCATTCAGTTCCATTTCAGCTCCATAATGACCTGAGGCGGTTTACTGGCTAGTCTGCATACTCCACGAGCCTAATATTTCCTGCAGTTCTGGCACATGTGTTCCTTGGAGTTGCAGCCTTTTTTCTTTTCCTCTCTCTATGGCCATTGGGACCACCAGGTTTCTCTCCATGAGGGGATAAGTGCACGTGTTTTCCTTACCCACTGGTGTATGGGAGTTCCCTATGCCACTTGGTTGAGGGTCGCTGGGGTTGGGGGGGGGGGGGTCCCAGGTATTAATTCTGGCTGCCTTGTTAAGGATTCAGCGTGATAACTGCATTATGCGAAATCTCATCAAAGGAGCTAAAGGAACTGTAACAGCCCAGGCTGACTCCCCAAGCCTGGGTGAAAAATGAGTTGGCCAGGTTGCTGCTCAGGCAAACTGCGCTGCGGCTCTTAGGAAAGATCTTGACTTGAATACCGAAACCTCTGAGATGGCAACCTCTGAGGCTGCTAAACAAGACCACCTTGAAGGTGCTTCAGTGGACCTTGATTCGAGTGTTAGTCCTTTCTCCATTGCCTCTTCTAGGGAAGGTACCTCCATCTCATCAGATCTGACCAAGCTAAAGACACCGATGCTGGTCGATTTACCTGGTGTAACCAAGGACCTCAAAAAGTATCCTTTATTTTTAAAAGCTACGCCCGGTTTTTCATCTCCAGAACTGGAGGCGGCAGGGAATGGGCCCCCTCTAATTGACAATCTTGTGGATTTGTGTAAAGATGGCAGTCTTGGAGATCCTTTGGATGGCTGCCACTCTCCCTCTCCATCCCCTTCTCTGCTTGTGCCTTCTTCTGGGGGGAGTACATCTGATCTATCTACTCCTGTTGACGCTGTCTTGACCATCCCAGTAGAGTCTATATCCTCTGACCCACAGGCTTTGCAGTTTGAAGTTAGGCCATAATCGACTCAGGATAACTCCTCCCAGGATAACAGATCCTTCTCCATGCAATGGGACGCCAGGAACCTCCTTAACGTGATTCTGGAGGAGATTAGAGAGCTAAAAGCATCCCAATCCGCTGAAATCACTGTAATCCACGCTTGTTTAACTAAAATTGAAGAAAGCATGGTTCAGGTTCCTGCACGGCTTCTCACTGTAATCCACGCTCGTTTAACTAAAATTGAAGAAAGCATGGTTCAGGTTCTGGCACGGCTTATTGAGGCAGAGACTAGGATCTCGCAATTGGAGGACCAAGTTTCAACTATAAATAATAAAGTTGCTGCCTTCCAGAGCCAGAGAACAGCATTGGAGTATAAACTGGAGGAATTAGAGAATCATTCTAGATGCTCCAATCTCCGTATTCTGGGTATTCCGGAGGGCCAGCAGACTCTACAATGGGGTGATTCGTTTATTTAAAAAAATGTCCTCCCAGAGTTTAATGGTGATCTCACTCTTATGCGAGCACATCGGTTCCCAGCACATCTTCCTCCAAATTCTAAATTCCCACAGACTAGTTTGGTTAATTTTGGTGATTTCAGAGTTAAGGAGCACATTTTAACCAAGGCCATTAAACAGCGATTGCCTAACAGAGCAAGTTAAAAGTGCTAGTTAAAGGCAGATTCCACGTATTTTGTAATGTCCTGGAAGTGCAGGAATTACTGCAACAAATTTCGATGGCTAAATCCTAATGGCCTGTAGACAGTAAAGCGTCAATATAATGTCATAGTGTTAATGTTATGAGTTTACAAAGGTTTTCAAAATATTTCCAAAACGTTTTCAATCACTTGTTTTGGTCTCTTATCCTGGTGCTCGTCCATTTTCTAGTGCATCCTCTTAGGCAGTTTGTCATCTATTGGCTTCTTTTTTCTTCTTTTTCTTTTTCTCTTTGCTTACTCTTGCTTGTTTTCTTCTTTTTGAAGGAGGAGGGGTAGGTAGTCTGGTAGCACCTGGAACCAAGTCATCGTGCAAGTTAAGGGGGGGGAATAGCCTGTCAGGTGTGAGCAGAGACGGTGGTCTCCTCATGGAGGCTACGGGAGGAGGGTGGTGTCACAAGGTGGAAAAGGGAGCATGGGGGAAAAACTAAATCCATCTTTTAAATCCAGATGCATCCATTTATGCATGTATGTATGTATGTGGATTTGTAGAGCGCGGTTGTTGCCCAGGGGCGTCCAAGCGCTAGGAACCAACAGAGATATTAGGTGGAAGCAAGAGAAGCTAGCGGAGAGTTACTGTGAGGCGTTGAAGAGGAATGTCTTGAGCTGTTTACGGAATAATGAGAGATTGGGGTTGGCTCTCAGGTGAAGAGGGAGGGCGTTCCACGTCTTGGAAGCGTTGTGGGTGAAGGTCCTGCCGCCTGATCTAGCCTTTTTTATTCTAGGTGCGGTAGCCATGAAGGCCTGGTTTGAGCGGAGGTTTCTGCTGGGTTGGTAGTGGGTGACTAGGTCACGGGTGATCAAAGGACCTGTGTCCCAGAAGGCCTGGTGGGCAATACACATGGCTTTGAAGTAGATTCTTTGGCGCACTGGCAGCCAGTGTAGGCTGAACAGGCCAGCTCTAACTGATTGTCTGCGTGGGAGCTGAAGCAGTGTGCGAGCTGCACAGTTCTGCACTGTCTGAAGTCTCCGCAGTGTATAGTCTGGAGCAGCAAGGTAGAGGACGTTGTTGAAGTCCAGGTGGGACTGGATCAGACCCTGGATGGCTACCTTCTTGGCCTCCATGGGTAAAAGATGCAGAACTTTCTTTAACATCCTGAGAAGGCCAAAGCAGGTAGCCGAGAGTTTGGTGGCTTGGATGTCAAATGAGAGGGATCTGTCCAGCCACACCCCAAGGCTCTTGATGTTATCCTTAGGTGCTGGGGGGGTGCCCAGGCAGGGAGGCCACAAGGAGTTGAAGAAGCTAGGATCAGCGGTGCCCAGAAGCATCAGCTCCGTCTTGTCCCCGTTTAGTTTGAGTGATGAGGAGGACATCCAGTTCTTTACCTCCTCTAGACACTTTCTGAGTTTAATTTATCATTAATAGACCTATATTTTGTTAGACCCTGAATGGGGCCTTTGACTGATGTCAGAGTTTTTCAGCACATTTCTGTATTATTAGGATGCTCGGATACTATCTTGCTTTTTGCAAATGGATAAAAAGGACATTTTAAAAGTGGTCTTTCTCTTTATGTTAATGGCCTCAGCAATAAGAAGAAAATGCGGGCCATTGAGGCATGGGTTAAGACCGAAAATCCAGCGCCCATTCTCATACAAGAGATTCATATACCAGCGGGGAAACTAGCAGATTTCCCAATGTTTAGGTCCTGGGCAGCTTATAGGGGTTTCTCCTCCTCTTCGGCATCTCACTGGAGTACGGTGATTTTCCTTAGCAAAAAACTCCAGGCTGAGTTAGTCAATTTTGTAAACGATCAGAGCGGAAGGTGGTGCTGGGCCACCTGTAAATTAGGAAGCAGACTCTTAACTTTCGCCCGAATATATATGCCCCAGTAGAGGATAATCCTATGCCATATGAAGTGTTTTTTCAATATTTAATTCAAGTACCTGGCGAACTGATCTTAGGGGGGACTTCAATTTTCTAACGAACCCTAAAATTGACTCCTCAGCTATATCTAATAAACAGATAAAACACAAATCTTTAAAAGTTTTGCAAAATTATGGCTCGACTTTAGACATATTTGATCCATGGACGGCAGTATTTCCAACTAAGATCGCCTGTACTTGTTTTTCATCTAGATGTCGTACCTCTTCACGCATTGACTTTTTTCTTATTTCTAGGAGTCTGGCTTTTAGCCAGCAGAGAATCCTTCCGAATGGATTTTCAGATCATGCAGTGGTCATTATTCAGTGAGAGCTAGGTAAACATATAATGACTTCTAAAAGATGGATGTTAAATTGGCAATACCTAGTAGAAGAGAATTGGGTGCTCTTTATTAAAACCGAGATTGAAGAGTATCTTGAGCAAAATCATGACTCGGCACCTCCGCATGTGGTCTGGGGCTCGCTTAAAGCTTTTATACGGGGATTAGCCATCGGATAAGATGCCGATAATTCAAGGAAAGCTAAGGAAGAAAAGCACCTTTTAGAGCAGAAAGTGCAAAGGTCCTTTGATATATTTCTCAGTACCCCCTCGGCTTTTAACCAACGGCAGCTTGATCAGGCTAAATGGGATCTTAGCAAAAAATACTATGTTAAAAGTGAATCTTTTTTTCAGCACCACGGGCAAAAGGACTATGAAGAGAGTAATTATACCGGGAGGTTCCTCGCGTGGCAGGCTAGGAGTAGGCTGTAACTAATCAGATAACCGCTTTGAGATGTCCTATAACTCCTTCCCACTCTGATGACCTGGAAGTTATAGGGGATATAATGTTACATCATTATAGGAGCACATACGGCCAACAACTGACCATTGGCATGACATCCTTGAGAGACTTTCTCCAGGCCCGTACTTTCAGGGGTTGAAAAAATTAGCATGGCGAGTCCTTTTACAAAAGAAGAACTGGGGGATGTCATTAAAAATCTCCCGAATGGTAAAGCCTGTGGCCGGACGGCCTCCCGGCGGAATTAAAAAAAGATCTTTTCTAGCACCATTTCGGATTATCTTTTGTTGGTGGCCAACTTAATTTTAGAAGGTGGGGTGATATCATTGTCATTTAGAAATGGGAATATAGTCGGTTTTAAAAAAAAAGGTAAGGCTAGTAAAGAACCTAATTCTTATCGTCCCATCATGCTTTTAAATTCTGACTATAAAATATTTACTAAACTTTAGCCAATTGTTTTAATCGAATTGCCTCGCACTTGATCCATCCTGATCAAAACGGTTTTATTGCTGGGAGGCAGCTCGGTACCAATACGCACTATTTAGCGGAAGCACTTGATTATTTTGAGACTCGGAAGATACCAGCTCTGGTCCTCTTATTAGACGCCGAAAAGGCATTTGACCTAGTTGTCTGGGAGACCTTGGTTTTTTTATTCTGGCAAATTTCGGCATACCTCCCAAAATTACGAGGTTGGTTCAGAATTTATACTTGAATGCAGAAGCCAACATTATCAATAACGCCACGGAGGTAGGCCAAGTTAAGATTAAACGGGAAACTAGACCAGGCTGTCCATTGTCCCCGGTCCTATTCGCTTTTTTTAATCGCGCCATTGGCGATGGCCATTAGGAACAGTATGGATATCTGGCATCCACTGCCAACTATGGCAAAATTTAAATTATACGCCTACGATATCATGCTCATTATAAAGCCTGGGAAGGAGGTTCAAGCAAAAGCTTTTGAGATCTTTGAGCAATTTGAATCGCTTGGCGGATATAAAATAAATAAATAAATAAACCAGAAATTATACAGTGTGGTGGTGCACTTACGGATTTACATCTTGATATTCTCCCTTGCCTAAATACAAAACCGAAAAGATATCTGGGTGTTTATTTTGCGGCGCAAATGTCTGAATTACATGATTTAAATTTCGCCCCATTTTTGCGAAAAGTCCAGGTTTTATTCTTCCAATGGAATTCTCTTCCATTAACCATTTTGAGCAGGGCTAAGTTGATTAAAATGTCTGTTATTCTGCTGTTTAATTTCCTTTTCTTTGCAATTCCCTGTGTTTTAATTACCTCTTTTTTTGCTAAATTAGAATCTATGTTTACATTTTTTCTGTAGGGAAATAAGGTCCCCCGAGTTGCACTCAGCACTTTATATGAGGAGCTGGAATATGGTGGATTATCACTCCCAAATTTTAGGGATTCATATTTTGCATATTTTGCACAATACGTGTCCAGATTTAAGCCGGAATTATAATCGGGTCTTTTTGATTAATTATTTTATCTGAAAGAGACACGTTAGTATTAGATTCCTTACCTTAGAATATTCCCCAGGCGTCAGACTGGATCCGGAAATTTTTGCGTAGCAGTACCCTTGCGCGTCGGTAGGTGTCGTCTGCGGCTCCGCGTCCGTCGTCTGCGTCGTGGGCGCCGTGATGACGTCGTCGGAGTACTTAGACGCCGCCTCCGCGTGCTGACGTCAGTTCTTCTTTTTTCCGCGCCAGCAAGCGCAGATCTGGAAAAAGCAGTAACCCTAGTCATTTTTTGACTAACTTTTTTGATCACTTTTGATTGTTCTCGAAGTCTTTCGACTCCGACAGTGCCGTAGGGATGCCCGGCTTTAAGCACTGGGATGATTGCAACCGCCTGATGTCGGTCACGGATCCTCACCGCGTGTGTTTATCTTGTCTCGGCGTCGACCACGACGACAAGGCCTGCTTCGACTGCCGGGCCCTCTCTTCGAAAGCCAGGCGGGAGCGGTCCCGCAGGCGGCTCGAACTCTGGCAGTCGGTCCCGCGCCGCGAGAGGTCCCGATCCCATGGGAGGTCGAGGAACAGGTCGCGGGCTCGGAGCCACCACAGTTCCGAGGGTAGGCCGCACTCCTCCGGGTCGAAGTCGTCGTCAGGTAAGCGGCACAGGAAGTCCAAGCGGCGTCATCGCTCTTCGGACTCCCCCCGACGCTCGCGCGATGCGGCCGGGGGTTCGGGTGACACCACCCATGCGGCTCCGACGGAGTCGCAGGCGCCGCGTCCAGCCCCATACCCTACGGTCCCTGGGCTAAACGCGACGCCGGAGGAGGTCGAGCGCTTCCTCATGGCCATGAGGAAACTCTCTCCTCCGACGGGCTCCGCGGTGCCTTTGGGCCCAGCGGACCCGTCTGGGACCCCTAGCGGGTTGGGGGGGATCTTCCCCGACGCAGTCGGGCGTATCGGCCCCGGCGCCGCCGACGCCTTCGGGCCCGGCACCGTAGGTTCCCGTTATCCCGACGCCGCCTGCGCCTTCGGGCCCAGCGCCGAGGGGTTCAGTTGTTCCGGCGCCGCCGGTGCCTTCGGGCCCCCTCGGGCGGCGCCGTCCCCGGTTCCACCTTCGTTCCTGTTCAGGCGCCGGGACGGCCCCGATGGGCGCCGCTCCAGACGTCGTTTGGTGAGTTTCACTTTTATGAACAGGCCCCATTAGTTGAGAACCCTGAGTTTCAGGAGATGGGTGATGAAGAGGACTGGGAGGGGTCTGAGGACCCTCTGACCGGGGAGTGTCAGTCTCATGAGGACTGGACAGGTGACCTTGGGGATGCCAGTGGTCTGGACACTTCGCCGGACACTGGCTTTGTCTCCCCTCCTACCGTGGCTTCGAAGGAGGGGGCAACATATAGTGTGGTGCTGATGAGGGCTGCCAAGGCCTTGGGCCTTGAGCTCCCCGTCGCGGCCGTGAGGACTAACCTCCTCACTGAGGTCCTTAAACCGCAGTCAAGCTCGGCCGAGCCTCTGCTGCCCTTTAATGAGGCCTTGACCGACGTTCTTCTGGGCACTTGGTCCAAGCCCGCTACGGGTTCGCCCGTAGATAGGAACGTGGCCAGACGCCACCGCCCGGCCCCGGGCGACCCATGTTTCCTGTCCTCCCACCCTACCCCCGAGAGCCTTGTCATCCAGGCCTCCAATTCCCAGACCGCATTCCCGTCGGCCCCGCCGGACAGGGAATCCAAGAGGTATGACCAATATGGGAAGAAGATCTTCTCATCCCTTAGTCTGGGCCTGCGGTCTTCCAACACCGCCTGCCTCTCGGGATGTTACACCCACTCTGTGTGGGATAAGGTCGCGGAGGTGCTGCCAGAGTGTCCGTTGGAGGTACGGGCCAAACTAGGCCAAGCCCTTGTGGAGGGCCGGGATGCAGCCAAGTATTCCATCAGGTGTGGGCTGGATACCACCGACTCGCTAGGTAGAGCGATGGCAACGACGGAGGCGGTCAGACGCCACGCCTGGCTGAGGTCCGCCAACTTCTCGGCAGATGTCCAGAACACACTCATGGACATGCCGTTCGATGGCCGTCGCCTCTTTGGCGACAAGGCAGACCATGCGCTTGAGTGATTTAAGGACTCCAGGGCTACGGCCAAGTCCTTGGGCCTCTCGGGCCAGCGCCAGCAATCGGCTGCCTTTCACTCCTTTCGTGGCCACGGAAGGGGTGCGCCCACACGCGCACCCAGCCACGCTCCGCAGGGCAATAACCAACGCGGTGGCGGCCGTGGGAACCACCGTCCGGGCAGTCGGGGGCAACGGCGAGGTCAGTCCACACCTTCCCCCGCAGCATCTGCCTCAAAACCCTCCTAGTCCGTGCTTTCAGGCCCATGTGACGCCAGTGGGGGGCAGGGTTCGCCATCACCACCTCCACTGGCGCACTGTCACATCAGACAGGTGGGTGCTGCAAATCGTCCGAAGGGGCTACTCCCTCCCCTTCGAGGTGACTCCTCCAGCCATGCCACCGCAGAACCACCGTGTATCGGGGGATCATTTGCGACTTCTGCAGGAGGAAGTTACGGCCCTCTTGGCCAAGGGGGCCATCAAGCGCGTTCCTGGGCCAGAAGTAGGGTGTGGTTGCTACTCCCACTACTTTCTGGTACCCAAGAAGGGCAAAGGGGGCCTACGCCCTATCTTGGATCTAAGGAACGTCAACGGCTTCCTCGGGAAGGAGAAGTTCAAGATGCTGACACTGGCTCAGGTCCTAGCTGCCCTGGACCCAGGAGACTGGATGGTAGCGTTGGACTTGCAGGACGCTTACTTTCATATCCCCGTCCTGCTTGCCCACCGGCGCTACCTGCGGTTCATGGTGGGCCACGAGCACTTTCAGTTTACCGTGCTCCCCTTCGGCCTTACCAGCGCCCCACGGGTGTTCACAAAGGTGATGCGGTGGTCGCAGCTCATCTGCGCAGGTTAGGGGTTTCAGTCTATCCCTACCTCGACGACTGGTTGTTGAAGGTGGGCTCGCCCCAGACAGTCGTCAGCCACCTCCAGACTACGGCTGACCTCCTGCACCAGCTGGGGTTCTCTCTAAATGTGCCGAAGTCACACCTGTGTCCCTCTCAGAAGCTCCTCTTCATCGGAGCGGTTCTGGACTCGGCGCGGTTTCGGGTTTATCCGCCCGAACAGCGGGTCCGGGATATTCAGGCTCTGATTCCCATCTTTCAGCCGTTATCCCGGGTTTCGGTCAGGTTGACGCTGCGGCTTCTGGGGCTGATGGCCTCCTGCATCCTACTGATGCATCACGCCAGGTGGCGGATGCGGGCTCTGCAGTGGGACCTGAAGTTTCAGTGGGCCCAGCATCAGGGCAACCTATCCGACCACGTCCTGATCTCAGAGGGCACTGCGAGACAGCTGCAGTGGTGGCTTACAGACCGCGATTGGGTCAGCGGTAGATTCCTCTCCCTTCCCCAACCGGAGCACGTAGTTGTGACGGACGCATCCCTCCAGGGCTGGGGAGGCCACATGGGAGAGGCGGAGATCAGAGGCCTCTGGTCTCCGGTGGAGACCCGGCTCCACATCAACCTGTTGGAGCTCAGGGCGATTCGTCTGGCACTGAAGGCATTCCTCCCCTCTGTCCGGGGGAGTGTAGTGCAGGTGTTCACGGACAACACCACCGCCATGTAGTACTGCAACAAACAAGGCGGGGTTGGGTCGTGGATCCTTTGTCAAGAAGCTCTTCGCCTTTGGCAATGGCTGGAACGCCAGGGCTTGACCCTGGTGGCTCAACACCTGGCAGGTTCTCTGAACGCCAGGGCGGACGAGCTCAGCCGTCGGTGCATGATGGATCACGAATGGCGTCTGAACTTGGACGTGGCGCAAGGCCTCTTTCAGCGATGGGGAGAGCCTTGGTTAGATCTATTCGCCACCGAAGAGAACGCGCAATGTCATCAGTTCTGCGCGTTGGAATTTCCAAGGCGGCACTCGCTCGGAGACGCTTTTCGTCGCGAGTGGAGTTGCGGTCTGTTGTACGCCTTTCCGCCTATACCACTTCTGCCCAGAGTGCTGAAGAAGATCAAGCGCGACCGGGCCCAAGTCATCCTTGTGGCTCCGGACTGGGCGAGAAGGTACTGGTATCCAGAGCTACTCAGTATGTCAGTCGATCCCCCGGTTCGTCTGCCTCTTCAGGAGGACCTTCTGTCGCAGCAGCAGGGGACGGTCCTCCACCCGAACCTTTCCAGTCTCCACCTCCATGCTTGGAGATTGAGCGGCGACAGTTGAGGCCATTTGACTTGCCTCCTGAAGTTTGTAACATCATTCTGGCAGCCAGGCGTCCCTCCACTAAGTCGGTATACGCCTGCAGGTGGAACAGATTTGTGGCATGGTGCACAGCAAAGGCTGTGGATCCCCTCAATGCCCCTCTTTCTGAGGTCCTTCTCTTCCTTCTTTCTCTTGCCTAGCAGGGCTCTGCTCTGGGCACTATCAAGGGCTACCTTTCTGCCCTTTCAGCCTTTCTCAGGCTGCCTGATCAACCTTCTTTGTTCAAGTCCCCTATTGTTAATAGATTTCTTAAGGGCATCACACACACGTTTCCTCCTGTTCCGTTTGTGATGCCTCAGTGGGACTTGAACCTGGTTCTTACATTTCTGATGTGCGCTCCCTTTGAGCCACTTCACAACTGTCCTCTACGCCTTCTAACTCTGAAGACTGCTTTCCTGGTTGCCATCACCTCTGCCAGGAGAGTGAGTGAGCTCCAGGCCCTTTCTTGTACCCCACCTTTCCTTTCTGTCCATCCGGACAAAGTGGTGCTGCATACCAAACCTTCCTTCCTGCCCAAGGTTGTCACGGCCTTCCACATCGGGCAGTCTATCACCTTGCCAACCTTCTTCCCGCCACCGCATCCCTCTAAAGAGGAAGAGCGGCTCCACCGTCTGGACCCAAAACGTGCGCTCTCATTCTACTTGGATCGCACACGCCAGTTTCGGGTGGATGACCAACTCTTTGTTGGTTACGTGGGCGCGAAGAAGGGAAAAGCGGTGCACAAGAGGACCATCTCTCGGTGGATCATCCTGTGTATCCAGGCATGCTACTCCTTGGCTAGGAGGGAGCCCCCGGTTGGACTGCGGGCTCATTCTACCCGAGCGACGGCGGCTACCACTGCCCTGGGCAGGGGTGTGCCCTTACAAGACATCTGTCAGGCAGCTACGTGGGCATCGCTGCACACGTTTGCAAGACACTACTGCCTGGACAGCCAAGTCCGGAGGGATGGCTTCTTTGGCCGTTCCGTCCTCCAGGACTTTCTGGTGTGATTATTGGTTCGCAGACCCACCACCGGGGTTGGTATTGCTGGGGTATCTATTCTAAGGTAAGGAATCTAATACTAACGTGTCTCTTTCAGATGCACAAGTTACTACTTGTGTAACGATATATCTGTAAGAGACATTAGTTAGTATTAGATTCCTTACCGACCCACCCATCCTCCCCGTTCTGCAAACCAATATCTAGGGTTAGGGTTGTCCCCTTTCAGGGCCCTAGTTTCAATGGCACCAGTGTTGGTTTTTAACATGGCTCTGCGTTTCTGGCGCGTAAAAGCTGTGCCTAAGAACTGACGTCAGCACGTGGAGGCGGCGTCTAAGTACTCCGACGACGTCATCACGGCGCCGACGACGGACGCGGAGCCGCAGACGACGCCTACCGACGCGCAAGGGTACTGCTACGCAAAAATTTCCGGATCCTGTCTGACACCTGGGGAATATTCTAAGGTAAGGAATCTAATACTAACTAATGTCTCTTACAGATATATCGTTACACAAGTAGTAACTTGTGCATTAACTTAATCTGTAAAGAGAATCAGATCAACTGCCCACTAACAATTGTTAAATATCCTAAATTAGTATGGTATAAGTGTATACAGTGGTTTTTCCATAAACGGCAGGCATTTTATAGATGCTATTCTATCCCCGCAATTAACTCCTCAACTCAGTTATCTGGTCCTATCTTACTATCCGGGATCAGGGATTCGTCTGTAATTACACAAAAATGTGCCAAGGCAGGCTTTGGGAAAATCTCAGATTTTTTAAGGAATGATAGATGGCTGAATATAGCTGAAATTTCTCATTTAATTCCAAATGACTTCCTTTTGCTTGGGTCATATAACATTTTTAGTAAGTTTCTGAGTAAACTTGATTTGGTCCAGATCGTCGAACAGAAATGCTTAGTATATGATCTATTAGAAGATATAGCATTTAAGAAACCTGGGGAATGGAAAAAGCGTTTAGCCTCTATCAAGGGTATCGATCTGGAGGGGAAAGCCATAACGAAATGGGGAAAACAGGAGGAGATAGAAATAACACCAAGTATGTGGTCAGTAGTTAATAATCTCAGCTTTAGTACGTTAAAGGGGGCTATTTGGCGAAGGATGTTAATTTTTAGTAAATGGCTACTTTATAGAACTCCACTTATTCTATCTAAGGTTTACCCCAACCAATCTGGGAAGTGTTTTCGTTGCCTTCACCATCCTTCAGCCAATGGGACACATATTATATTACAATGCCCCTTGATCCAGAGGTTCTGGAATGAAATTTTTCACTATTTGGAAGCCGAATGCTTATCTTATCTTATCTTAAGTGCAATTTGTAGAGCGTGCTGACACCGTAGGCTTCCTGGCGCTTTGAAGCCAAATGCTTCATTACAATAGGTTTGAATACTCCGTTGATAGTGTTTGGCTATGACCCAGACCTTCTTTTTTCAGACAAGATGATCAAATTATTATATATTGCAATGGCTGTCGCCTAATCACTTTTGCTTCAGAGATGGCGATCGGATCTTATATCATCTAAAAATGAATGGGTCCGGAAAATGAAGCAGGTTAAAAAAAGTAAACAAGCCTATGCACTGCGAATTGGCGGACTTAAGAAGTTTGAGAGGGTTTGGGCAGCCTATTTTGATTAGGATCTCAAAATCTAGCTTATATTTCAGGAGGTATTCTCAGCAGGTTCGACTCCTATGTATTGTAATATCAGCATTTTAATTTATTATACAACATATCATATTTTCTTGTAACATAGCTATATTAATTAATACAGGATGAATTAGTATTTAAGCCATACTTGCTGATTTCCCTGTATACGCTTAAGGTTTCTAAGGTCTAATCAATTGTGTAGTTTGTGTTAATTATTGGCAGTGGATGCTGTTCCAAGATATTATGCATTACATTTTTTGAATACTGGCTTAAATGTTTATATTGTCTATCTTTTAGTGATTTTAGAATTTACTGTTTTCCGGCAAATCGGTGCTATTTAACAATTCCGTATCATTTGACATATTTAATGCATTTTATGGATGTATGTATGGATAAAAAACTTCTTGTTATATGGATTTCAATAAAGAAAAATTTTAAAAAGACTTTTCTCATGCCATTCGAGCCTTTGCACAGCTGCCAGGTTATTCTCACTTTGAGGACAGTCTTCCTGTTGGCAGTGACTTTATCTTGTAGGGTTGGTGAACTTCATTCCCTTTCGGTTTGACCACCATTGATGCCGTTCTACCCGTATAAATTGGTTCTTCATGTCTGCTAACGGTTTCTACCATAAGTAGTATCTGCTTTTGACCTGGGCCAGTTTTTCTTTTGTCCTCCTCATCCTACTAAGCAAGAGGAGTGGTTCATAGACTGGACTCCAGGCATGCAGTATCCTTTTAGATCGATTGCACTCAATTGGATAGAGTGAATGATCAAATCTTATGCACTTCACTACAGCCAGGAGTGGCAAGGCACTGAGAAATGCACCATTTCACTTTTGGTTATTTTCTGTATCAAGATCTTCTATGTATTGGCCAAGAAAGATCCCCCAGAGAGTACTCGCGCCCACCTCACTATGGCCTTGCTGCTTCCATGGTTCTCACCAGAAGCATTCAAGTGGCTAAAATTGCTAGGCTTCCATGATGTTAACTTACATACATTTGAGAAACATTGCTTCTTGACAGCCCAAGCACGGAGTGGTTAACATTGTTAACAGGCTGTACTCAGTCCCACCTCCTGGAGAGTATTGCTTTAGAATTCACTAACAAGCTGAGAGATCTGTTGTGAGAAGTATCCATCGCAAGAAACCCTCAGTAACAGAATATCTGGTGGACATATAACCTTTCCGCAGATTCCTCCCAAGTTATTAAACATATCAAATACTGTATATTTGCTGTGGTTGGTGCTCTCTCGATTCTTCTCCGCATGCCTGGATGAGGTTCGGGAAATGCACTATGAATTGAAGCTGGCATGCTGGTCTGTGTCCTGTGTACTCCGTCACCAGATTCAAGCTAGCCTGGCTGAGGAGGGGTGAAACCCCGAAACCGGTACTAGGATGCTTGTTTCTAATCCAGGGAGGACCTAGCCTGGTAGTTCGGGCTCGACTGCTCTCATGGGTAACAGGGTCAAGACTGATTTGCATATGGCTGTGTCTAAACTGGAATGGCGTGGCGTGCAAAAAAGCGATGAATTTAACCTAGATCTGTGACTGGGGGGAATGATTGATTCAGCATTCCGTCCATCATGTGTTCTTTTTTGCAACTGTTAACTCTGATATCATCATATCCGAGCAGACGGATTTGTGGCTGAGGCCACATGGTGACCCTGTAGGGCCCTTTGCTGGTGAAAATATTTCCAGATCAAGTATGGTACCTGAAGGATATTCATAAGGTGAGCATTCTGTGGAAGGATAATGTATTCACCAGAAATATTGTTACTGAAGTTAATTAACGTTTTCTTTTTGACATCTAAAAAATATGACCACCACAAAACGTTTGAACTCCTGACCGAAATAAGTATCAGAAGAAGGACAAGAATATTAAAGATAGTAATATTCCTTTCATGAGCATGGTGAAAAAGAGAAAAACATCAGGGGAATATTCAGACTCTTCATCATTGCCCATACCAATTTTGTAGAAGCTGCGGCCAAAACGTCTGTTGCCCTTTCCGAGCATTGCAGCCTCCGCTTAACCAACCTGGCTTTCCAGCAGACTATTTTGTTTTTCTTTAGTGCACAATAGAGTAGAAGCCTTTCATACCTGTTGGCACTGGTAGTCTAGCCTAGCTAGAGAACCGTGTCACTAATGACAACCATCCCAAAGACCGAAAAAACAGACCAACGGTCTCTCAGACATCAGTGTTGATGATAACAACAGCACAGTTTATGCAGGAACAGAAGAATGTTCAGGAGCAACCACTTTCTCTCATCACAAAATGCCTACGGATGACCTCATTCCTAAATCTGCTAGAAAATGGTCAGCAGATTACAAAGCGGAGAATGAAACGACAGTTATTAAGAACACAGGTAGCTCTAATTAATTTACAATTTGCTGATTTGTTTGGGTCAGATTCTGATTCTGTGTTTTTTCCTGAACCTCGTTGCCGCTGGAATGAAGGCTATCACAGTAAGTCATAAATCTCCTTTCTTACAGAGCATTTAGATGGCTGGCTTATAGCTGCAAAATCAGAGAGAAGGACGTTTTATAGCTGTTATTTCAAAGGCTGCTGATACCTTGGGTATAACTCTGCACACTCTCCCAGTTGATCCAGTACACTCCTGTCTGTCTCCCAACTACGGGCTCTCCTAGAGCAGAGGATAACTCACCTCAACAAGCGTAGTCCTTTGTGAAGACTAGTTTGTCTCTATCACAGCTTGTTACCTCTGTCAAAGTAGGGTTCCAGTTCGCTAGAAGCTCAGAACAGTTCACCAGAACCATCTTTGGCTAGAAGAAGCTCGAGATGGATAGACGTAATACCGGGCCGTGATCCTCCGCCTAGGCACATCACCACTCCATCAACCTGAATGGTGCCTCTTTGCATGTCAATTCTGTAACACGGATATTTAAATGAGTCAGTGCTAAATCTACATTTGGGCCCGCCTGCTTTTCCAGTTACTGAATCATCAGCCGTGTATGTCATTCGCTGTCTCGTATGCTTCTTCCCTATAATGTTGGACAAAGATTGGGTTGACGAGTTGAGTGAAACCAATGGGAAAAGCCTAAGTTCCAGCGGTTATACAATATGTAGGGTAATGAGAAATCTAACTTTTGATTTTCACTTTACACTGGGGGATCTGTATTTGTTATACTGACTCATCTCCATTGTTTCTGTGCCTAACAGGAAGAAGACGAATGTGCAGTCCTTGCTGGCTGCCTAGGACTGCTGCCATCCCCCGTGCAGACATTACAGCAGTTCACCAGTGCCTCCTGCCTTCACTGGGCCGTACCAGCATTTGACATAATAGCTCAGTGGTGCTCAGAAGTGGTTTCATTTGTTGACACGCATGCTGATCAAGTAAAGGTATGTGTAAACGTTTCAGTGAGCATTGCCACTGTTTTTCATGGCTTTTATTTGAAAATGACTCTAATCCTAATATTTTGCTTGTGTTCGCGTAGCAATGGCGTGTTGTTCTTAAGATATATTGGCAACTATATTTATTGTTGAGGTGTCCGTGACAAAACAATTTGGGGCTATTTTTCTTAGCTCTAGTAAAAGAGATCACTTTCAGTTGCAGTCTAGAATCATGAAAGGTACATGGCTCAGTTTGAATTATTCTTTAATTTTGTTAGGAAATGTGGAGCGCCATCTCTGCCTGTGGTAGTGATGTAAGCTTTACACATACTCAATATGCATTTACTGCGCTTGCCTTGATGCAGTTAGGGAGGCTGCATTCATCACTAGTTAGACCAGCTCCTTTTGCGGTAAGCGACAGACTTAATAGAAGAGCTGATGAGAAACTCAAGGACGTCTGAAGATGGGGGCCCCTTACAGAGCGATGTTTGAGGCCCATGACCTATACAAGGCACCCTATTTCAGTGGCAAAGAACGCCATTTACAAGCTTTGACAGTGCCAGTAGGTTCAGCTTTCAGTCAGTGACTGAATGCCTCACTCCTTGCACACTATGCACTCAGTATTTTATGCTCTTAGTATTTTAGGTAACTTTTGTTTAATACAGTAAACAACGTATAGCCTTGCAGTTCAGCTAACATTTTTGATACGTGTATAAGAGTTATAATTTAATTTCAACTTTACTGCAAAACGTCGGACATGACTATCGACAGCACACCATCAAAGTGTATAGTGAGGGAGTCTCACACAACTGCAAGCCCACTCATTCCCCTCATAAAATAGTAGCAAATCCCATAGGTCTGGCTTACACTCAAAATGGCTCTTTGAGTTTGACTGTGTTATTGCGGATGGCTGAATAGATGAATGCAAGAATGAGTCAAAAATGAGTGCAGAGATAAATGACTGCATGGACAGCTAACTACAGAATGATGAAACAGTCACAAAGATATGTAAAGTCTTCTGGGAGCTGCTTAATGATGGACTCAAAGGAAGTGATGACTGACCGGGAGTTCGTTGAATGGATGTTGATAAAAAGAACAAAATGAAAGCCATTCTGATGTATGGTGGTGTGCAGTGCATATTACAGCAGTCTAATAAACTGATTGTAATAAGAATTCTAAGCTGCCTACAGGAAGATGATCCCACAGTGGAGGCTCCTCTGCAATGGCGGAGGAGCGTCGCCCCACTGCCAGGCTCAGAGCCAGCATATGATGTTAGAACATTGTTTTATTTTTCATTTGCCGGCTCTGAGCCAGCGCTGTAGGGAGGGGCGGGTCCAAGGCATGGGAGAGGGGAGGAGGAGTGCTCTGTGCACTCCCTAAGTGCGCATATATGTGTTGGCCGGCCTTCTCAGACAGATTTATATGGCTCAAAATCGACCTGAAGGTATTGGAGCGCTTTACATGAAGACCAGTTACGTTACAAAAGGACACATTCATTTTTTTGGGGAGGCACTGGAAAATTTAGGGATTTGCCCAGAATCACAGGATGTGGAGTCGACCCCGTGGCTCGAACCTTGGTTTCCCAGCTCCAAAGTCGGCAGTCTAGCCGTGAGACCACATCCTCTCCCCACACATGCGCACTTAGGTTTCTCCAGCCCGGCTACATTGAACAACCAGGCTGGAGAAACCCCACAGACTCCCTGATCTGAGTAGAGCATCTTCCCAGTCCATTCAGGCCAATCCCTGCGCTGCTCTGCAACTCAGGGATTGGATGGGAGTCTGTCCCAGTGGCTCCTGGAACCAGGAAGAGGGCAGGAGACGGGTAAGTTCTTTTAAAAAATGTATATATTATTAATTAAAAGCCTCCGTGCTACCCCTCCCACGTTCCCTCCACCCGCCCGACCGCGACCAACCTTTGTTTGTGGCAGCCACCACTGCAGTAGTGTGTGCCTGCTGGACTGTGAGAGGTTTCGTGAGTTTGCCTGTTGGTCTGTGAAGAGTGTGATAGTGATTTCTGGTAGTGCTGAAATGGGTAGTGTATGAGGAATGTGTAGTATCTGAAAGAAACAGGTTAGTATTAGATTCCTTACCTTAGAATATCCCCAGGCGTCAGTCTGGATCCGGAAACTTTTGCGTAGCAGTACCCTTGCGCGTCGGTAGGCGTCGTCTGCAGGCGTCTCCTGCGGCTCCGCGTATGACGTCGCTGGAGTATATAGACGCCGCCTCTGCGCGCTGACGTCAGTTCTTCTTTTTTCCGCGCCAGTTAGCGCAGATCCGAAGAGCAGTACTCTGTCTTTGACCAAAGTTTTTTGAATCTTTCCTGTTACTCTTAAGGTGCCGGTAGGATGACCGGTTTTGAGAATTGTGACGGCTGTGACCGCACGATGTCGGTCACGGACCATCACCGCCTCTGCCTCCGGTGCCTGGGCCCGGACCACGACGTGGACGCCTGCGTCGATTGCCGGGCCTTGACGAATAAAGCTAGACGGGAGCGGTCCCGCAAGCTACTCGAGCTCCGGGTGTCGGCCCCGCGTCGAGAGCGGTCCCGGTCCGGACGGAGGTCTAGGGAGCGATCGAGGGAGCGGTCACCATTCCTCTAGTTCCTCAGGAAGGAAGCACAAGAAGTCGGGGCGTCGTCATCGTACCCCCGACTCCCCTTGACGCTCGCGCGATGCGGCCGGGGGTTCGGGTGGCCCCATCCCCGCGGCTCCGCGTGAGTCGCCGACGCGGCCTGCTCCATACCCTGCGGTCCCTGGGCAGGGCGCGTCGCCCGAGGAGATAGAGGCGTTCCTCATGGCCATGAGGGCACTGTCTCCTCCAACGGGGCCTACGGCGCCTGCGGGCCCGGTGGTCCCGTCCGGGGGTCCTAGCGGTTCGGGTGCTCCTGCCTCGACGCCGTCGGGTGCTCCGGCCCCGACGTCGCCGACGGCTCCGTGAGTTTGCCTGTTGGTCTGTGAAGAGTGTGATAGTGATTTCTGGTAGTGCTGAAATGGGTAGTGTATGAGGAATGTGTAGTTTCAGGCTGTTACTCTGTGAGGGTTAGGAATGTTGTTGATAGGGTGTAATTACTAGTCTGGAAGGGATGTGAAAGTGCATCCATGTACTAGTACTCTGTGAGTCATCTCGGTGCTTCTGGTTGTGTGTGACTGCTAGTTTGTGACGGGTGTGAGACTTCTGTTGGTATTTAGAGTGTTTTCCGTTTTTGCACCATAAGCGCTATTTGTGAATAGCGCTTCAACAAATATTGCTAAACTGGGTCCTCTTCTCTGCTTCATAGCCTTGATGGGTTACTTTCCCCAATGAGACTACCCAAGATCTGTATTCAGAGGGGACATTAATGACCCAAGCTGTCCATTTACTTACTTTTGAGAACCTTTACTTGGTAACCGCTGGACTCCGCACTCATGGATTGCTTACCCCTACATCATCTGCACTACCAGTTGTGCCTATTGGTGTCAGCTTATGAGCAGGTACACACCTATAGCACTGGACCCTCATAGTAGAGAGGCTGAGTAGTCCAAGGATTACTATGGTTGGTGGTGTGGGCTAGAAACTCATCTCTCTACACAGTGCAAAATAACACTTAACAATTTATTTTCCAATCCGTGCTTTTATTTAAAAACAAATATAAATACTTCAATCCAAATACTAAATATAACATTTAAAATGTACACAATGGAAATTAGACCTATCTAGTGTCAGAGATAAGGCATACCTGTACACATGACTACTGAAATTTGCACACACGTATTCAGAAAAACAAGCGAAAATGCAATATTTCTATGCTTGACAGATTTACCCAAATCTAAAGCCAACCGCACCACAGTTTTCCATTAATTGTATACGTTTCTTCATACATTGTTTTGGATGAGAACACGTGACAGAAACCGAAATTCTGATTAGTTGGTGTCCAGCTTTCTCCAAGAAGAATAAAAAAAGGACCTTGAAAAAGATAAATTAAATGTAAACTTCCAGACGGTGAGCTAATCATTTACGTCCTGTGGCATTGCCAAATTTGAGGATGAGGCTAAAATGGCAGTAGCGAGCATGCTATGTATAACACGTGCACAGTTGAAAAAGCGAAATTGCAGTAGTTGAATCAGCTATTACAGTGATTTTCAAATACATTTTCATGCAGCTCTACCAACCACCCCTGTGCTAGGGATCTGTGCAAAATGGTGTCTCATTGTTCAAAAACAGTGTAGAGTCCTTTCCTAATGTGTTTATTACTGAGTTCACAATGTTTAAATACTATCTATTGTATTTATCACACGGTGACACCATGTACTTCCCCTTACTCCTGTATTTCACACAGAGTCTCTGTTAACAATGAGTGTATTACTTATGAGCAGTGGAGGTATGTCATAGAGAGGCTAACTCAACTGCTGTCCAATCAAATACCCATAAAGGAGAATGCCAACAAATAGAAGGTGACATATCCCTGTGGCCAGCTTACCCAAACTGAGTGCCAAATGTACTCTTTAAGCATTTGATGCTCAGTCTCAAGGCAGGGCAGTCCAAGGCGTATTCAGTAAGGTGATATATGGTAAAAACCTAGACTCTGCTTAGTCCACAATGGCTCTTAATAAATCCATGTCCAGTCACTTGTTGTACTTTTAAATGGAAATTGTACATTAATTCACTGGCAAATAAATGCTAAACATAATAATAGAATGTGCGTAATGAAAACCAGTCCTCTACAGGTCCTCCTTAACTTTTGTGTAATTGTGTAAGAATGTCACCTAGTGTTACACAATGTATAATCTCTTCCTATGGGTTTGTCACAGGGTAAAATCTCTTTGTGTTCCCTTCCTCATTGAATTCGCAATGTAAAATGTCTTCAGATTCTATTTGTCAGACAATTTGCAATGAAAAACCCATACTGTTGTATTTGTTAGACAGCTCATAACGTAAACCCACTTTCTATTGTGTTTGTCAAAGTATTCACAGTGTGAAACTGCTGCCTACTTCATTTGAAACAGGTCCATATGAAGTATGAGTCTATGAATCTGGAGCAAAGAAACAACTCTATGGGCAGGATAACACAACTGTTGTCTAAGCAGATGCCAATAAATATAACTCAGGGACAGAGCAAAAGCCCCTGTCCCTTTACTGTTTCTGTGATAACTTGCACTCTGGTGGACAGCTAGAGTTGCCCTTTAGTCAAACCTTGTAAATCTAAAAACAATACACAGACAGACACTTCAGCGCCGGACTTTAAGTGAGGGTCCCGAACACAATTCTTCCGGCACTTGCCGCTGTTGAGTGCCACTGAGAACCAGATCTAAAACATTTTCAACAATAGGAAGGAACACCAGGAAATAAGTCCATGTTTAATTTTGATTCCATCATCCTCTTTATAGGTGATATGTAAAATACAAGTTAAAATCGAGCCAAAGTGTTTTGTTCCATGTTAGAAAGGAATTTCATCAGGGCTCAAAAGTAATGTTGTGTAGGAGTCATATATGCCGTTTGAAGGACAGTATCATCATATACCTGAAATAGACTGTAGTTATAGATTTCTTACCTTAGAATTACCCTGGAACCGTGTGGGGCCTGTCACTGCTCCATGTCGGTCATGGACCCTAACTCAGTGCGTCTTTGGTGCCCGGAGCATGACCATGACTTGAGGTCGTTCTCCGACTGCCGGGCTATGGCGTCAAAAGCTTTGATCCCGGTCCAGGTCTTGGTCGAGAGAAAGGTTCGAGCACTGTTCCGTCGAATCGAAGTCCTCTTTGTCAAATTCATTGAAGTCATGTAAGAGGCACTACAAGTAGCACAAGAAGTCAACGTGTACTTCGACTTCACCCCGCCTGTCTCATGATGCGGCAGAGGAACCTCGGTGTTCAAAGCCTTGCTCCACAGAACGTGTGCCTGGGTCGGCTCTGTGTTCTCCTCCCTTTCCAGGGCCAGGAGCGACCCCCGCCGAGCTCACAGAGTTTTACGACGCCATGTGTGCTGTGTTTGTGCGGTCTGACCCTGCTGGCGCGCCTTCAGGCCCTGTAGGCTCAGATAATGGAGAAGTGCCCATGGGTTCTGCGACTCAGGCCCCACCACCACAGCCTCCAAATTGCCAATTTCACGGGTCCGGACCGGCGCAGGTGGCACCTCCACTGCAAACTTCCCTGACGCCGCATCCAGCACCGAGGTCCTCAGCATCGCCGGCGCCCACCAGCGGCACCTTCCCAGTCCTCATACCGGATGACACGGAGCCGGTCGGGCATCCACCGAAGCATAGACCGGCGCCGATGGAGCTGTACGGCACCATGCTGTTCAACCTGCCCTTTTCTGAAAGGTTAGGGATGGATGAAGAGGATTGGGAGGGGAGGAGTATACCTTAGAAATCCAGTAATCATAAGAGATGGACTGGTATGAGGAACTGGGTGATGCCAGTGGTTTGGACTCGTCCCCAGACCCTGGCATGCTGTCACCAACTACCCTGGCTACGAAGGAGGGGGGCATAATTTGCCATGTTGGTCAGTAGGGCTGTGGAGATCCTGGACCTACAGCTCCCTATGGTGACAGTCAAGACTAAGGTCTTGACAGAGGTCCTGCAGCCTAGGGTCTCCAGTTCAGAATCCTTGTTGCCTTTTAATGAGGCCTTGACGGACGTCCTCCTGGTTTACCTGCTCAAAACCCAGCAAAGGGGCTCCTGTGAATTGGACGATTGCCCGCCACCATCGCCCTGCCCCGATGGCGACCCACTTTTCCTCACCTCTGTTAGATCTGGGGGTCTCTAGTTGGCAATGGTATTCACCTTTGGCCAAATACGGATCCTTCCTTCTAAGTCAGGATAAGGGGATTACACTCCTTAATAACCCCTGCTCACCCCCTTGGTAGCTTGGCACGAGCAGACAGGCTTATCTTAAGGGCAGTGTGTTAAGCATTTGTGAATATACACAGTAATACAGTGAAAACACTACAGATGGACACAACACATGTTTTATAAAAATAAGTATTCTTTATATAGACTTAACACAAGACCACAAACAACAAAAATCCACAATACTATACTTAAAGATGACATAAAGATGGTAAAAGTTGCTGATAGATGCGACAAAGTTCTCAACAAAGTACCTGGATGCGTAACGCAAAGTGAACATAAGGCTTGCAAAAGGAGAGATGCGTCGGTTCCGTGATCCGGGGGAAATGATGCGTCGTGCCTCAATGCTTGCGCAGAGAAGGGGATGCGTCCTTATCCTTACCGGTGCGGAGGTGATGCATAGATTCTCGGCCTGCGGGCCCGTTGCGATGCGCAAGATGGCGCCTTGATGTGATGTGATGATCCCGTTGCGATGCGAGAAGATGGCGCCCTTGATGCGACGATGCGATGACACTGCGATGACGATGTGTAGGCTCCCTGGCAGCCTTGCGACGACTCTGTACTTTGGAACCGCAACAGGCCCTGCGACACGCTTCTCCGGTGATGCGATGGGGACTCTCTCAATGGCGTCACGCTTCTCCGGTGATGCGACAGCAGGCAGCTTTGATGAACCCACGCTTCCAGGGAGATGCGGCGAAGGCTCGCTTCTCCGGTGATGCGATGATTTCAGCTGCGGCGGCGACACGCTTCCTCTCGATGCGTCGCGCTTCCAGCTCCCAGCGACACGCAAATGTCTGTAGTTAGAATTCCAAGCAAGGAAATTCAGAGGGGAGCTGGAGATTGAAGTCTTTTGTCCCTGAGACTTCAGCAGGAGGCAAGCACAGTTCAAGCCCTTGGAGAATAGTCTGTAGATAATGAAAGTCCTTAAAAAGTTCCTTCTCCTTTTCCTTGGCAATGAAGCAACCGCTGCAGGCCAACCCAGCAAACAGCACACTGGCAGAGGGGCAGTCAAACTCCTGCAGCTTCCTTGGTTCTTCTCCTTGGCAAAAGGTTTCTTGTTCCAGAAGTGATCTAATTTCTTTGGATCAGGGTCCCAATATTTATACCCCAAAATCCTTTTGTTCTCCTGCCTAGTCCAAACCAGTTCCTGAGCACTCTGTTTACATGACTCACTCCTTCCTTTCACTGTGCAAGGCAGAGACATCAGACGCGTCACTGGAGGTGGAGCCAGCACAGGGGAGGAAAGGTACAGCTCTGGAGCACTTTGTTGACATGATTCCTTCTCTCCTTTTATAGTGCAGGTCAGAGACATCAGACACACCACAGTAGGTGGAGCCAGCATTGTAGAGGGAAGGCCCAGCCCTATTCAGGTCTCAGGTGCAACTCCTCCCTCCCATCTAGATGCAGATCTCCCTATTCACCACTTGGGTGCCCCAGCCTGTCTCCTGAAATCCCCCAGCCCTGTCACTCACAAACCCAAACAAGGAATACACAACCTAGCAGAGGCAGGCCTGGACAGTTAGGCAAGAAAATACCTACTTTCTAAAAGTGTTTTTTTTTAAAACACAGAATGTTAAAAAAAAAACTTTACTAAAAGATGTATTTTATCATTCTGAGTTCAGGCATACTAAATTCGAATTTCTTCCATGTTCCCTGAGTCAGTTCGGATTATAAGAATGTCATAATTTAACTGCCCATTCTGGCCTATGGAGAACAGGTAGGCTTGCAATAGTAAAAAACGAAAATGGCTGTAATTCACTTTTAGGACATTCTATACACACCAGAGCATGTCCTACCTTATACTTACAATGCATCCTGCCCTTGGGCCTACCATAGGGCTGTCTGATATGAAGCAAAGGGAAGGTTTAGGGACTGGCAAGTGGGTGCACTTGGCCAAGTCGACATGGCAGTCAAAGACTGCACACAGGCCTTGCAATGGCAAACCTGAGACACACTTTACAAGCTGCTTCTGTGGGTGGCACAACCAGTGCTGCAAGCCCACCAGCAGCATTTGATTTACAAGCCCTGGGCACACATGGTGCACTGTACTAGGGTCTGACAAATACATCAAATAACCCAATCATGGAATCACCAATTAGTACATTAATTTAACATAGGGAGCACTGGCACTGAATAGCAGTGGCTCAGTGCCCAAAGCATATAACCAGCAAAAACATATCAAAACAGAGGAGGCAATCTGTCAAAATGGAAGGGAGACTCACACCAATGATGCCAGGTCTACAACCACCCGCCCCAACCCACAAAGCTTGGTGGTCCAAGCTTCCCGTGGCGCGTTCCCTTCCGCACCTCCAGACAGGGAATCCAAGAGACTGGAGAATTTTGGGAAGAACATTTTTTTTTCCGCAAGTTTTGCATTGTGGTCGGTGAACACAGCATGCTTTTTGGGCCGTTATTCCCATTCTATATGGGACACTGTTGCGCAAGTGCTGGCCAGGGTCTCGGAGGAGGATGGGCTCTACTTTCCCAAGCTATTTCCGACGGGAGAGACACAGCGAAGTTTGCCATCAGATGTGGCTTGGACACAACAGACTCGCTGGACTGAGCGATTTCCACGATGGTGGCTGTCCGTTGCCATGCCTGACTGAGAACGTCTGACTTCTTGAAGGATGTCCAAGCTAACCTCATGGACATGCCCTTTGATGGCTCCTGTCTCTTCATAGACAGGGCAGATGCTACACTTGATTGCTTCAAGGACTTGCGGGCCACTGCCAAGTCCTTGAGCCTCACCACAGCCTCCCGCCGGCATCAGCTTTTTGTTCCTTTCGTGGCTAAGGAAGGGGCTATCAACCGCACCAACCCGTTTCCAGCCAGAAGGCCAGACAAGCTCGGTAGCCTCTGCGGGCCGTGTACAGAGTTAACCATGAACCCGCGGTTTGTGAGGCCAGAGATCAACCCAGGCCACAACCTCCTCCTCCACCTCTAAACTCTAAACCTTCCTAGTTCGATCCTCCAGGATCATCTACAGCCAGTTAGTGGCAGAGTACGCCATCATCTCCACCACTGGCAAAACATCACGTCGGATAAGTGGGTGTTACAAATAGTCTGAAGGGGTTACTCACTTCCCTTCAAGACTACCCCTCCATCCATGCCTCCAGTATACGATCGGCTGATGGAAGATCACCTTGCCCTACTCCGCAAGAAAGTCAAGACTCTCTTGGCCAAGGGAGCTATAGAGAGGGTTCCCCAGCCAGAAGTGGGCTGTGGTTGTTATTCCCACTACTTTCAGGTCCAAAAGAAGGACAGAGGCCTTCGTCCTATCCTAGATCTCAGACCCCTCAACTACCTTCTCAAAAAGGAGAAGTTCAAGATGCTCACCATAGCTCAGGTCCTGTCTGCTTTGGACCCAGGAGACTGGATGGTAGCCTTGGACTTGGAAGATGACAATTATATATCCCCGTCCTGCATGCGCATCGTCGCTACCTGCAGTTTACGGTGGGCCATGAGCACTTTCAATTTGACGTGCTTCCCATCGACCTCACCAGCGCCCCTCGGGTGTTCACTAAGGTGATGGCAGTGGTCGCAACCCATCTGCGGGGATCAGGGGTTCCAGTCTTCCCCTATCTTGATGACTGGTTGTTGAAGGCGGACTCATCCCAAACGGTTGTCTCCCACCTCCAGACTACTGCGACCCTCCTGCATTTGCTGGGGTTCACTATCAACGTGCTGAAGTCACGCATGACCCGCTCTCAGGCGGAGCGGTTCTGGACATGGTGCAGTTTCTGGTCGACCCTCCTAACGGCAAGTCCAGGATATTCAGGCTATGATACCAGTGTTTAGGCCTCTATCCTGGATGTTGGTGAGAGTGACTCTGAGGCTGTTGGGCATCATGGCCTCCTGCATCCTGCTAGTGACCTATGCACGGTGGCACATGCGGTCTTTGCAGTTGGACCTAAAGTTCCAGTGGGCACAGCATCGAGGGAATCTTACCAACCTGGTTCAGATTTCAGAGGGCACTGCGGGAGACCTGCAGTGATGGCTAGTTCAAGGGCAGACCTCTGTTCCTTCCCTACCCAGATCTCCTGGTAGTGACAGATACATCCCTTCTGGGATGGGCTGGCCATCTGGGAGCAGTGGAGATCAGAGGACTCTGGTCTCCGGCGGAAGCCAGGCTTCATATCAATGTGTTGGAGCTTCGGGCAATCCGACTGCCACTAAAATCCTCTTTGCAGTCAATAAAGGGAAGGCTCTTAGAGGTGTTCATGGACAACACTACCGCCATGTGATACTGCAACAAACAGGACGGAGTGGGGTCATGCACTCCATGTCAAGAGGACCTGCGCATCTGGACTTGGCTGGAACATCAGGACATTTCCCTGGTGTTTCAACACCTTGCCAGTTCTCTGAACACCAGGGCCGACGAGCTCAGCTGAAGGTGTATTGTGGAACACGCACGGCATCTCCGTCTAGAGGTGGCACAAGGCCTCTTTCAGCGGTGGTAAAATCCTTGGTTAGATCTGTTCGCCTCCAAAGAGAATGCTCAGTGTCAGCAGTTTTGCGCGTTGGAGTTTCCATGGGGGCTCTCGCTAGGCGACGCTTTTCGCCATGAGTGGAGCTCAGGCCTCCTAGACGCCTTTCCCCCCACACCACTCTTTTCCAGAGTGCTCAAAAAGATCAGGAGCGACCAGGCACAAGTCATTCTTGTGGCTCTGGCCTGGGCACAAAGACTTTGGTATCCCGAGCTTCTAGACATGTGCATTGATCCTCCGTTTAGGATCTTCCGTCGCAGCAGCAGGGGGGTTCGCCACCCGAACCTGTCTACTCTGCCTCTTTGCGTTAAGATTGAGTGGCAACAGTAGGGGAGAGGAGTTAGCCTAACGGCTAAGGCGCGCGACCTCGGACATGGGGATCTGGGTTCGAGTCTCGGTAACGACGCCAAAAACTCCTGTGATTCTGGGCAAATCACTTAATCTCCCCGTGCCTAAAAATGAAAGTGTGTGTCCTCATGTAAAAAAAAACGTAACTTGTGCTATGTAAAGCGCTCTGATACCTGATTCGGTTCGGGTCTAGTTCGCGCTATGTAAAACTCTACCGAAAAATAAAAAACAGTTCACAGCTTTCGACCTCCTTCCTGAAATCTGTGAGGTAATTTTGCAACCAGACATCCCTCCATAAAATCGGTATATGCCTGGTGATGGAACAAATTTTGTAAATATTGTACAGGCCGGTCTGTTGACCCCCTGTCTGCTCCTTTATTTGAAGTCCTTCTGTTTTATACTTTTCGTGGCCCAGCAGGGCTCTGCTCTGGGCACCTTGAAGGGCTATCTTTCGTCCCTTTCTTCATTTCTTCGGCTGCCTTATCAGCCCTCTCTTTTCAGATTCCCTCTAGTGCAGAGATTCTTCAAGCGATTAACCCACTTATTTTCCCCTTCTCACTTTATTATGCCACAGTGGGACCTTAATTTGGTTCTTACCTTTCTGATGTGTGCACCGTTTGAGCCTCTGCAGTTGCTCACCATCAAAACAGCTTTTTTGGTGGCAATAACCTCTGCCAGGAAGTTAAGTGAACTGCAGGCACGGTCTTCACAACCTCCTTACCTTACGGTCTTTTCGGACAAAATGGTTCTCAACACAGGGGCATCTTTTATGCTTAAGGTGAAAACACCCTTTCCTATGGGCCAGTTGGTTACTCTAGCCACCTTCTATGCACCTCTGCGCCCTTCCAAGGTAGGGGAGCGTCTCCATTGTCTGGACCCCAAAAGAGCATTAATGTTCTCCCTTGATCGCACTAGAGAGTTTTGGGTGGATGACCAACTCTTTATAGGGTACGTGGGTGCAAAGAATGGGCGTGCTATAACCGCTTTGTTATCCTATGTATAAAGATCTGTTACGCCTTAGCGAAGAAAGATCCGCCTGAAGGGCTTAAAGAACATTCCACCAGGGCAAAGGCAGCCGCCACGGCTCTTGAGCGTGGTGTTCTTGTTTCTGATATTTGCCAAGAAGCCACTTGAGCATCACTGCACATGTTCGACAGACACTACTGCCTGGATTCCCAGGTTTGCAGAGACGACCTGTTCGGCTGCCCTGTTTTCCAGGATTTTCTTGGCTAAACCTTTCCGCAGTCCCTCCTCTGGGGATGGTATTGCTTGGGTATCTAATTAAAGGTAAGGAAGCTGCAGCTAGATGTCTCTATCAATGGACAAGTTACTTACCTTCGGTAACGCCTTATCTGGTAGAGTTATGATATAGCTGCAGATTCCTTACCGATCTGCCCATCCTCCCTGCACTGCGAAATTGTTTTTTAAGTGTCGGGGATGTTCCCCTTCAGGGCCCTAGCTGTTTATTATTAACACACCATGGTCAGTTACGTCATGGCTTTGCGCTTCTGGCATGGAAAGTCGTGAAAAGTACGAATGTCAGTGCGCCGGAGTGGCGGTTATATTGACAAAACGGATGGTACGAGAACGAACATGACGCTGGTGATGTTACACGGTGTCGACAAACGACTTCTACCATCGCTCAGGGGTACTTCTAAGAAACATTTTCGAGATCCAGCCTGATGCCTGGAAGTGCAAAGGTAAGGAATCTGCGGTTAGACCATGTCTACCAGAGTAGGCTTTACCGAAGGTAAGTAATTTGTCAGTTTCAGCCACTAGCCTACATTTTGGTGATGACTGAGGCTGGTGAGCCTCATGGCTTCCTGCATCCTGCTAGTGATACATGCCAAATGGCATATGCGGGCTCTGCAGTGGGAACTTAGTTACAGTGGGCACAGCATCAGGGGAATCTCTCCGACATGGTCCAGATCTCGGAGGGAACTACATGGGACCTGCAGTGGCGGCTAACGACCTGCGGTTTAGTCAGAGGCATACCCCTTTCCCTTCCCCACGCAGTCAGTAGTGACAGATGCATCCCTTCTGGAATGGGAAGGCTTCCGGAGTCTGGTTTAAGTGAAGCAACTTGCACTAATTCAGATTACCCTTATGGAGACTTTAGTGGGCTTAGACTACCATGGTAGCTGTGAAGAGCAGCATCAAGGCTTACTCCAAAAGGAGTGCTAAGCAGCTTGTTTTACCACAACTAATTATATAGTGTAGGTTAAACGAAAAAAGAACCACACAGTGTAGTTATAAAAACAGGTATATTTATTACACACACTCAGTAACACATTGGTATATCTCCTACCCGGAGATATCAACAAAATACACACAATGCTTCAATCGTAAACGGGTAAGTAAGCACAAATACACAGTGGTCTCCAGGAGGGGACCAAACCATATACTAAAGAAGTGGAATGCGAACTGCGAACAAAGTCAGGACTTGGACCAGGAGACACAGAAGAGCTGGGGACACAAGGAACCTCCCGAGTACCCAGAAACCACATGGAGGCTGTGTGCAGATTGGAAAAACAGCTCCAAGTCAATGGGAAAGTCACAGTTGCAGTTTTCTGGAAGAAGGATCCTTCCCAGTGGACCCTGAAGAAACACAGTGGAAGACAGAAGGTTGGAGAGTCACCCCACCCGTGGATAACCCTGAACCCAGGATACTTACACCAGGGAAGCCGGGTGCATAGTTGCGAAATGACGTCGGAATCTGCCATAGACCACAATGGAGGACTTCAAGTAAGATGCTGCTGGTGAAGAAGGTGAAAGAGTCCGGTGGAATCCAAGGGTGGATTCTTGAAGTGAAGAACCTGCAAGCAGAGGGGATAGAGTCTATGCTACTAAGATGTGACTAGGAGGCACGGAAGAGCAATGACCACCAATGACGGAAGATGCAGAAGTGATGACGGTGTTCGGTCGCTGCAGCTGTGACGACCAGGTGACGCTGTGAAAGACCAGGAGCTGTTCAAGAGCTGTCCCGCATCGGAAGTCTAGAGCCGGTGGTCGGTGTACGGCTGGAGCACCAACAAGCCTTGGGAACAGTAACAGACATGGTAAATAAAAAAGGAGCAACTTTGGGAACAGCAACGTCCAATGGACTCACCAATTGCAGGAGAGTCAGAGCAGGCCCCAAACAAGCAGGGGATCCCACTGAATCCCACTGAAGCTAAATAAGACCCTTCAGGGGACCCACAGGCCGAAGGCACAGGAGTCGCAAGAGGACCTCAAGCAGCTCACAAAAGACGCAAGCCCATGGTGCAGAGGATGCGGTGAGGACGAAGATCTTGGCAGGAAGAGAGGCTGGAGCCTCTTGATCTCTGGAGTACAGAGCCAGCAACCCTTGGCAATGGCAAGTCAAGGCAGTGCACAGGGGTTCTGTTCTAGCGGTTCTGCCGAGATTCCGCCGAGGATACTGGCCCCAAACTTGCTGAGCTGACAAGTCAGGCCTCGTGGGAGTTTCAGAACCACCACCTGTGTTTCTGAGCCTTTCAGAGTCTGTAGGACGTCAGGAGCAGCAGACCAGTCAGCTTTGTTTCTGTGCGTTCAGATGCAGGGGAGTGACTCCTTCAATCCAAGAGAGATTCCTTCAGGTGTCTTTGATGCCCACAGGCCTGGATAGGAACTGCAGAACAGCGAGACCAGGAGTAGCAGGAGTCTTCCTAGGTGCAGTCTCGGTTCAAGGCGAAGTCCAGAAAAGTCCAAGGTGCCCAGACAGTCTAAGTTCAAGTGATTTTGGGTTTGAATCGTGTCCCATGACAAATCTGAAGAACCAACCACAGGTAAGCCCCTAAGTATCCTAGGGAATCAGTTGGATTGATTCAAGGGTTCCTCCCAGAGGAGTGGCTGGACCGAGGGGAGGGTACTCCCATGTCCTTTGTCCAGTTTCGCGTCAGAGCGGGAGTCAAGGGCTCCCTGAACTGGCTCAAACTGGAGTATCTAAGGAGGTCACCAAATGTTCCCTTCTAAGCAGTCTGGTGGTGCTGGTCAGCACCCCACCCCAGCCCAATACACCAAGTCCTTTCTGGGAGGTGGTCATACCACATTGTGACAGGAAACCTATTGTTCTACCTTCCCCTGCTCGAGCTCAGCTCAGCAGCAGGAGGCAGAATTGTGTCTGGGGTCGGCAGCAACACTAGCTTGGTGAAAGACCCTGGAATGCTGTTACCAGTAGAACTGGGGGCTTCCTGGAGAAGCTCTCCAGTGCATGGATTAATACTTCCAGCACCTATAACGGTGTTGGGGTATGATTCTGAAATATTTGATACCAATTATGCCAAGGTTTGGCATAGCCAATATTTAGTTAGCCATCGCGTAATGACGCATGGCCACTATATGCATAAAAATGGCTGACCACACTTACAAAGCCTAGAGAATTCACTCGGGGTTTGTGTTGGGTGCCCTGCTCATGCAAGGCACCCTCACACTTCTAACCTAGCACCCTGCCTTCAGTATTGAAAGGCCTGCCTTAGTGGTGACTTATAGATTTTAAGTGCAGTGACCTCAGATATAAGGAAACTTATATCTGTTCTAAGTGGTGCTAGCAACTCACACAGGCTGCAATGCCAAGCCTGTAGTCACATTTTGAGTGGTCTCTCATGGCATAATGCATGCTGCAGCCCATGGGAGACCCCTGGTGTACCTATGCCCTGGGTACCTTAGTACCATATACTAGGGACTTACATGGGTACATCAGTATCCAATTGGGAAGGTAACACAGTACTCACGACTGTCAATGTTAGGTAGAAAGCACAGTGACTTGGGTCCTGATTAGCAGGATCCCAGTCATATTAGCATTAAAACAGAACAACACCAGCAGAAAGTGGGGATAACCATGAAAGCATATACTACTTTCCCACAGTGGCCAACTGGGAGAAATGGAGATCAGAGTCTAGTCTCCCAGAATCGGGACTCCACATCAACATGCTGGTACTCTGAGTGATCCAATTGGCATTGAATGCCTTTCTACCCTCCATTTAAGGAAGGCTTTTTCAAGTGTTCACAGACAACACCAGTGCCATGTGGTACTGCAACAGGGCAGAGTCTGGTCGTGAATACTTTGTCAAGATGCCCTGCTTCTCTGGACATGGCAGGAACAGGTCATATCTCTGGTGGTGCAACACCTGGCAGGTTCCCTGAACGCTAGGGTGGACGAACTCAGACATCAATGCCTATGTGATCACAAATGGTGTATCCATCCAGAGGTGGCACAAAGTCTCTTTCAGCAGTAGGTAGAGCCTTGATTAGATCTGTTCACCTCCGCAGAGAAAGAGCAATGTCAGCAGTTTCGCTCGTTGGAGTTTCCATGGCGGCTCTCACTCGAAGATGCTTTTAGGCTTGGGTGGAGCTCAGGCCTCCTGTACGCCTTTCCGCCCATACCACTCTTGCCCAGAGTTCTCAAGAAGATCAGAAACGACCAGACCCAAGTCATCCTTGTGGCTCTGGACTGGGCACAGAGAGACTGGTATCCAGAGCTTCTACAGGTGAGCATCTATCCTCCTATCAATCTATCCCTTCAGGAGGATCTTCTGTCGCAGTAGCAGGGAAGGGTCCTCCACCCAAACCTGTCAACTCTACGCCTTCTTGCGTGGAGATTGAGTGGCAGCAGTTGATTGCTTTCGACCTTTCTCCCATAGTCTGCTATGTTCTCACAGCCAGGCGTCCCTCCCCTAAGATGATCTATGTTTGTAATATATTGTACAGAGAAGTCTTTTGACCTTCTTTCTGCTTCACTTTCTGATATTTTGTTTTTTATTTTGTCCCTTGCCCAACAAGTCTCAACTCTAGGCACCTTGAAAGGGTACCTTACAACTTTATCTGCCCTCCTGAGGCTGCCAGACCAACCATCCCTTTTTAAATAACCCATTGTACATATATATTTTTAATGACCTTGTACCTGTGTTCCCTCCTGCCTTTTTCATTATGCCTCGTTGGGACCTAAATTTGGTTCTCACTTTTCAAAGTGTCCTCCTTTCAAGCCTCTGCATAATAGCCCCTTGTGGCTGCTCTCTATCAAAACAGCCTTCTTAGTGGCAATTACATCTGCCGAGAGGATGAGCGAGATGCAGGCTCTATCATGAAAACCCCCATTTCTGGCGATATTCCCTGACAAATTGGTGCTTTGCACTTGGGTCTCTTTCCTTCCGAAAGGGGTAATTGCATGTGATGTGGTGCTATCTCTTACCTTGCCCACTTTCCACGCTCCTCCACATTCCTCTAAAGAAGAGGTGACTCCACCACCTAGACCCAAAAAGAACGTTGTCGTCCTACCTTGACCGCACAAAAGATTTCCGGGTGGACAACCAACTCTTCGTGGGGTGTGTTGGAGCAAAGAAAGGTCTTGCGTTACAGAAGAGGACAATCTCCTGGTGGGTCATCCTCTGCATCAAAGTTTGGTATGCTCTAACCAAAAAGCAGCCTACTGAAGGCTTAAGTTCTTATTCCACCAGAGCTAAGCCTGCCACCACTTCTTTGCAACATGGAGTACCAGTCCTGGATATCTGTCAGGCAGCAACGTGGGCATCCCTGCACACGTTCACCAGACATTACTGCCTGGACACACAAGTCTGCAGGGATGTCCTTTTGGGCCGCTCAGTCCTGCAGGATTTCCTGGTATATTTTTGTCTGCAGTCCCTCCTCCGGAGATGGCATTGCTTGGGCATTTATACAAAGGTTAAGGAATTTACTGCTAGATATCTCGATCAGATGGACAAGTTACTTACCTTTGGTAACGCCTTATCTGGCAGAGATATGATCTAACTCCAGAGTCTTACCGACCCACCCATCCTCCCCGTGCGGTGGACACGTTTCTAGGGTCAGGGCAGTTCCTTTTCAGGGCTCTAGGTTTCTAAAAAAACACCAATGTCAGTACTCTTCATAGCTCTGCGATTCTGGCATGGAAAGTCATGAAAAGTAACTGACGTCAGTGTGCTGAGGTCGCGCCTTTATAGGTGACATGGATGTCACTTCCGGCACAGATGACGACGTCACACGGAGCCGCCCGGCATGCCAGGAGCGGAATTGCTGTAAGAAAAATCCTCTGAATCCAGTCAGACGCCTGAGAAATTCAAAGATAAGGAATCTGGGGCTAGATTATATCTCTACCAGATAAGCAGGGCCGGACTGGCTGTATCAGGCACTGGTCGTTTCCCCGGTGGGCCGCCAGGGTGGGAGCCGGTTTTGGACCCCTGGGGGACGTTTTTGTTACCGGGGCGGTTTTGCAGCATAGCTGCAATTTAGACCCCCTGTCACAAAAGCAGTTGAAGTGTTTTCCACGCCCACCCCCTCATTTGCCAGGTCTGGTTTGCATTCCCAGTCCAGCACTGCAGATAAGGCTTTACCGAAGATAAGTAACTTGTCTGTCACGCGTTTGATGCCAGACCATTTTTGGGGAGACCTCCTTAGCACTGCAATATTTTAGAATTTGTTACTGTAAAAAAAAGAGAGAGCAAGTTCCGGATCTGCACTGAAGGCACAGTATAAAAATGGATACAGACATTTCTGCCCTGGGAGGGTGCTATATGGCTTTAGTGACGTCACCAGACATCACCTCCGATGCCAATACAAAGCCAGCGCCACCTTCTGCTGTTGTACAGTATTGAAGATTTCAAATCAAGTCTGATGCCTGGGTTATTAAACAGGTAAAGTATCTGTGGGTAGGGTATCCACAACAAAAGATTGTTGCCTAAGTTTAGTAACTTTTTCTTTTAGCCCACGAGGAAAAATGCAAGCTATCTCATGATAGCTTGGTCCATCATATCAGATGCTACTCAGAAGTCTAGTAATAACAATGCTAGATGACCCTTACCTACTTCCCTTAAATGGCAGTTACCTACCACAGGCTGTTCACTACCAAAAAATGTATTGGTTTGTTTGTCCATTGTTTGCACTCTTAGGGCTGTATTACAGAAGTACCCCAAGGGTGCAACGGGCTGTTCGCCACCACTTTGCACGCATCGGAGGCACTTTGGTATTACAGAAGGGGCCGCAGATACTTGTGCGTCCCCTTCTGTAATATTGATCGTGCTGGTGCACATAAAGCATGAGTCATAAAGGGGTATGCCCTCGTAACTCATGGACCTGGGTCAGTATATAGGTATCAAAGTTGGGTGGTCTGAGTTATATATATATTTTGCAATTGCTCTGTATTGGTATATAATATATTCTACACACCACAGATATTATTCATGGTACATTCAGCACAATGAAATTGTAGTATGCAGTATTCAAGAATTGCATTTATTCCGTATTCATGCAGTACTTATATATTCAGATTGCATATCGTTATTCATACATTAACTGCAATATCTTCATGTAATTTCACAATCATTACACAATTGTTGCTCTCAGTGAAAATAGGAAAGAAGGGGGTGGTAAGTGAGTGAGGGACGTGGTAAAGGTGGTGTGACAGTGTTGCATCACAGTTTAATAAAAAACGCCTTTACAATTGAAGTACTTGTAATGTTCCCAAATTACATCACACATAGGATACTGGAAAATTAGTTCATTTATTCCTATTGCGTGTAGGGTATGGCGTAGTCGACGTTTCGACCCCAGGAATGCAGAAGGGTTATTCTTCCCTCATGTGGAGGTCTTCTTCAGGACATATAGGAGAGCCTAAAAAACAGGACAATGCCTATTATGAACTGTCGTGGTGTGCTGGCGTATAAAATGTAGGCTAACCTTCACGTTACCTACATGGTGTGAGGCGGACGTCATGTCTGGCGTCTCATCTTGGGCTGTGACTAGCTCCTGTGGATTCGGAAATCTGAAGTACATTAAGAAGCGAAGGGGGGAGGAGTAAGGCCAGGGAAGCTGATCTCTGAGTGAGTCCTGCTGGAGATACTAGTGTCCAACAACTTACTTGGGTCCGGCGTATTAAATACGGGAAAAGGGATTCTTCTTGAAGTAAGCTTCAAAACGTGCAGACCATCATTCTGAAAAGATCATTAAACAAAGAACACGAATAAATCGCTGTTCTACCTATAATGACTTAGCATAATTAAAAAACCCGGCTGCTCGTGAACTAAAAACTATATTGGGCAACTCGCAGTGAGGCTGTCAGGTCGGAGGGAACGCCTCACAATAGCCGAAGAAATGCTTGTTAACTTTGGGTAAATGGGCAGAGTGGGCGAGTGGAAAGCTGTTCTGCCATACATCATAGTTTGAAATAGTGCACGAATAGAAAGATTACAGTTCCTCCTAGAGTCACACAATTTTAAACTATATCGGGCGCCCATGCCGTCCCTATCTTATTGGTCCGAGTTAACATGAAGTGAGAGAAGTCTAGCCGTTCGATGGACAGAAAGGAAAATTACCTTCTCTTTCGTCAAATTACAGCAACCGGAGTGCCTCGGCTTGACCGTGATTGCGGCTCCTCGCGGTGCAGACGCTGAATGCTGAAGTAAAAGGGGCTCGGCGGTAGTGGCCAATCAGCTGCTTGCACTTGGAAAGGCCGTGACGGCTTGCTCGCGTGTGCCTACAATCAGAATTGTATAGGAAGCCCACTGCCAGGAACTCCCTACTGCTTTTTGACAGCAACCACCCTAAAGCACTAAAAGAAAGTTTACCCTTCAGCCAGTTTTTACGGGTTCAAAGGAACTGCTCCACGAAAACAGCTTTTAAAAAACATTCCAATGAGCTGAGCATGCAACTAGTGGCACGAAAATATCCACCCAAACTTGTTAAAAGGTCCATGAAAAGGGCGATGAACAACAATCGCGAAGCACTGTTGGAACCCAGACCTCCCAAGCCGGATCTGGACCGCCTCACTTTTGTTCATACCTTTGGTAGCCTCTCCAACAGCATACAAAGTGTTGTTAAAAAACACTGGCCAATACTGAACTCTGGACGCTTAACGCTTCCACGCCCCTTGGTTTCATTCAAGAGGGGTCCTAATCTGAAAGACAGACTAGTACACACCAGGCCACGTGAAGATCCACCAAGGGCGGTAGGAGCACTATGGAATCTCCCTCCTGTCCAGGGACATCATCCCTGTGGTAATTGCCAGGTCTGTGCACAGACAACGAAATCATTGGAAGTTGACATTGGCACTGCTAGACCATGGAAGCAAATTAAATTTACCAATTGCAATAGTGACCATGTGGTCTACCTCATCATCTGCCCCTGTGGCTATAAGTATGTGGGAATGACAACACGCAAGGTCCGCATACGGGTATCTGAGCACAAGAGTACCATCAGGTGTGCCAGACAAGCCACTAAGTTAACTGCCCACTTTCTGGAGGCGAAACACCTAGCCACGGAATTCAAATGGACTGTTTTGGAGCAACCCTTCATCCCCAAACACACAGCAGATGTGACCAAATACTTGCTGACGAAAGAACAAAGATGGGTACTGAAATTGGGGACTCACAAAGACGGATTGAACGATGACATTCCGTGGTCCGTTCTGTGAACCATTGCTAATTATCAGGTAGGATCTCAAGGCACCATATCATCGGCCTGAACACTCCCCCATCCGTCTATTTACATACTGGACATTGAGCAAACGGTTTTGAGAGGGTGTTTCGAGTGTTTATTCCAGAGGTGTGATTATCTGTTTGAGGCCCGTGTACTTACTTTCCATCCTGTGAGGAATGTAACTTATGGGGTTTAGTGACGTCACCTCATTGAATTTGTCCATCCTGACGCCACTGTATTTGTCCATCTTGACCACTATAGGGTCGTATGTTCTGGTCCTTTCCTTTTTTCAGGTGCTTTCCTGTTGTCCTATGTGTTCCAAATACTCAGGACATTGCATCTATAAAGACATATTCGTGAAAAGTCATATTCGTGACGACTCAAATGAATTTCCACAGCTATTCTGCATTTTGTGCATTATTTGATCAGGCGTCACGGTGGTTAACTGCTCACTTACAGCCTTAAGCCATCTATACATATTCACCACTGCCCCCCGTTTGGCCTTACTAACTTTCAGCCAGGTATTATATTCAGCGGTAATACTACAGAAACGCTGTGTTTTCTTTTCCTTAGCCTCGTTTTCCTTAAATAACCCCACCTAACTTCGCTAGCGCTTTGGTCTGTTTACACTCGCATTTCGTCGTGTGTCTCCGTTACCATGACTCCACACTACAGATCAACCAACGACTTGATTTGGCTCTCAGTCAGCATAGCCAATCAAATCGCGGGCCTCATCCACTCTCAGCCAATTGAGGGGGGCAGTGAAGGGCTCCACGTGACCACGCGACCAATGGTAGCGCGGCTTTTAAACAGGCGATCCTCGGTTGCTCGTTACCTCTCCAGACGGCCAGGACGCCGGCCCCGGAGTACCGACGGATAGGTAAGAGGGACCCTCCCTCCTTTTCTTTTCTCCACATCGTTACATCCTTGTAGTGGAGAGTATTCGCTCCCATATGGAACCTCGGCCCCGCCATTGCTGGGCACGATTTTACTTTTGATAAGATACTCATTCCATCTTGTTTCTGGCTATTGAGATCATGAAGTGTTTCGTCCTTGTTCTGTGCATACTGTGTGTTGATATGTGTTCCACATGTCTTTTAGAGCGGTGCTTCATCTTCCCCTGAGCCGCTGCCAGGTGGGGTGAGGCCAGTCCACCTTACAGATCGAGGTAAGGACTGGGGAACGTTCTGCTTATGAAATTTCTTACTGAATGTTTCTATATCGGGCCATATGTGCTTTAAATGCCCGTATTTCCACAATCTGAAGATGATGTTATGTTAGATCCACAGTGGTGGACTTTCTTGCCAGCCCAGAAGTAAACGATAGTTATACCCAACCTTTTCTCTTCCCACAGGGATTAACCCAGACTGTAAGGGCACCCGGAGCTTTCAGGTGACAATGTTCACTTTTCTGTTTTCCCGGTGCTTCCCTTCACTTTATGTATTTCACTTGGTGCAGTAGTTTAATTTCATTGTTGGTCTTGATGAATGCAAAGACACAAGAGTCCCTTATTTGCAGAAACTAGTTGACCATTTTTCACCTCAGGTCGTCTACATAATTAGACAGCCTTGGGTCACATTGATTTTTAACGTTGGTATGTCAGGCACACACCGAATAAACTTTTGTTAAGTGCCTTTTTTCAAACCAATTTTAACGCACTCCTTCTTTGGTTTTTTCACCCTTTCACCTTTTTCAACACTGCACACCCCAGTCCCATGTTTTTGGCCGCTCATTAACATCGAGTGGCATACCTCACTGTCATTGCCACCATCCACTTAGGAACCCCCTTACCACCGGGTTGACCTTTGTGTGTGGCACCGATTTTCTCAGACGGGTGGTACGGATAAAATCCCAAATGATGAAGGGCGGATCCGTATGGTGACTGATGGGTATTTCTCGCACTCTACTGAGAACTTCTGTGGCGTATCACTGTGGTTTCATGGTTGTGGTTGACCTGTTGTTATTTTTGGGCACTTTTTTTGAGACCCTCTGATACTTCTGTTGTTTATAGGTTCTTGGGGATTGTACTCAGAGCTTGGTCTTTAAACTCCCCTTAGGTCCCCCCCTACCGTAGTGTTTTTTGTTAACGTGAAGGTTAGCCTACATTTTATACGCCAGCACACCACGACAGTTCATAATAGGCATTGTCCTGTTTTTTAGGCTCTCCTATATGTCCTGATGAAGACCCCCACATGAGGGAAGAATAACCCTTCTGCATTCCTGGGGTCGAAACGTCGACTACCCCATACCCTACACGCAATAGGAATAAATGAACTAATTTTCCAGTATCCTATGTGTGATGTAATTTGGGAACATTACAACTACTTCAATTGTAAAGGCGTTTTTTATTAAACTGTGATGCAACACTGTCACACCACCTTTACCACGTCCCTCACTCACTTACCACCCCCTTCTTTCCTATTTTCACTGAGAGCAACAATTGTGTAATGATTGTGAAATTACATGAAGATATTGCAGTTAATGTATGAATAACGATATGCAATCTGAATATATAAGTACTGCATGAATACGGAATAAATGCAATTCTTGAATACTGCATACTACAATTTTATTGTGCTGAATGTACCATGAATAATATCTGTGGTGTGTAGAATATATTATATACCTGGTGCACATAAAGCGCCAGTGCTATCATCAGAGGGCGTTCCCTCATTTGCATGGGGGCAGGGACTCATGCAAATGAGGGAATCCCTTTTCCTCTGCACCCGCGCTGTATTACAGATGCAGCGCAGAGGCAACGAAGCTGTCAGGAGGCACACTGACAGTGCACCACTGTGAGTGTCCCCCCTGATGCCGGCCCTCTGGAGGCAGGGAAGGGGGTCCCATGGACCCCTCAATCCCAGACATCCCCTTGCAGGCAGGTGCAGTCACTCACTTCTGCCGCCTGGAAGGGGATCTCTACCCCCCCCCCTTAAAAGTGCAGACGGGTTGCCATCTGCACTGTGAAACACAAAGCAGCTTCAAAGCAGCCACTTTGTTTTTCACATGTATGCGCAGCGCGAGTTAGCGGCTGCCCTGGGGGCAGCGCATTTATCCTAATATAATGCATCTCCCTTCTCTGCACTAGGCGCACCTTTTAAAAGATGCACCCTGCGCAAACAAGAAAAATGCACTGTATGTATGATACAGCCCCTGGGGTACTTTGGTATGACAACAGGGGCCTGAGACCTTGTGATGCCCCATCTGTAACATCGATCTTTCCGGCGCAATGACCTCATGCAAATTATGGATTTATTTTGCTATTGCAACCATGCTTTTTTACAGATACTGGCACCATAGCAAAGAAACTGCCAGGAGGTGCACTGATTGTGTAACTCAAGGTGGCATACAGCCAATGCACCATCACTTCACCCCTGATGGTCATCCTTGGGAAGTTTTTTTTTGCAGGGGTCCTGTTGGGTTCCAGAGATTCCTCATGCAATATAGACTGCACACACATTCAGGGAACTCCTGCCCCCTCTTTGACATGAGACTGGTCCGCCTTTTGTAAAAAACAAGCATTTGCAATGCAATAGGTCTTGCATTTGTGAGAGTATAGCAATGCCTTTTATTTATCTGTTTTAATAATTAACACATAAATAAAAGGCAATGTCATTTACAATGACAATAGCTCACATTCTTGTAAATGTGAGACCTATTTCATTTCAAAGAAGCAACCGCCATTGTACCTGGCCTGTTCGGAAAGTGAAAGCATTCATGGTGTTCTGAATGTTGCCGGAAAGCATGTCGTGCCTGCATTAGGAGAAACTCAATAAAGAAAATAGTGCTTACAGACTAAATAATTCAGAAAAAGGGGTGGTGATGAACAGAGTGTCTGAATTAAGCAGACCACTCTTACCCAGTCCAAAGATCAGGGCTTGATCCATCACCGTTATTTAGCTCACTGCCCCATCCCAGCTCAGAACCTGGCTATATGCAAATTAGTCTGTCCCTGGCCCAGTGCATCATGGGAACAGGGCAGACCAAACTACCAAGCCAATTCTTCACCAGAAAGGAGACAAGCTTCCGGGGACCGGTTTCACCATTTCAGGCGTCGTCGGCCCGGCTTGCTTGAATCCTGATGGAGCAGTGAGCAAGGGACTCATGTCTGAGTATACCCTTCCACGCTTATGGTGGACAAAATGATTCAGAAAAGGGGGTGGTGATGAACAGAGTGTCTGAATTAAGCAGACCCTCTTACCCAGTCCAAAGATCAGGGCTTGATCCATCACCGTTATTTAGCTCACTGCCCCATCCCAGCTCAGAACCTGGCTATATGCAAATTAGTCTGTCCCTGGCCCAGTGCATCATGGGAACAGGGCAGACCAAACTACCAAGCCAATTCTTCACCAGAAAGGAGACAAGCTTCCGGGGACCGGTTTCTGCCATTTCAGGCGTCGTCGGCCCGGCTTGCTTGAATCCTGATGGAGCAGTGAGCAAGGGACTCATGTCTGAGTATACCCTTCCACGCTTATGGTGGACAAAATGATTCAGAAAAGGGGGTGGTGATGAACAGAGTGTCTGAATTAAGCAGACCACTCTTACCCAGTCCAAAGATCAGGGCTTGATCCATCACCGTTATTTAGCTCACTGCCCCATCCCAGCTCAGAACCCTAAGCGTGGAAGGGTATACTCAGATGTGAGTCCCTTGCTCATTGCACCATCAGGATTCAAGCAAGCCGGGCCGACGACGGCTGTAATGCCAGAACCCGGTCCCTGGAAGCTTGTTTCCTTCCCAGTGTAAGAATTGGCTTGGTAGTTTGGTTTGCCCTGTTCCCATCATGCACTGGGACAGGAACAGACTAATTTGCATATAGCCAGGTTCTGAACTGGGATGGTGCAGTGAGCTAAAAAACGGTGTTGGATCTAGCCCTGATCTCTTGACTGGGTGAGAGTATTCTGCTTAATTCAGAAACTCTGTCCATCACCACCCCTTGTTGTTAAATATTTTGTCCACCCTAAGCGTGGAAGGGTATACTCAGATGTGAGTCCCTTGTTCATTGCACCATCAGGATTCAAGCAAGCCGGGCCGACGACAGCTGTAATGCCAGAAACCGGTCCCTGGAAGCTTGTTTCCTTCCCAGTGTAAGAATTGGCTTGGTAGTTTGGTTTGCCCTGTTCCCATCATGCACTGGGACAGGAACAGACTAATTTGCATATAGCCAGGTTCTGAACTGGGATGGTGCAGTGAGCTAAAAAACGGTGTTGGATCTAGCCCTGATCTCTTGACTGGGTGAGAGTATTCTGCTTAATTCAGAAACTCTGTCCATCACCACCCCTTGTTGTTAAATACAGACTAAATAAGGCATACCGTGTGCCAACTGAAGTAAAAGGGCCAGTCCTTATGGGTGGTTACAATTCAGGCGCGGTGTGTCCATTGGGGCGTGGGGGCGTAGCCCGCAGCCACCCGCAGCTCCCTCGGCGTTTATCTGAACTTAGGTAAACAGATTTTACTTAAGTTCAAAGATGCGAGCCAAGGCGGGAGAACTGACAATCATGTCAGTCAGCATGACGTCAGACCGCCCACCCCCTTCAGAGTCTGAAGGGGTGAGCCGCTACTGCTCCTCCCTCCCTCAAGCATGCCGGCCAGGCCACCGTTAACACAAGGTACCCCAAAGGACTACGACAATGCTCAAATTCCATTTGGCAGCGGGCAGGTACTCACAAGCGCTTGGCAGCCGTTCGAAATATGTGTCTGCCCTGTCTGTCACCCTTACCAGAGCAGGGTTGCACAGACTGCGCACTGCACTGGTATAGTCTATTCAATCTTCCCAGAACAAGATGCTGATTTGTGTTTGACATTCCCATGTTTTTCCGCGGGGTCTACCTTCCCTCGTGACAGCGCTTTTGATGGCGGTTTCTGTACATTTGTGCCAACGCGCCTTGCCGAAAGGTGGAAGCACATTTTACTGTCGTGTCGATCTAGTTTGTTCCAAAAGCTTTTGTTTGTTTAGTGGACGTAATTCCTTTTTAATCCCGTGAGAAGAGAGAATCATTTAGAAGAATTCGGCCACGTTCTATTATTACCCATATTAAGTTTTTTTCACAGTTGATGCCCCCTGCAAGTTTCGAGCCAGAGTGTAAAGTGTTGTGTTTGTGGATACACGTGCCTAAAAGAATGTTTTTATTGTGCTTTACGAATCCATATGTAAAATGGATAGAAGCGCCAGCAGTGATTTAATAAAAAACATAAATATGCTTCCTGCAGGCCTGTATTTGTGTCTATTTATTGTTCCTGCCCATGCTAGCCGTCTTGGCCAGATAGCAAGCAGGGAGAAGAAGATAGGCCGCGTGACGCAGCAAGTTTACTGCCTACATCAGACTCAGTGAAAAGGACTGGGCAGGAAACAATGTTTTGAATTTTAATCGAGAATAAGCGGCAGAGCATTGGATGTTTAACAGTGGAATTATGTGTTAGTGTTTTAAAGTAGAGTCACTAGAGTGTTGCTTGTAGTATTTATTTAAACAATCAAGCTTCCTTAATTATTAAGTATTTTGTACATGATGAAGACGTATTACCTGGCTAATCACTCAGCAGTGACAGATGGCTTATGTTGGATGCGAATTGGATTGCGTTTGGAAGTGTAAACACTGGTTTGTGCTGAAAGCAGCCGCTTCCAAACGCTAGCAGTAGAATTCAAGCTAGTAATCAGGGTATAAACTAAAACTAGCGAAACATACCTTGTAACAAATTCAAATCCACGGATGGCACAGCGTGTAATTGTGTTATGCGTCATCATCTTTATACTAGGCATAAACTGAATAGTGAGCTAAGACAAACTTCATCTTTACATGCAATCATTGTAAGGCGAATCCACCTGGGAGACTCTTGTCTCTATGCATCTACTATGCTCCTACATAGCCTCCTCCCTCATCTGTCCATAGCCCCTCTCTCACATGCATTTCTTTTGTTTTGTAGTGCTGTGTAGTGTAGGATTTCAGAGCCATTTACATCTCATACACACACACATTATACAGAGACAATGTCATACGTGTGTAAATCATTGTATAGGGAATGTTACATAAAACAAACGTGGACTATATGGTGCAGGTGTCACATGTCAGCAATAATGGTAGGCAGTATAGTTTAAGACTGACTGTTTGGTCTGGAATAGCACAGACGTATAATTTAAAACCAGTTGTAACACCATGGTTGGGTTTACTATACAAATGCGCTCGCTGGCTGTGGTGCGTCACTTTTACGCCCACCACTTTCAAATGTCACCAGCCACCACTGGTTACAAATGAATACAAGGCAGTACTAAGGAGGGACTAACAAGACTATTAACAAATCAGAAGTCAGCATTTACAAAGGACAAAGACACAAGGCAATGAAACATGTGGGCAGAGAGTGGGGGCAGAGTTTCAAGTGCATACTTGAATGCAGCATGCCTCGCAGAGCAGCGCAGGCGCTATCCAGGCTGAACCTAAAAAAATACAAGCAGGGCTGCAGCCATGTTATTGCATGGCTGCCTCAGCAGAATATGAGGTTATCTTTAAGAGACTATTATTTTATAGATTCCTTACCTTAGAATTACCGCCAGGTGTCAGACTGGATCTGGAGAATTTTTTCCTCAGCGTTACCCCTGCGAGTCGGCAGGTGGCGTCAGTTGACTCCGTGTCCATCGTCGTGGTCGCCGGGATGACATCGCAGTGCCTCCTTAGAAGCCGCCCCCACGCGCTGACGTCAGTTCTTTCTTTTTCTGCACCAGCCTAGCGCAGATCCGCAGAGAGCTTAACCCCTAGTCACTTTTTGACTACACTTTATTATACTTTTGTTGACTTCTTTTTCAGATCTTCGACTCTTGGTGCGCGAGGGATGTCCCATCCTCGGATGGGCTTCCAGCCCTGTGAGGTCTGTCACAAACTGATGTCCGTGACGGACCCTCACCTCGTGTGCCTCTGGTGCCTTGAGCGCGACCACAACACAGTCCTGCTCCGACTGTCAGGCCATGATTCCGAAGTCTTTGCAGGAGCGGTCCTGAAAGCTTCTGTACGTCTGGCAGTTGGCTCCGCTTCACTCACGGTCTAGCTCGAGGGGAAGGTCTTGAGACCGGTCGCAGAGCCACCACACCTCGTTCAATTATTCGCACTTTTTCGGGTAAGCCGAAGCATAAGAAGAAGGCGAAGAAGCACTGTCGCTCTTCGCCTTCTCACCGTCGGTCAACTGACAAGATGCGGGACCCAGAGCATCATAACTCTAAGGCTCTGTCTCTGGTGCCTGACTCATGGAAGACTCAACGCCTCCCTCTATTTCCGGGAGTCGCAGCGTCTCCTGCCCAGCTTTGTATGTTCTACTAAGCCCTACATTAAATCTTTGGGCAGCCCGACTCCGCTGGTGTGTCTCTGGGCCCCGCAGAGTTGGTCGGGTCCTGGAAGTTCGATGCCTGCGGCTCTGGCCCTGGCGCCATGGAGGGCCCCCGTGGATCCGGGCCTGAATCCGGATCAGCATCGGTTGACATTACTCGACCTTCCCCAGTGATGACGCCGTTACCATCCTCATCCCTGAGATGGACCAACATCGAATCCGACGGGTACCTTTGTTCCCATGCTCATCCCAGATGTTCCCTATCAGCCTGAAGGTGGTGATGAGGACGGGGATTGTTCGCTGGAACCTTTGTCAGACCAGCTGGAAGAACCGAACTTGAGAGAGAAATTAGGCGACACCAGTGGTCTAGACACTTCCCCAGACCTTGGCATGCTTTCTCCCCCTACTGTGGCTACAGAGGAGGGTGCTTCCTATGCTGTGGTGGTGCAGATGGCAGCTGAAGCCTTGGGCTTAGAGCTCCCCACAGTGGAAGTCAGGACTAATCCCCTGATGGAGCTGCTTCAACCTGCGGCAACTTCCTCTGAACCCCTCTTGCTTTTCAATGAAGCCCTCACGGACGTCCCTCTGGGCACTTGGTCCAAGCCCAGTGCAGGGGCTCCTGTGGAACGGACGATTGCCCGGCCCGGGGCGATCCCATTTTATTCACCCAACACACTTTCCCCGAGAACATAGCGGTCCAAGCCTCTTCTTCCAAGACTCTTTCAGACCTGGAATCCAAGAAGCTGGATCATCTGGGGAAGCAAATGTTCTCTTCTTCCAACATGACATTGCGGTCCGTGAATACCGCGTACCTCTTGGACTGATACTCGCATACTACCTGAGATATGGTCTCGCAGGTGCTGCTCAGTGCCCGGAGGAGGCCCGGGCTGTTCTCTCCCAAGCCGTGACAGATGGGAGAGATGCAGAAAAAGTCATGATTCGCTGTGAACTGGACATTACCGACTCACTGGGCAGAATGATTGCCACGTCAGTAGCCATTTGGTGCTACGCCTGGTTGAGGATGTCTGGTTTTTTGGGGGATGTTCAAGCAACCTTGCATGGACAAGCTCTTTGATAGCAGTCGCCTTTTTGGTGACAAGGCAGACTCGGCGCTGGAGTGCTTTAAGGATTCTCGAGCTACGGCCAGATCCTTCCCATCCACCACAGTCAGTCTTCCACCCCTTTCGTGGATACTGAAGGGGCATCTTACCACATCTGGCCCAATTTAGCCACCGGTCCATGTCAGCTGCCCAGCCTCTGCGTGGCCGCTGACGTGGGACCCAGTGACATGGGTCTGGGAACCTCTCTCCCCCTGCTGCAGCCTCCAAACCCTCTAGTCTGACCTTTCAAGCCCATCAGCGGGCAGTGGGTGTCAGGATTCGCCATCACCTCCCCCCAGTGACTATCCATCACATCAGACAGAAGGGTTTTGCAGATCGTCCGAAGGGGCTACTCCCTCCCCTTCGAGACTACCCTTCCCTCCATGCTACCGTCTCCTGAACGTATGTCCGAGGATCATTTGGGGCTTCTCCGCCAGGAAGTTTCAGCTTTCTTGGCCAAGGGAGCTATCAAAAAGGTCCCTGCACCAGAAGTAGGTCATGCTTGCTATTTCCGCTACTTTCAGGTGCCCAAGAAAGACAAGGGCCTGGGTCCTATCCTAGATCTCAGAGCCCTCAACCGCTTCCTCCGGAAGAAGTTAAAAATTCTCATGTTGGCTCAGGTCTGCCTCGACCCTGGAGACCAGATGGTGGCGTTGGACTTGCAGGACGCCTACTTCCTTATCCCCATCCTGGCAGCCAACAGACATTACCTACGGTTTATGATAGGCCACAAGCACTTTCAGTTCACCGTGCTCCCCTTTGCCTTACCAATGCCCCTCGGGTGCTCCCCAGGGTGATAGCGGTGGTTGTAGTGAATCTGCACAGATCAGGGGTTCCAGTCTTCCCCTATCTCGACAACTGACTGTTGAAGGCGGGCTTGCCCCAGGCTGTCGTCCCCACCTCCAAACTACGGCGGACCTCCTGCATTCCCTGGGGTTCACTGTCAACGTGCCGAAGTCACACCTGACTCCCTCTCAGTCACTCCTTTTCATCAGGGCTGTTCTGGACACAGTGCAGTTTCTGGCCTATCCTCCTAAGCAGCGAGTCTGGGATATTCAAGCTATGAAACCAGTATTTCAGCTTTTTTTTTAGTAGGTAACAAGGACCCCCTGATAGGGATAGGACTCCTGGGTCAGGGAAAACAATTTTCATGTAGAGGTATATACCCAGGCAGACTTACAAAACAAGAGCAAATGGCTAAGTAGAAAAACAACTCACGCAAATTTTATAAAAATAGAAAAAAGTATAAAGAAGCAATGGACTGAAATGATCATCATTTCAGTCCATTGCTTCTTTATACTTTTTTCTATTTTTATAAAATTTGCGTGAGTTGTTTTTCTACTTAGCCATTTGCTCTTGTTTTGTAAGTCTGCCTGGGTATATACCTCTACATGAAAACCAGTATTTCAGCTTACATCCTGGATTTTGGTAAGAATGACCCTGAGGCTGCTGGGCCTCCTTCATCCTGCTGGTGGGTCATGCCAGATGGAATATGCGGGTTCTGCAGTGGGACCTGAAGTTCCAGTGGGTGCAACGAACTGCAGTCGGTGTTAGTGAACCAGGATTGGGTCAGAGGAAGATCCTTCTCCCTTCCCCAACCAGACCGTATGGTGGTGACCGAGGCATCACTTCTGGAATCGGGCAGCCACCTGGGGGAGACAGAAATCAAAGGAGTCTGATCTCCGGCAGAGTCCGGGCTCCATATCAATCTGTTGGAGTTCCAGGCAATTCGCCTTGCACTGAAGGCATTCCTTCTCTCCCTCAACGGGAAGGCAGTGTAGGTGTTCACAGACAACACCACCGTCATGTGGTAGTGCAACAAACAGGGGGTGGGGTTGTGGACCCTATGTCAAGAGGCTCTTTGCCTTTGGACACGGCTGAAACATCAGGGCATAACCCTAGTGGTTAAACACCTGGCAGCTTTCCTGAACGCCAGGGCAGACAAACTCGGCCGTCTCTGCCTGGTGGATCACGAACGGCGTCTTCACTCAGAGGTGGTCCAAGGTCTCTTTGAGCGGTGGGCGGGAGCCCTGGGTAGATCTGTTCACCACCGAAGAGAACGTGCAATGTCAGCAATTCTGCACGTTGGAATTTCCAAGGCGGCACTCACTCGGCGACGCTTTTTGTTGTGAGTGGAACTGCGACTTCATGTATACCTTTCCGCCTGTACCACTTATGCCCCGAGTGAGTGCTATAGAAAATCAAGCGTGACCAGGCCCAAGTCACCGGCCCAAGTGGCACCGGACTGGGCATGAAGAGTCTTGTACCCCTAGCTCCTGAGCATGGTTATCGATCCTCTGATCAGACAGCCCCTTTGGGGCGATCTTCTGTCGCAGCAGCAGGAAACTGTTCAGCACCCGAACCTGTCCAGCCTCCACCTCCTTGCCTGGAGATTGACGGTTACAGTAGACCGCTTTTGACCTTCCACCTGAAATTTGTAATATCATCTTGGCAGTCAGGCGTCCCTCCACTAAGTCAGTATACGCCTGTCAATGGAAAAAGTTTGTGGCATAGTGCACAGTAAAGGCTGTGGATCCCCTCTCTGCCCCTCTTTGTGGGGTTCTTTTGTTCCTTCTCTCTTTGGCCCAGCAGAGGTCTGCTCTGGGCACTCTTCAAGGCGATCTGGCAGCCATTTCTGTTTTTCTTCGGCTTCCAGATCAGCCCTCTTTGTTCAAGACCCCTATTGTAAGCAGATTCTTTAAAGGCATTATTAATCTCTTTCCTCCATCTCCTTTCATAATGCCTCAGTGAGACTTGAACCTTGTCTTGACTTACCTTATGTGCGCTCCCTTCTACCCTCTTAGGCTTTTCACTCTGATGACTGCTTTTCTTGTTACCATCACCTCTGCTTGCTTGCATAGTGAGTGAGCTTCAGGCTCTTTCTTCTAAGCTCCCTTTCTGCTCGGTGCATCCAGACAAAGTGGTGCTTCTAACGAGACCCTTGTTCCTACCTAAAGTTGTCACTCCTTTTCACATCGTACAGACTATCACTCTGCCCACCTTTTTCCTGCCTCCGCACCCTTCCAAGGAGGAGAGACTCCACCGTCTGGACCCGAAACGTGCGTCGTCTTTCTACCCTGATTGCACGAAGGATTTTACGATCAAAAATGTATTGGCTATGTGGGTGCCAATAAAGGTAGGGCTGTGCAAAAGCATACCAGCTCTAGATGGGTTGTCCTTTGTATAAAGATTTGTTACGCTTTACCTAAAAAGTAATCCAGTGGGACTACGAGCTCATTCCAGTGGAGCTACGGCAGAAACTACTGCTTTGTCACGTGGAGTCCCATTTATTGACATCTACCAGGCAGCCACGTGGGCTTCTATGCACACGTTCAGCAGACATTACTGCCTGTATAGTCCAGTCCGGAGGGATGTCTACTTTGCCCATTCTGTCCTCCAGGACTTTCTGGTGTGAACTTGGTGCGCAGTTTCTCTTCCGGGGTTGGTATTGCTGGGGTATCTATTCTAAGGTAAGGAATCTATAACTAATAGTCTCTTTCAGAGAAACAAGTTACTTAACTTCGGCAACGATGTATCTGTAAGAGACATATATTAGTTATAGGTTCCTTACCGACCCACCAATCTTCCCCGCTCTGCGAACTGACTTCTAGGTATAGGGACTCCCATGCAGGGCCCTAGTGTGGTGCACCAGTGGTCAGTGTCTTTCATGGCTCTGCGCTTCTGGCGTGGAAAGTCGTGTCAGAACTGATTTCAGCGCACAGGGGCGGCATCTAAGTAGGCACTGTGATGTCATCCCGGCGATCCCGACGCAGAATCAACCGACACCACCTACCGACGGACAGGGGTAACGCAGAGGAAAAAAATCTACGAATCCAGTCTGACACCTGGGGTAATTCTAAGGTAAGGCATCTATAACTAATATATGTATCTTACAGATACAGCGTTACCAAAGGTAAGTAACTTGTTCAAGTTGACAGAATCGGTGAGACAAGTATGCACATGTTCTTCAATTTAAGAAATTGGGTATTTGTCAGCATCATTCATGGTCATAAGTCATTTGGTTTGTTGTGAGTGAAAACCACATCTGCTGATCTTCTCTTTCATTCCAAAACTGGTATAAGGCTTTCTAAATTGAGTGTGACTAGAACATATGTAGAGTTACATAGCATTGAAAACTTCAGAATAATAGTGACTTTAAAAAGTAAAAAAAAAGATTTTGATGGACCTGGGCTATGTTGTGGGCTGGTGCACCTCTTCTTGCCCAGTGGTTAATTTGTGAAAAAATAAATGACAGGGCTCTCGTCAGGATGCAGCTTGCACGAGCCCATTTCTCCTATTAGCACTGCCTAAAACAGAACCAACTACTAACCATGAAAGTGGGGAAAGGGTGTGGTGTAATGGCCAGGGCTGCCCTCTTCGGGCTGGGGACCCAGCTTTGACTCTTAGCGTGGGCTCAACTATGACAATAACAAGAGGCGCTAAGGTTCTATATGACTCTAACAAGGGGCACTATTACACAAAAAAGTAAGAAAAGGGTGAGCATTGCTGGAAAACCACAGAATTAGCCTCTTAATCTGAAAACTGCAAATCACACTTCATCAGTTAGTTCATAATATTGAATTTTGTGGGAGCCACATAGGAAGCAAAATTAAAGGGCAGATAGTTTACCATGCATGCTCATGAATCTTCTGCTTGAAAGGATTGCAGTAAATGATTTTCAGGGTGAGCGTGGAGAACAATAGGTTAAGGCAAGGGGATTTTTGTGTAGAAAATATCTTCCCTTTGAAGTAAAAAGAAAACATTTCAGTTGAAAATGCACTTTTATGGTCGATTTTCAGATCAAAAATGTAACCTTGTTACAATTGCACGTACAGAAATAGCGATATATTTGATTACTCAAAAAGTCATTAATTCATTCAAAATGTAGGAGTGAGAATAGAGGATTAAACTTCCAACTTTTGTTAATGAGTATTTGTGAATTGGAACCCTAGTAAGTCAGTTGTCTGTTGATAACCACCATCTTATTCCTAAATGCGCTCTCTCCCCTCCTGGTGTCAAAAGACCTCTGAAGCAGCCGACAGGCAGCATAGCCACTATATAGAGGCAATAAATACTAAATAGATGAAGTGTCTTAATAGTTGTAAATCAATCAGTCTGCTAATCCAGAGCTATGTGTAACACAGACTGGAAACGCACCTGCAATCTAACTGAAAGGAGGAACATGGTTGGTCTTTTATGCACCCAGCCCTCTGCAGGCAGCCAACAAAGGTCAATACAAAAAAGAAACTAGGGCCTGATATAGAGTGGGTTAGAAATGCACAAGGATGGATGGTGGAGTAAATCCCACTAGTGAGTTTTCTGAATGTACACTTCCTCCAGGAATCCAAGAATGTTTTTTGGTTGTTTGTTTTTTTTAGCAGTTTTAGATAGAGCGAGCTCGACCCAAAGGTATTGGAGCGCTTTACATGAGCACCAGTTACATTACAAAAGGACACATTCTTTCTTGGTAGGCGGTAGGTACGGGGACATTAAATGATTTGAGGGTGAGTAAGTTGCCACCGTTGCTCATTGTGGGTTTGTACTACGCATGTGTAACTTGCGAATAACCTTTGAAGTATAGCACCAAGCCCCCAGCTGTGATTCCTGCCCTAAACCCCCCTCGTCTCCCTCCCTTACCCCTTCCCTCCCTCGGACTCCCCTCTGTACCTATTTGTAGGTGAGGCTGAGCGAGGCTGCTATCTCACGGGGTCTGGAGTGGGCTCAGACACTGCTGGACCTGGAACCCCTGGTTTAGGGTGATCAGCTGCTCCTGGGTGAAGCACGTCCACGCCTCCACTATTGTATTGTATTGCATTTATATAGCGCTTACTACCCCATACAAGGCGTCTAAGTGCTTTTTCAGTGAGTAGCACGCGACTCCGGAACCCATAAAGAATTAGTGGTGAATTATGAAAGTGATTTGAGTGATGCATATGTTAATCAGTTATTTGGATTGAGAAGGATAGTGGAGGGATAGAGAGGGGAAAATGTTTTCAATTTATATAGCGCCGGCTACCCCAGGTGGGGTGTTGAAGTGCTTTTTCAGCAAGAAAAACGCTACTCTCGGACCCATACAGTATTAATGCTGAATTAGTATAGTGAAATATGAAACTAATTTAACAAAAAGAGCACACTAGGTAGAGCGCAGGAAAACCACAGAGCTCACAAATCAATTGGCAAGAAAGAAACCAGTGAGGGACCTACAAAGCTGCAACTTGCGCCCTTCTAAAGTAACTTTCCACCTCCCTGGCTACCATTAACACACTGATGTCCATCAAAATATGCATTTACAGCATTTGCTGAAGGGGAGGCCCAATGCCACCAAAATATTCAGAAAGCACCACCCTTAAACATATTCTCGTTTGAAACGTTGCCAACCAAGGTGAGCCTTTCATCAGCACCGAAAGTGAAGCCCAAGGAAGTGAGGACTACAGCAGTCCAGATATGCAGAACTACACACAGAGACAGAGTAACTGTTTGAAGAAATAATGTACCTACAGCCAGTATTGGTGCCCAAAGTGCAAAGGGCATGCATCTCTGCCACCATCACTGCCCAGATACCCATGGCCATGGCAGTCATTGACCGCAGCGCCTCATAAAACACTTAACGCCAGGAAGTGTAACAAACATCTGCAAATTACTAGAAGGTGTTCAATGTCGCAAAGCATGGCCACTGGCCACCTCTGTGTCAGTGCCACCTCTGTGTCAGTGCCACTATTTACCACTCACGGCAGGAGCGCCAGACAGGCAAAGCTCAAGAGCCAAAAGAGGCATGAATGGCTGAACACACCCTGATGTACGGCAGCATGGCGTGCCCCTTTCGCAGACACTTAAGAGCCCGCAGTCAGCCGCCCTAGCCAGTGCGGTGGCCTACGTGTATTACGTGACAATCTTCATACTGCATAATCCTCGAAAGCCATCCATAAGAGAAGACTGTGGTCTCGCCTCGGTGACTTGTTGACTTGACTTATTTAGAATGCCTAGCGTATGAAGGATGGAGCTATCCTTCCATGCACATTAAAATGAGGTTCGGAGTCTCTGGGAGCCGCTTGTAGCAGTGCCTGCAGTTGCAGAGTACACACAAACAGATGTGTGTGCAGAAGGATAGCCCAGGGCCCAGGCGAAAGACGTACAGGTGTTCAATAAAAACCATGTGTGTGGCCTCGGGGGAGGGGGGGGGAGAAAGAGCCGTCACATCCCTCCCCCAGAGCTGGTTTGCATCCATTTCCTAATCCTCCGCAGGAAACCAATGAGGAGCAGGCGACAGGCAGCCCCATATTTACCATGGTTTCTGCAGCCCCCCACTCACCGTTTCTTGCAACCGCCTGCCTGCACCAACTCTTTAACTCAGGTGGTTCATCTTTTTTTTTTAAAAAGAATTATAAGTGCGCAAAAAGGACTCCATAAAAACGGAAAGAGGGGGCAGGATGGTTACATCTCCTGTGCAAGCCTCATGAGAACACTTTATTCTTAGGACTCTTTGCGTTATTCAAAGACCCAGGGAAGTGGCAGAACCCAGGAAGGGTTGGAGGGCGGGGTCAGCGACAAGGATAACAAACCGAGCACAGCGTTCAAAATCAGTACGCAATGCAGAAATAAGGAAAACAACAAGATGAAGACATGCAAGCAGCGTGCATGCTGCTGCTCGCTCCCAAGTCAATACTCTATGGGAGTTAACATTTTTAAAAAGGTGGGACATTCACCAAGCTTTAGCCATTTGGAGGCTACGATTTTTAAATGACTCAGAGAAAAGCCAATCCAAAGCGTGGGAGGAGTCAGACTCCCCAAAGTGCAGACAACAGATCATCCTGCAGCGCAAGCGCTGTAGGCTCGACCTAACAAAGCTGTGCTTTCACTCTGTCTTATACTAATATGCTCTCCTTGACACAGGCGTTGGCATCTGTACTGAGAATAGTGCTTTTAATGTAATGTGGAGCACTGTCCCGAGCTGCGCCAGGCGCACCAAGGTAAGGTTGAACTGTGCCTCAAACAGAGAAAATGTGCCTGATTATTATTTGGGCCCAGGTATTTTGAATTCATATCGCACCAGAACTGCATTTTCGATACAACTGGGTACAGGATTCTAAATCGACACTGCCAACAGATTGGGGCCAATATCTGAAAGAGGCTATTAGTTATAGATTCCTTACCTTAGAATTACTCCCAGGTGTCAGACTGGATCTGGAGAATTTTTCTTCAGCAGTACCCCTGCGCGTCAGTAGGTAGCGTTGGCCGACTCCGCGTTCCTCGTTGGCGTCGTGATCGCCGGAATGACGTTGCAGTATCTACTTAGACGCCGCACCTGCGCGCTGACGTCAGTTCTTTCTTTTTCCGCACTCGCCAGCGCAGATGCTGAGAGAGCAGTACCCTTAGTAATTTTTTGACTAGTCTTTTTGTTACTTTTTGTCAACATCTTTTTCGAGTCGTTTAACTGCTTGTACATGCAGTAATGTCACATCGGCAGACCGGCTTCAAGCCTTGTGACTCTTGTCACAAGCTGATGTCAGTCACGGATCCGCACCTCGTGTGCCTTTGGTGCCTGGAGCATGGCCACAACCCTAAGTCGTGCTCCAACTGTCGTGCCATGGACCCGAAGTGTTTGCTGGAGCGGTCCCGAAAGTTTCTGGTGGCACGGCAGTCAGCTCTGTGCCGCTCGAGGTTCCGGTCGAGAGGGAGGTCGCGGGTTCGGTCGCAGAGTTACCACCATCACTCCTCATCGTAGTCTTCGTTTTCTGGTAAGTCGAAGCTCAAGAAGAAGGCGAAGAAGCACCGTTGCTGCTGGCTTTCTCCTAGTCTGACGGCCGACGCGGGACGCGGAAGGTTGTCGTCCTTCGGCTCTCCCGCGGAGCCTACTGTGACGGCTCCGAGCTACCCTCTCTTCCTGGGGTCTGGAGCGTCACCTGCCCAGCTTTGTGCTTTTTACAAAGCCCTCCACTCCAACTTTGGGCAGCCCGACTCCGCTGGCGTGCCTTCGGGCCCTGCAGACTCGTCTGGGGCTCCTGGCCTTCGGTGCCGGTGACTCCAGCCTCAGCGTCGCAATGTCGACCCTGGCCTCCGCCTTGTCTTGTACACGAACCGAACCAGCGTCTACCGGTACTTTTGCACCACTGTTCTCCCCTGGCGTTCCCTGTTGCCCTGAGTGGCAGCCAGAGGAAGGTGAGGAAGACTGGGAGGGGTCTGTTGACCCTTTGGCAGACCAGCTGGAGGAGCCGGACTGGAGAGAGGAGTTGGGGGAATCCAGTGGTCTGGATACCTCCCCAGACCTTGGCATCCATTCTCCCCCTACCGTGGCCACGGAGGAGGGAGCCTCCTATGATGTGGTGTTGCGTGGGGCGGCTGAGGCCTTCGGCCTTGACCTTTCTATGGCGGCAGTCAGGACGAATCTCCTGAAGGAGGTACTGCAGCCGGTACCGGCCTCTTTGGAGCCCCTGCTGCAGTTCAATGAGGCCCTCACAGACATCCTTCTAGGGACTTGGTCCAGGCCTAGCACAGGGGCTGTGGATAGGATGACTGCCCAACGCCACCGCACGGACACGGGCGACCCAGTTTTCCTCTCCCAACACCCTACCCCCGAGAGCTTGGTGGTCCAAGCCTCAACATCCAAAGGCGCGTTCCCATCTGCTGAAAATGGAAGCATGAGCATGTTTTTCTCTTTCCCTTGCAGTCAAGTTTAATCAAAAGGATTAATTCCGATTTGGCAACACAAAGAATGATCATTGACGATTTGAATTGAAGAGAAAGTTCTTTACTGGCAACAGCCTCTTTATCAATTCATATGCTTAAAAAGGTCCATGTGTGTTGGAGAAATTGAACAGCTGACACGTGTTTCGCCCTTCGTGGCTATTTTAGAAAGGGCTTTCTCAAGGCAGAACCAGACAGCTCATGCTCTTCTACCAATCGAACCTCAGTGCTCAATACTGGCGCTCCCTTCGATAGGGAATTTAAGAAGCTGGACCTTTATGGGAAGAAGATGTTTTCTTCTGCCAGCTTAGGACTGCGGTCGGTGAACACCACATGTCTTTTGGGCCATTACACCCACTATGTGTGGGATATGGTTGCGCAAGTGCTGCCCCAGTGCCCGGAGGAGGCCCGGGCCTTACTCTCCCATGCAGTTGTTGAAGGGAGAGACGCTGCAAAGTTTACCATCCGCTGTTGGCTGGATACCACCGACTCACTAGGCAGGACGATTTCCACGTCGGTAGCCCTTAAACGCTACGCCTGGTTGAAGTCGACTCGGCGACGAGGCAGACAACGCACTGGAGCGCTTTAAGGATTCTCTTGCTACAGCCAGGTCCTTGGGCCTCTCCACCACCCACCCTGCACAGTCTGCTTTTCGCCCCTTTAGTGACTACGGAAGGGATGCCCCGCCACGTCAGGCCCAGAGACACAGGCCAGTGAAAGCTGTTCAGCCCCTGCGCGACCAGGGACTTAGGAACCAGCGCCTTGGTTCTGGGTGCCAGAGGACGGGCCAGTCCACCACAGCCTCCCCTGCAGTAGCCTCTAAAACTTCCTAGTCCGATCTTTCAGGGGCATCAATCGCCAGTGGGCTGCAGGATTTGCAATCACCTCCCCCACTGGCACACCATCACGTCGGACAGGTGGGTTTTGCAAATAGTCCGAAGGGGCTACTCCCTCCACTTTGAGACGACCCCTCTATCCATGCCACCAACACTCCATCGCATCTCGGATCACTTGGTCCTTCTCAGTCAGGAAGTTACGGTTCTCTAGGCAAAGGGAGCTATCGAGCGAGTCCCTGTCCCAGAAGTAGGCTGTGGTTGATATTTCCCCTACTTTCTGGTTCCCAAAAAGGACAAAGGCCTGTGTTCTATCTTGGATCCCAAGTATGTCAACCGATTCTTCCAGAAGGAGAAGTTCAAAACGTTGATATTAGCTTAGGTCCTGTCTGCCCACCATCATGGTGACTGGATGGTACCGTTGGACTTGCAGGACGCTTACTTCCACATTCCCTTCCTGCCAGCTCACAGAAATTATCCAAGGTTCACGGTAGGCCACAAGCATTTTCAGTTTACCATGCTCCCCTTCGGCCTTACCAGCACCCCTCTGGTGTTCACAAAAGTGATGGGGGTGGGGTGCGTGGCCAAGATGGTAACCTAGACATACGCGGCCTCTGGAGGCTCCTCTGCCTGATTATCCTCTCCCGGCCAAAACAGATGAAACTCACCCCATCTCCGCACCAAAACGTGCTGGGAGCCGGGGAACACATTGAGCCTGTAATACATAGCTTTAACAACGGCCCAGCAGCACCAGGAGGCAGATCCCGACCAGCAGCCTGCGCTGCAAAATGGCGGCTTGAGCACCTCCGCCTCGTGGTGACTCCAATCACATCCCACAGAGGGGATCTCATCGCCATGGCACACGTCCAGCGATCGCCCGACAGAGACGGTGAGCTGACTTGAGTGGGGCACGACTGGAGGTGAAAGTGGAAAGGAAGTCGAACGCAACGGGGGCCTGAGTGGAGCCCTTCCGACAGTGCGAGGCGTGACCACCAGGGAGCGGGCGGCGAGGCGAAAATCGAGCCCGGGGCTTCTGGGCCCAGGGAACCTCCAGTGACAGCCAGTCGTGATGGGCCCCTGCGCTACCTGCAAACCTTCCCCCCCCCCTACGGCACGCAGACAGGCCCCACAAGATCTCACGGCCGCACGATGTTGGGGAGGGAGAAGTGACGCAAGCACCTACCACCGTGGGAGCCCGGAGCGGACCGCCGGGGCCTTCCTGAGAAGGGCCGAGACATTGGGGATCTCAGCAAGTGCAGGCAGCACACCTGGACTGAGTGCAGCGCCGAGGGCTATTTCGAGGGCAGCAGACCGCCACCTGAGGGGGCCGCAGGAGGGCCCTCTAGCATCACTGGGAGGCCCGCGAGTGGAGTGGGCCAGTGCATATCCCCCGCCGACGAATCTACGAGCTGGGCCACACTCTGCGCGGGAGCGAAGGGGACTGAGGTGTGGGCCTACAAGTCCTGGGGGGCCAATAACTGACATCTGCTGGGCCTCCCCCCCTCTTTCTATCCACATCCGGTACCGGGCTGAATAAGGGACTGCTGTGCCATACTGCACCCCTCCACTAACAGTACAACCAACGGGGCCGCGTTCAGTGCTGCCACGGGGGCCGGATCCATGACCCTGCAACCGAGAGACGCACTCAGGGGGTCCACCGGGCCCTCACCCCTTCTCAGCCCAAAAGCAGACGAACCCTACGTGGTCTGTGAAGCAAAGGGGTCACTCTGTGAGCCACACGTGGAAGAGGTAATGAGGTGCCTGGTGATTACTACAGTAAGTTCTCTCGCCCCACCCACAGTGTACTTACTCCCCCTGGGCCCAGCAGCTCCCTGCAATACCTCTAAGAGCTTCCCAAGCACGAATACCGGGTGGACAGCGGTGGCATCCCGGGGTAGATAGTGGGCCCTCCAGTGACATCAACAGGCAATCAGTACTGGGGGCATAAGTGCACCGTGACCGCCCACGCCTGCCCCAAGTTTCGACACTAACCCCGGAGGTGCCCAAGACAGCACTATAACAACGACAAGGAAGGTTCTGCAAAAAAACACTGGGAGCGGGCGGTGGTTGCCTCCTCCCTCCTCTGCTGAGTCACAGAACCTGAGAAAAGAGACAGCCAATCTGTCGCCCCCACACAGCACTTCCTGGCCTGCACGGCCACCCTTGGCTGTCAGGACACGATTGTGGACCCTGTGTGGCCTAAGCATATCAGGGGTGAAGAAGCACGGCGCCACAGTATGGCCGACACGCGGAAAAAGGGTAAACGCACGCTTACAGACATGCTCCTTAAAGGCCCCTCCAAGGGGGACAGAGGGCTCCCCTCCCCTACAACGTCAAAGATGCAAATGGAACCGGGGGACAGAGAGGTGCCCATCACCAAGTCTTTCTTAGAAACATTGTTCAACTCCCTGCGAGAGGATTTTCATACGCTTAAACATGTGGTGGCAGGGGAAGTGAGAAATAAGCCGCGATGTGGTTGGCCTGGGCGAGCGAGTGGCGTCCCTCGATGACTCAAACCAGAGCAGAAGCGAGGAAGTCAAACATCTCCAACAAGAACTTCTTTGTCTTCGTGAGCAACAGGTAGACCTACAGGCGTACACAGAGGACTTAGAAAATAGGTCCAGATGCAATAATATCCAAGTCAGGGGAGTTCCATCCAAATAAGAAGGAGCGGACATCACCAAATATTTGCAAGGCATGTTCCGGGAGGTATTAGTAGAGCCCACAGACTTTGATATTCGAATCGACTGGGCACACAGAATAGGCCTGGCAAGGCGCGCACCTGCTCCTCCCGGATATTTTTGCTTTCTTACCGGACTTTCCCTTGAAAGAGCGAATCCTTTGAGAGGCACGTCGGTTAGCAACCTCTCCAATACCAGGGGCACCCAGTGGCACTGTTCCAAGATCTGTCGGCCATCACGCTCCAAAAAAGGAAAGCATTCAAGGTCACCACGACTTTTCTGAGAGATAAAGGGATACCGTATTCCTGGGGTCACCCCTTCCACCTGATTTTCTAATGAAATGGAACACTTCATCTACTGAGATCCCTTCAGGAGACCTGCACCCTTTTGGGAATCGAACACGAGACGTCGAACACCTCCCCAGCACATTCCCGGCAATCCTCGAGAGGGTGGTGGCAGCGAGTCGGCCGTAGGCACTCACCCATAGCTGAACTAAAACCGGGCCAGGACACCAATATTACAGAAACGAGCTGCAGCCCTTGATGCAGTGACAAGAGACACAGCTTTGTCTGAATGATTAGTTTGTGAGATGGGAACTTAATGGCATTACTACAACGCTTGTCCGGGAGGGGGGAGGGGGCGGGAGGCCGGGTGAATTGCTGCGGCTTCACGTTCACTAGGTAAAGACACCACGGGCCTGCGACACGGGTATCCAAGCTTGGGACTATGGTCATTTATTGGGGTGTTCTTGTTGGGGTTAGGGAGGGGGGCGGAGGGGTCCGGATCAAGGGTGCAGCAAATGTGGGGGTTTGGAGGGAGGAGTTGGGGGGTTTAGGGTTCTGGGAGGGGGAGGGGGAGGGAACCAGTGTGCCGGTGGGGGGGGGAAGCTCGTGCACGACACCACGATGGGGTAGTCCCCCCTAGAAACATGCGGTCTAATCCTCGACAGGCATATTGACAAGGGCCACTCTTAAGATTTTCACCCTAAACGCGAAGGAGCTTAACAATACCATTAAGAGACGGGCAGTCTTATCATATCTAGAGAACTCTGGTGCGCTATATGCCTGCTACAAAAAACACATCTCTTAACTAAAGACTGGCACCGGATGAGATCCCGAGCTTTCCCTCAGCAATTCTTTTCTTCTACCACTGACAAAAAAGCGGGGGTGGCAATTCTGTTTGCTAAACACTTCCACGGACAGGTGGGTATCAAGGCAGGGAAAATCAGGGGTAGGCTCCTAGCTTATAATAATAGGGTGGGCGACATGTCCATGATGGTGGGATCATTGTATGTCCACAATTCGGGTCAGGAACCTTTTCTTAAAGGCGCCTTTTCAGAGACCTTACGTTCCTAAGCACAATACTTATTCATAGGGGGGACCTCAACCTGGTCATGGATTGTGAGGCAGACAGATCTGGCCATCGCTTTGGTAATACCGGGGCGCTCTCACCTGATGGGAAGGAGTGGATGACTCAGAGGGGGTTGGTGGACTTTTGGCAGGTCATGCACCCTCGGAACTCACACTACACATTCTATTCCCATGTGCACCTTACATATGCCCGATTAGATAATTTCATAGGCTCCTCAGAGCTCCGCGCGATGGTGGAAGAAGTGGACATTACTCCAGCCGCTATCTCGAATCACGATGCGGTGATAATATCCATAGGGGTCCCACACACAAGGGCGACAAGGGGTAGGTGGAGACTACGGGAGGCCTTACTACAACGTAAAGAGGTAGTCCAACAACTACACAAAAGCATCACTGACTACATCACATTTAACGATCAGCCGGACACACCTGTGACCGCTATCTGGAGAACTCTGAAAGCTGTAGTGAGGGGGTAACTAATAGCCATCTCAGCGGCGGAAATCAAAGAGCGCAAGGAAAAACCGGACTCTTTAACGGCCAAAGTGACTAAATTGGAATGGTCACATAGCCGCACCCGGGCTCCCAGGTTCTGGAAACAGCTAAAGACCGCTAGGGCTCAGCTGGCTAGACTCGATATAGACTGCGCCAAATACGCAGCATTAAGGCTTCGCCACACATATTACGTGGATGGGGATAAAACAGGTCGACTCCTCGCAAGCGTTCTTAGAGCCAGAGTCCTTCGGTCCCAAATCACGACCTTACACAATGCTTGAGGGGAGAAGATAAATGACGAGGAGCAGATAGCCGAGGCTTTTAGAGAATATTACGCGTCCCTATACAGCGCAGATCCCCTTCTGGACAAAAACGCAGAGGCCTACTTGAGTAAAGTGGCCATGACTGCTCTTAACACGGAAGGCGATGCCGCGCTGGACACGCCCATTAAAATAGAAGAGGTGATCAGTGCAATATTCCGCCTCAAGCCTCTGAAATCCCCCGGTCCGGATGGATTCTCCTCTGGTTTTTACAAGGCTTTCTGCCCATTAATTGCACCGATCCTTACCAGACTTTTCAACTCGTTCCAAGGACCTGGCTCAATCCCCCTGACATGTTAGAGGCCGATATCGTAGTTCTGCCTAAACCGGGTAAGAATGCCACTCACTGTGCAGCCTACTGGCCGATCTCTCTACTCAACCTCGACCTCAAAATATTTACGGGGGTGTTCGCCTCCAGGCTGGGACCACGACTCCCTGGCATCATAGAACTGGACCAATTCGGGTTCATTCCCGGCAGACAAAGCAGCGATAAGTCCAAACGCATTCTCCACCTGATAGATAAAACTCACTACGTGCAATCGGACTCTGCGCTCCTGTCTATAGACGCTGAGAAAGCGTTTGACAGGGTGGACTAGGGTTTTCTCGAGAAGGTCCTGGTGCACTTTGGTATCGGGGAACGATTCAGAGCTTGGGTCGCCAGCAACTATGCTAAACCACAGGCAAAGATCCACGTCAACGGCTTGGGCTCAAAACCCTTCGACATCCAGCAAGGTACCCGACGGGTGCCCGCTCTCGCCCCTCCTCTTCGCGCTCTATGTAGAACCACTAGCGCAGAGGGTGCGGGACAACCCGGACATCTTCGTCACCACGTTTGGGGGAGAACCTCATCCGATCAGCCTTTATGCCGACGATATCTTGGCTGCGCTGGACAACCCCGCGCGATCAGTGCCGGCCTTCCTGGATGAGGTGGAGGCCTTTGAGAGGGTGTCGGACCTCAAAATAAATAGGGGGAAGTCAATGCTCCTACCATTAGGTAGGAATTCCCACACCACTCACGGACCACCTCCATTTTATGGGGGCCCGCAGGTTCATTCGCGGCTCCCATATCTGGAGATTGTCCCCACACCCTTCACGGAGAAAACGGTCACCCTGAATTACTCTAACGTCACCTCCCAACTTCTAGGGGACCGCAGGAGATGGCAGAAACAACCTCTATCATTACTGGGGCGCATCGCCGCAGTCAAGATGTCCGCACTTCCCAAATAGCTATACATTTTTCAGACCATCCCAGTGATTCTCCCTGTGGGTACCATCAAGAGTCTGCAAGAGGTGGTGCAGCACTTTATTTGGGCCGGGAAAAAGCCTAGGATGCGACAAAGCTTGTCCTATCGAGCACCAGATGAGGGGGTCTGGGGATCCCCAATCTACAGCAATATTTCCAAGCGGCGCAATTGCGGTTCCTAGTGGAGTGGTACAGGCCCGAGTCAGAGAAGCGTTGGCTCCTCCAAGACAAAGCGATGGCGCAAACCTCGCTTTGGAAGATACCCTTCTTAAGCTGCGCGAACAGACCCACATATCTTCAGAAATCCCCCATAACATGCACCGTGCTACGCCTATGGGACTCTGTGGCAGCCAAAAGAGGGCTCACTACCTTCCCATCTCCACTTACACCATTGTTTGGAAATCCCGACTTCGCCCCAGGAATGAACGCCCATACGTTCTCACAATGGCGAGGGTCAGAATGCAGATCGGCGGGTCATCTTTTCGATCTGGAGGGGTTCATACCGTTCACGGTACTACCACAGCTCTACAGCATCAACGCCCCACAACACTTTCAATACTTCCAAATCCTTTATTGGTTAACTCACCCTGACATCAGCCCCCTAATCGGGAGGAGGTTTACTGCCTTTGAAAAGTGGCTAATCACCAAAGAGTCTGACCGCAAACTTACCACAGATATCTATAAGACGATCTGCCCCCCCCACCCCCACCCCCTTTGAGGACCACCGATCGTCCGGTCAGCGGTGATGGGAAGAGGAGTTGGGGAGATCCCTCACAAACAAGGAATGGCAATCTATATATTATAGAGCCCACCACACTGCCAGGAACACAGCCAGTAGAGAATCTGCGGTGAAGCTCGCGACATACTGGTATCTGACCCCAGTCAGGCTACATAGAGGTAACCCAAGTCGTAGCTCGAATTGCTGGAGAGGGTGCGGCGAAGCGGGCACGTTAACACATCTCCTCTGGGACTGCAGAGAAGTCACAGCCTACTGGACCACTGTCCTTAACAACATCGACAGTCACTTTGATACCGAAACCCCCCGATTCCCTGCATACAAACTATTGGGGCTTCCAAACACACCCACATTCCCACTGAAATCACATAGAGGACGGCAAGTGGGTCTGGTCATAGGCACTGCGGTTCAGCATATCTTATCGCTTTGGGGCACAAACACTAGGCTCACTCACACTGGTTGGCTACATAAAATATGGTACACATTGGGTATGGAGTGCATTCAGGCTGCGCTCACGCAATCCACAGCATCCTTCCACACGACTTAGCAACCTATTTTTCCCTCTTATCAACAGAATTAAACTAAATAACATGTCCAAAGTACCTCCACATATTACGCCTTACTGAGGGACTACCTCCTGAAGACGGCTCCGGAAACTAGACACCAAACTACTCTTATACGTAATGACTTACATAAGCAATGGCACAGCACACTGGTTGGGGTGGAGGAGTTTTTAAGGGGGGGGGGGGGGCTCTGTTCTTGTTGATTGTTCTTGGGATGGGCATGAGTCCAGAAGCACAAGCCTAGACCCAGATAGCACCCAAGGTTTCTCGCCACATCAACGAGCTTATGCAGATCTGTGTTATCGAGCAGGAGATAAGAGGGTACCATGTCCTATCGTCACTGTAATCTTGTGGGTATACATGAGAAAAGTACTGTACTTGCCTTATGTTAAACTCAATAAAACAAAGTTAAACAAAAAAAAGTGATGGTGTGGTTCCAGCCTATCTGCGTAGATCAGGGGTTCCAGTCTTCCTCTATCTAGACGACTGGCTGTTGATGGCGGGCTCACTCCAGGTTGTCGTCGCTCACCTACGGCGGACCTCCTGCATTAGCTGGGGTTCACTATCAACGTGCCAAGTCAAACCTGATTCCCTCTCAGAAGCTCCTCTTCATCGGAGCAGTTCTGGATACTGCACAGTTTCAGGCTTATCCTCCAGAGCAGTGATTTAGGGATATACAGGCTATGATACCGATGTTTCAGCCTCTATATTGGATTTTAGTGAGAATGACTCTGAGCCTGCTGGGCCTCATGGCCTCCTGCATCCTGTTGGTGGATCATGCCAGGTGGCATATGCGGGCTCTGCAGTGGGACCTGAAGTTCCATTGGGTGCAATATCAGGGAAAACTTTCCGATGTCATCCAGATCTCAGAGGGCACTGCACACCAATTGCAGTGGTAACTAACAAACCAGGATTGGGTCAGTGGCAGATCCCTCTCCCTTCCCCAACCAGACTACACGGTGGTGACAGATGCGTCACTTCTGGGATTGGGCGGCCACATGGGAGAGCTGGAGATCAGAGGCCTCTGGTCTCCGCTGGAGTCCGGGCTGCACATCAACCTTTTGGAGCTCTGGGTGATCCGTCTTGCACTGAAAGCATTCCTTCCTTCTATCAAGGGAAAAGTAGTACAGGTTTTCACAGACACCACCACTACCCTGTGGTACAGCAACAAACAGGGCTGGGTGGGGTCGTGGACCCCATGTCAAGAGGCTCTCCGCCTCTGGACATGGCTGGAACATCAGGGCATGTCCATGGTGGTTTAACACCTGGCAGGTTCCTGAACGCCTAGGCGGACAAACTCAGCCGTCGGTGCATGATGGATCACGAATGGCGTCTTCACTCGGAGGTGGTGCAAGGACTCTTTCAGCAGTGGGGAGAACCTTGGTTAGATCTATTCGCCACCGAAGGGAACGCGCAATGTCAGCAGTTCTACATGTTGGAATTTCCAAGGCGGCACTTGCTCGATGACGCTTTTCATCTTGAGTGGAATTGCGGTCTTCTGTACCCCTTTCTGCCTATACCACTTCTACCCAGAGTACTGCAGAAGATCAAGCGTGACCCGGCCCAAGTCATTCTTGTGGTTCCGGACTGGGCATGAAGAGTCTGGTATCCCAAGCTCTTGAAAATGGCCATCGATCCTCCGATCAGACTACCTCTTTGGGAGAATCTTCTGTCGCAGCAGCAGGGGACGGTCCTCTATCCGAACCTGTCCAGCCTCCACCTCCTTGTGTGGAGATTGAGCGGCGACAGTTCACGCTTTTGCCCTTCCTCCAGAAGTCTGTAAAATCTTGGCAGCCAGGCGTTCCTCCACTAAAACCGTATACGCCTGTAGATGGAACAAATTTGTGGCCTGGTGCACAGCAAAGGTCATGGATCCCCTTTCTGCCCCTCTTTCAGAGGTTCTGCTCTTCATTCTTTCTTTGGCCCAGCAGGGCTCTGCTCTGGGCACCCTTAAAGGCTATCTTTCTGACATTTCGGCCTTTCTGATCAACCTTCTCTTTTCAAGTCCCCTATTGTAAATAGATATCTTAAGGGCATTACTCACCTCTTTCCTCCAATTCCTTTCGTAGTGCCCCAGTGGGACTAGAATCTGGTCTTAACTTATTTCATGTGTGCTCCTTTCGAACTACTACATAATTGTCCTCTTAGACTCTTGACCTTAAAGACTGCTTTTATGGTTACCCTCACCTCTGCTCGCAGGGTGAGTGAGCTTCAGGCTCTTTCTTCTAAACCCCCTTTCCTCACTATTCATCCAACATGGTTGCCCTTCGAACTAGACCTTCTTTTCTTCCCAAAGTGGTTACCTCTTTCCACATAGGACAGACCATCACTTTGCCCACCTTCTTCTTCCTCTGCATCCTTCTAAAGAGGAGGAGAGGCTCCACCGTCTAGATCCAAAACTTGTGCTATCATTTTATTTGGATCGCACAAAACAATTGCGGGTGGATGATCAACTCTTTGTTGGCAATGTGGGTGGCAAGTAAGGTCGGGCTGTGCAAAAACGCATCATCTCTTGATGGGTCATGCTTTGCATTAAAATCTGTTATTCGTTGGCAAAAAAGGAGTCTCCGGTAGGGTTGCGCACCCATTCCACCAGGGCGACGGCAGCCATTACTGCTTTGGGAAGTGGAGTCCCCCTTCGTGATATCTGCCAGGCAGCCACATGGGCAGCATTGCACACATTCACTAAACATTACTGCCTGGATAGCCAAGTCCGGAGAGATGGCTCCTTTGACCGATCGGTTCTCCAGAACTTTCTGGTGTGAACTTGGTTCGCAGACCCACCTCCAGGTTTGGTATTGCTGGGTTAGGAATCTATAACTAATAGTCACTTTCAGATGAACAGGTTACTTACCTTCCGTAACGATGTATCTGTAAGAGACATATATTAGTTATAGATTCCTTACCGCGCCACCCAACCTCCCTGTTCTGCGGACTGACTTCTAGAGTAAGGGACTCCCTTTCAGGGCCCTAGTTTTGTGCACTAGTGGTCAGTGTCTTGCATGGTTCTGCCCTTCTGGCGTGGAATTTCATGTAAAGAACTGACGTCGGCGTGCAGGGGCTGCGTCTAAATAGATATCGCGACATCATTCTGATGTTCACGACTCTAACGGCGAACGCGGAGTCAACTGACGCCACCGACCAATGCGCAGGGGTACTCCTGAAGAAATGTTCTCCAGATCTAGTCTGACGCCTGGTGGTAATTCTAAGGTAAGTAATCTAGAACTAAAATGTCTCTTAAGGATATATCGTTACTGAAGGTAAGTAACTTGTTCATTATGTTTCTCCAATGACTTTAAGGTAGGATCACTGCAACTAATTTTGTTGGGCTCCCTAAAAACTAACATACATTGTTTAGCACAGCAGACAAGAGCCCACTTGGTTTGGGGTTTTTGGAAGATGGAAAATGCGTCTTAAGCTGGGAGAAAAGTATGCTAGACTGCATCAAGTTTGAATGTGCATACTTATTCTCATGTACCTTTCTGGAGCCCATTGGATTAGGGCCAATTATTGCCCACTCCCCTCATGCTGTGAAAGGAGATAGCGGCCTCCGGTCACTCTCCTCCATCTGTAAACTACTGCTTTCCTGTTGTCACCTGGGCAGTGCTGGGTAATAATTTTTATGTAAAAAAAAAAAGCTATAGCAGAAAGTAAAATATTACCGTCGTAAAAATGTGTTTATGATCTGTGACTATTTTTTTATTTTTTTTATTTTTTAGATAATATTGTATCTAGTGTATTAAAACTTCTGTTGGTGCAGTTTTCTGCTCTGCAGTCTGCTAAGAATAAAGAATAGACTACATAATGATGCATACGATACGGATATGTGGTCCGGCGTCCATGCGATGAAAAGAGAAACTGGAATTGCTCAGGGCATTTCTGTTTTTAGAGCCGCCATGATGTGTATTGTGCTCCAATTAGAGGACACAGCATCAAAGTATAATGTGATATTCATCCTCATAGCTTTGTATGCCTTTGATATAACAGAAATGGTTTTATTGCTTTTAGGATTTGCTCATACAGGATCCTCAGTGGGACTTGCCACGCCTCCTTCAGCTGCCAGAAAATTATAACACCATCTTTCAGTTCTATCACCGAAAGTCTTGCGCTGTCTGTCTGAAGGTTCCTAAGGACCCAGCTCTGTGCCTCGTGTGTGGGACTTTCGTTTGCTTGAAAGGCCTTTGCTGCAAGCAGCAAAGTTACTGTGAATGTGTTCTGGTAAGTAACTGTGTCCTGATAACTGCCTACATCTTAAGTAATGTACGAATGCAAACTTGCCTCTACTTCATTTCTTTTCAATCGCACTTCTGTTGTTAGTTCACAATTAACACTTTCATTTACTGAGGCTGAGCACGTGCACTTTGATCTACTGTACTGTTGATTGAAAACACAGGTGTGCCTATATTAGCCTGGCACGCCTCCTTGTTCTGTTGAACCAGATCTACAAGGTGTAGCTACAGATGTTCCCAACAGTGTTTGTTTGTTTTACTCTAATGGAGGCTTTAGATACGTTCATGCCTGGACTATTGTGATTGCTGATTTTATATATAAGCCATCAGCTGGTGAAAGGTGTTGCCAAGTAAAAATAAGGATTGTAAAAACCATTAGAGTTGCCTTGTGTAAAGGGCATGCACACAACATATAGCACACAGAGCATGCAAGTAGGCAAACTAACCTACAGAGACCCATTTCCACAAAGTCCACGTGACATTCAGGCACCCATGCACACAGGCAAACAGACTATAAGCATGACTGCACACATATCTACTCTCATTTTCTTTTAATTTTTTTTTAAATAGGTTTTTATTGCAGGCAGTTAAAGTAATGACAACGTTGGCACCTGTATCCTATCACAATCCAGTGTGGGTGGGATCCACTCAATCTCTATACACGGCCATTCAGCCCACAACCCGGGGGTCGGGCGGCGTGTGTCATTCTCTTGCAGTGTATTTCTCGCCATTTTACGTAGCATATCACAGGTAATAGAATAAATCCCATCTGCTTTTATCCAAACACCTCAAACAAACCCCCCCCCCTCCCCCCACTTATCTTACCCCCCAGAGGAATAAAGTGTTGTTCATCACGGCTCATTGTTCTGGCGCTTTCTGGAAGCGAAATCACCCCACTTCCTCTATCCCCCACCCACCACCCCTCTCGTCATCGGTAGATTAACTTGTGGCTTCTCATCATATGATAAAGTGGCCGTGAGTCTGCATTGATGGCGCTGTGCTATTATGGCGCGTCATTGGGATCCAGGCTGTCCCCCTCTGTACTGTCTGAGTCAGTATGAGTGTTATGGTTGCGCAGGGCCTGCACTATCGTTTCCCAAGCTTGCGCCGTCTCTAGTGCCCGTTCATCCTGTCGCCGCTTCGCCTGCTGAAATCTCAGCGTGCTCTCACTCCCCGCCCACTTAAGCAGTTCATTGCGCCATTTAGTGCCCGACGGACCAACCCGCGCCTTCCAGTGTCTAGTGATTTCCCGTTTAGCTAACAGTAGTCCCAAATCGATGAATTTACTAGTAATTTTAGTTTTAGGGGTATGCGGGAACCAGTGTAAAATCCCCACAGCTGCTTCCATCTGTAACGATCTACCAGTCACTGCGGTCAGCGTGTCTCCTACGACTGACCAATAGGAGGTCAGCATAGAGCAGGACCACAGCATGTGAAGAAGGTCCGCCCCGGTTGCTCTACATCTAGGACAGGCTGCCGTCTCCAGACCAAAATACTTCTGTAGCTTCACCGGGGTCAGATAGGCTCTATGTAACACATAGAAGTGGACTAACTGAAATCGTGCATTCCGCGTCCCCTTCCAGACCCTCAGCAGCAGCTGGGACCACGTGGCCTCCGGAATTTCCTTACCTATATCAGTCTCCCATCTGGATTTGAGGACCGTCAGGGGGATCAATCTCTCTTCCACTATTCTGGAGTAGAGGCACGACACCGCTTTAATTGTCCCCGCGGACATCATGACATATTGGCATGCCGCTGAGAGCTGCGGTTCTTCGTGACCAGTCCTCCAGTGAGCTTGGAGCGCTCTTGTGACTGCCGCATGGGTCAAAAAGTCGCCTCTTGGGATGTCGTAACGATCCAAAAGGGCCTGGAAGGACAGCAACACTCCATCCTCATAGAGGTCGCCTACTGTCTGTATCCCCATGTTTTCCCAAACACTGAGACGAGACCAGTCTCCGCCGTGGGGCAATGCAGTAAGCATTCCCAGCGGGATCTCCGGGGCATAGGGTTGCGGTCTGCCCAGTTTGCGATGTACCCGGTTCCAGCAGGAACGTATGGTGCGGTCCTCATGAGTGAGGTGTTTCAACTCTAGTTTCTGTTGCAGCGCAATATACGATAAAACGTGTCTGGGTGTGCCAGTGCCCCTCAGGTCCTCCGGGCCCCGGAACTCACGCGCGACTTCCTGGGTGTAGAACTGCAACTGGGCTGCCAAATAATATGTCTCAAAGTCCGGTGCCGCCAACCCCCCCTCCGCTCTCGGTCTCAGCAAGGTCCGGAGCGCCACCCTACGGCGGCCTGAGCCCCATAGGAATGACACTATCATGGAATGAAGGCCCTGGAAAATGGATCTGGGGATCCATATCGGGAGCGTCCGGAAGTAGTACAACAATCGGGGTAGTGTCACCATCTTTAATAGTGCTACACGCCCTGCTACCGATAGGGGTAGGGTAGACCAAAAGGACATGCTACCCTTGAGTGCCCGAATGCCCCTGGAGATATTTCCCTCCAGGATGTCAGCTGGGCGATGGTAAACATGCACCCCCAAGTATTTAAAACAAGCCGGTTCCCATCTTATATCTCTGTGAATGTCCGGTTGGAGGCTATCATGGCGTACCGGGAATAGGCAGGTTTTAGCCCAATTCACCTGAAGTCCTGATATCTCCCCAAAAGACGTGAGCACCGAGTCTGCTCCCGTCAGGGCCACACCAGCGTCTTCGAGGAAAAGCAACAGGTCGTCAGCATATAGGGAGATATATTGGGGCCTAACGGAGACTGCAATCCCCTATAGTGGGCTCCTGTACGGATCGAGATAGCCAGCGGTTCCACTGCTAGGGCAAATAACAGTGGGGACAACGAGCAACCTTGCCTCGTGCCCCGTTCTACTGGGTATTGCTGAGATATCAGCGGGCCCGATTTCACTCTGGCCACCGCCGAAGTGTACAGCACCCTGGTCCACTCTAGGAAACCCTCACCCAACCCAAATCTCTCAAGAACCCTGTGGAGGTAGATCCATTCTAGGCTGTCGAAGGCCTTTTCCGGGTCTATCGAAAGAATCATAGGGTCGGGAGCATCTTCGTGCTCTGCCTCCAATAGTCTGAACAATCGTCGAATGTTCATCGTCGTATTGCGTTTGGGGATGAAGCCCACCTGGTCGGCGTGCACCAGGGAGCTCATGTGTTCCAGTAACCGCGCGGCCAATATGCTGCTCAAGATCTTGTAGTCGACCGTGAGCATTGAGAGCGGTCTATAAGAGGCCGGGTCCGTTCCCTCTCGACCTGGTTTAAGGAGAGGTATCACCAGAGCTTCCCGCATCGAGCCCGGTAGTCGTCCCAAAGACTTCGCCTCCTTGTAAACCTGCAGGAGTTTGGGGGCTAGGATATCTATGTATGCGGAATAAAACTCCACAGGCAGGCCGTCCAGGCCCGGTGTTTTGTTACGCGCCATTCTCTTGATCGCGCCTTTGATCTCACCTAGTTCCACGTCGCGACCCAGGTCTTTCGCCTGCTCCGATTCTAGTGTGGGGATCGGCAGGTCCCTCAGGAAGGCGTCCGTCGGGAAAGTGTCCGGCTGCAACCGACTACGGTACAGCCGCTTGTAGTAACTCCAGAAGCAATGGAGGATATCAGGCTGAGTGTAAACCTCCTCATCCCCGTCAGTCCTCATCGCCACGATGGGCGAGGAGCGTTTAGTAGGGTTAGCAAGCCAAGCCAACAGCGCACTCGATTTGTCGCTTTCCACCAGCGATCTAGATAGGTAAGTCTTATAGTCGTAGCTACGTAGCCGCTCAACCTCTACCGCCACCGCCTCCTTAGCCGCTAAGACCTGCTGTTGGAGCTCCGGGTGTCCAGGGCGGGAGAGTTCCAGGTCGCGGAGGACGCAATCAGCCCTGGTCAGGTCCTCCAGGAGCACGCGGCGCACTCCGACCTTTTGCGTTATGCAATAGCCCCTCACCACTACCTTAAAGGCGTCCCACTCCGTGGCTCGCTCCACCGTCGTGCCCTCGTTAATCTCAAAGTATCTCGCGACCCTATCCTCCAGGTCCCCACGAAACACCTGATCCTCCAGCAGCTCCGGCCGCAGTTTCCAGGTAGGTACACAAGGGGTCCCCTGGAGCCATCTAAGGTCTATCAATAATGGATTGTGGTCAGAGATCGTCCTCGACAAGTATTCGGATCGCACTGCCGACGTGGCCACCTCCATCGACCCCAGTAATCCATCCAACCGCACATGTAAGTCTTGCATGCTAGAAAAGTAAGAGTAATCCCGAGTGTGCGGGTGGTGCGCTCGCCAGATATCCGTTAGTCCCCACCGAGTTTGCCAAGTCAGTCTACCCCTTGCCATCCTATGCGTCGGGGAGTCCGGGAGGGGAGGATGAGATCTGTCCATGTCAACGTCGATCACCGAATTAAAGTCACCTCCCAGCAGGATGGGTCCCGACAAGTAGCGAGCCAAAGAACACGATAATGTATTTAGAAAGGCGAGCTGGTCCGTGTTGGGCGCATAAATGCAGCAAATGTTCAAATCCCTGCCCCCCAGCTTCCCTGCCAGCGCAACATATCTCCCCTCTGGATCTATGATGTGGTTATCCACCTGCAAGGGTACTCCCGCCTTTATCCAGATCAGCGCGCCTCTCGCGTAAGCTGAGTATGAGGTGCAGTATACCTGTCCCCGCCATCTACGCTGTAGCGCAAGTCCCTCGGTTTTGTTGAGATGTGTTTCTTGCAGCAAAGCGATCTGCACCCCTCTACGCACTAGATAAACATGGACCTTATGGCGTCTGGACATGGTGTGCAGGCCCCGTACATTCCAGGTGATGCATTTTAGATTTGAGAAGTCAGCCATTGTCCCACATCTCGTTCACCAGTCTCTCCGAGCACAGCACAGCCATGGGCAATTGCCCATCAACATCCATACCGATGACGAGTCCCCCCCTTATCAACTGTAACTCAACTTGTAAACATGAACCCCCATCCAACCCCCCCAGAACAGGTTCCAAATAGTACCATCTAGTCCCCATCCAAACTGTAGGTTCCCAAACCTCCCCTTCTGCTAGCCTGCCGGTAGTCACCGTAGGCGTGCCTTAAGGGCAATGTGGGGGACCGAACGTCGACGCGGGATCCCTCTGCAGGCCGCGGCGCGGCCGAACTCAACAGTAGTAGAATGTGTATAAGGGAGTCCCAACGACCCCCCCCCCCCCCCGCAAACAGTGAATTTACCATGTCCCCTTGTGAGTCCCTCGTCTCCCACGCATTCTCCCCCCCCCCCCCCCGCAGTCCCTCAACCAGAACCCTCTCACCCCATATCTTCATTGTTCATCCAGTAGTCCTTCCGCCGTCTCAGGGGTGACCACCGGAAGTCTCACGCTGTCCGTTTCAGAGCCCTCCGTGTCCGATTGGCCATCACTTTCCCCTGGTTCCGAATGAGCTGCTCCATGTTCCATCGGGGGGCCAGATATGGAAGAAACCATCTCCAGCGCGCCACGCTGCTCCGCTGCAGTCTCCACCGTGGACGGCCGAGTAGTCCTGCCCCTTCGGTGTCTGAACCTCTTAGGCTTCCTCTGTGATGCATCCTCCAGTGTGGTGTGAGATGAGGTTCCAAAGCCATCTTTGCCCGCTCTATACAATTCCAGCCAACTGCATACTTCGTCTGGGGTGTCAAAGAACTTGGTGGAGTCATCCACGATGATACGAAGTCGCGCCGGGAACAGTAGGGAGTACTGGATGCCTTCCGCTCGTAGTTCCCGCTTGATGGCCAGGAAGGATGACCTACGCCTCTGCGTCTCATAGGTGTAGTCCGGGAATATGTTCACTCGGCTGTTGTCCACCTGATAAGGACCCTTCTGTCTGGCAGCCTGGAGTAAAAGGGCCCTGTCTCGGAAATGAAGCAGCCGCGCCACCACTGGACGGGGAGGTCGGCCCTGAAGTGGGGGTCTGGCCGGCACTCTGTGCACCCGCTCCAGTGTGTAGAAGGGGACACATATCTACTCTCATATATAGCTTCTTTCATCAGGGGGTACAGTGCATTGTGCATCAGTGGGCTGCTGGGTCATGTGTAGTAAGGAGGACAAGGTGAAATGCAGAAAGGTAGCTCACAGGTACCTCAATGTAGGAAAACCACAAGGTGATGTTCATCAGGTGAGCACTAGTGATGAATCTCAGGGCAATGTTTATCAGTGTGACTCTGTTGAGAAGTTTTGTATGTGTCTTGGGTGCACAGAGCAAGATGCCTCACTGGAGTTGCAGGTTCTGTGCATAAGAGTTCACAATATCTGGTAGAGACTTCTAGCCACATATTGCTTACCTTAGAATTATCTCAGGCGTCAGACTGAATCTGGAATTTTGTCATGAAGAGTACCCTTGCACGCTGGTAGGTGGCATCGTTTGGCTCCACGTGGCATCATCCACGTCAGAAAGTGGCATCCATGGTGCCTACATAGGTGCCACCGCAGCATGCTGATGTCAGTTCTTTTCTTTCCGCGCCAGTCAGCGCAGAGCTGAACGGATCTACCCTGTCAGTCACTTTTTGACTGTGCTTTTTCTGCATTTTGTTGAAATCTTTTTATTTCTACTCCTGGTGTAGCAGGAATGTCCATTACGAAGGCTTGGTTCAAGCCCTGCGGTGCATGTCATCGACAGATGTCGGAGACAGACTCACATCTTGTATGTCTCTGGTGCCTGGAATGCACCGATGATGCGAAGACCTGCGCCAAATTCCACGCCGTGCACCTCAAGGCCTTGAGGGAGTGGCCCCTCAAACTCCTTGCCGCCCAACATGCGACGCTGCAGCATTCTCTATCCCAGTCGAGAGGAAGATCCCGGGATCGGTCGCGGAGTCTGAAATCTTCTCTGCATTTGAAGTCGTTGGGCCACTCTGGTAAGTTGCTCAACATCAAGCGTTTTTATGAGGCCATGCGTCTCCTATTTGAGAGGCCCATTCCTGCCAGCGCACCTTCGGGCACCTCAGCCTTAGGAGGGGCCTCTAGTGGTTCCGCGTCTGTGGCTCTGGTGCCATTCGGGCCCCTTGGATCCATAGAGGGATTCGGACCAGCACCGGTCGTAGCACCTAAACATTCTCTGATGCTGGTTCAGATGGCGACGCTCCCAGTGCCGCCCCGTTCTGATCCCCGACTCCATCACGGAGCGGGAGGGACGTCGTCCGATGCTGACTGAAGCCATGCTTTCCAGGCCTGAGCCTTATTCCTATGAGTTAGGGCTCAGGGAGGATTGGAAGAGGTCACTTGACACTGAAAAATACCAGCCTTAAGATACCCAAATGAACTGGTGTGAGAGGCCGGTGGACTCAATACTTATCGAGATACTGGCATGCTTTCTCCCCCTACCGTGGCTACGGAGAAGCGCATCCTTTACTAGTGAAAAGGGCAGCTGAGGTCCTGGACCTTAGTCTGCCCTCAGTGGCAGACAAGATGAACGTCTTGGTGGAGGTGCTTGACCAATGGCGAATGCCCACCGCCCGCCCCAGGGGACTCCAACTTCCTCACACAACTTTCTAGCCTGGAGAGCTTAGAGGTCCAACCCTCTATCTCCCACGTAAATCCTGGCACATTCCCTACCACCCCACTGGATAGGGAATCCAAGAGGATGGATACCTTAAAGAAGTATATGTTTTCTTTCTCCATCCTGGCACTGCGGTTCGTGAACACTGCGTGCCTTTTGGGTTGTTACTCCCATGCTCTATGTGAATCTTTTGTGCAGGTGCTGTCAATGGTCCCTGAGGAGACTCAGGCCATATTCTCCCAGGCTGTCTACGACTGGAGAGATGCAGCTAAGTTCACAATCAGATGTGGACTGGATCCCACCGGCTCACTGGGCAGAGTGGTTTCCTAGATGGTTACCTTACAGCTCCACGCCTGGCTGAGAACAACTGGCCTTGCAGGAGATATCCAAGCATTGCTTATTCACATGCTCTTTGATGGCTTCTGTCTCTATTTGGAGACAAGGTAGATTCAGCGCTGGTGTGCTTTAAGGACAGAGCAAGGCTGTGGCCAAATCCTTTGGTTTTTCCAAGGCCCCTCGCGAACTCAATCTGCCTTTAGCTCCTTTCTTGCCCCTGGATAGGGCTTCCAACTGCGTCTATACCCGCCCAGCCACCACGGTGCACAAGCTTCCCAGCCTTTGCAAGGCCAAGAATGCGGTACCCACAGATCCCTTGGGTCGGTCCACCATATGTCGAGCCAGTTAACCCCCCCCCCCCCCCCCCCCGCCCACCACCCCCTCCAGAACCGCAGTGTCCATACCCCTATAGTCTGCCCTCTTACCTACATGGGCACACAGTGGGAGGCAGGGTATGCCATCACTTGATCCACTGGAGGTCTATAACCTCAGACTGATCAGTTCTCCAAATTGTCTGGCGGGCATACTCCCTCCCCTTCATGACTAACCCTGACTCATCCCACTTGCTTGTGACAGGTTGTTGGAGGATCAGCTCTCCTTGCTCTGCCAGCAAGTGACAGCTCTTTCGGTCAAGAGAGCCATCGAGAGGGTACCAACGCCAGAAGTAGGTCGTGGTTGCTATTTCCGCAACTTTCTGGTGTCCAAAAGCTATGGAGGCCTTCGTCCTATCCTAGACCTGTGCCCTCTCAATTTCTTCCTCTAAAAGGAGAAGTTCAAAATGTTCATGCTTGCTCAATTCCTATCTGCCCTGGGCCTGGGACACCGTATGGTATCATTAGACTTGCAGAACGCATATTTCCTAATATCTTTTCTGCCTCCCCACAGGCATTACCTGCGGCTCATGGTGGACCACAAGCACTTTCAGTTCACTGTGCACCCTTTTGGCCTTACCAGCGCCCCTCGGCTGTTCACCAAGATGATGGTGGGGATTGCAACTCATCTGACATGATCGGGGTGCCAGTCTTCCCCTGTGTCGATGAAAGGCTGTTGAAGGTGGGTTTGCCCCATGCTGTTGTGTCCCTCCCCCAGACTACGACATACCTCCTGCACTCACTGGGGTTCACCATCAACATGCCAAAGTCACAACTAACACCCTCTCATATACACCAGTTCATCTGAGCTGGTATCGACACAGTGCAGTTTCTGGCCTATTCAGAATGGATAGTCCAGGATATTCAGGCTATGATACTGATGTTCAGTCTCTCTCATGTATTTCAGTAGATTGACTGTAAGGCTGCTGGGCCTCATGGCCTCCTGCATCCTGTTTGTGACACATGCCCGCTTGAGTATGCGGGCTCTGCAATGGGACCTGAAGTTCCAGTGGGAGCAGTGTCAGTGGAATCTCCCTGACCTGGTCCAGATACGTTTAAAGTTTCACTCAAATGCGTTTTTATGCAGTAATGCTTTCCTATGGAGAAAAGGGCATTTACTGCATACATTTAGAACAATTCTCAGGGTTCAACTTAAGGACTTAAGGTGATAGGGGGGTCCAAAGTACCATCAGCAGTTTACCTGGCCTGGTGTGTATCGGTGCCGAAGTGCTGGGCTGGTTAGTAGTCTTGCGCGCTACACTGTAGGCTAAGAGTGGGACCACCTAGAAACAGGCTGCAAAGGGGGACTTCTGGAGCTCCCAACAGGGGTCTCGGTTCGTGGGGGTCCTGGGAGCAGAGGAGCACTGCCTGTTGACATGGAATTGGCCTGGGGAGCTCGGGTGCAGAGGATTTTGATCGGCTGGTGCTCGTGCCTCAAAGGCACCCACGGATCTCAGTTAGACCTGCAAAGGAGGACAAAACAGAACAGCTGAGTCACTCTCAGTGCTGGCCTCTGTGGTGCCGATGTCCTTCGTCAGCTGCTTGATCTTTGCGGCGTTTGGAGTCCGGATTAGACTCAAACAAGCTTTAGCTGCTGCATGGGGCCTGTACCCCGGGTATTTGTGCACGGCGGCTCCAGTTGGTCCTGGCATCTTCTCACTTCGTGGGGAGATGGATCTGATCTCTCGGAGCACTGTGGCCTCTTTCTGGTCTGCTTCAGCTTCATTGGTGGACCAGGTGAACTGCAGAACAGTAAACCAGACGTTGTGGTCGGTGCCTGCAGGCTATAGGGAACTTCAGGGGAGATGCTGATGGCTTGGCAAAGTGCTGGAGGCCCTCCAAGGCTTTTGTAGTATCCACAGCAGCAAGATAACTCGAGTTGTCACAATTGTCAGGACAGGAGCAGGTAGGCAGGCAAGGTTTGGTGCCAAAGGCCGCCAGCAGTCTCCAGTTCTTGCTTCTTCAGCTCTTCTTTGTCCTCTTCTTTCTTCAGTCAGACAAATCTAAGTTCCTGGTGTCAGGGGGCCACCTACATACTCAAATTATGGGTGTTAAGGGGAATGAAGGGTATTAGCCAATGGGCTACTTACCCTTGGGGCCACTACACCCCTTATATGACCATTTCCTGTGGGGAGTGGGCATAACCCTGTCCCTGAATTCCTATTTCCGCCAAAATCAAAATGGTGGAACTCTTCTTTGGTGAAGCACATCAGGCAGGACACCTTAGGGGTGTGACTAGCCTTTTGATGCACCATGCTACCTAGCATAGCTAATGTCCCACCTGTCCTGGTGCCAAATGGGCTTCCTGATAAGGGGTGGCACCTCCCAGGTCTGGGGGAAGCCAGGGTCACATGTCAAAGACAGCAGGAGCTTTGAAATCCCTGGCTTTGGCATGCAGATTCACTAGTCATCCTGCTTGAGGAGATGTGCACACCTTCCTCTAGAGCAGGCATTGTTTCTAGCCTCAGAGAGCATGGGCTGACAGCTGCAGGGGGTCAGGAACATGTCTGTGGTGGCAGGCTGGACGAAACCAGTCGGCAGCACACTAAGAGGCTCCAAGTTGCGCTCTGGGTGCATGTTTCAATAAATCCACTACTGGCATCGGAAGGGACTTATTAAGACAAGGTGTTTGATATCAAACACCAAAGGTTTCAGTAAAGCTATCAGGTCACTGGGGAACTCATAATGCCCAGTGCATATAATTTGATGGCTTTCCTGTTTACTTGTACTATCTAGCTATTGACCTAGACAGCTTAGTGGCCCATCTGCTCATGCAAATATGCACTCACATGTAATATAATGCACCCTGCCTTAGGGCTATAAGGCCTACTGTAATTGTGACTTACTTGTAGTGCACGCAGTGTCTGTTACCTTGTTTCCACGTTTGTCTGCGCCATTTCATGCAGCCTGCAATGGCAGTCTGAATTAGTTTGGCGGTGGGTCCCTAAGGGTGGCACAATACATGCTGCAGCCCCTTAGGCACCCTCTTTAGTACCCATGCCCTAGGTACCAGGGGTACCATTTACTAGGGACTTAAAGAGGTGATAAAGGACTTGCCAAATGGTGAACAAATGCACATTTATCTTGCTTTAGGAAAGGAGCACTGACACCGAGGACCTGGTTAGCATGAACCCAGTACACGTCAATCAAAATTGCATCAAATACCAGGCAAAAAGTGGGGTTGACCATATAAAAAGGGGCACTTTACTACAGTACTGCAACAAACAGGGTGGGGTACTGTCGAGGCCGCTTTGTCAAGAGGACCTGGACCTCTGGACATGGTCGGAATGTCAGGGCATTTCTCTGGTGGCTCAACATCTGACAGGTTCTCTGAACGCCAGAGCGTACAAACTCAACTGACAATGCCTAGCGGATCACGAATGGCAACTTCATCTGGAGATGGCGCAAGGTCTCTTTCAGCAGTGGGGAGAGCCTTGGTTAAATTGGTTTGCCTCTGCCAAGTACTTGCAATGCCAGCAGTTTTGTGCACTGGAGATTGCAAGGCGGCACTTGCTAGGAAATGCTTTTTGACTTAAGTGGAGCTTAGGCCTCCTGTACACCTTTCATCCTATACAATTGTACCCAAAGTTCTCAAGAAGATCAGGAACAACCGGGCCAAGTCATGCTTGTGGCTCTGGACTGGACATGGAGAGTCTGGTACCCCGAGCTTCTGAGCATGCTCATCGATCCCCGCTCAGACTTCCAGTTTGGGAGGATCTTCTATCCCAGCAGCAGGTGAGGGTTCTCCACCAGAACCTGTCCACTCTCCGCATTCTTGCGTGGAGATTGAGCGGTGGCAGTTTACAGCTTTCCACCTTCCTACTGAAGTCTGTAATGTCATCTTGGCAGTCATGTATCCCTCCACCAAGATGGTGTACGCCTGCCATTGGAAAAGGTTTGTTGCATGATGTACAGAAAAATATTTTGATCCTCTTTCTGTCCCTCTTTCTGAGGTTCTGCTTTTCACTCTTCCTCTAGCCTAGCAGGACGCTGCTCTGGGCACTCTTAAGGGCTATCTCTCTGCAATTTCCGCTTTCATCCGGTTGCCTGATCAACCCTCTTTATTTAAGTCCCGCATTGCACATAGATTCCAAGGGTCTGACACATCTCTTCCCTCCTTCACCATTCATTATGTCTCAGTGGTACCTTAATTTGGTTTTAACTTTTTGATGTGCGTGCCAAGCCTGTACAGAATTGTCCCCTCAGGCTTCTCACCTTAAAAAGAGCCTTACTTTTGTCAATTACATCTGCCAGCTGAATAAGCGAGCTGCAGGCCTTATCATCCAAGCTGCCTTACCTCTGTCTATCCTGACAATGTGGTGATTGGCACAAGGACCTCCTTTCTAACGAAAGTGGTCACCTCTTTTCATGTAGGCCAATCTAATACCTTGCCTATCTTTTTATGCTCCTCCATATCCCTTTAAAGAAGAGGAGCGTCTCCACCGTCTGGACCCAAAAAGAGCATGATCATTCTACCTTGACCGCACTTAGAGTTCTGGGTGTGCAACCAAGTCTTTGTGGGATATGTTGGTGCAAAGAAAGGTCAGCTGTGCAGTAGCAGACCATCATCAGATGAGTCGTGCTCTGCATCAAAATCTGCTACGCACTCGCCAAGAAGCAGCCTCCTGAAGGTCTGTGGCTCCTTCCACCAGAGATGAAGTGGCCACCACGCAGAGTTCTGATCCTGAGTATCTGCCAGGCAGCAACGTGGGCTTCCCTGCACACGTTCCCCAAACATTACTGTCTGCAGTCAGGTCTGCAGGGATGGTCACTTTGCCTGTGCGGTCCTGCAGGACTTTTTTGTTTGAAATTTGTTTGCATACCCACCTCCGAGGATCGATATTACTTGGGCATCAATTCTAAGGTAAGAATCTGCGGCTAGAAGTCCCTATCAGATGAACAAGTTACTTACCTTCGGTAACGCCTTATCTGGTAAAGACTATCTCTTCTAGCTGCAGTTTCCTTAACGACTCACCCATCCTCCCCACTCTGCGAACGGATTTCTACGAACAGAGATGACTCCTTTTAGGGCCCTAGATTTGACAGAGCAGTGGTCAGTGTTCTTCATATCTCTGGTCTTCTTTCATGGAAAGTCATGAAAAGTAACTAACATCCGCGCACCTGGGTGGCGCCAATAAGGTACCACAACGTAATTTCTGGCACGGATGACGACGGACACATAGCCGATCGACGCCACCTACTGGTGTGCAGGGGGCACCGCACATGAAAAATCTTCTGGCTTCAGTCTGACACTTGGGGAAATTCTAAGGTAGGGAATCTCCTGCTAGATATAGTCTCTACCTGATAAGGCGTCACTGAAGGTAAGTAATGTGTTCGTCATGAGTGATGTTATAAATAATGTCATAGACCATGTCATGAGTGATGTAATATGTGAGGTCATAAGCAGTACATGGCGGGGGCGCATGTTATAGTTTTCTCTGATAACTATAACTGGTGAATTTCTGTGCTTTTTTTTTAGGTCAGAATGTTAATGTTGTCACAGACATATTCACCTAATTATAAAGTTACCTTAACATTTTTTTGAAGGTTTAAAAAAAAACATCTTTTTTATCACACCTAACTATACTGTTACCTTAACCTTTGGCTTTTTCAGTGAATTTCTAGGTATTTTATTACTTCGCCTGTGATTGCAGGGTTGGCCACAGGGCCTTTTGGTTTTTAAAGGAGAGGAGTCCCTGTGACCCCCTCCATGAGCCTAATCATGCCCTGGGGACGCCATCCCCCTGGGCCGTTACTTAAATTAAAAAGGAGGGAGGCCACATGCCCCCTTACCTAGAGCCTTATTAGGCCCTGGGGATCCCATCCCCAAGTGCAACTACTACATTTAAATGGGAGGTGGGGCTGCATGCCCCCTCTCCTGAGCCTTTTTGGTCCTGGGGACCTCATCTCTCATTGCTGTGTTTTTATATTAAATGGGAGGCCCTTTTTCTTAAGCCTTCTTAGGCCTTGAGAATCCCAACTGCAGGGACTTTCTTTAATGAAAGGGGCCTCATGACCCCCTCCCCAGCCGTGTTAGAACCTGGCCCTGGGGACCCCATCTCCCAGAGCTGTGTTTTTTAAATTAAAGGGGAGGAGGGCTGCATGCCCCCCTTCCTTAATCCTTCTTAGGCCATGGGAATCCCAGCTCCAGGGCCTTTTTTAATGACTCCTCCCCAGCAGTGTTAGGCCCTAGAAGCCATATCCTCTATGGCCCTTTTTTATTAATTAAAGGGAGGGGCCACCCTGCCCCCCTCTCCTAGTCTTGTTAAGCGTATTGGACCCCATCTCCCAGGGCAATTTTCTTTTAAATTAAAGGATAGACGAGCCATGGAGCCCCCTACCCCAAGCCTATGTGGACCCCACCCCCAGAGCCTTTTTTTTTATTGAAAGGGAGGGGGGTCACACACAAACTCCCTCACCGGGCTTTGTTAGCTCCTAGGGACACCAACCCCCAGGGTGCTTTTTAAAAAAATAATAATTAAGAGGGAGAGGGACCCCCCTTCCCGAGCCTTCTTAGGCCCTGGGGTCCTCATCCTTCATGGCCTTTTTTCTTTTTTTTATTGGAAGGGTAGGTCAATCAATCAATCAAGTCATTTGTATAGCGCACTACTCACCCGTAGGGTCTCAAGGCGCTGGGAGGGGGGGGGTGCCGTTACTGCTCGAACAGCCAGGTCTTGAGCTTCTTCCTGAAGGAGAGGTGGTCTTGGGTCAGGCGCAGGTCGGACGGGAGTGAGTTCCAGGTCTTTGCAGCCAGGTGGGAGAAGGACCTTCCTCCTGTTGTCGCTCTTCGGATGCGGGGGACGGCGGCGAGGGCGTGGCTGGTTGATCTGAGGGGGCGCGTGGGAGTGTAGAAGTTGATCCTGTTGTTGAGGTAGCTCGGGCCTTGGTCGTGTAGGGCTTTGTGCGCGTGGGTGAGGAGGCGGAAGGTGATCCTCTTGTTGACCGGGAGCCAGTGCAGGTCTCTCAGGTGTCCGGAGATGTGGCTGTTTCGTGGGATGTCGAGGATGAGTCTGGCTGAGGCGTTCTGGATCCGCTGGAGTCTCTTCTGGAGCTTGGCGGTGGTTCCGGCGTAGAGGGCGTTGCCGTAGTCCAGTCGGCTAGTGACGAGGGCCTGGGTGACAGTCTTCCTGGTCTCGGTGGGGATCCACCGGAAGATCTTCCGTAGCATGCGCAGGATGTTGAAGCATGACGAGGAGACGGCGTTGACTTGTCTGGTCATGGAGAGGGAGGAGTCCAGGATGAAGCCCAGGTTGCGTGCGTGGTCCGTCGGTATGGGTGCGGTGCCCAGGGCGGGGGGCCACCAGGAGTCGTCCCAGGCGGAGGGCGAGGAGCCCAGGATGAGGACCTCCGTCTTGTCTGCGTTCAGTTTCAGGCGGCTGGTCGTCATCCATTCGGCTACCTCTCTCATCCCTTCGTGCAGGTTGGCTCTGGCGGCGTCGGGGTCGTTGGTCAGGGAGAGGATCAGCTGGGTGTCATCGGCGTAGGAGATGATGTTCAGGTTGTGTTGGCGTGCGATGGTCGCGAGGGGGCTCATGTAGACGTTGAAGAGGGTTGGGCTCAGCGAGGATCCCTGGGGTACGCCGCAGATGACTTCGGTGGCCTCTGACTTGTACGGTGGTAGACGGACTCTCTGCGTTCTTCCGTCGAGGAAGGAGGTGATCCATTCCAGTGCCTTGTCCTGGATTCCGATGTTGCCGAGGCGCTGTACTAGGGTGCGGTGGCAGACAGTGTCGAAAGCCGCGGAGAGGTCCAGGAGGATGAGGGCCGCTGTTTCCCCGTTGTCCATCAGAGTTCGAAGGTCATCGGTGGCGGCGATGAGGGCGGTCTCGGTGCTGTGGTTCGCTCGGAAGCCAGACTGTGAGGGGTCGAGGGATCCATTCGTCTCGAGGAAGGCGGCCAGTTGTTTGTTGACGGTCTTCTCGATGACTTTGGCCGGGAACGGGAGGAGCGAGATGGGACGGTAGTTCTTGAGGTCGGTGGGGTCTGCTGTGGGTTTCTTGAGAAGGGCGCTGAGTTCGGCGTGCTTCCAGCTCTCCGGGAAGGTGGCGGTGCTGAAGGAGGTGTTGATGATGTCCCGCAGGTGGGGTGCGATGACAGCGTCGGCCTTGTTGAAGACGTGGTGAGGGCAGGGGTCGGTCGGCGATCCGGAGTGGATGGAGTTCATTGTGCGGATGGTGTCTTCGGTGCTGATCGGAGTCCAGGTGCGGAGGGTGGTGGTGGGTGGCGTTGTTGCGGTTGTGGCTTCCGTTGGTTGGTTGCTGAAGCTGTTGTGTATGTCCGCGATCTTGTTGTGGAAGTAGGACGCGAGGGAGTTGCAGAGGTCTTGCGACGGGGTGATGTCGTTGTTTGCGGCGTTAGGGTTGGAGAGCTCTTTCACGAGCCACGCAGCCCCCCTCCCCGGGCCTTGTTAGTTCCTGGGGTCCCCATCCCCCAGGGTCCTGTTTTCTTTTTTAAATTAAAGGGGAGGGGGCACATGACCCCCTCCCCGAGCCTTCTAAGGCCCTGGGGGCCCCATCCCCCAGGGTGACTACTAACATAAAGGAGGAAGGGAGTTGGTCACGTGGCCCCTCCATGCCCTACTCTTTTCTGGTCCTGGGGACCCCTTCCCACAGACCCCTCACTGTTAAATGTGGCTGCCCTGGTGCCCACATAGGGCACCCACAATATAGTAGTTGGGGGCCACAGGTGAAGCCCCAGCCAGTTCCCTGCATGCAGCCGGAGCCTGAATGCTCCCACCCGGAGGTAGCAGCTACTAATGCTACTCCCTCTGCATGGGAGCAATATTGTTATCAGTTTCACTGCCCACATGTGTGTGTAATTCAGGGAAACAGACAGAAGTTTGCTCCCAGCGAGCGGGAGCATTATTAGAGCTTCCACCCACTGGGGGCAGACTTGGAGTTTTGCTCCTGCTTGGTGTGAGTTTTGAAAATGCTTCCGTCAAGTGGGAGCAAGCACAGGTTTTGACGGTGTCAGAGTAACCACTATGTCCCTGTGTGGGCCCCCCGAGGCATAGCTATTGAGCCCGCCCAGGGGGATGGGATCCAAGGGCCATTAATGTTTCAAGGAGTAGGGGCATATGGTCCGTCCTCCCTTTAAGCAATCCGCCCAGAGGTGGGCTCCCCGGGATCTTTAATAGCTCGCGGAGGGGGTCCGTGTGGCCCCCACTACCCACTTTGAAAAAATTTGGTCCTAGAGAGGGCTACCCGGACCTGTCATGGCTCGGGGAGAGGTGCAGTGCACCCCGCTTATTTAACGATGTACGCCCCAGGGTGGGCTCCCCTGGGCCTCTGTTGGCTTGGGGAAGGGGGCCGTGCATCCCTCCTCACTGTATCTATTCATTTTGGCCCTTGGTTAGGCTCCCCGGGACCTGTAATCTCTTACAGATATATCATTACCGAAGGTAAGTAACTTGTTCATCTGAAAGAGACAATTATTTATGGATTCCTCACCTTAGAATAGACACCCCAGCAATACCAACCCTGGTGGTGGGTCTGCGAACCAAGTTCACACCAGAAAGTCCTGGAGAACTGAACGACCGAAGAAGCAGTCTCTCTGGACTTGAGTGTCTGAGCAATTAGTGTGTGGTAAACGTGTGCAGAGAAGCCCATGTGGCTGCCTGGCAGATGTCAAGAAGGGGGACTCCACGTCCCAAGGCAGTAGTGGCTGCCGTCACCCTGGTGGAATGGGCACGCAGCTCCACTAGAGGTTACTTTCTCGCTAAGGAGTAGCAGATTTTGATGCAAAGAACGACCCATCGGGAGATGGTTCGTTTTTTCATGGCCCGACCTTTCTTGGGGCCCACATAACCAACTAAGAGCTGATCATCCACCAAGAAGGTGGGCAAAGTGATGGTCTGTCCTATATGGAAAGAGGTAACCACTTTGGGAAGGAAAGAAGGCCTAGTGGCGGAGGACAGCCTTGTCCGTATAAACAGCAAAGAAAGGAGACTTTCGAAGAAAGGGCTTGTGGCTCACTCACCCTGCGAGCAGATGTGATGGCAACCAGAAAGGCAGTTTTAAGAGTCAGGAGCGCACAAAAGATCATTAAGAACCAGGTTCAAGTCCCACTGGAGCATCACGAAAGGAGTTGGAGGTGACAAGTGAGTAATGCCCTTAAGGAAGCGATCAACAATAGGGGACTTGAGAAGAGAAGGCTGGTGCTGTAAACTGTCGCCGCTCAATCTCCACACAAGGAGGTGGAGGCTGGACAGGTTCGGGTGAAGAACCATCACCTGCTGCTGCGGCTGAAGATCCTCCCGAAGAGGCATTGTGATAGGAGGATCGATGGCCATGTATAAAAGCTCGGGATACCAGACTCTTCGTGCCCAATCCGGGGCCACAAGAATGACTTGAACCTAGTTGCGCTTGATCTTATTCAGCACTCTGGGTAGAAATGGTATAGGCGGACATTGCGCATTCTCTTTGGGGGCGAATAGATCTAACCAAGGCTCTCCCCTCTTCTGAATGAGACTTTGCACCACCTCCCAGTGAAGACAGTCCAATTGGTCGCACACTGCTTGTCCTACCAGCGTGTCGCCCCAAAGCATTATGGTCCATGAAGTAGGCATCAGCGGGTGCGCCTCTGCCAGGGTCTTTAGCAAAACATCACTGTCGCGTTGGCCATCCCTGGACACGTGTTTCAAGGTTGTTGCCTCTCGTCAGCGGTCGAGTGAATTTGTCGAGCCCTGCAGGGAATAGGCATATATGTAGGGGTGCTGCGTAGGCTGCCAAAAAATGTTCTCAGGTCCGGTACCGCTCATGGCACGCAGGTGCGTAACCCGGGCTCGTCAGCCCCACCAGCTCCAGGGAGCCGGAATATAAAAGAAAGTCCAATTGGACCACAATGCTTTGGGGTAACACGCTGGTAGGACAAGCAGTGTGCGACCAATTGGACTTTCTTTTATATTCAGGCTTCCTTGAGCTGGTGGGGCTGACGAGCCCTGGTTACGCACCTGCGTGCCATGAGCGGTACCGGACCTGAGAATATTTTTTGGCAGGCTACGCAGCACCCCTACATACATGCCTATTCCCTGCTGACGAGAGGTAACAACCTCGAAACACGTGTCCAGGGATGGCCAACGTGACAGTGATTTTTGCTCAAGACTCTGGCAGAGGCGCACCCGCTGATTGCTTACTTCATGGACCACAATGCTTTGGGGTAACACGCTGGTAGGACAAGCAGTGTGCGACCAATTGGACTTTCTTTTATATTCAGGCTCCCATGAGCTGGTGGGGCTGACGAGCCCTGGTTAGGCACCTGCGTGCCATGAGCGGTACCGGACCTGAGAATATTTTTTGGCAGCCTACGCAGCACTCCTACATACATGCCTATTCCCTGCTGACGAGAGGTAACAACCTCGAAACACGTGTCCAGGCATGGCCAACGTGACAGTGATTTTTGCTCAAGACTCTGGCAGAGGCGCACCCGCTGATGCTTACTTCATGGACCACAACGCTTTGGGGTAACACGCTGGTAGGACAAGCAGTGTGCGACCAATTGGACTTTCTCCCAGTGAAGAAGCCATTCGTGATCTATCATGCACATGCGGCTGAGTTTGTCCGCCCTGGGGTTCTGAGAACCTGACAGGTGTTGAACCACCAGGGATATGCCCTGATGTTCCAGCCACATCCAAAGGCGGAGAGCCTCCTGACAGGGTCCATGACCCCACCCCGCCCTGTTTGTTGTAGTACCACATGGCGGTGGTGTTGTCTGTGACTACCTGCACTACTCTTCCCCAGACAGAGGGGAGGAATGCCTTTAGTACAAGACGAATCGCCCAAACCTCCAGAAGGTTGATATGGAGCCCGGACTCCGCCGGAGACCAGAGGCCTCTGATCCCCGCCTCTACCATGTGGCCGCCCCACCCCAGCAGCGATGCATCAGTCACCACTGTGGACTCTGCCTGGGAAGCGAGAGGGATCTGCCATTGACCCAATCCCGGTTTGTTAGCCACCACTGCAATTTGTGTGCCGTGCCCTCTGAGATCTGTACGCAATTGGAAAGATTCCCCTGTTGCCGTGCCCACTGAAACTTCAGGTCCCACTGCTGAGCCCGCATATGCCACTTGGCATAGTCCACCAGCAGGATTCAGGAGGCCATGAGGCCCAGTAGCCTCAGTGTCATTCTGACCGAAACCCGCAACAAAGTCTAAAAGATCGCAATCATAGCCTAAATATCCCGGACTCGCTGTTCATGAGGATAAGCCTGAAACTGCGCTGTGTCCAGAACCGCTCTGATGAAAAGGAGCTTCTGAGAGGGAATCAGGTGTGACTTCGGCACATTGATGGTGTACCCCAGCGAATGCAGAAGATTGCCCGTAGTCTGGAGGTGGGCGATGACAGCCTGGGGGGAAGACTGAAACCCCTGATCTGCGCAGATGAGGTGCGACTACCGCCATCACTTTCGTGAACACTCGAGGGGCGCTGGTAAGACCGAAGGGGAGCGCGGTAAACTTTTGTGAAGAGTCGTCAAATGGTGCCAAAGTTATTATCAACACAAACAAATGTTTTTCCTATGGAACAGCTGACCGAACTATAACTACCTGGTGGCGCGCGCCACTAAGTGATAGGTAGATAGATACTCACTGTGCGCTGCTAGCGTTTGGGTGCCGCCAAAGTTTATGGATTTATAGATAGATGGATAGATAGATAGATAGATAGATTGATAGATAGATTGATATGTGTGTATATAGATAGATAGATGTGTGTGTGTATATATATATATATATATGTGTGTGTATATATATATATATATATATATATATATATGTGTATATATATATATGTTACAGAAACCAAGCTCACCGATGTCAGTTGCTTTCTAGACTCTCTGCGCCCCAGATAAAGAACCCAAGAGCTGATTGATCTTGACCAGTTTGCAGCTCTCTAGATATGGGACAATTTTAGATGGAAAAGAGTCTAGTTCACAGAACGGGAAGGCCAGAGGGTCGGTCCCGAATCTGCAGTTAGGTAGTATCAACCGGAAAGAGCATTACTGAAGGTAAAAGGTAATTCCTCTCCTTTGGAATGGATACCAAAGCAGTACTTCCCAGGGGATGGGTTTATGAACTGACTCAAACCAAAAAGTCATGCAGGACCGAGCGGGCTAAATGCCCCTTTCGTCAGACCTGGCTACTCACAGTAGTGCTTTATGAATGTGTGGAGCAACACTCATGTAGCAACCTGGCAGATGCCCGAAACAGGCTCTCCATGTCCCAACGCAGTTAGTAGAAGCTATATCTCTGTCAAGCTTGCTAACCTTTTGCGGTCTGCTTCTTGGCAAATTCATGGCAGATTTTGCCATAGAGAATGGTCCAGGGAGTAATGATCCTTTTCTGCACTGCTCTGTCATTTTTCTCCAGCGAATTCTACAAAGAGCTGATCAGCCATACGATGTTCTCTGGTATGATCAATGTAGAAGATAAGAGCTCTTTGGGATCCAGCTGGTGTAATCTTTCGTCCTCCTTAGAGGGGTGAGGTGGAGCAAAGAATGCTGGGAAAAATTAGGTTTTCTCTGACATCAATAGGCGTGACCATTTTCGATAGAAAAGAAGCTTGGATCCTCAACACTAGCTTGTCTGGAAAGAATTAAATATACAGTGGATTGACAGAGAATGGTTGTAGTTCACTCACACGCTACACCAATGTTCTAGAAATGGTGAAAAAGTATTTAAAGTGAAAAACTGCATAGGTTCTAAAGGAGTACACATTCGGAAAGTAAGAATTAGATTCAGGTTCCACTGGGGCAAGATGATTGGTGTGTGTAGAAACAAATATCTTTGCAGTTTTTTAAACGGAAAAAAAAGCATCACAATTGGTGATTTAAATAAAGAAGGCTGGCCTGGCTACCTCAAAAAAGCTGAAAGAGCAGACAAATCTCCTTCAAGTGTCTTTCTGGTCTGGAGACAACACAAAGAGCAATACTTTAGGTAATTTGGCTTGAAGTAGTTTAGTCTGCTGAGTAACATAGCAAACCACAAACTTGTCCATCGACAGGCGCATAGCAATTACGTGGAGGTACATTGGGTGCCAGAAAGACATCAGCTACTTAGGGAGGAAGGTCAAATTAATTTAACTGCTGGTGATCTATCTCCTAGCATGGAGATGAAGATTGCTTAGCCTGGGTGCAGGACCCTGTCTTTCTGCTGCAACAGAAGATCTTCCCAAAGTAGCAGGTTAATTGAAGGACAGATGCTCATGTCCAGGAGTTCTGGGCACCACACAATCCTTGACGATTCCCCTGCCACTAGGATGCCTTGGGTCCAGTGGTTCCTGATCTCTTTCAGATCCCGGAGCAGGAGAGGTAGTGGTAAAAAGGCGTTCAGGTGCCCTAAGCTCCACTTTTAGTGGTGCTTAATTTGTAAAACAATAGGTGTCAGGGCCCTCGTCGGTAGGCCACTGCAGCTTGCACCACCCGATGCCCCTGCCAGAGCTGCCAATGACCGCACCAGCACACTAGTAATAATCACACTCTTAAAAGTGTGACAATAACAGGCCCCCAAATCTATGAAAACAGCCTGAGTGGTAGGTATTAGTCATTTTTATTGTGTATTGAATTAATAAATAGTTGTTGTACTCATCTCTGAATTTGTCTGATCGCTCCAGTTTATGGCAGACTGACATAAGTGCAGGTGCAGAGTACCGGAAACCACAGGCTCAAATTAAGCACTGACTCTAGGCAGAATTCATCTCCGAGGGAGAGTTGTCCTTGGAACTCTAATATGCAAAAATGCTGACATTGCATGTTCTCAGCAGTGGAGAATAGATCGAGCCAAGGTTCTTCCCATTTTCAGAAGAGACCTGGCACCACTACTTTGTGTAGCTTCCAGTCGTGATCAGATAGGCGTCGACAGCTGAATAAGTCCAACCTTGCGTTCAAAGATGCCACCAAGTGGTGTGCCCCCAACCCAGAACTGATGCATCCAGTCACCACTGTTAGCTCTGGGAGGCGTAGGGAGTGGGGTGTGCCGCTGACCCAGTCGGGATCCCACAGCGACCACTGCAGGTGTTTTGCAAACTCCTCTAAAATCTGGACATAGTCGTAAAGATTCTCCTGATGCTGTGCCTTTTGGACTTTAAGATCGCTCTGCAGTGCCCACATATGCCACCTGGCATACTTGACCAGGTGGATGCAGGAGGCCATCAGTCCCAGTAGCCTTTGCATAATCTTTACCGAGATCCTGGACAGAACCTGAAACATCAAGATCATGGCCTGATTGTCCTGGACTACTCTGCGTCCTGAATAGCTCCAACAATAATGAACATTTTCAAAGGAGTCCGATATGAATTCAACACATTGATAGAGAAACTGAAGGATGTCAAGAAGTTCGCTGTAGTCTGAAGGTGGGTAATGACTGCCTGTGGCGAGTTCGCCTTCAACAGTTAGTCGTTACGGTAAGGGAAAACTGGTACATTCACCACCATCACATATGTGAATACCCAAGGAGCACTGGTGTGCCCAAAGGAGAGCAATTCAAACTGAAAATGCTCTTGCCCCACCATGAACTTCAGATAGCTCCCGTGTGCCGAAGGACGGGGTTTGGAAATAAGCGTCCTGCAGGTCCAGTTCTACCATCTAGTTTCCAGGCTCAAGAGCAAACTAGACCTGTGTTAGGTTGAGCATCTTGAATTAATTATTTCTCAGAAAGTCATTGAGAGGGTGAAGGCCTCTCTTCTTCAGCACCAGAAAGTAGAGGGAGTAGCAGCCATTTCCCACTTCTGATGTTGGCATCCTCGGTATGACTCCTTTGACCAGAAAGGACTGCGATTCCTGCTTTAAAACAGACAGAAGTTCCTGCACCAGCCATCCTGAAGGTGGTGGAAGTTGCAGTGAAGTGGAAATAAACATGAGGGCATATCCCTGCCGAGCAATTTGCAGGACCCGCTTGTCTGAAGTGATTGCTTACCACCATTGGAGAAAATGCTGGATCCTGCCTCTGACAGGGTGACTGTGTGCCCTGAAACGGCCCTGTAAAGAGGTTTCTGATGGATACATCTGCCAGTGGATTCCTCACCTTGTGAATATCCCCCTGCGTCAGCAACGTTCGGAAAATTCATCTGTAGCACGCCGGCGTGGACGACGTCACAGGAGCGCGGCATCGCTTGCGACTCTGCTGACGTCACCGACTCCATAATAGGCCTACGTCGGCGTGATGGCATCCGTTCCCTTTTTTCCGCGTCGTCGACGCTAACGGTTTCGAGGGATCTTCTGTTGCGTTGATAGTAACTTTGTTACTATTGTAGGATTTCTGTATCTTTCCAGTGTCACTGTCTTCCGTCGTGATGTCGTCTAAGAAGACTGGTTTTAAGCCGTGTGGTGAATGCGGAAAACTTATGTCCATCACAGATCCGCATAAGGATTGTATATGGTGCCTGAGTTCAGATCACGACGTCCAGGGTTGTCGATCCTGTTTGAAAATGAATCCGAAGGCTCTTCGTGAACTTGAGGCCAAACTCCTGGTTGCCAAGTTAAAAGGTAAAGAGGCCAAGAAGAGTTTGAGATCGAGATCGAGGCGCTCGAAGTTGAGGTCGGCTTCGAAGTCGACTTCGGGACATGCTTCCAGGTCATCGAAGAAAAAACATAAGAAGAGGAAGCATGGATCAAGGCACCATTCGGGAAAGGAGTCTGATTCGTGAGCGAAGTCGTCTGGTAGATGGCATCGTAAGGACATGGTTTCTCCTTCTCCGGTACAGGATCATGAAGGTGAGGCCTTACCATTAGAGTCGCCGGAGCATTCACCGGCTCCGGTGTCGAATCCATCTCCGACTCCATCTCAGTCTCCGGGACATGAAGAGGTTCCTGTTCCTCAGGACTCGGTGACTCCGGTTCACCAGCCCGAGGAACAAGAGGAATCGATTCCGGTGCAGCCTCCCCAGGAGCAGCCGGTGGGTTCGTATCCTCCTTTTCCGGGTCCAGGACAGGACCCTTCGCATTTTTTAAACACCATGTGGTGTTTATGCGAGAGCCATGTAACCCTCTGGAGCACCGGCTGGTCCCATGGGTCCGTTGGCATATAATTTGAGGGTTCCTCAAGCTTATGCTCCGGCGCCGTACTTGCCGTTTATGCCGGCGCCGACTCCACCTTTGCATCTCTTGGCGCCGTTTACGGCTTCACCGGCTCCGGACCGACCTCGAGATCTTCCAACTCGAAGTTCGACGCCGGCTCCAGCTCCACGTTCGCGCCGGCTCCGGCACCTTCGGAGTCGATTCCGGATCCGACGACGTTGCTTCGGAAGGAGAGGTCGAGGCGTGAAGCCCAGCGCCTTTTGGACTAGCAGAGTCATAGGGAAGCTGAGTTTGAAGAGGGTGAGCTTCAGGAACCGGAGGAATATTTTGATGATTTAAGAGGGGCAAGTGGTCTAGAACTGTCTCCTGATTGGGAATTAGCCTCTGTGTCGGATGCTCCATCTAAAGATGTGGCTCCCTAGCATGTAGTTATTAAAAAGGCGGCGGATCTACTGAATTTGACTTTGCCCACTGCTGAGTTTAAATCGAACATTCTAACTGAAGTCCTCCATTCTCCATCATCTGTTGTTGAGCCTATACTTACTTTTACTGATGCTCTAACGGATCCTATCTTGGAGGTGTGGAGTAGGCCTCTTATGGCTCCTGCGGTATCTAAGGCCGTTGCAAGGCGTTTTAGTGTGGCTCCTGGTGACCCTGAATTTTTGTCCACTCATCCCTTGCCAGAGAGTTTAGTGGTACAAGCTGCCTGCTCTAAAAGATCTGCAGGTGATTTTCCCCAGGTACCTGGTGATAAGGATTCCGAAAAGCAGGACCAATCTGCAAAAAAAGTATTTTCATCAGGCAGCATGGCCCTTAAATCTACAAATGCCACTTGCCTACTGGGCCGTTATATCCATGCCTTGATGGATACTGTAAAGCAATTGTCTCCTAAAGTTCCTGAAGAGGACAGAATTTTTTTTAATGAGGTGGTTGTTGACACGCAGGCTGCTGCTCGGCAGGTCATACAGAGCGGAATGGACACAGCTGATTCAGTTGCTAGAGTCATGGGCTCTTCGATTGCCACCAGAAGAGCTGCCTGGTTAAAGACTTCCGAGTTCTCTGCAGATGTTCAAGCTGCTTTAATGGATTTGCCCTTTGATGGCTCAGGCCTTTTTGGTAAAAAAGACTGATGCTACATTGGAGAAGTTCAAGGACAGCAGACCAACAGCCAGGTCTTTGGGTTTGCAAACTAGAGAATCTGTGGGCAAAAGGTATAGGGGCTTTGGTGATCTTCTTTTCATCCCTACAAGCAATCACAGCAACAGCAGCAGCAACAAAATCCGTTGTATAAATAATACAGAGGCTGACAAAGAGCTCGTCCTCGAGGACGTCAGGTGTCCTCCTCTTCCTCTTGCTCTACCCACCCCCCTCCTGCTACATACAGCAAAGCAGCCCTAGATCCGCCATTCCGGATCATGCGGGTCCTGTAGGGGGTCGGCTTACCTATTTTCTATGGGATTGGGAATCGGTCACGTCGGACCTTTGGAGAATGGGTATGCACTTCCCTTTCGGGAATTCCCTCTGAATTACCCTCCTTGCCCAGGGTTTTGCTCAGAGGACCACCTGCTTCTTCTGCAGGAGGAAGTCCTGACATTGTTGAGAAAGGGTGCGATAGAGGTGGTTCCGAAGCAGGAAAGGGTCAGGGATGTTACTCCTGGTATTTCCTGATCCCCAAGAAGGATGGCAGACTTCGTCCAATCCTGGATCTCAGGATCTTGAACCTTTACCTGAAGCAGGAGAAGTTCAAGATGCTCACCCTTGCGCAGGTTCTTCAAGCGCTGCTGGAAGAAGACTGGATAGTGTCGATCGACTTGCAGGATGCATATTTCCACATCCCAATCCTGAAGTCGCACAGGAAGTATCTCCGTTTTACGGTGGGATCGCAGCATTACCAGTTTGCGGTCCTTCCGTTTGGTTTTACTAATGCGCCTCGAGTCTTCACCAAGGTGATGGCTGTGGTGGCGGCACATCTCAGAAGGTCAGGGATTCCAGTATTCCCTTATCTGGACGATTGGCTAATCAAGGCGGCCAGAGAAAGTGCTCCATCGTCTGCAAGTCACAACTCAGTTGTTGTACAGGTTCGGTTTGTCGATAAATGTACCCAAATCTCACCTGGTGCCCTCCCAGCGCAACCTGTTCATTGGTGCGGTACTGGATACAACTGTATGTCGGGCATTTCCTCCTCCACAACGAATTCGCGACATACAGGAAATGATTCCTTTATTTCACAATGGAGCGGTCGTTCCAGTCCTGAAGGTCCTTCATCTGCTCGGTCTGATGGCTTCCTGCATTCTGCTGGTCAACCATGCACGCTGGCACATGAGGGCACTCCAGTGGTGCCTCCGCAGGCAGTGGTATCAACACAACGGAGATCTCAGGGAGTCGATCAGGATCTCCAGAGAAACTGCAGCGGATCTGTCTTGGTGGAGCGTGGAGGGCAATCTTTCTCAAGGAAAGCCCTTCCATCTTCCTCCGTCGGTTGCCACAGTAATAACGGATGCATCCACTCTAGAGTGGGGTGCTCATCTGGGGGATCTGGAGATCAAGGGCCTTTGGTCTCCAGAGGAAAGGTTGCTTCACATCAACCTTCTATAGTTGCAGGCGATACGTCTGGCGCTCAAGGCCTTCCTCCCTTCCCTTCGCGGTCGGTCGGTTCAAGTCCTGGCGGACAACACGACCGCGATGTGGTATGTCAACAAGCAGGGAGGAATAGTGTCGCAGTGCCTCTGCAGAGAGGCTCTGCGTCTCTGGTCCTGTGTTCAGGACCATCAGATTTGTCTGTTGGCAAATCGCCTGGCCGGAGTTCTGAACGTGCGTGCAGACAGTCTCAGTCGGCAGTTCTCGGCCGACCACGAGTGAAGGCTTCATCCAGAGGTAGTTCGTCACGTCTTTCGGACGTGGGGAACTCCTCAGGTGGACCTGTTCGCCACTCGAAAGAATGCTCACTGCCCGTCATTCTGCAGTCTCCAGTTTCCGATGCAGGGAGCCTTGGGGGACGCGTTTCAGTTGCGTTGGGGCTCACAACTCCTTTACGCGTTTCCCCCCATACCCATGATTCCTCGGGTTCTGAGGAAGATTCGCCAAGACCGGGCCCAAGTTATATTGATCACCCCGGATTGGCCAAGACGGGTGTGGTACACAGATCTTCTCCACCTCTCCTCGTGCCCGCTGCTCCGTCTCCCTTTCAGGGCAGATCTCCTCTCTCAGATGGAGGGGCAGGTTCTACACCCCCACCTCCAGACCTTACACCTTCATGCCTGGAGATTGAACGGGGCAACCTGATTTCCTTTTTTCTCCCACATGACGTGGTGGATGTCATTCTATCGGCCAGGCGTGATTCCACCAAATCTATCTATTTCTTACAGATGGTCTAAATTTGTTACTTGTTGTGGGGAGAAGTTCATTGACCCTTTGAGGGCTCGGTTGTCTGATATTCTTCAGTTTGCACTTACTTTGGCTCAGCAAGGGTTAGCTGTGGCTACGGTCAAAGGTTATCTTTCGGCCTTGCCGGCTTTTCTCTGCCTGCCGGTTCAGCCGTCTTTATTTAAATCTCCTGTGGTTCTAAGGTTTCTAAAGGGTCTTACAAATAAATTTCCTCCTACTCCCTTTATAATGCCTAAATGGGACTTGAATCTTGTGCTTACTTTTCTGATGGGTTCTCCTTTCGAACCTTTGCACAAGTGTCCCATGAGACTTATCTTTTAAGACGGTCTTCCTGGTTGCAATTACCTCGGCAAGGAGGGTAAGTGAGCTTCAAGCTCTTAGTTCCAAGCCCCCATTCTTGACCATTCATGCTGAACGAAGGGTTCTTAGAACCAGGGCTGCTTTTCTGCCTAAGGTGGTATCTCCCTTCCATCTAGGACAGTCCTTTACCCTCCCTACCTTCTATCCTCCCCCTTTCAAGGAGGAAGAGAGACTTCACCGCCTGGACCCTAAGAGGGCGGTGAGCTTTTATCTTGATAGGACAAAAGACTATTGAGTGGATGACCAACTCTTTGTTGGGTTTGCTGGCTGCAGAAAAGGAAGAGGTGTGCACAAGTGCACACTTTCAAGACGGATTATACTATGCATCAAGATCTGCTACTCCCTGGTGAGTAAGGAGCCTCCAGAGGGTATAAGAGCTTGCTCTACTAGAGCAAAGTCATCAACATCTGCTTTGTCTAGGGGTGTACCTGTAGAGGACATTTGTAGAGCGGCAACTTGGGCCTCCCTCCACACTTTCGCAAATCATTACTGCTTGGATGCTGAAGTGAGGAGGGACGTCACTTTGCTCGCTTTGTCCTTCCGGATTTTCTGGTATAGAGGAGTGGACACCCTCCTCCGGGAGTAGGGACTGCTGTGGGACTCTTCACAAGGTGAGGAATCCACTGGCAGATGTACCCATCAGAAGAACAAGTTACTTACCTTCGGTAACGCTTTTTCTGGTGGATACAGTGTCTGCCTGTGGATTCCTCACTGACCCACCCGCCTCCCCGTTGTCCACGCTTCTATACCTGGGTTATGGCATTGCTTCAAGGTATACATGTTATCTTCAAAAGAAGTGTGTTTTTGTACTTGATTTGCATTGTCGTATTCACACTATGTGTGTTATCTTGATTATTTTGTACTGTGTACACTGTGTGTATATATATATATATATCTCTCTATTGTTGTCGGTTCGTCCGTGTGCCTCGAAGGCATGGGAAAAAGGCGGAACTGATGTCATCACGCCTATCGAGGCTTATTATGGAGTCGGTGACGTCAGCGGAGTCGAGGTATGCCGCGCTCTTGTGACGTCGTCCACGCCGGCGTGCTACAGAAGAATTTTCCGAACGTTGCTGACGCAGGGGGATATTCACAAGGTGAGGAATCCACAGGCAGATACTGTATCCACCAGAAAAAGCATTACCGAAGGTAAGTAACTTGTTCTTTACGGTTGTAGTAACTGGAGGGGTTGTAGATTTGGGCTGCTTGCTGCCCTTCTGTCTGTGGCTGTCATCACGGCAGCAACAAAAAGGCTGTAGATTCTGCAGAGCAGGCTATATGTGGCATTAATGTTGATATTGAAAGCCTGCCTTAGGTGATACTTCTGGGGGAACTGACGCATTGGATCAGACAGGCCCAATGAGCACCCTGGTCCCCTGCTCTGTTTAAAGCGCTCAAGGCAGAGTCTGCTTTTTCAACAAATAAGCGAGAGCCATCGAAGGACATGTCCATTAGAGAAGACTAGACATCCTCTGAGAAGTCGGTACATCTCATACAGGCATGTCTCCCGAGTGACATGCTTGCACCACTAAACTTTCTGGGGTTGGGTGATGCGTTAGGAAAGGCTAACCGCCTGGGGCAAGGTGGCGGCACCCAGTTTCTGCCTATTTACCAGCAGTCCAGACATGTTTTTGTCCATGCCCCAGACAGGTGTCTGTGAGGGACTCATTAAAATGCAATAGAGGGTCAGTGTGGTCTGTCTGGGTTGGAGGACTTTAGTGAAAATATTAGTTTTCACCTCCATAGTAGGCAATTGGAGGTCACGAACCTCAGCAGCCTTTGGTATCACTACTAAGAAGGAGGCCGTTTTCTCGGTAGCTGATCTAGTTTGAGACCAGTCCAGTGGCTGGAAAAGTATCCAGTCCACTGCCATATTGTAGCGCATCTTACAGAAGTGTAATTTTGAGCAAACACATCTCCATCATATCAATCCTTATGAGAGTCAGTACCGAAAAACATTGTGAATGATCTGGGCCATTGCTTGAGGTCAGGGCAAAGTGTCAGTTTCCAATGGGTTGCAGAAAAACTGCAAGCAACTGGGATTAGAGCGTGGCCCCAATCGAAGTCGAAGAGGTGTCAGAGACCACTATGGGTTACACTTAATCTGGCATAATCGGTGCTGATACTCTAGATTCCAGCATAAGTTGTGGCGCAAAGTACGACTTCCACACCAAAACCTGTGTGAGACCTGAAACGGGTTCAGAGTCCCAGTCGGAGGTGCTTGGGGTTCCTTGGGGCCTGAAGCCGCGCCAGAGGGAGCTGGCAGCTTGCCAGAGAGACGCAGCATAGCTTCACAGAACTCTTGGTTCAGCTGCAAATTTGCTGACAGTCTTGGAAACTTGGGTTGCCCCGAAATAAGAGTCGAAATCGGCTCTGAAGGCTATAGAGTTCAGGAGTGCAATCGAGTTGCATGTTTACACCCTTGAGCCTTCTCAGTTTAGAAATGGCAAGAAGATGGCGAGTCCAGCTTGGACTTCTTGTGCTTTTTTTTGTTACCTGATAATTTCCACTGTAATGAAGATCTGCTGTGGGAACAACTTTATGAGTGGGAACGGAACCTTACCTTCCACTTCGACTGGTCACGACATGGAGTCTGCGGGGGTTTAGTCACATACTGCTTTGCCTCACAGTCCCAAATGGCATTCACATTCATCAGGGCACAGTCACTACGTGGCTTGAAGTCATGGTCTTGCCCCAATCACTAAAGACACATTTGGTGGGTATCCGTAACAGGGATTTGGTTGTGACAGTCCCTCAAAGATTTGCACCCTGTAGTTTTAGGGGATGACATTGTTATTGTTATTGTTATTTCCGGCTTTTATAGCGCCAACTCACCGGCAGGTCTCAAGGCGCTTATGACCGAAAGGCACAACTACTTATTTAACAGGAAGAGAGAATACCATAGTAATTAAACTGAGTTCAACGCCTCCCTAAATAGGATTGTTTTTAGGATTTTTCTAAAGCGAAAGAGGTTACCTTCTTTACGGAGGGGCTCAGGTAATTTATTCCAAATTTTTGGTGTCAAAACAGAGAAGGATCTCCCGCCTTTTGTGGCCAGTCTGAACCGGGGGCACACCAGCATCTGTGCATCTGAAGATCTTAGTCTTCGTTCTGGTTTATATACCTCCAACCTTTCCTTAATATAGGCAGGTGCTTGCCCATAAATTGCCTTATGGGCTATACATAGGCTTTTGAACACAGACCTTTGCCTAATAGGCAGCCAGTGGAGGTTCTGTAATAGTGGAGAGGCATGAGATCTTCTTGGGAGCCTGAAAATAAGTTGTGCGGCGTCGTTTAGGACCACCTGCAGTCTGTTGATCAGAATTTTTGGAAGGCCTAAGTAGAGCGCGTTTCCGTAGTCCAGCCTCGAAATTATTGTGGCAGAAACTACCGTACAAAGCATGGACCGGGAGAGAAGAGGGGCTAATTTACGCAACTGTCTAATTAGACCAGTATAGGTTCCTACTATAGAGGAAATCTGACTGCTCATTGACAGTTCACTGTCAATCTTGATGCCCAGGCTTTTCACCTTATCCACTGGTTTAGGAGTTGGGCCTAGTTCCTGGGGCCAGTACAGGTCACTCCATGGGGAACATGTAGCTGATACTAGTAGAACCTCTGTTTTTTCAGGATTAATCTTCAGGAGGTTCATGGTCATCCAACTCACTGTATGTCTGAGAACATCCTGCGCATAGTTCTGCGCCAACACTGTATTATCTACGCTCAGTAATAACTGGGTGTCGTCAGCGTAATTGAATACGCGACAACCCATCTGTGCCAGGGAGTTTATTAATGGTTGCAGGTACAGATTAAATAGGAGTGGGGACAGCGCGGAGCCTTGAGGGACCCCGCATGTCAGGTTCCCCACCTCCGATACATTATCCCCCAACTGAGTCCTCTGTGTCCTCCCTAACAGGAAGGATTCCAACCACCGGTAGGCTGTGTCCCGGATCCCGAAATTGGCCAATCTATCCAGGAGCAGGGTATGGCTGACAGTATCGAACGCCGCCGATAGATCTAAAAGTATCAGGGCGCTCGGCTTTTTACTGTCAGCCATCCCTCTAAGCTCATCCAGCACCGAGAGCATCACCAACTCGGTGCTGTGGTGTGCACGAAAACCCGCCTGCAGTTCATGGAGAGAGTGGTGTGACTCCAGGAACGAGGCCAGGGATTTCAGCACATGTTGTTCAAGGATTTTTGACAAGAACGGGAGTTGGGAGATAGGCCTATAATTCTTCAAAGTTTTAGGGTCGGCTCCTGATTTCTTTATTAGTGGCTTCACTCGAGCTTCTTTGAAGCTGGCTGGTAGCCGCCCTATTTCTAATGAATTATTCAGAAGAGAGAGGATATGATCTTCCAAAATAGGGCGTGCTAAGCGAAAGACACTAAGGGGGCAGGGGTCCGCCGGGGATCCAGATTTAACTTTACTCATGAGTTGCTCGAGGCTCATCGCATCGATCAATGGGAAATTTGAAATATGGGCATCCGCGGGGGTTTGGGCAACCTGTGACTTGATAGAGGGGCAACAACCCGGTATCCTGGGAAGAAGAAGATCCTGTAGCGAATCACACCCGCAGCAACAACCCACAACCAGGAACAAGCGGAGTGTAAGCCTAGTAACTAATCTGTCAGAAAGAAGATTAACACCGATTGAGACACAGGTCCTGGAGAAAGGCCTGGGCTTTGTGCCAACAGCCAGACCAGACAAGTTTAAACTGCATTGTGAACTTGCTGGTTTCTTTCGCAAGCTTAAATTAAAAGCTTTTTTTGAAGGAAAAACAGACCCTAATGAATCACTACGTAAAGGTGACACTGGTCTTAGACTGAATTCCACTTTCATTCCGCCTCCACATACGGTGCCTGCTGCCATCACTGCTTTTGAAGAAGCAGTATTTAAAGATCTTGAGTCCTGCCAGGAGTCTAGAACTTTTGGCAATTTTACCACTGCGGAGTACCAGGCCCTTCAACAACTACAGAATGACACCACCATAACCATAAAACCAGCGGATAAGGGTGGTGGCATCGTGATACAGAACACCAAAGACTATGATAAGGCCTGTGAGGACCTGTTACAAGATAACAGGAATTATACCCCTTTGACGATCGATCCAACCATGAACCTGACTAAGAAAATCTCTACAATAGTGAGAAAAGCAGAGGAGAGAGGCCAACTATCCAAAAATGAAGCCGACTTTCTTGACAGTGGCAGTGATGTGATTCCATACTTTTACACACTGCCCAAGATGCATTAAAATAGGCTCCCTCCCCCCGGACGACCTATTGTATCAGGAATAGGTTCTCTTCTCGAACCTTTATCCAGATTCTGTGATGAATTCTTCAAACCTCTTGTGCAGTCGACCCCTACCTATCTAAAAGATACCAAAAGCTTATTACAGCTTCTGGTTGACATCACCTTTGTAGAAAACTCTATCACACTGGTAACATTGGATGTGGAAAGTCTCTACACCAGCATACCCCAGGACGATACCATCAGAGTCCTGGAGGATTCACTTGACTCAATCGACTGGAACTACCAAACCCCCAAATCCGTCATAATTGAGTTTGCAACCATAGCCCTCAAGGAGAACTATTTTTCCTTCAAAAATCAATTATTTCTCCAACGCTCAGGTACATCTATGGGCAGTACTTTTGCCCCGAGCGTAGCGGGACTCTATGTAGCGGATTTTGAGTCAAAATACATTCTACCAGTATCCACCGAATTTGCAGACTCCATACTTTTATGGAAACGCTACATAGATGACATTCTGCTACTTTGGAAAGGTAATGATAATGACCTACAGTCCTTCCTAATATGGATCAATACCCTTGACCCTCATCTCAGGTTCACTTATACCACCAGCAAAACGGAAATTATTTTTCTGGATGTATTGATCTCCATCTCTGGCTCGAGCCTTATTACAAAAACCCATCACAAACCAACAGCGAAAAATAACTTACTAGAGTTTACCAGTTTTCACCCCCGTCCTTTGAAGGATAATCTACCATACGGGCAGTTCTTGAGACTTAGAAGAAACTGTAGCACCTTAAAAGATTTTAAAGAACAATCCTCTGACCTGACTGAGAAATTGAGAGACAGAGGATATCCAGAATCAACTCTCAATAAAGGGTTCAAAAGAGCACGAAATCAGCCAAGAAGTGCACTACTGGAGGAGAAGCTTAACATTCAAGATGAAATTCCACTAACGTGTGTGACCACTTTTAATAGTTTGTCTAACGTTATGAAAAAATCTATAAATAAGCCCTGGAACATCATCAAATCTACCAAAACAGACTGGCTGAAACCTCTTTTTTCTTTTAAAAAGGGCAGGAGTCTCAAAGACGCCTTGGTCCACACTCGCCCAAAAGAAAAGAACCCTGAGCGAACTATTTCGGTTACGGAAGTTTGGGGTCTTCCCCGAATCACAGGACACTACCCATGCACAGATTGTAGTGTTTGTCACCTGACAGTGGCATCCAAAACACTCAATTTGGAGCCAGGTAAGATCTGGACTCAAATGTCACACACGAACTGCAACTCAACTAATGTTGTGTATCTGATCACCTGTCCCTGCGCCTTACGTTATGTAGGCATGACCACTCGCAGAATTAAACAACGTATCTGCGAGCATCGGAGCAACATTAGGTGCAAAAAATTGACAACAAAGCTGAGTCGTCATTTTCTGTCTAACAACCATACGACAAATGACTTGAGATGGACCATCATAGAGACAATCTCTGGTACCACCAATATCACAAATAGGTTGTTTGAAAAAGAACACCGCTGGGTCTACCGTTTGGGCAACAAACTTGTTGGACTGAACAATGACATTCCATGGAACACAGTACTAAGAAAATAATTGGACTATAGGACCTATGCCATGTATTGTACACTGTATGAATTACGAATTCAGCATTATTGTTTACTCTTCTATGCCAACTTAGTTCCCCCCATGAGCTATGTGCTAATTATTGAAGGTCGAACCCTGTTCTCCTCCCCTATCCTGCACGCAAATGCTGTGTTTTGCTCCACTTCCTCCTTCCTTTACAGTTACGGCTGTTTTTAACATGTAATTCGGCTTTTCCTTACTGCTCGCTAACTAAGGAGCATTCTGGTATCCATGGTAACTCTTGGTTCCATGCACCCATTGGCTCTGGGTTCCAAGCCCCCATTCGAGCATGTTTGACGCCTTTCACGTCAGCCCGATGCGTTCCAGGCCTCATTGTGGCGTAACCACGCCCACCCGGAAGCACACGCAATTGCCGGGGAAAGGCGTTTTATACACATTCACCGGCCCCGGTCTTTATCGTCGGGGTCCGGTTATGAGGAGAAGCTAGGTGCCAATGCGGGCAGTGAGCGTTGAGGGCGTGAGTTCGTTTTTCCTGTTTCCTCATATTGCGAACGCCTCGCTCGAGCTAAGTACAATATCCTGACTGTTTATTTTAAACATTTGTTTTTCTCCCATTAGGATGTGCCAGTTACGCTCCTACCCCCCTCCCGAGACCCATGGTGCAGCTAGCGCCACAAACTAAAGTGAGATAACGGTTTGGTGACACAAACTGTTTGGTGGGGTCACCGACCACTTGGTCTATTGATCCTCCCTAAGGAGTAATTTTAATTCCCTCAATCATTTTATCATATTATATCACATATTTAACACACCACTTCCCAGCTTTCAGTGGTAATATCCCTACAGGGTTATACGTATGGTGATAACGTTAGTGTTTATCTTTTTTGACACTATTCCTGCCACAACTTGGAGCACTCTGAACAAGCGTAATGACTTATACATGCCATTAATTGTATGTATGTCCTCTATGTTTGTCTGTGTCTGTTTCCTTTCCAGGTGCAGAAACACTCCAAAGTTAGGAGTCTTTGGAATGAGCAAACCGCTCTTCCTCTTTTTTGATTTGCACTTTTTTCACCTTTAATCCTTTTCACTTTCACGTCCCCAGGTTAGGGTGGACGATTAGAGAGTCCATACCGCCGGGGTTTCACTAGTCCTGACGAATGCCTGGGTAAATTAACACCAATTAATAGGCTGAAATATGTTGACTGATTTAACTCTATTGCTGAATTAACCCAAAACATTACCTTTGGCTGTAAAATTCAGACACATAGTACTCTTTTAAACCGTGTCATAGGGATCTATGAATAAAGTTTTTTTGAGATACTCTTTAGACACTTTTTATTTATATCCCTCACTACACACCTATTCACACAACCAGCTCCGCAGTCTTCTGGCGTCGCAGCACACCAAAGAGGCACTCGGCCTCTGCGGTGGGGCCCAGTGATGAAGCATGACACTGACTAGGTCGGTGTGTGAGGGCCTTCTTATCCACCCAAATTGGGTGTTGACAATCTTCTGTTATGTTATGTTATGTTAAAAAGTCTTGTAACGCGCACGTACACCGAAACGTTTTCTTGGCGCTCATGACAAACACAACGGACAAGGGCAAGTGATTACTCAAAGGCAGTTTTAAAAAGGAACGTTTTTAATGACTTACGAAAGGACTCATAAGAGGGACAGTGACGAAAAGAGGAAGGGAGAGAATTCCAACAAGAAGGACCTAAAAAGGAAAAGCGCATACCACCATGTTTCTTGCGATGGTTGAGGGGAATACACAGAAGATTGTCGGCGGAAGAGCGCAAGTGGCGAGTTGGTAAATACCGCCTTAGTTTGGAAGAGATAAAGGCGGGCGCCCGATTGTGGAGAGCTTTAAAAATGGTGCAACCGAGTTTAAAGGTGCACCGTTTGGCCACTGGGAGCCAGTGGAGGCTCCTCAGCAAAGGTGAGACATGCTGATGTTTGGGCTGATGGAACACCAAACGGGCAGCCTGATTCTGGATCAGTTGGAGTCTCTGGAGTTGGTAGCCAGGAATCCCCACATATAAGATATTAGCAAAGTCAACCCTGGAGATGACTAGGGCCAAGATGACTAGGATGAGTGCCTCTCTGGTGAGGAATCGACAGATCTTGCGGATCCTGCGCAGATGGAAGAAGCAGGATGATGTTACTGCCGAGATCTGCGATTTCATGGATAGATCACCAGAGATGACAACTCCAAGGCTTTTCACAGAGCTGACCGGGCAAGGAGGGGCGCCAAGAGAAGAGGGCCAAAAACTGTCATCCCACGGATTGGTTGGTCCACCCACCAGGACGAGTTCCGTCTTGGACGGATTTAACTTGAGCTGGCTGTGGGCCATCCAATCGGAGATATATAACATGGTGGTTTGAAAATTAGAGCGGGAAGAGGGAGAAGTGTCCAAAGGAAAAATCAACTGCAGATCGTCTGCATAGTTATAGATGGTGGCAGGGGAATGACGAAGAGAGACCATAAGGGGTTGCATATATAAATTAAAAAGAAGTGGGGATAGAGCCGAACCCTGAGGGACACCACAAGAGAGGGAAGAAGGAGAAGCAGAAAAGATAGAAAGGTGGACTGCTTGAGAACGACCGTCAAGAAAGGATCGGACCCAGTCTAGAGCATCGCCCCGAATGCCGGCATTAATGACACGGTCGATCAATATAGAGTGATCAACCGTGTCAAAAGCCGCCGACAGGTCCAACAGGACGAGGGCTTGAGAGATGTTATTGTCCGCTCCTGTTCTTAAGGTGTCCATGACTGCTGCGATGACCGCCTCGGTAGAGTGGAGGGGGCGGAAGCCCGCCTGTAGGGGGTCCAGGAAAGATGAGCTCTCAATGAAGGTACTCAGACACCGAGTTACATAAGTTTCTAAGATCTTTCCCAAATAGGGAAGAAGAGAGATGGGTCTGAAGTTATTCAAGACTAGGGGGTCTGCATTCGCCTTTTTTAGAATGGGTAACACTACAGCCTGCTTGAAGGAATCTGGGACTACTCCAGTGGCTAAAGAGATGTTAAGAAGAGCCAAAGCGGGGTCAGGGCAGGTCATAAAAATTTCTTTAAGGATATGAGGAGGGCAGCAGTCCTTGGGAGACCCGGAACTGACTTTGTGCAAGAGGCTGTGAAACTCAGTGATGGAAATAGGGGGGAAAGTATTGAATTGCTGGGAGTTTGCAGGGGGTAGTGAAAATGAATGTGACGAGGAGGGAGAGGGAATTTTATTTTTAATCATGGAAATTTTATCCTGAAAAAAGGCATTGAGCTCATCACACAGAGCTTGAGTAGGAATGGAGGGGAGAGTGACACGATCAGGGAGGGAGAGCTCATTAACAATCGCTAAGATGTCTTTTGCTTTGGCAGCCGACTCCAAAATTTTTCTCTGACATAGCTCCCCCTCTGTGGCTATCTAATAATAAGTAACCTCTCTTTCTTTGTTGTTTCATGCTAATCGGGGACGAAGAGAGTGTTCCTTCCTTTCCCTGCCTCTCCCTTTGATTTATCATATTGAGCAGCGCACAGCTGTGAGAGTTTGCTTTTATTCCTGGCTTGGTCAAATCTCCAATTACCCTTGCCTGTTTTATCATTATACTCCTATCTCCTTTTTTCTGGCTGCCACCATGTCGAACTTGGGTCTGACATATTCTGAATCTGAAGTGGAAGCACTTATGTCTGACACATCATTATTTGCCGATCCACACATATCTCAAGCTATAGCTAACACTACTGAGTGGGAGACACTTACGGAGAAGAAACGGGAACATATCCGTACAATACTACATGGCACGATCCTAAAACAGTACCTTCTTTCGAACACAGCACCGAGGGGCTTACTTGTCACCAATGCCCCTCGAATTTTTCTGAACGATGCCACTTTCAGGAAAGACTGGGCCATGATCGCGTGGCATTGCACGCGTGACTGGCTCGTCCTTATTATAAAAACAGCACTCAGGCTGTCAGAAGCATTAATGATTGAAATAAGAGAAACTGAATCTCATTTCAAAGCCACGATAACAGGGTACAAGAAAAGGCTGGACGAGCTGAATAAGGAACTTAACGAGTATAAAGACAATCTCATGCAATCTAAGGCAACCAAACTACAAAAAGACCAAAAAAAGTTTGAATTCGAGAAAGTCTACCCTTATTCCGCAGCTTCCTTTGTCCCTTCGACTAAGACTGCGAATAAATCCGATCATTCAGATGATGACTCTTCAAACAGCAGCGGATCGAGCAACGGCTCCTTTAAACAAAGCAAGAGAAGAGGCAACCGTGGCAATTGGAACAATAGGGGCAGGCCTGGCTATCAGAACCAACATCAACAATGGCAGGCACCACCTCAGATGGACCCCCTTTCCTATCCATACCAACAACCAATGTTCCCCTTTATGTGATGGAACCCGGGCTTTATGCCTCCCATGAACTTCCAGAGCCAGTACCGACCGCCTTTTTTACAGAGCGGCCGGAGGGGGAGAGGGAGACGGAGGGGCAACAACCGGGTATCCTGGGAAGAAGAAGATCCTGTAGCGAATCACACCCGCAGCAACAACCCACAACCAGGAACAAGCGGAGTGTAAGCCTAGTAACTAATCTGTCAGAAAGAAGATTAACACCGATTGAGACACAGGTCCTGGAGAAAGGCCTGGGCTTTGTGCCAACAGCCAGACCAGACAAGTTTAAACTGCATTGTGAACTTGCTGGTTTCTTTCGCAAGCTTAAATTAAAAGCTTTTTTTGAAGGAAAAACAGACCCTAATGAATCACTACGTAAAGGTGACACTGGTCTTAGACTGAATTCCACTTTCATTCCGCCTCCACATACGGTGCCTGCTGCCATCACTGCTTTTGAAGAAGCAGTATTTAAAGATCTTGAGTCCTGCCAGGAGTCTAGAACTTTATGCAATTTTACCACTGCGGAGTACCAGGTCCTTCAACAACTACAGAATGACACCACCATAACCATAAAACCAGCGGATAAGGGTGGTGGCATCGTGATACAGAACACCAAAGACTATGATAAGGCCTGTGAGGACCTGTTACAAGATAACAGGAATTATACCCCTTTGACGATCGATCCAACCATGAACCTGACTAAGAAAATCTCTACAATAGTGAGAAAAGCAGAGGAGAGAGGCCAACTGTCCAAAAATGAAGCCGACTTTCTTGACAGTGGCAGTGATGTGATTCCATACTTTTACACACTGCCCAAGATGCATAAAAATAGGCTCCCTCCCCCCGGACGACCTATTGTATCAGGAATAGGTTCTCTTCTCGAACCTTTATCCAGATTCTGTGATGAATTCTTCAAACCTCTTGTGCAGTCGACCCCTACCTATCTAAAAGATACCAAAAGCTTATTACAGCTTCTGGTTGACATCACCTTTGTAGAAAACTCTATCACACTGGTAACATTGGATGTGGAAAGTCTCTACACCAGCATACCCCAGGACGATACCATCAGAGTCCTGGAGGATTCACTTGACTCAATCGACTGGAACTACCAAACCCCCAAATCCGTCATAATTGAGTTTGCAACCATAGCCCTGAAGGAGAACTATTTTTCCTTCAAAGATCAATTATTTCTCCAACGCTCGGGTACATCTATGGGCAGTACTTTTGCCCCGAGCGTAGCGGGACTCTATGTAGCGGATTTTGAGTCAAAATACATTCTACCAGTATCCACCGAATTTGCAGACTCCGTACTTTTATGGAAACGCTACATAGATGACATTCTGCTACTTTGCAAAGGTAATGATAATGACCTACAGTCCTTCCTAATATGGATCAATACCCTTGACCCTCATCTCAGGTTCACTTATACCACCAGCAAAACGGAAATGATTTTTCTGGATGTATTGATCTCCATCTCTGGCTCGAGCCTTATTACAAAAACCCATCACAAACCAACAGCGAAAAATAACTTACTAGAGTTTACCAGTTTTCACCCCCGTCCTTTGAAGGATAATCTACCATACGGGCAGTTCTTGAGACTTAGAAGAAACTGTAGCACCTTAAAAGATTTTAAAGAACAATCCTCTGACCTGACTGAGAAATTGAGAGACAGAGGATATCCAGAATCAACTCTCAATAAAGGGTTCAAAAGAGCACGAAATCAGCCAAGAAGTGCACTACTGGAGGAGAAGCTTAACATTCAAGATGAAATTCCACTAACGTGTGTGACCACTTTTAATAGTTTGTCTAACGTTATGAAAAAATCTATAAATAAGCACTGGAACATCATCAAATCTACTGAAACAGACTGGCTGAAACCTCTTTTTTCTTTTAAAAAGGGCAGGAGTCTCAAAGACGCCTTGGTCCACACTCGCCCAAAAGAAAAGAACCCTGGGCGAACTATTTCGGTTACGGAAGTTTGGGGTCTTCCCCGAATCACAGGGCACTACCCATGCACAGATTGTAGTGTTTGTCACCTGACAGTGGCATCCAAAACACTCAATTTGGAGCCAGGTAAGATCTGGACTCAAATGTCACACACGAACTGCAACTCAACTAATGTTGTGTATCTGATCACCTGTCCCTGCGCCTTACGTTATGTAGGCATGACCACTCGCAGAATTAAACAACGTATCTGCGAGCATCGGAGCAACATTAGGTGCAAAAAATTGACAACAAAGCTGAGTCGTCATTTTCTGTCTAACAACCATACGACAAATGACTTGAGATGGACCATCATAGAGACAATCTCTGGTACCACCAATATCACAAATAGGTTGTTTGAAAAAGAACAACGCTGGGTCTACCGTTTGGGCAACAAACTTGTTGGACTGAACAATGACATTCCATGGAACACAGTACTAAGAAAATAATTGGACTATAGGACCTATGCCATGTATTGTACACTGTATGAATTACGAATTCAGCATTATTGTTTACTCTTCTATGCCAACTTAGTTCCCCCCATGAGCTATGTGCTAATTATTGAAGGTCGAACCCTGTTCTCCTCCCCTATCCTGCACGCAAATGCTGTGTTTTGCTCCACTTCCCCCTTCCTTTACAGTTACGGCTGTTTTTAACATGTAATTCGGCTTTTCCTTACTGCTCGCTAACTAAGGAGCCTTCTGGTATCCATGGTAACTCTTGGTTCCATGCACCCATTGGCTCTGGGTTCCAAGCCCCCATTCGAGCATGTTTGACGCCTTTCACGTCAGCCCGATGCGTTCCAGGCCTCATTGTGGCGTAACCACGCCCACCCGGAAGCACACGCAATTGCCGGGGAAAGGCGTTTTATACACATTCACCGGCCCCGGTCTTTATCGTCGGGGTCCGGTTATGAGGAGAAGCTAGGTGCCAATGCGGGCAGTGAGCGTTGACGGCGTGAGTTCGTTTTTCCTTTTTCCTCATATTGCGAACGCCTCGCTCGAGCTAAGTACAATATCCTGACTGTTTATTTTAAACATTTGTTTTTCTCCCATTAGGATGTGCCAGTTACGCTCCTACCCCCCTCCCGAGACCCATGGTGCAGCTAGCGCCACAAACTAAAGTGAGATAACGGTTTGGTGACACAAACTGTTTGGTGGGGTCACCGACCACTTGGTCTATTGATCCTCCCTAAGGAGTAATTTTAATTCCCTCAATCATTTTATCATATTATATCACATATTTAACACACCACTTCCCAGCTCTCAGTGGTAATATCCCTACAGGGTTATACGGATGGTGATAACGTTAGTGTTTATCTTTTTTGACACTATTCCTGCCACAACTTGGAGCACTCTGAACAAGCGTAATGACTTATACATGCCATTAATTGTATGTATGTCCTCTATGTTTGTCTGTGTCTGTTTCCTTTCCAGGTGCAGAAACACTCCTAAGTTAGGAGTCTTTGGAATGAGCAAACCGCTCTTCCTCTTTTTTGATTTGCACTTTTTTCACCTTTAATCCTTTTCACTTTCACGTCCCCAGGTTAGGGTGGACGATTAGAGAGTCCATACCGCCGGGGTTTCACTAGTCCTGACGAATGCCTGGGTAAATTAACACCAATTAATAGGCTGAAACATGTTGACTGATTTAACTCTATTGCTGAATTAACCCAAAACATTACCTTTGGCTGTAAAATTCAGACACATAGTACTCTTTTAAACCGTGTCATAGGGATCTACGAATAAAGTTTTTTTGAGATACTCTTTAGACACTTTTTATTTATATCACTCACTACACACCTATTCACACAACCAGCTCCGCAGTCTTCTGGCGTCGCAGCACACCAAAGAGGCACTCGGCCTCTGCGGTGGGGCCCAGTGATGAAGCATGACACTGACTAGGTCGGTGTGTGAGGGCCTTCTTATCCACCCAAATTGGGTGTTGACAATCTTCTCTGACATAGCTCCCCCTCTGTGGCTATCTAATAATAAGTAACCTCTCTTTCTTTGTTGCTTCTTACTTGATAGATCCAGTCACGATACCATTCCTAATATCCTGTAAAATAGTCCCTCCTTGCTCACTGCTATATAAGGTTGCATTTTTATGACCATTCGCTTCAAGAAGCACCATTGAAATATTTCTAATTCAAAATACTACACAATTGTTATTGGTCCCCTTATAAGTTGTACATGGCCTACCTAATACAGAATGATTCCCACTGGCAGTTCATTAACGATTGTTGTGACCTCTACCATATACTATGGTCCTGCCATACCCTGACACCCTATTGCAGTTCAATATGGAGGACACTTCTCAATACTAGCTCTCTACCCTTCAGAGACTCTGCCAAACTGGCCTTGCTACATGACTTCACTGACATTGATGACATGTCCTCCCCTGTTGGAGATGGAAATCGACAGCCCTGATGGTGGCCAAAATATGCATCTAACGACATAGGCGCTCATCACGGGTTTCCTACACACCCGGAGTGGTTCATTGAGCTGTACAAACTAACTATCTATGAAAGACTCATTTAAAGGCTCCAAGACCAATTGCACATATTTGACGATATACGGGGGGCTGTTTACATCTTCAAGAACTTTATTGTATTATAGTACTGAGGGAACTGGCATCCTCCACCAAACCAGGCTGTAGACTGGAATAGTATCCGGGTCTCCACATCATACATTGGGGAAAGAGTGATAGATGGACGAGATAAAGAAGGTCCACTAATCGTGTCCAGAATCTATACAATGTTGGCCTTTCTCTATCTTCCGGGTAGGAGTAATACTGAAAGTGAAACCATGCTATGTAGACAGAAGGAGAGATAACTTCGACCGTGGCAGCGATTATCAGTGTCGTAGACAATCTCATACTTTTTAATATTGTTTTACTATTGTATTACATTTATTGTTGTACCCTTTCCAGTATGCTGGTTATCTCTTGTTTATATCTTCTATATACCTGTTTACCATTAGTACTCTGCAATGGAATTACTTATGACTGTTATAAAATTAAATAAAGAAATAGATATATATCTTTTTTTTTAAAAGATGCACTTTGCTAGATTAGTCTTCGAAGAGATAAGAGGTAGCTCTAGATCCACATCTGGTGGCGTAGAAAGGAACTGGCATCAGCTTGCTTGGGTGGCACTATATGTGGCTCTGCACTTCTAGAGCGGATCTATGCTGGTGCAGAGCTACATGACACCCCAGCAGCACGCAAGGATACTGGTTGATAATTTCCTGATCTAATCTGACGCCTGGGCAATATCAAAAAGGTGGAGGAAGCTGCTGTTATAAGTAGCCAGCAGTATGATAAAACTGTGCAAAACATTCCCTGGGTTTGCCTCAACGTAGTCAACTTAATCATGGAGAGTTTTATGACTATAACTCAAGTTCAAAGGTTTTTGAAGAAAATAATATAGTTCCCTATATCAGTTCTCATAGGAAACATTTTGTTGCATCCAGGGAAAAGATTTTGGGGTGGATGCCAACAACGGATACAAATAAGAAGCATCTTCTTCTAACTTTCATTTTTTGATTTTTTTTTTTGTGACGATTTTAACAACAGAGCTGAAGTGAGTTAATATTGTTTTCAAAATAACACCTATATGTGGCCTATGTAGACTTTGGGGCTGCTAAAAACTCTAGGACTCCCTCAAGTCGGTGGGTTTTCAACATGGGCTACTATCTATTATAGCAAGGCTCCATGAGCATAATTATGCCCTAGTGGTGGAGGAAGCAGGGAGAATTGCAAAACTTGTTGAACAGATTTGAAGCCTTTTGTGACGTCAAGAGCTTGGAGATTAACATGCTAAAGATGAAGTTAATGGAAGTTAGACCCCTCAAATCATTTTGTAGTAAACTAAGATTGGGGATGAAAGTCTTGAATAAGTCAGCCATTTTGACTATACAGGAATTAGGGTAGATTACATATTATCATGGCCACCTCATTTTCAGAAAAATAGAGCAATAATTCTACATAGAGCCTCAGTCATTGTGAAAATGTACAGATCTACAACATCCAGAACACTGTCTCCAGCTATAGCGGTCTACAGAGTAACAACACAATCTGTAGCTCTCAATGGGGAGGAAATCTGACAAATGGGCTATACCAAAGAACTTACTGTATGGGAAAATAATTATCTTAGATCCTTACTGCATTTACTACAGAGTACCTCTGTGCTTTCAATTTATTTGGAAGTATCCCTGAAAATTATAGACAGCCTAGCAGTCCTCAGACCATTATTATACTGGGTTAGGCTGTGAATAACTCCCAAGTTGGAATCTTTTAGGAATGGACTTGGGGAGTTTTGAGGTTAGATAGGGATCTTAATTTGCACTGGCTGTGTCCCATTAAGTTTTGGCTTGGTGTTCTGGGGCTGGAAAGAATGTGGATTGATCCTATTTCCATTTATCAAGCAGCAAGAGATACCTTAAATACAATGTATTGGCTTTAAGTTTTAGATAATTGTCAGATGAATATACAACCTAGTAGTCTCTCAGATATATGAAATCAGTTCCATCTTTTGAAATAAACCTAGATTAAATAGTTCCCCACAAGGCTAAAACTTTATACATCTGAAAGAGACACTTTAGTGATAGATTCCTTACCTTAGAATATCCCCAGGCGTCAGACTGGATCTGGAAAATTTTGCGTAGCAATACCCCTGCGCGCCGGCAGGCTTCGTCCGCGGCTCCGGCGTCCGTCGTCGGCGTCGTTAGCGCCGGAATGACGTCATCTGACTACTTAGACGCCGCCCATGCGCGCTGACGTCAGTTCTTCTTTTTCCGCGCCAGCTAGCGCGGATCCGGAGAAGCTCTACCCCGTAGTCATTTTTTGACTAAACTTTTTTGTTCTTTGATCATTTCTCTACTTGAGTCTTCGACTCTGACGCCGCCGGTAGGGATGCCCGGGTTTAAACCCTGCTCCAAGTGCGACCGACTGATGTTGGTTACCGACCCCCATCGCCGGTGCCTCAAGTGTTTAGACCTCGACCACGACGACCGCACCTGCTCCGACTGCCGTGCCCTGACGTCTAAAGCTAGGCAGGAGCGGTCCCGCAAGCGGCTCGAGCTCCGGCAGTCGGCCCGCGCCGCTCCAGGTCCCGGTCCCACAGGAGGTCGAGGGACCGGTCGCAGGGTCGGAGTCCTCGCAGCTCCGGGAGTGGACATCGGTCGTGAGGATCCAAGTCCTCAGGTAAGAGGCATGAGAGGTCGGAGAGACGTCATCGTTCCTCCGACCCACCCTGACGCTCGCACGATGCGCCCGGGGGTTTGGGTGACACCACCCACGCGGCTCCAACGGAGTCGCAGGCGTCGCCGCCTGCCCCACACCTTCGGGTCCCTGGGCATGGCGCGACGCCACAGGAGGTCGAGCGGTACCTCATGGCCATGAGGTCCCTCCCTTCTCAGCCGGGTCCCGTGGTGCCTCCGGGCCCAACGGCCCCGGCTGGAGGCCCTAGCGGGTCGGGTGCTTCGGCCCCGGAGCCGCCCCTGCGGGTGGCGCCCACTGTGGACACCGTCCCCAATCCTCCCCTCGGTCCGGCTCTGGCGCCGCTCCCGACGGCCTTCGGTGATTTCTATTTCCACGAACCGGCCCCGTCTGTTGACCCTGATCTGCAGGAGATGGGTGACGAGGGTGATTGGGAGGGGTCTGCGGACCCTCTGGCACAAGAGTGCCAGTCTCAAGAGGACTGGACATGAGCTTGGGAAGGCCAGTGGAATTGACACTTCGCCAGACACTGGATTTGTCTCCCCTCCTACCGTGGCTACGGAGGAGGGGGCTACTTACAGTGTAGTGTTGACGCGGGCGGCCAAGGCCTTACGCCTTGAGCTCCCCGTCGTGGCCGTGAGGACTAACCTCCTCACTGAGGTCCTTAAACAGCAAGCAAGCTCCACTGAGCCTCTGCTGCCGTTTAATGAGGCCTTGTGTGGCGTTCTTGTAGGCACTTGGTCCAAGCCCGCCACAGGTCCGCCTGTGGATAGGAACGTGGCCAGACGCTACCGCTCAGCCCCGGGCCACCCTTGCCTTTTGTCCACCCATCCCACCCCCGAGAGCCTGGTCATCCAGGCCTCCACTTCCCAGATCGCATTCCCGACGGCTCCGCCCGATCGGGAATGCAAGAGGTACGAACAGTTCGGGAAGAAAGTGTTCTCGTCCCTTAGTTTGGGACTGCGGTCTGTCAATACCGCATGCCTCTTGGGCCGCTACACCCACACCCTGTGGGGCACGGTCGCGGACGTGCTGCCACAATGTCCGGAGGAGGTCCGGGCTAAACTCGCCCAAGCGCTTGTGGAGGGTCGAGATGCAGCGCGATATTCCATCCGGTGTGGGCTGGATACCACGGACTCACTGGGCAGGGCGATGGCAACGACTGTGGCGGTTCGACTCCACGTCTGGTTGAGGTCCGCCAACTTTTCGGCCGATGTCCAGGCTACTCTTCTGGACATGCCGTTCGATGGCCGTCGCCTCTTTGGCGACAAGGCTGACCATGCGCTTGAGCGTTTTAAGGACTCCAGGGCTAAGGCCAAGTCCTTGGGCCTCTCAGCCACACGCCAGCAATCGGGTGCCTTTCGCTCCTTTCGTGGCCACGGAAGGGGCGCCCACACATGTGCTGCCAGCCACGCACCGCAGAATGTTCAGCAGCGCGGTGGCGGCCGTGGAAAACCGCCGTGGTGGCGGTCGGGACAACGGCGAGGCCAGTCCATACCTCCCCCCGCAGCATCTGCCTCAAAACCTTCCTAGTCCGTGTTTTCAGGCCCATGTGACGCCAGTGGGAGGCAGGGTTCGCCATCACCTCTTCCACTGGTACACTGTCACGTCGGACAGGTGGGTGTTGCAAATCGTCTGAAGGGGCTACTCCCTCCCCTTCGAGGCGACCCTTCCAGCCATGCCACCGCAATTCCACCGCGTGTCGAGGAAGTCGCGGCCCTCTTGGCCAAGGGGGCCATCGAGCGTGTTCCTGGTCCAGAAGTAGGGTGTGGTTGTTACTCCCACTGCTTTCTGGTACCCAAGAAGGGCAAAGGGCGCCTACGCCCTATCTTGGACCTCCGGAACATCAACGGCTTCCTCCGGAAGGAGAAGTTCAAGATGCTGACTTTGGCTCAGGTCTTCGCTGCCCTGGACCCTGGAGACTGGATGGTAGCGTTGGACTTGCAGGACGCTTATTTTCACATCCCTGTCCTGCAGGCCCACCAGCGTTACCTAGAGGTCTCTGGTCTCCGGCGGAGTCCCGGCTCCATATCAACCTTTTGGAGCTGCGGGCGATCCGACTCGCACTGAAGGCATTCCTCCCCTCTGCCCGGGGGAGTGTAGTGCAGGTGTTCACGGACAACACCACCGCCATGTGGTACTGCAACAAACAGGGCGGGGTGGGGTCGTGGACCCTATGCCAGGAGGCTCTGCGCCTCTGGCAGTGGCTGGAACATCAGGGCGTGACCCTGGTGGTTCAACACCTGGCATGTTCTCTGAATGCCAGGGCGGACGAACTCAGCCGTCGGTGCATGATGGATCACGAATGGCGTCTGAACTCGGTCGTGGCGCAAGGCCTCTTTCAGCAGTGAGGAGAGCCTTGGTTAGATCTATTCGCCACAGAAGAGAACGCGCAATGTCATCAGTTCTGCGCGTTGGAATTTCCAAGGCGGCACTCGCTCGGAGGCGCTTTTCGTCGCGAATGGAGTTGCGGTCTATTGTACGCCTTTCCGCCTATACCACTTCTGCCCAGAGTGCTGAAGAAGATCAGGCGCGACCGGGCCCAGGTTATCCTTGTGGCTCCGGACTGGGCACGAAGATATTGGTATCCTGAGCTACTCAGCATGTCAGTCGATCCCCCGATTCGTCTGCCTCTTCCGGAGGACCTTCTGTCGCAGCAGCAGGGGACGGTCCTTCATCAGAACCTGTCCAGTCTCCACCTACAAGCTTGGAGATTGAGCGGCGGCAGTTGAGGCCATTTGACTTGCCTCCTGAAGTCTGTAATGTCATTCTGACAGCCAGGCGTCCCTCCAGAAAGTCGGTATACGCCTGCAGGTGTAACAGATTTGTGGCATGGTGCACAGCAAAGGCTGTGGATCCACTCTCTGCACCCCTTTCTGAGGTTCTCCTCTTCCTTCTTTCTCTTGCCCAGCAGGGCTCTGCTCTGGGCACTATCAAGGGGTACCTTTCTGCCCTTTCCGCCTTCTTACGGCTCCCTGATCAGCCTTCCTTGTTCAAGTCCCCAAATGTAAATAGGTTTTTGAAGGGCATCACACACATGTTCCCTCCTGTTCCTTTCGTGATGCCCCAGTGGGACTTGAACCTTGTTCTTACTTACCTAATGTGTGCTCCCTTTGAGGTGCTCCATAACTGTCCTCTCCGTCTTCTTACTCTGAAGACTGCTTTCCTGGTTGCCATCACCTCTACCAGGAGAGTGAGTGAGCTCCAGGCTTTTTCTTCCACACCTCCTTTCCTCTCTGTTCATCCGGACAAGGTTGTGTTGCGGACAAGACCTTCTTTCCTGCCCAAGGTTGTCACGGCCTTCCACATCGGGCAGTCCATTACCTTGCCCACCTTCTTTCCGCCTCCGCGTCCCTTGAAAGAGGAAGAGAGGCTCCCCCGTCTGGACCCAAAACGTGCGCTCTCTTACTATCTGGATCGCACACGCCAGTTCCGGGTGGATGACCAACTCTTTGTTGGTTACGTGGGCGCTAAGAAGGGAAAGGCGGTGCACAAGCGGACCATCTCTCAGTGGATCATCTTGTGTATCCAGGCATGTTACTCCTTGGCTAAGAAGGAGCCCCCTGTTGGATTGAGGGCTCATTCCACTCGGGCCACGACGACTACCACTGCCCTGGGCTGGGGAGTGCCCTTGCAGGACATTTGCCAGGCAGCTACGTGGGCCTCGCTGCACACGTTTGCAAGACACTATTGCCTGGACAGTCAAGTCCGGAGGGATGGCTTCTTTGGCCGTTCCGTCCTCCAGGACTTTCTGGTGTGATTATTGGTTCGCAGACCCACCACCGGGGTTGGTATTGCTGGGGTATCTATTCTAAGGTAAGGAATCTATCACTAACGTGCCTCTTTCAGATACACAAGTTACTACTTGTGTAACGATATATCTGTAAGAGACATTAGTTAGTGATAGATTCCTTACCGACCCACCCATCCTCCCCGTTCTGCGAACCGATATTTAGGGTAAAGGCCATCCCCTTTTAGGGCCCTAGTTTCATGGCACCAGTGTTGGTTCTATCATGGCTCTGCGTATCTGGCGCGGAAAAGCTGTGTATCAGAACTGACGTCAGCACGCATGGGCGGTGTTTAAGTACTCCGACGACGTCATTCCAGTGATAATGACACCGACGACGGACGCGGACGACGCCAGCCGGCGCGCAGGGGTATTGCTACGCAAAATTTTCCGGATCCAGTCTGACGCCTGAGGATATTCTAAGGTTAGGAATCTCTCACTAATTAATGTCTCTTACAGATATATCGTTACACAAGTAGTAACTTGTGCATTAAGGGCCTGATCACAAACAGCCTCTGCTCTAGTGCTGGAAGCTCCGCAGTCGTGGCAGGATCTCCGCCCATGTGGCGGAGTCTCCACAATGAAAAACTGCCTTGTGGAGATCCCGTCCCGTGTGTGGAGGCTTTCTATGAATCGGGCCCTCAGTTTAGATTTGGTACTTTACTGCTCAACAGTTTTACCTGCAAGTGGGAGAGCAAATTAACTGACAACGGACTGTTCAACACCCGTGAAACTGGGAAAGAAAATATTAAACACGTTTTGTTCTTTTGCCCCAAGTATTTATCTGCAATAAGGAAATGGATTTGTCCCCTTTGTTGTAACCTAGGGTTTCAACAACATCATTTAGTTTAGCCTTACGACTATTCAGGTCCAGTACATACTCTATAATTGTCTATGGTATAGGTAAATTCTTATTCTCTGTTTGGATCAATGGAACAGATTGAGGTTACCCATTCTTAATCTTAAACTGAAATTTCCGATTTTTAGTCTATTTTAATCTTTTTAAATTACAATTGGCATGATGTTTTTTAAGTAATTATTTAGTTGTGGCATTCTTAACTACACTGTGTATTACTGTTGTATGAATTGGAGTAGTTGATGAATTATATTTTTCTTGATATCTTGCATTTAGTACCACCCCAAAATAAATATTTCAGCCCAAAAAAAATTTACAAATTCTATATCTATTTTAAAGGTTAAAGTTGTGATTTCTGTCAATCAGTTTTGAATTTTTGAGAAATGTGATTCAATGGTGAAAGTCTCTAAACTTGTTTTCTAACATCTTGAGATCACTTTTTTTTACCAAATAGTGATTTTGCGATGTGTAAAATAAAAAAGTCTGTGGATATGCTAGAAGAACCGCAATATTAATATTTTAAAACCATCTATTGAAACATAATTGCAACTTTTAAAATTGCTATACTCTAGTTTTAAATATGCAAATATTTGGTTTGAAATGCAGTTTCAATTGACAGAATATTTTGAGTTAAAAGCGTTGCCACATTTTAAAGACTCTACAATGGATTTGGCAGATGACTTCTTTAGATTTAATATGTCAAGTTTTAGGGAGATCCATCAGCGATGGGGTGGGGGGTGTTTAAAGTTTTTCAAAAAGATTTTGATTTATTATTCACTTTGTTGCTGTTTGACCAATTTGCAACACATTTGCCAGACAATTAGCATGTTTAGCTTAGGTCTTTAAAGTTTTGTGCAGGTCCCATAAGTTTGGGCTGAGTTAAAGAGAGGGGAGGTGAATAAAGCTATAATATACCAATAATGTTGGTGCCATTTGTACAAGGAAAACTAGCAACCATTTAGCATGTTCCTGTTCTTTAACTGTCTCAAGTTTCATCATAGGGTTAAAATGTTAAAAATGAGAGGGGGTCTACTTAAATAATGCTTTCCATTTTAAGTTCTTGGGCAATTTTGCTGTCTCCTATGCCAAAAACTAATGAACAGATTTACACCACATATGGCATGAAAATGAACTTCATTCAGATTAGTTTTTGTGGTTTGGTGTAAATCCATTCAGTGTTTTGTTTTTGTTTTTTTTAATTAAGGTTCAAACTTTATTTATTTCCCACTGTGGCCCTTCGTGATGGATCCGTGAATCAGTGAGCTCAAACTACGGAATCTGATTTGCTGGCCACAACCTGAGGAAAGAGATGCTGCTGTCATTTTATGACTCGAGGACTTAGTCCTTGTGTCCTAGGAAATAAGAAATTATATATAAGGGGGCAACGTAGGGGGACCTTGATCCCCGGACCTTGTAGGGTATTTTTTACTTATTTGTCTAAGATTGTTTAAAAGCCTTTAAAAAGTTGTTCGGATGAAGCACATGTTGGCTGTATCTCTCTCCTAAAGAAGTCTTCTACTGCATAAACATGTGATCAATGAATCATTAACAGCTTTATGATACCCCCCAACAACATCCGGACACAGTCTGTCACTACTGGTCCTATATGCATACTTCTTCTACTGTAGTTATGGCTGGATTACTTATGTACACTGAATGCCTTTAGAAACACATTTCTCTCTTTTTTTAGATTAGAATAAAAGTCCTAAATGCATACCTTTTTCAGCTGATCTATTAACCAAGCAGGTGTGCTTTGAGCTTTGTTAGCATTTCTTGGAGTGTGGCATATTACCACACACTTTTCTGTACCCTGTAGCTAGAAGGGGTGCGGCCCAGTATAGCAACTGCCCACATCTTCATCTCGTTACAGAGTACCTTCTTCCACACTGCCTCACAATTTATCGGATGTGCAGTTAGTTTAACCCAGTGCTACCATATGCTAAGCCCTGAACTTGCCTGCCGGTGAATAGCCATGTAGCCAGACTCCATAGATCGGCTCCTGGTGACCCTGATTTCCTTACACAGCATCCTGTTTCAGAGAACCTGGTGGTCCAGACTTCAACTGGCAAGGTAAACCACATTCAATCCCTACAACCCGCCTCCCCCAGACAGGCAGTTAAAGAAAATTGAGGCATTCTGAAAATGAATGTTTTTAATGGCTAGCCTCTCACTGAGGTCGGTCAGTGCTGCTTGCTCATTGGCTGGGATAGGCACATCTTCTGGGACATAGCCAGTTAAATCTTGTTGTCAGACCCAGAAGAACTTGGGTCCTCTTGGCTCCGGTCAATGAAACTGGCCAAGATGCAGCCAAATACGTGATTTGTGCTGAACTTGATACTACTGATTGTCTGTACAAGAGGTTAGCACCATCGTGGTTTTCCATCACCATACATGGAAATAATCTTTTGGTTTCTTAGGAGATGTACATGCCTCCCTTATGGGTATGCCTTTTGATCTCCTCTGCCTACTTGGCAAAAAAGCAGATTCTGCCTTAGAATGCTTAACTGAAGGTAGGGTCATTACAAGCTCTCCGGGTCTTTCTGTCCCTGCCAAACAATGTCCTCACCACTTCAGGAAATTCCGGAGCTAGTCCAGGGACTTGGCATATAGACACAACCAGTCTCCCCAGCCCTTTCTGCAGTCACCCCATTCGTTTTGTGGCAGAAGCCTAGATCTAAGCAAAGTCCAATGCACACAACAGAGTATGTGTGATATGATTGATCACAAGCTCGTAGCAAGGATGAAGTCGTACACATGTGTTCTTATTGTGTCGTTTTATTGGAATACGTATAGTTGGAACATGAGACCAGCCGACACGTGTTTCGTCAAGAAGGGTGATAACCCGTGACTCTTCAGGGCTGTAGATGGGTCGTGAAAGGAGGGTTCGGGGGACCGGTGATAATTCCAACCCGGTCCTGGTCGGGTTTTGTCACAGCAGACAACAACGCACTCCTGGGTGCATGTTGGGTGTGAAACTCAAGGTGTCCGAAGTAATCCAATGCTGCGTGCACCCGGAGAAAACCGATACCCACGATACCCTGTTCCTCCTCGTACCAAGTACTAAAAAACACTGCTGCCACGAGTAACGGCTTTACCCGCCGCGCACGCAGCATTGGATTACTTCGGACACCTTGAGTTTCACACCCAACATGCACCCAGGAGTGCGTTGTTGTTTGCTGTGACAAAACCCGACCAGGACCGGGTTGGAATTATCACCGGTCCCCCGAACCCTCCTTTCACGACCCATCTACAGCCCTGAAGAGTCACGGGTTATCACCCTTCTTGACGAAACACATGTCGGCTGGTCTCATGTTCCAACTATACGTATTCCAATAAAACGACACAATAAGAACACATGTGTACGACTTCATCCTTGCTACGAGCTTGTGATCAATCATATCACACATACTCTGTTGTGTGCATTGGACTTTGCTTACATTTGACCACAAGGCAGGAATGTCTCCATCCTTGTTTTTCAGAGTTTAGGGTTTCCTCTGATCCAGTTGCACCAACCACAATTAACATTTCTTTTGACTTAACCACTACCTGTTGTGCGCCATCTCATTTCTGAATACTCACAAACCCCTCGCAGAACTCGGAAACCTAGATCTGGCAGGCAACATACAGGTCACCCTGGGCTTCAGAGCTCCCAGTCCCCCTCCCTTATGAAAGCAGCCTACAAGCTACTTTAGCTTGCCACGACACACAGCCACCCTGTGGGAGGAAGAATCCAGCACCTTTTTTCTGCGTGGCGATCCATCACCTCTGACAGAAGGCCCTCCAGATCCTTCAGCATGGCTATGGTTTACTGTTTTTTTCTGCCGTGATGCACCTTCATCCCACTTCAGAACAGCTCTCACAGGTGAAGCAGTCTATTCTAATGCAAGAGGTGCAAGCTTTACCCTCCAAAGAAGGCAACGAGAGGGTTGCTGTTTTCTCATGCCGACAAAGGATGAAGAGCTCCAGCCTCTCTTAGATCTTCATCCTCTGAATGCCTTCCTACAGAAGGACAAATTCAAAATGCTCATGCTGACCCAAGTTCAATATGCCCTGGATCCATGTGAGAGGATGTTAGCCATGGGCCTGCAGGATGTGCATTTTCTCATACCAGTACTGCAGTTTCACAGACGTTACCTGTGATCTAAAGTAAGACAAGAGTATTTTCAGTTTCCTGCTCTACCCTTCAGTCTCACTAGTACCCCTCAAATGTTCACATAAGTGATAACGATGGTTGCCACCCATCTTTGCAGGTTGGGTATTTCTCTTACTTGTACGGCTGGGCATAATCACCTCAGTCTGTCCGGGGCCACCTCCAGACAGCCCATAACTTATTGACATCATTGGGTTCTTTATCAACAAGTCAAAGTCACACCTGACTCTTTCATAGAAGTCCGCTTTTGCAAGAGTTGTCTTGGTTACGGTGCAGTTCAGGGCCTTCACTCCATTGTAAAGTGTCCAGGGCATTTGGACCATGATCCCGATGTTTCAACCTCAGTCCTGGATCTTCGTGAGAGCAGCTTTGAGGCTTCTTTGCCACTTAGACTCTTTTAGGAAGTGACTTGCACACAACTTACTGTGGTGACTGCTCAATTGCAATTGGACCAGCAGCAGACACCTTTCTCTTCCCTACCCAAAGCTGACCGTGGTGGTCATCTGGGAACGGTGGAGATCAGAAGACTGGTCTCTGGCGAAAACACACCTCAATATCAATCTGTTTGAGTTGCTGGCCATTTGTCTAGTGCTGATTCATGGGGAGGCTGGTTAAGGTTCTCACCGACAACACTGCTTCCAGTTGGTACTGCAGTAAGCAGTGCGAAGTGGAGTCCTGGGTTCTGTGATAAGAGGTTCTGCACCTCTAGAGTTGGCTGAAGCATCTGGGCAGATCCCTGATCGTGAACCTCCTGGCAGGATTCTTGAACGCCAATGCCGACAAGCTCAGCTGGTGGTACCTGGCGAATCAAAATGGGGCCTACACCTCGAGGAGGCACAGGGCATCTTCTGACAATGGATGGAACCCAGGCTAGGTCTTTTATTTGCCTCCCAGGCTAGATCTTTTCGCCGCCATCGAGAACACATTCTAGCTGGAGTCAAGCACAAGACTCATGTACGCCTTCTCCCTATGCATCTCCTTACCTGAAGAAGATCAGGAACAGCAGTGCCTAGGTCATCCCACTGGCTCAGGATTGGGCCAGGAGAGTGTGGTACTTGGAACCTCTGGGCATGAGCGCCTACCCACCGTTCAGGTTACCGCTTCAGTAGGATCTTTTGTCGCAGCATCAAGGGCAGGGTTGTGCATCCAAAACAGCGCTATCTACTACTCTAGGCTTGTAGATTGAGAGGCTGAAGTTTAATGCATTTGATCTCCCATCTGAGGATGTGGATGTCACCCTTACTGCCAGGCATCCGTCCATCTATGAAGTTGAATTGCGCTGGGTGTTGGGACAGATTTGTGGCCTGGTGATAAATCGATCTGCCAGACGAACCCTTACATGCCAAACTGTAAGATGTGTTTTGTTTGGTCTTTGGCCTACTAAGGTTTTGAATTAGGCACCATTAAGGTTTTTTGTCAGCCTTTTAATGTTTGCCAGACCAACTGACCCTGTTTAAATTACCTGTTGTGATGCAGTTTATTAAAGGTTTGACACTCACGTTCCCTCTCAAACTGTTCGCGCCCACTTCAGCTCGTGGCCACCTTTTTTTCTGGACAGACTGATGCCAAGGATTCAGGCGGTTGCCTGGCTGAACATAGTTACTCATTTCTTTTTGTGTAATCCATCAGTCTACCAGCATTCTTTGTAACATCTCACCTCACCAGCCAAGAAGGCTGAGAGGCTTTTTTGGTTGGACCCCAAAAGAGCTTTAAGCTTTTACATGGATCAAACCAATAACCTTTTGGTGGATGATCAGCAGGGTACTTTGGGGCGAAGAATGGCAAGGACTCTATTGAGGCGGTGTGTCCTACGCATTAAGATCTACAATGCATTGTCCAAAAAACTGTTTTTGGAGGGCTTGAGAGCCCATTCCAAAAGGGCTAAAGTTGCCACCAATGTGTTTGCAAATGGCGTTCCTGTCCTTGACATCTGAAAAGCTACGATATTGGTGCATATGTTAAGATAGCACTACTGCCTTGGCAGCCTGGATTGATGAGAAGGGAATTTAGCCTGTTCAGTCCTCCAGGATTTTCTAGTCTGAACCCACTCCACATACCCACCACTTACAGTAGATACTGCTTTCCTTTGGTGATCCTCTTTCTGTTGGATTTTCCATCTAACCACATATTACTCACTGCAGTTGCTTTGTGCTCTGCATGTCCAAAGGCACAGAAACAGTCAAGCAAGACACTGACATCTGCACACAGTGTTGGCGCTTATGTGCGGCTCAGCTCTATCACTTCCAGTGTAGAACAAAGCCTACATGGAGTCTCACAGTGTACAGAAGCACTGTTTTGAAAGGTTTCTTGATCCAGTTTGGCTCCTGGGGAATATTCTAAAGGTGCAGAATCTATGGTTAGGTAGTGTATCCACCTGAAAGAGTGTTACCGCAGGTAAATAACTTGGTCTTTATTACTATTCAAACTCCTTAATCAGCTTTGCACTTTAAAATCGATCGATGCAAAAAATATGTATTGTCTTGAAATGTTCTTATGCTATTACTAGGCTGATGATTTTAAAGTGTTTGAGAATTCCATTTTATATTTTCCATGAAACACATATATATATATATATATATATTTGCTCTTCTCTCTGAACTTGTTTAGCACTCTCAAAACTGTGGCGCAGGGACAGGAATCTTTCTGTTGATCAATGCGTCTGTCATCATCATCATTCGTGGCCATCGTTTCTGTCTGTGGGGTTCTGTGTATTTAGATACCCACGGTGAAGAAGACCGAGACCTCAGGTACAGTTTTGCGTGTTACTTTATTAATATAGACCTAATCCTGTATGTTTTTACAGGCATGTCAGACTGTTTTCAGTGAAAAGAACAGATGGGAGAAACACTATACAATGTCAGTTCAGGCCTTTGGTTGAGAGGTCAATCTTTTCTCTTTTGTCAGAATGCGCATGGCACTACTGATTGAAAGATTAATCCATGTGCATTTCTCTATTTATTGCAATCTCCTTTCTATTTTCAAATAACATTAATTAAAGCCTGCCTGACGTGTAAAAGGGAGTGCTAAAAAAATGCACTGTGTGAAGCAGCGACAAGGAAAAATTGGTGAGTATTCCCTGTAGACAAAAGTACTACTTATTGGACTGTGTTGAAGTTTGTTTTGAGGCAGGCACCATTTATAAAAGAGCAATAATTTTCTACTTTGGGGTCAAACCTGAAAAAGGATGTTTTATCAGGATTGGTGAGCCCATAATATTGGTGTAACTAAAAGAATTTAAGGCCAGTGAGGTGTTGTTCCCTTATGTATCTAATGGTCAGTGACCTCATGTCAAGGGTAGCTCTTATAATCAATGATGGAGGTGATAATCATGGCCCTGCTCCAGAAAGTGGTCCGCTTAGATGTGATTTGTATATAATTCATTTTGCATTGATAAATGTGCATGATATTAGACTATTCTGGTGCATTGGATGGAGGGGCCGCTAAGGGATGCTGGTTCAGTTAGATAAGTTTTGGTGTGCTGCTGGCAGATCAGCAGTAAAAGGTTCACAACAGGATCTTGTCAGGTCTGGTGTCCGAGAGACCTAAGTTGGGGATTGAAGTATGCTGGCATAAGAAAGTGTTTTATTGTACTTATATTATTACTTCACCCCCAGTTCTGCAGCGAGCATTAACATAAAATACATTTCAATGGACTCTAGAAAGCTGTGGAGAGGTCTTCAGGTATAGTCCCCAAGAAACACTCACATTTTTTCTGTGATTGAAACTAATTGAGTCGGGGAATTGTTCAATTATAAACATAAAGGGATCACATTACCTGTGTGATAATTATATTTCAAATGCTCGAGGAGTTTACATTTCACTGTCCTCTCAATAAAAGTCTATTTTAGGGAAGCCCTACCTGCTTCCTATCACCGAGAACAAGTCTGCCCAAGGTCCACTGTTTGACCTTTCATTCTTCTGACACTAGCGTAGGATTTCTGGGAAAGTTGGAACTGACAGCAACACCATTACAGTAATGGAGTAATTGCTACTTTACAACAGAATTGAGGTGCACAGATGATCAAAGTTTCTGGTCTGTTCTGATAGATATTTCTGTCCAAGGTTTTCTCACCTTATGAATATCCTTTCCCTGCCAGACTGAATCTGAAAACTTTCTGCCCAGGCGCAGCAGGTGACATCATGCAGCCTAAGCCAAGACTCCATGATGCGATGACTCAAAAGTATATTAGGTGCTAACTGACGCAGTTGTGCCAGTTTCAGATTTTTCCATGCCTTATCGATGCAGTTCTGGTGCTCTTCTCTGTACTTACCTGATGAAATTCTTCAGCTTTTGACAGTGACTATGTCAGATGTCTACTGACATTTTGGGGTTTAAACTCTCTTTGAGATGTTGTAAAAAAAAGATGTCCTTGTTGGATCTGCATGGTATCTGCGTGTGGTGTTGAGGATCAGAACAAGGTTCTTGGGTACAACTCCTGCTCATTGATGCACTCAAAGGTCATCAGAGCAGGAGGCCAAGCTATATTTGGTCAAGGCCCACAGGACAACATCAAACATATTCCTGCTGATAGATAGCGATCTCCTAAGTGATCTTCTTGCAAAAAGTACAAAAAAAATAATTAATGAATCAATCAATCAATCAACCCAGATTTATAAAGCACTGCTTTTTATCCGTGAGGGTATCCAAGCGCTCAGATCCAAACTGCTTGGGTGGAATCAGTTGAACAACCAGGTCTTCGGATCCTTTCTCAATTCCTGAAGCGAGAGAGGTCCGGAGGGAAGGGGAGGTGGTGGGGTAGGGTGAGGCTGTTCCAGGACTTTGTGGCAAGGTAGGAGAAGGACCGTCCTCCACAGTTGCAATGGTAGATGCAGGGGGTGTGAGCAAGGGATAGGGTGGTGGTCGCAGGTGTTTGGGGGGGGTTGATAGAAGCTCAGACGGTGGTTGATGTACACTAGTCCTTGATTGTGCAGGGCTTTGTAGGCATGGGTAGCGTCTTGAATTGATATCTCTTGTGGACGGGGAGCAAGCGGAGTTTCCTGAGATGTGTGGTGATGTGGGTCCATTTCTGAAGTTTGAGGATGAGTTTGACCACTGAGCTCTGTATGGTCCTCAGTCTCTTCAGGAGGTATGTAGTGATTCCTACGTAGTGTGTGTTGCCGTAGTTCAGGCAGCTTGTGATGAGGGCTTGAGTGACGGTGCGTCTGGTGCTGACCGGAAGCCATTTGAAAAATTTCCAGAGCATGCGAAGAGCGAGGAAACAGGTGGAGGAGACTGCATTGATCTGATTTTGCATGGTGAGTTTGTTGTCCGGGATGATGCAGGGATTCCGGGCGTGGTCTGCGGTAGTGGGTGAGGGTCCTAGTTCTACGGGGAGATGTTGTTCCCAAAGTTCAGCACATCTGTTTTTTCTGTGTTGAGTTTGAGGCAGTTGTTTTGCATCCGTAGAGTACAAAGAGGGAAGTCATTATATAAAGACAGTGGAAAAAGGATTATAAGGCCTAACCACCCTCCTCTTGACTGTAAGAAGTTTGTTTATATAAAGAATATCTCTGGGCTTTGACAGCAGATCCCATACCTTAAAGCCTGGATGTAAGATTTACATCATAGGAACAGCATGGCTCTTCACAATGGAAAGACTTTCTCCAAGTGTGTGTTAAAACAACATGCATCTCCCGTAATGTCAAAGCACGAGTCTCCAGCATTGCAGCTGTGTTTAGCATGTTATGTCTAGGTGCTAGAGACTGACCAGAACAGAATAACAAAGGGCAATGTTTATCGACCTTGCACATCATGTTCAGACTAAACTCCAGTAACTTAGCAGAGAGCGCGAAAAGCAAACCGTTCTCATGTGAAAGGTACAAACAGAGTCTTGCAAAAACAAAGTCATGTAGTAACGTGCGGAAAAGCAGCAGCATGGCAGCAAAGCTCATGCTAACGTAGCAATGCCGACAATATGCCCAAGAGCCATATAACACCCTCCCCTTGGTAAGGTCATAGTACATAGCCAAAGGACCAAAACAGAGTTGAAAAGCTAAGCAGAGTTCAAAAGCGTTTGAAAAAACTAAATTGGAAAAATTCAAAATTTAAAACAAATTCAAAATAAAAAAAATTTAAAAAATGCAATATTCTTATTACAACTATTGAAATAGTGTTGTCTCTGGGATAATGTTATTATGAAGGAGGTGGCAAATCCATCAAAATATGTGAATTTCAGAAGGTCATATAACACAGGTATTCCGTGAGTTGAGGGTTGATGGCCTTTTTCGGGGACTTTGACTGGTAAGGGGAGCAGATGGGCCAGTAGTTCTTGAGCTCTTTGGGGTCGGTGGATGGTTTCTTGAGGAGGGGTTTGACTTCAGCTTGTATCCATTCTTCTAGGAAGGTGGCCGATGTGATGGATGGCGATGAGCTTTTTGCTGATCTTCCTGTTTCCGAGGTTGAAGATGTGCTGGGGACAGGGGTCCATGGGTGCTCTTGAGTGGACGGAGGGCATGATGGCTGTGGTGCTCTTTGTGGCAAGCTGGTCTCAAGTGGTGATCTGGTGGTCAGAGTTTCCGTCTGGAGGATAGAGAAGATTGAGGATGTCGGAGGCGGCACGTTGGGGTTCGAAGTGTGTGTAGATGTTGGAGATCTTGTTAGGGAAGAAGTCTGCCAGGGTGTCGCACAGTTCTTGGGAGGGGGTGGTGAAGTTTTCAGTCGCTGAGGGGTTGGTCAACTCCTTGAGGATGCTGAAGACTTCTTTGTTGTGGTTGCAGCTGACTCTGATGCGGTTGACTAGGGCGTTTTTTTCTTCTCTTTCGGGAGTTGTTGGTAGTGTTTGAGCGATGTCTTAAAGGTGGTACAGTCAGTAGGTTCTTTACTGGTGCACCATTTCCTTTCTAGTTGCTTGCAGATGCGTTTTGTGATTCTCAGTCCTGACGCGTACCAACTGGCCTGTTTGGTGAATCTTGTGGGTTTGGTGGGCTTGATGCGGGCGAGTCTGTCGGCGCTGTCGGTGAACCAGGTAATGAAATTCTTGACAGCCTGTTCATAGTTGTGATGTCAGTGTGGGAGGTGTTCAAGGCTTCTGTGCATTGGCTTTCTGATACTTTGCTCCAGCTGCGGAGTGAGGTGCTGTGTTGTTTGGTAACAGTTCTGCAGGTTCCTGTGATGGTAAAGTGAATGATTGAGTGATCCATCCAGGTGACATGTCTGTACTTAACTCTGTCGCTGGCGCTGAAGATAGGGTTGAGCGTGTCATGCATTGTATATGTGGTCGGTGACTAGTTGAATGAGGCTGATTGTGTTCATGCTTTTAAGGTTGGTTGTGTTGGTGGTGTTGGGGTCGTCGTGGTTTAACTTTAGGTCTCAGAGAAAAATGTAGTGTTTAGTGTCGATGGTTTGTGGAGCAGTGAATTCAGGGATGGTGTTGGTGAGCCTGGGACATTTTCCTGAAGGTCTGTAGGCAATGGTTCCTCTGATGGTGGTTTTGCCGTTTGTTTTGAGTTTGAAGTTGAGATGTTCCATGATTGGGGTGGTGTCGTCTGAGGCAGTGGTGCAGTGGATGGTTTCTTCGTGGATGATGGCAATTCCCCCCCCCCCGTGTTTGTTGATGCAATCCCAGTGTGCTATCTTGTAGCTGTTGACGGTCTGGTGCAGATGCAGGGTTGATCCAGATCTCTGTGAGGAATCCAATTATGGGGTGAGGGAGGTGATGGTGTTCCAGAACTCTGTGGCATGTTTGCAGAGTGATCGATCGTTATGCAGGAGGCTGTGGAGTTGTTCAAGCTCAGACGTAGTTAGCATGATGGTAGAGGTTGTGTTTGCGGGTACTCGGGTGTTGCAGGAGAAAAGACAGTGGCGGGGTGTGAAGGGTCCTGCTATTGTTAAGAAGCAGTTGTTGTTGCAGAGTCTGGAGTCCAGGGCTATGAGTTTGGTGCTGGTGTAGCTTTGGGTGCAGGGAGATCTAGGGTTCCTAGCGCCAGGCATAGACCTGACGTGGACGGGCACAGATGGGCTTGTCTTTGGCGCCGCTGTGCTGCTGCTCCATTAAGTTGGTCCTGGGAGGGGCCCTGAGAGGCAGGAAGGGGGAGGCGGGAGTAGTGAACGGCAGGAAAGTGAGCGGTTAGGGGGGAAGGCTTGCTGGCACACAAAAGAAATATGCACAACGATTACAAAATAACAGGGCACTGAATGAGATTAAAGGCAATAGAATATCAGGCACAAAGAACAGGATACACTTAAAGTCAGGCACAGAAAGTATGGTAAAGGGAGGGCTGTGAAATGACACACTGGGAGTGAAAATAAGCACAAATATCACAAAATAAGGCACTGAATGAAATTAATGCTACAGAATATCAGGCTCAGAAAAAGAATACAATGAAAGTCACTGAAAGGCAGGCATGGGGACAAAGGTGAAGGGAGGGATGGAAAAGTGATACAGTGGGCACAAAGGAACAAGCACTGAGCTGATGGGCAGTGAGGGTGAGCTGGCACAAGGACCTAGGAAGGACAAATCTTCCTTGAAAAAATTGTCCCACTCCCAGGACCATTCAGAGTCCTGATACCATTCCCAAACTCCTGGCTAATCCTCAGAGCCAATTGATACATTGAAAAAATGAAGTAAAAATTGATGTCTTCATCCACCAACCCTGCCCAAGTCAGGGCCTTCTGGAAGGACTGCTGGATGTCTTAAGGACGGCTGCATTACTGTCTGGGCAACTCCCAAAGGCCGCACCCACTTCTGAGGGGTTGGCAGTACTGATGGTTGTGACACTGATGCCACTGGACTACATGCCTCCACAGGCTACGACTTTGGGGTGGCTTCTAATGAACACAGGGCTGGCTGTCTAAGCTACCAACCTTCATGCACTTGGCTCCACCTATGACACCAGCACTGCCCTCACATCCTACACCCTACTCTTCCTATCCACCCTAAAGCTGTCCTGTGCGCTCCAGCACCTAGTGAAATTTCGGAGATGACAGTTCTTTTTTTACTTAGGAAATGGTCCAAAGACTCCAGCGGGAGTCCCTGTGGTGTCGCGGTAGGTCGCCGGGGCTCGGGTCACATCCCCGAGCCCCGCTTCGCCCTCTGGGCAGGTGAAGGCCTTGCCCAGAGCTGAGCTAGCGGCGCCATGGCGCCAGCACCTGCTGGTCTGGGTGGCGCAACAGGGTTCGGTGGACCTTCCTCGTCCTTCTCTGGAACGAGGCAGGATGGGGATCCCTCGTCCTGCTCCGGGCCTTTCTCCCCTCTCCACGAAGTCGGCTGCCTCGTTGGAGGGCGAGTTGGAGGTTGAGTCGGCTCTGGCTGCGCTGCATGGCTCGCCGGGCCACCTCCAACGCATGCTAGGCCGAGGCTGGTGGAGGGTTTCGTGTCATTCGCCTGGTCCCTCTCGTTCATCCACGCAGGCAGCTGCCTCGGCGGAGGTGGAGCCGGCACCATTCAGGCGCCGTCCCTTGGCCACTTCAGGTCTGGCCCCGCTCCGTTCCCCGGCGCCATGTGGCTTCGAGGAGCCTTCTCCACCGTCGGCACCGGATGGTTGCGACGTTCTGCCTCAGGCGGCAGACTCTACGGCTCCACACAGGGGTCATGCCGCGGATTCGTCTTTGGACGTACCCTCTTCTCCGGAGGTTGGCTACATTTTGTTGTCATCCTCCCCGGAGACAGGCCGCCGCGTGGTGTCCTTTTCACCGGCATCGTCGAAGGGCGGCTCCCCGCCATTTTCGAGGTCGAGGTGTTCGTTGGAGGAGCGGCAGCTCCCCCATTCTTCGGTTCTTCCCGACTTTCAGGTCTGTCCTTTGCCCGTACCGCTTGGCTTCAGGGACGGCCGCATTAGTCTGCAGCCGTCGCCCACGGAGGAGCTGATTTCTCCACCGCGGGGCCCTACGGAGCCCGGTGCGGCCTTCGCTCAGGCTGTGTCCATGGCGGTGGGCATTCTGCGCATGGGTGACCCGGTTGCTCACGGACCATCTTTTGGAGGTTCTCTACCAGGGCTCTGATGGGAGGGAGCTCTTGCTTCCCTTTGAGGGTTCACCTCAGGGGATCCGGTGCCTCACCACCTTTTGCACCGGCACCTCCCATCGCCGCATGACCCGGCGTGTCTTTCCCTCCACCCCTCTGCCTTCAGTCCACTTTCGTGGACTGCTTTTCCATCCCTGCCGCCACTGTTGCCTTGACCAGCACTGCCCTACGGGCCCTGAACACCTTATGTGTGTTGGCTAGGGCCTCCTCTTGTTTGTGGGACTCGGCTGAGTCTTTGGGTTCTGCTGCTTCCCAAGAGACGGTTCAGGTGGATTTACGGCATCATGCTCTGGATGGCCAGGAGATAGCTGCGTTTATTCTCCGCTCTGCTCTGGACATCTCGGAGGTGCTGGGCCGGGCCATGGCTTCCTCAGTCGTCCTCCGTCGCAATTCTTGGCTTCTGGACGGTGTGTTCCCTGAAAATATCCGGGAGCAGCTGATTGATCTTCCGTTTGATGGCAGCTTGTTATTCCATTCCTGGGCTGACTCCGCCATCCAAATGTTCCTGTCGGGGCTCCTTCCTCCTCCTCCGCCCTATACTCCTCCACCTCCTTCCCCTCCTCAGTGATGAGCTGGTTCTGGGCTTTTCTGTGGGCCGGTTGCCTTTGCTGTGTTGCGCGTTTTATGATGCAACAACAGAGACAAAACCTCAGGCAGGTACTGGTCAGAGCATAGCCCTTGAGAGTCAACAACACATTCTTGTTGTTTGAAAACCCCTCACCCACCTACCTAGTAGGTGGCATGCTTCATCATCGGGGCCCAGCTGGATCACCGAATGCGATCCAGCTGTGCTACAACACCTGTTTACAGCGGAGCGGGATTTTGTGTATAAGTGGACAGTGCTATGTGAAGTGAGGTATAAGTTAAAAATGCCTATAGGAAATACCCTTGTAAAAGTTTTAATGGAAGGGTCCTATGGCATGGGTAAAAACAACAATCGGATATATGTGAGGTGGTGATGCCCCTCTATATCACAATAAAAAGTGTGTACAGGTCTACTAGTTTCAGCCTTCTTCGCTAATCGTGAGGCTTTCTTCAGGACCGAAAAGTGTGCGGTGGCCAAAAAAGGGGTGGCTCCAGCTGTGTGTCGTTTGAATCAACGCGCACCCTAAAGGGCATTGTGTATGTAGTGGGTCGGTATACTTACAGATCCGATTCGTAAAGTACGTTGTCTTTACAAAATATATAGCTACATGGATCCTGACTCGTAAAATGGATTATTGAGGGACCGTTTGTCTCCTCTAGTAAAGCCCATCAAACCTAGGACGAGTAACAGGAACCGGCCTATGGTTTTATGGCCATGTGAGTCCTCCTTGCTGGGACTGTGGCATTGTTGGCTGCTGGACGGCCCCTTGTTGTGTGTGTGTGTTTTTGCAAGAGTTGTTGCAAAGACTTGGCCCTGAGATTAGGCCTTCTGTTATGTCTTGGGCTCCTTAACAAGCCTTCCCCGAGGCTCTTTTTGTTTTTTCCTCTGCTGCGGAAGTTCTTTTAAAAAGGGTTCCTTTATCTTGGGACTTAACGTACCCTATGTGGGGTAGTGGTAGCTGTTATATAGCTGGCGCTCTGCTAGAGAGTTCTGGTCGCCTTCGGGTGCCAGTTCTCCATGGCGCTTATGTATGTTGCTTTGCTTCTTGAGGTTGTGTGCGCAGCCCCTCGTAGTGGTGTGACCAGGCATTTCCTCACCTTCTTGCTCCCGTCCTGAGGGCTGGGATGATTCTGTGTTCTTCCTTGTCAGGCGTCGCCTGCCTGGTCTTCCAGGGGACCCGGGCTGTTCTTCTTGGTTCTGGCGGCCTATGACTGCCGGTGCCGTTCAGGCCAGCCTGTTGCCTTCTATCTGGAGGGGGCTTGCCTTCCTTCCTCTCGGTTCTTCTACCTCCTTTTCCTGTCATGGCATTGGATGGAAGCTCTGTTGCCTTGTAGGGAAGTGGGGTGCTCGGCCTCTCTGCCTTGCCCTTGGTTCCTCTGCTGTGAGTGTACGGGCCTCTTCAGTCTTCTTTCTCCCTCCTACATCCACTTGGGGTCGGTGGTGTTCTGCTTGTGGGGCTCCTCTGGCCTGGCAGGGACGTGGTTACCTATCTGGTCCGCAGATCTGGTCCCCTTTGAGACCCTCTGTTCTGTCCAGGCTGGTGGGGTCCTTTCGCAGACCCTCCTTCCCCGGAGGTATTGCTAGGGTATCTATTCTACGTGAAGGAATCTGCGGCTAGTAGTCTCTATCAGATGTACAAGTTACTTACCTTAGGTAAGGATGTATCTGGTAGACGATTCCAGCCGCAGATTCCTTCACGGCCCGCCCTTCCTCCCCATTCTGCGAGGACCCTTGGGTTGGTCGTCGGTGCTCACCTCCCGGTGGGGGGCTGTGCCTCCTGTGAGTGCCTTCTTTTGCTCTTGACGGGGGCTCCGTCTGGTTGCGATTCATTCCTCCTCTTGGTTCTTGGAGGATGGAGTTACGGTGCGCTTGTACCCCGCTCCTCTGACTACTCAAGGTTTGGGGGGGTTTGCCTTCAATCTCTGTCCTTCCCTCCCATCCCTTCCTCTTGCTGCTAGTGGTCCTGGCCCCTCTGCCAACCTCTGAATAGGGGTTCCCTGGCCTTGCTTTGCCCTTGTTCCTTGGGGGGGTGGTTGCCCTCTATGCAGGTTGGCTTGGAAGTTTGTTGTTCCTGTCTGTCTTGGGACTGGCTCCCCTTCCTTGTTCTGGATGGGGGTGGTAGGCCTGCTACATGTGTCATGACTTTTTACGCATGTTCCTTGTCCCCGAGTCACCGGGGGAGGCTGTCTACATACTGGCAGGGTGGCTGCTCTGGGCTCTGCTCTGGTCTTTATTCTGCCCCTGCCTTTGGACACTGCAGTGTTACACTGTTCCTTATGGTGTCGTTGTCTCCACTCTCTTTTTCTACTCTTTCGCACACTGTTCCCATGCTCCCGCAGTTTTCTTTCTGGTGGCTCCGAGTTGTGGTCCCGAAAAGTTCTCCGAAGAAGACTGACGTAGGCGCATCGGGGTGGGACTTGTGACCTCGCTGACGTCACATACATAGACAACACCTGGGCGGAGTCGCGTGATGCCACCCCGCCCCCGGCGCGCTGGGATGCTTTTGCAAAAAGTTTCCGGATTCAGTCTCACGCCTGGGGATAATTCTACGTGAAGGAATATGCGGCTAGAATCCTTACCGAAGGTAAGTAACTCGTACTTTATCCAATGTGATGGCAATGGTGACTGCTTCTCTGCTGTGGTTAGGAGTCTATATATTGCCATACTTCGACTACTGGCTGATGAAGGCAAGGTCCCTTGCACTGATCACAGAACTTCTTCAGCGCCCCCATGCCCCTTCTTCATTATCTTTTGAAAAAATGGGGAGATAGGTCCTGGGACACAAGGTCGGCTGGACCATATACAACTTTTTGAAAAGGAAAGTGCCGGCCCTGCAGTTTATTTAGTACAGCTCGTTGGTTAGAGCAACAAACCAGTCTTATTTCTGGATTTGTATGGTATAATTTATTTATACCGTTCGTTATTTTTCTTTTTACTTTTACATTTACTAAATTTTTTTTTAGTTGTATGAGAAAAACAGTACATTTAAACAATACATATACATTTACTTAATGACATTAGACAAAAAAGCAATAATTCATTCTCAGGACATAAATATACGTAATCAATTAGACAAAAAAACTATAAATATACTTAATTATAAGACAAAAGAACTCAATCTTTGCATAGTATTTCAACAGATAGTTGGATGATAAAGTCACTTGCAGAAAGGAAAGTGGAAACAAATTAAATGAAACAAGTATATTTGACTATACAAGTTCTCAATGTTCTAGTTAATACACTAATTAGTCGATTCCTTCCTGCTCTTGCCGACGCGTTTCAAACTTGCTATTTCATTTTGCAAGTTCTCATCAGGGCTCTATCAGTTGTTGGTCTGAAAATTATGTACAAAGAAAATTAAGTGAGTCGATCTATCCCTTATTTCCATCCCCTTAACAGACTGCCCTCTGCTGTTAAGTCAAAAAGAAGTACCTTTATTCAGCTTAATAACGGGTGTCCAGGGTTCATTTTTTCTTTCTTATGGTCAATAGATGATTTCTAAAAAATGGCAACAATCTCGTTTTAATTATTGGCCTTAGCAGATAGCCTGTGCCTGCGGAGCTCAAGGCGCTCTTGGAAAATACCTGTGGGGTGTTGATGTATCAATTTCAGTGTTGGACGGCACTCCGTGCGTTTGATGCTCACTTTTTTTCAAGGTTGTCGAGCCTGCAGCATTCCTGTCTGCCTCCCTACAATGAATAATCGATGTAACCATTCGAGTCCCAATTGTAACAAACCATGCAGAACATACACTACAAACAACACCGGGTGTGTACCTTGTTCACTCGGTGTGTTCGTTCTGGCTTCTCTTTAGCCGAAGTGCTTAGGATGGTACTTCTCCTTCAATATTCCCAATTCTGGCGGAGTAAAAGGAAAACGTTAGCAGCCGCTAACCTTTCCAGAGCGTTTACTTTCACGCCCGTATTCATTTTTGGTTTTTGTTTATGCATACCCGGTTATTACGATCCCAGGGCTGGAACCAGCTCTCGTCTTCCTCGGTAAACTCCAGTCAGACGACTCAGTTCGCCATCAGCGCGCCGTGTTTGGATAACACGTGATATGTGCTCGTGTCACATGGTTTACTGTGGTTGTGGGATATGTAGTCCCACTATTTGCAGTGTATTAAGATCTTATTGACAAAGTCATGTTTTGCGTGAGCTAATTGACCGAATGTGTATATTTAAAAGGGGTGAAGTGAAGTTGATTTACATTACGGGAATTCCTCAAAATACATGAAAATGTAATTGCGGTGAAATGGACTGCTTTAGATCTCACTGCGGAGCACTGCATGACTATACGGTGGATCGTTTTTTTTTTAAATTCTAGAAATTTCAGACATGGTATTCAAACCTGTTTGAATACTATTGAATCGGAGTATTAAGTGAGCCTCCTTTCTCAGCAAGACATCATCAACGTCTTTGAGGTGTTTGCCATGCGTTATTGTGAAGAGGACAGTCCATTTGAAATCAGCCTCGGTGTGCCCCTTCTCAATGAAGTGTTGAACCATCGGGGCGGTCAACACTTTAGTTTTTATTCGTGACCTATGTTGTGTTATGCGGGTATTCACCTGCTGGTTGGTTTTCCCGATGTACAATTTTCCGCAGCCTCAGATAATTGCGTACACTACATTTCTGGTCCTACAATTAGAGAACCCTTGGTTCTTCCATCGCACATTTTTGTGCAGAAATTCACTGCCTTCAATCGTTGTATCACATGATACGCAGTTGCCGCACCGGTGGTGCCCCTCAATCGGTTTAAGGCCCCATATTGCGAGCAAGTCATGTTTTGGTTTCTCAATCATGACATCTGCACGTACTATGTGTTGTCCAATGCTCTTATTAATCTTGTATGCGAAGATCGGTCGGGGAAAGGGGCATTCTAATTCCTCTAATAAATGCCAGTTTTTCAATATTGATTGCCTGATTTTATGGGTGTGGGGACCAAACGTTGTTACGCAAACCAGTTTATCCAATTCTTGTTTTTCTTTGCTTTGAAGTAAACACTCCCTTGGGGTGTAGCGAGCTCTTTTTGACTTAACAGCAGAGGGCAGTCTGTTAAGGGGATGGAAATAAGGGATAGATCGACTCACTTAATTTTCTTTGTACATAATTTTCAGACCAACAACTGATAGAGCCCTGATGAGAACTTGCAAAATGAAATAGCAAGTTCGAAACGCATCGGCAAGAGCAGGAAGGAATCGACTAATTAGTGTATTAACTAGAACATTGAGAACTTGTATAGTCAAATATACTTGTTTCATTTAATTTGTTTCCACTTTCCTTTCTGCAAGTGACTTTATCATCCAACTATCTGTTGAAATACTATGCAAAGATTGAGTTCTTTTGTCTTATAATTAAGTATATTTATAGTTTTTTTGTCTAATTGATTACGTATATTTATGTCCTGAGAATGAATTATTGCGTTTTTGTCTAATGTCATTAAGTAAATGTATATGTATTGTTTAAATGTACTGTTTTTCTCATACAACTAAAAAAAAATTTAGTAAATGTAAAAGTAAAAAGAAAAATAACGAACGGTATAAATAAATTATACCATACAAATCCAGAAATAAGACTGGTTTGTTGCTCTAACTAACGAGCTGTACTAAATAAACTGCAGGGCCGGCACTTTCCTTTTCAAAAAACCTTCTTCATTATCAGCATCCACAAGTCCTATCTCTCCCCCACACAGAGGCTGGCTTTCATATGAGTGGTGCTAGAAAAGACCCATATGAAGGCCTTTTCTGCCACTAAAGATTACAGATAGGATTGTGGATATTTCACATAGGATTCTGATATTTCAGGTTCAGACACGTAGTCCAGTTCTTCAAGCGATGCACCAGCTAAGCCAGATGGCCTTGTTCATTCTATTGTTGCCCTATGCCAAATGGCGAATGAGAGCCCCTTAGTCCTACCCAAGAAAGCAAAGGCTCCAGTGTCAGGGGAGCCATTTTGCTTAGGTGCAGTGCAGATTTTCGATTCTCTCCTTTCAAATTTTCACTGGTGGATGTGTCCCTCCAAACTGGTTGCTTAACCTTCAGTCCTCCATAGTTTCTGGTTATGTAGTTACAAACGCCTCCTTTTTACGCTACAGTGCTTCTCAGGGTTCGGGCCTATGATCTGTGTCAGAGTAGCAACAACACATAATTAAATTAGCCATGAATGCTTTCCACCTTTCCAACTCAAGGAGTGTTGAGCAAGTTTTGTCGGGCAAAAGCACAATCATACATTACTTCAACAGGCAGGGCAGTGTGTGATTATGGACCTTGTGTTAGAAAGCAATAGAACTGACTGTGGTCGTGGGGTCAGCCACGGGACATTTTCCCTGAAGTAGCACACCTCACAAACAGCCTCAACGTTGGGCTCCGCAATGGAACATTTTCCCTGTAGCAGCACATCTTGCAAACAACCTCAACGTGAGAGTGGATGCCCGGTGTCACCCCTACTTGGAGAACAAGTGGGAACTTTATCCCAAAGTTACAAAAAATATCACTCTAGATTTGGGTTTCCATGGATGGATCTTTTCGCCATGCTACCAATTGCCCTCCATTTGTGCCATAACCTCTGAATGGTACCTTGGGAGATGGCTTTGGGTTTGACTGGTTGCACAGCCTGCTTTAAACATTCCCACTATTCCATATTCTTTTCTGGTGTGTAGAGCAGGAGTTGCAAAGTAGATCCTGATCACCCAAAATGTGTGAGGAAGATTTGGTATACTGATCAGTTGGAACTCTGCTCTTGGACCACTCTTTTGTACCTGCACGGTTTGGACCTGCTATCCTAGCAGGGTGGCCAGGCCCCTCATCTCAATCCACTGACACTGTAGCAGCATGCATGAAAATTGAGCTCTGTCAACTAGAGTTCTTCTGCTTGCTGCCTGAGTTTGCAGATATCAACTTAGCAGCCTGAAAACCCATAACGATATCCATATACTGGTTCTGAGCCTTGATTTGCCCAGGTGTGGAACAAGTTTTTTTCTTCACACTGGCTCTTGTTCATCAGGCCTAGCAGTGACTACATTAAAAGGCTATTTGGCTGCTCAATCCGCCTTTATTTGTCTAACTGAACAAGCTTCTTTACGTTACCTTTAATAGTGTTTTCTTAAAGGTATTGTAGGAAAGTGCCCCTTACTGCATGGTTACCCCCCACTTTTTGCCTGGCATCTGATGCAACCTGACTTGATGTACCCTGATTCCCTGCCAATCAGATTCCCAGGGCCTGAGATTTTCCTAAACGTGTACCATTATACCCACAATTTGCACATACCTGGCCACAGGTGAGCCCCTTGTAAAAGGTACCATGGGTACCATGGGCATTGTGACCAGGGAAGGTCTTTAAGGGCTGCAGCACCTAGAGGTCTGCACCTCAACACCCACACACTGCCATTGCAGTCAGCGTGTTTTGATGCAGAGAAAAGTGAAGAGTCGAAATGGCACACTTACCTGTGTTCCTTGCCTACAGCCCACTGCCTGAGGCCTTGGTAAGTCACTCCTCTAGCAAGGTGCACTAGCCTTCAGGTAAGGGTATAGTGGCATGAGCCCTGGTGTGGGGGTAGGATTTTAGTTTCCCAAAAACTTTGTTGGAGACAGCTTTTTTACCTGGCCAGGTGTGTTAAACAGCAATGGCATTGCAAAGACTTTTTTATCTAACGTTGTAATACCGCCTAAAAGTAAATCGAAGGATGCATTGTTTTTATTCGTTTTTAAACTTAAAGTGGTTCGTATACCGTTTATGTTGGCTACATAATTTTTTGGGTGGGCATTAATATACATTGGAACCCTACCTGAGCTTAGGAATCCTCCGAACGTTCGGCCCCGGCGGTACCCAGAAGTAGCCAGAACCGCATTGCACTGGGGGTTGACGCTCTAGTCGTTGGAGCACACCACTATAAGACTCGCGATGCAGCGACCGCGCAGCGTGTGGGGATAGGATTTTAGTCTGCCAACAACTTTTTTGGAGACAGCTTTTTTACCTGGCCAGGTGTGTTAAACAGCAATGGCATTGCAAAGACTTTTTTATCTAACGTTGTGATACCGCCTAACAGTAAATCGAAGGAGGCACTGTTTTTATTCGTTTTTAAACTTAAAGTGCTTCGTATAACGTTTATATTGGCTGCATAATTTTATTTGTGGGCATTAATATAAATTGGAACCCTACCTGAGTTTAGGAATCCTCAGAGCGTTTGGCCCCGGCAGTACCCGGAAGTAGCCGGGACCGCATTGCACTGGGGGTTGACGCTCTAGTCGTTGGAGCACACCACTATAAGACTCGCGATGCAGCGACCGCGCGCAGCAGGCGTGCCAAAGGCAAGCCCGTCTGCACCCGTCATCGCTCGGAACGCGACCAGCGCCTGAACCCCTGCCCTTTTTCCCCCAGGAGCATACGATAGGCAATTGCTGCTACGCCTAAGAACAAACACATGTGTCCCACATAATATAATCCTGCAAACTGTTAAAAAAGTAGGGGCCCACTGCCAAAATTGTGCCTTTAAACTCCCCGCCAACACTGGTGTGGGGTCTCCGGGTACCACCACCTTAGGGAATGGAACTAAGGAGAGCGAACCTTCTAGTTATAGAAGTAGGGGATCTACTGAAAGTGACAGAATAAGGGGACACATGAAGCAGAACAGCAAGACAACAGCAACAGATCATGTTAAATGTCTGCTAATCAATATCCGGTCGTTAGCCAAGCATAAGTACGAGCTGGAAGATCTTATCCAACATGCCCGGCCAGACCGAGTCTTTTTAACTGAAACCTGGGCAGATAAGACTTCAGTTTCCGATTGGAACGTTGCCATCCCGGAGGGTAACACATACCTCTCCCAGGACAGATAGCAATCATCTATCGCAACCACCTCAAAGTACAACTCGAGATGGTCCCAACCCTCCCGGAGGAAGCACTACACTTCCGCATCAAAATGAACAACTCTCAGATTTTTCAAGGGATACTGATCGACCGCCCACCTGGAATTAGAGCAGTCTTCTCACAAGCCCTTTTAATGCTCTTGGAATCCTATACCGACTCGTCCTCCCTCACTATTCTAGGAGATCTCAATTATCACCTAGAAGCAAATAATAATGTGGATACCGCTAGGTTGATGAACAACCTAGAAGCTTTTAATCTTAGACAACTGGTAATAGGACCCACTCATCTGGCAGGCCATACGCTGGATGCAATATTTACTAGTGACCCTGATATCACAGTTACCAAAATGCAATCCTTACCTTGGACAGACAATAAGGCCATTCATTTTAAATTGAAACACACATCACCACAATCTGGAACTCAAGGTAAAGTCTCAGAGGTGTTAATTAGGCACTGGGATAAAGTGAAGGATAATTAATTTGAGTCAGCACTCAACCTTTTCCCCGATGGCATTAGACTGCGACAACAATAAAGCAGCTCAGCAGTTCAACGAATGGCTAACAGCAGTCAATAAAGCTGCACCTAAGAAGCTAATGAGAGTAAAAAGAACCAAAACGATGTCTCCATGGTATAACTTAGAATTGAAAAAACTTAAAATCGACTGCAGAAGGGCAGAGCGCCACTGGCGGCAAAACTATGATCAGACACAAAAGGTCATTTACAGCCAGACGATCTCAATATATAAAGAAGCAATCATCGCCGCAAAAAAAAACAGTTCTTTTATGTAAAAATAAGAGGCAGGCAATTCCTCTAGGGAACTTCTTAAATCTGTCAATCTGCTGGCTAAACCTCAGCAAGACAAAGCGTTTAAGCCAGATCAAAATCTATGTAATTAAGTGGCGGATTACTTCCAAGAGAAGGTGCGGGAAATTTATAATAATTTTCATAGCCTGATCAAGATACAGTGACGCCAAAAATCAGTCCTCATTGCAGGCTGACTGAGGTCCAAAAATTGTTACTCTCATAAAATCTGGTGCACCTACTGACCCCTGTCCTCCTTCGATTATGCATCAAATGGCACATAAAATCCATGAAAATCTGGCCATCATTTTGAATCAAATCATAGCCACGGGCAGTTACCCTACCATTTGGAAAATGGGGGCTATTATGCCTTTACTAAAGAAACCAAATTTAGATCCCAAGGAACCTAAAAACTATCGACCTATAGCCAGCTTACCAATCACTGCAAAAGTGCTACAAAAACAACTGTGCAGAGGGTTGACCGACTACCTTGATGCAAATTACCTGCTGGATACTTCACAGCATGGATTTCGTGCGCGCCACTCCACCGAGTCGGCACTAATTCTTGCAGCTGAAGGGATCCGCAGGGCGGTGGATGAAGGGGGAAGGGCGGTCCTCGTACTCCTTGACCTATCAGCCGCGTTTGACACCGTAAACCACACCGTCTCGGTGCAGCGGCTGAGGGATATAGGGGTCGAAGGGACCGCCCTATCATCCTCCTTTTTGGAGGCAAGGGAGCAAAAGCTGGTCTGGGATGGCATGCAGTTAGAGAATTTCCATCTCCCCTGTGGAGTACCATAGAGATCGGCGTTATTGCCAATCTTGTTTAATCTATATGTCACTCCCCTGGCCGATCTAGTAAGGAGACACGGCTTCGGGCTAGTCTCATACGCCAATGACTCCCAACTTATCATCTCCATCAGAAATCAGCCAAAGAACACAGCAACTAGGTTTCATGCCTGTCTTACGGACATTATGACATGGATGGGCCAGAACTACCTGAAGATCAACACAGAAAAAACTGAGGTGATGGAGTTCGGGCGGGGCCAACCCCTCTGGAATCAGACTTGGTGGCCAGCAGAGGCGGGAGAGGGCCCCCATCCGGTCGAAAAAGTCAGAAATTTGGGGGTCATTTTTTAAAATAAATTAAACTTCGGCGCGCAGGTGAACAATCTCATTTCTTCAGGCTATTTCCTTTTGAAAACCCTAAGAAAAATCTTCCCATTCATACCCCAAGAGCTTCAAAAACAGTGATAGTAGCGCTTTTATTGTCAAAGCTTGATTATTCTAATGCGTTGTTTTTGGGAATTGATAAATATCAATTACAAAAACTGCAATCCCTACAAAATGTGGCAGCCAGACTTCTTCTGGGGCTGCGCAGGGGACAACCAACCTCAGCTGGAATTAGATCACTCCACTGGCTGCACATTAAACAGCGCATGGAATTCAAATCTTTGACACTGGTACACAAAGCAATAAATGGTGAGAGTGCAGCTGATCTCCAAAAACGTTTTACATCATATGTTCCCTCACGAGCGCTGAGATCAGCCACTCAAGGCCTCATAAAAACGGCAAAATTTAGACAAGCTAGATGGGGGGGCCGAGCCATAATACACTGTGCGGCGAAGCTGTGGATTAAATTGCCTCTGTCCCTGAGACGCCAATCAAATCTCCAACTATTCAGAAAACATCTGAAAACCTGGCTTTTCACTGCCACGTAGGCTTTGGCCACCTTTCCTATCTTGCTCTCACACTCCAGTGCCAAGACGCTTCAGCATTCGAGCGCTTTACAAATAAATAAACATAAACATAATCATAAACATACTCCTACAGTGTCTAAGTCTATTCTTAGACTTTGTAAGTATAGAAAAACTATAAAGAGTATATGGTCTGGGAGTTGGTGATTACGAACTCCATGATGGCTTTACTGAAACCTGAGAAGTTCGGTAGCAAACTTCTCAGCACATTAAACCCATACTTCATGGATCCATTGGCCACCACCGGACAGGTTTCTGGACCCCTGGATAGAGAGCCTCCACTCTCTGGGTCCAGAAACAAATCCTATCCTGGGCAGAGGTGTCATGCCTCCTCCAGGATGGGTTGGGTCCATGAAGTGGAAGCTGTCCCTGCCTTTTGCTGCCCCCAGCAACTGGCCCCTCCCGGTTCTGCCCCCCACTTTGGACAGGAGTATCGACGGCAAAACCAAGCCAGGATGAGAGGTATGCCCACCTTTGCCAACCCCACCCCTCAGGTTGGAGAGGCTATGTGAAGCACTCATCTCAGTCCCTTCTATCTTGAAGATGAGGGGACTCAGTAAATTGAGAGAGAGAGGCACAAGCCCCCTCCCACTGGAGGGTTGCATAATTGGGCGTGTACCCACGCCAAGGAAGGAACACATTGGTCCCGACCTGCACACCTCTTTTAACACCCATAAATCTAGTATTTAGGGTGCACCCTAAGCCTTGCCTCCTCAGATTCAAGAAAGGAAGGAAGAGTCGTGCTGACCCAGGAAGAAGAGGACAACTACTGCTTTGGCCCCAGCCCAACAGGCCTGTCCGCCTACAGTGAAGAACCCGGCATTTCCAACATCCAACAGTTACCCAGTGCCCGGAGGACCTGTCCTGCACTCGCCTTACAGACTATGTCTCCCGTGAGCACTGGATTTGCTCAACAAAGACTCCAAGACCAGATTCCGGTGACTCCGCAATTCTGCACCCTACACCCACAGCCTGAGTTTGTGGCTGAACACCTTAGGAGGTCGCCCCAGGCTCGGATCCGGACCCGGGATCTGGCCATTTGACCTTCCTTAAGACGACTCCTACAGCCTCAACCTGAAGGGTCCTCCCAACCGCGACCGAAGCTGGTAAGAAAACCTGAAGCCAGAAGACACCTTGCACCCAAACCCCCACGGCATTGGATGGCCCAACAGACGGTGTCCAGGCATCCCCTAAGAATCCAACATACCCCTCCAACCACAGGTCGCCTTCAAGAAGCCTTCCTGCCCGAGCCACCAGCATCGTTGCTGAACCGAAGATCTCCATTGAAAAGCACAGGGCCCCCGACGTCTACTTTGCACCCTGCACACTGCCGCCCCAGTGCCGCTGGTGGTGCAGCTCCTTTGTGGATTGCAGGCCCCTGCAGTGTTAACCTTAACCTCAGGAGCTTTGCTCCCACACCTGTGTGGTCTCCTTGTATGCAGTCCCTAACCAAAGGCCCTCTTAGCCCCATTGGGTAATATTGGGCTCCTGCACTCTGCACCCTTTGACGCCAGTGCCGCTGGTGGTGCAACTCGAGTGCCCATCTAGACCTTGGGTAACCCTTTCCTAACTCTAAAAACTCCCATTTGTAAGTTGTGTACTTCACTAAGAAACCACTAACATTATTTCTCCCATAGTAACCCATGTTATGAAATGTTGGGCCTAAAATGTTCTCTGTTAAACTGATGTATGTTTGTATGGAGAAAAGATAACTAAACTGCAAAGTCTAAAAAGTCTTTCTTACTGTGTATTGTAAGCTCCTTGGGTGTGGTATCTTGGCATACCACCCCCAGTGCTGAATGTAATCCGAAGGTAATCAAAAAGTAACCTAAATGTAATTACTGTGTAATTCAAACTACTTTTTAAAGTGATACCGACCTGTAGCACTTACAGATCCATCCTCAATTGTACTTCTGTGTAAAGGTTTACAATTGAAAGTATATTTTATCTACCTGTACCAAGTCCTGTTTGGTTCTCGAAATAAAATACAAATACACCTTTTTATACTTATCCAATTGGTCTGGATTCTGTCTGAGTGTGTGTAACCAGTCCTTGAGTGAAATAATACAATAAATGCCTTGTGTTAAGCCTAACAGCTCGCCTACACTACCACAAAGAGAGATGTTAGTACTTACCTAATTTAGCCTCTGTCATACCTCTGGGGACTCCCTGGATGCTGTTCACACTATACCTTACGTTTATTTATTTATTTTATTTAAGCGATTTGTAGAGCACACAAATAACCTTGGGTGTCTCGGCGCTGCGGACTCTGTGAAAGACTAATCCAGAAGCAGATGGTTATTGATTAAAAAGCCAAGTCTTTACTAGTTTCCTGAAGGCAAGCGAGGTGAGGCAAGATTTAGTGTGATGGGGAAGTGTGTTCCACAACTTGGCTGCAGCCACGGTGAATCTTCTGTCACCCCAGGACACTTTTTTTGTTTGAGGGACGTTGAGGAGGTTGGCTCCTGTTGATCGCAGGGGTCTGTTGGGCATGTAGACACACAGAGCCCTCTTAATAAACTCAGGTCCAGTGTTATGGATGGCTTTGAATGGGATGCAGAGTGCTTTAAATTTAATTTGGCTACTAATCGGTAGCCAGTGGAGTTTTCGGATCTCAATTGAGATTGGTTGATATTTAAAGGGGTGCTGGTTAGCATTCTGACGGCGGAGTTCTGCAACACCTGTAATCTATTTATGACCACCTTCTGGGCATTGAGGAGGAGGTCATTACAATTGTCTATTTTTGACATTATCAGGTTGCTAATAAGGGTTTTATCGGCACTGGGTGGAATGAATGGTAGAGGTTTTTGAATCATCCTAAGGGTATAGAAAGAAGAGGAGACCACTGCAATGGCATGAAATGAAAAGGATAACTTGTTGTCGAATAAGACGCCTAGATTCCTGACTTTCGAAACAGGAAGGGGCTGGAGGCCCCATATTGGCTGGCCACCAAGTAGGGGGCCATGCAGGGGAAGGTTTACCAAAAATCAATACCTCCATTTTATCGGAGTTCAACTTTAGGCAGTTGTTGGCTATCCAAGTACTAATAGCCAACATTCCGTCTTAGAAGCTGGCTGCAATTGCTCCTCCGTCGTTATGGATTGCGAGCACCAATTGTGTGTCATCTGCGTAAGATGTCACACCCATCCCATGGGTTTTGATCACCCTAGCCAAGTCCAACACGTAGATATTAAATAAGGTCGGACTCAAGGATGACCTTGTGGCACATCACACGGGAGGGTAAATGAGGAGGACTCAAAGTCGCCAAGACTTACTAATTGTATGCGGTTAGAGAGAAATTAAGACAGTAGGTCTTTAGCCTTATGTTTAATGCCAATAGTTTAGCCACGGTCGATCAGTGTAGCATGATCGACCGTGTCGAAGCCTGCTGATAGGTCTAACAGTACCAGAACAGCAGCACCACCTTGGTCCAGTACTGTCCTGATTTCGTCTGAGGGCAGTTTCTGTACCATGGCCTCTTCTGAAGCCGAATTGCATGTTGTCCAGAAGTTGTTATCTTCAATGCATTGGGCCAGCTGTGAGCTCATTAATTTCTCAAAGATTTTTGTTGGAAATGGAAGGTTTGCGATAAGCCGATAGTTTTTTGTTTCTGCTGGATCAAGGTGTTGCTTCTTTAGCAGCGGCTTGATGATAGCCTTTTTCCAAATAAGGGGGTAGATGCCTGTTTAAAACATGGCATTACAGATATCTGTAAGATTGGGTGCTATATGTTCCGGGATCAGTTTTAGAACTGAAGGGGGCAGGGGGCAGTGGGGGAGCCTGATTTGATGGTAGCGATTAAATCAGAGCTTGTTTTGGTGAGACTTGATTGAATTTTGGAAAAGAAGGGGAGCTTTCTGCATTACTGAGGACATCCTTCAAAGGGTCAGCTTTGGGTAGTGCAGTGAATTTGTCGTATATATTGCTGACCTTCGCTTAAAAGAAACTGGCCAGTGAATTGCAAAGATTCTGGGTGGGAGCTATTGGAGAGTTCGTCGTGGCTCCCAATAGTTTTGTGACTACCTGAAACAGCTGCTTGGTGGAATCTTGGGCGGATTCTATCTGACTAAGGTAGTATTTTCTTTTCTCCCTGATAATAAGCTGTTTGTACTTGGATAGAGCTTCCTTGTAGATGTTTTTTCAGTGGTATTATAGTCTCTACACCAGCGTCTCTCTAGGTTTCTACATCTTTTTTTCCAGTCTAAGTGACTCAGAGAACCAAGGTGCCGAAGGAACAGCTTTGTTTTTAGAAGCATTTTTAAATGGCACTAGAGTGTTAAAGGCATTGTGCAGCCATTCGGAGTAGTTTGATGACGAAAGTGTAGGGTTTAATGTAGAGTCATAGTTAGTAGATGACAGGTGTGTGGTAAGGAGATGGTGGTCAGTGCAACTCCATGCTTTAAACTGTGAAGGTGAGATTGGGCTAATATGCACAGGGTTGGGTTTTTTTATCTGAAGGTCAAAAAGGACAGCCCAATGGTTAGTCCAAACTAGAGGCATGGTGTTATGCAAAGAGATTTGCTTATTGCTGGTGAAGAGCCCGTCCAGCGGATGGCTGGCTGAGAGTGTGGGGCTGGTCACCAACTGAAAAAAAATCTACCGCCTCTAGTTCGGCAATGAGGGATGAGGTGTCATTGTCATCAACATCAAAGTTCTCCCAAGTGAAAATTGAAGTCCCCTAGCATAGTGAAGTCAGATTCTACCGCACATGGTTCTAGTAAGCTGCCTAAGGTAGAGAGAAATTCCGCTCTGGAGCCTCGTGGATGATAGAGGAAGATTCCTATGAAGGTCTGTGAATGACTAAGCGTTATCGAGAAAGTCACAGCTTCACAGACTGTGGAGGGAATTGTCTCAGTCCTGATTAAGTATTTGTCACGGTGTATGATTGCCAGTCCTGCTCCTTTTTTATAGTTCTGTCGTGTCTGATTACTCAGTACCCCTCAGGGGTATGGGTGCCGAAATCCGGTCCAGCAGATAGGTCACTCCAGGATTCTGTAATAAATAGTATGTCTAAATGTTGGTCCTTTAGAAAATCCCGTATTTCATATGAGTGTTTAGGAAGAGAGCAAGAGTTTATAGGAGCTAAGTGAGTATATTCATGATTTATTTGCGAAGTAAACATCTGCGATAGTACAGGTTTATTGTAAGTGTCAAGATTAAAGGAACATTTGGGGCAGCTCCAAAAGGAGTTCGTATCTAAAGAGCAAGTGTGTAGATGAGGACAGGAATGAAATTTGGTCAGTTGGTATAGTTCCTAGCTTCCTACATGTATATTTTACTTCTTTCTTCCCACATTAGTGCTCAGCGGGATTTTAATCTTAAGTTACCATTTCTTATGGCATAACTGTTCAATCTGATGCACAGTTGCTCCGTTTGACTCCTACTCTAAAAACTGTATTTTTAGTTGCAATGACTTCAGTAGGGTTGGTGAACTTAAGGCCATCTTTAAACAAGTATACAACAAAGATTGGCATATCTGGTAGTGCATACATTTTCGGTATTTATACAGAGTTGTCATGATTGCCCAATGCTTCTACTACCCTGGGTGGTCCTATGGTGAGTGGGTCTGATGCCCTAACTAGGACAGGAAAGTCAGAGTGGGTGGCTGATATGAGGAGAAGGGGGACGGGGAAGGGGTTGAAACACGTCTCCCACGTCAGAGAAATGTATGGGCCTTAGGAGCAGGAGGTTAGTCTAAGGGAAGGGTGTTAGTTACTCGCAGTGTGTGGTAGGCCTTAAGAATGCAAGGCTGTGGAGTTTGTGGAAGATTCCAATGGTGGATCGAGCAGTTTAGAGATGCCCATTGGCTTGGGGCCCACGGGCATCAGCACAGTCCTCTGGCGTCCTCACTATGTAATGCCACTGCTTCGCCCTTTGCCCATTGGGTGAACAGAGCCAGCCATTGTTCGGGGGTTGAGGGTGGTGATTTCCTGCAAGCTGTAATTGTTTCTTGGCCAGTATGAGTGCCAGGTCAAGGAAACACGTTGCCCACGTCCCACATGATGTTTGAGATGCCTGTGAGGCGTTCCAGCTGTGACTGAATAGTGGACCAGTATGTTTGCAGCTGTGGGCAATTCAAAAGGATGTTTCCGGCTAGCTCCCTGGGTGTTACATCTGGTGCAAGTGTGGGAGCCACCAGGAAAAATGTGTGCCAGTTGTTTTCGGGATAAGTATGCCTGATGAAGTACGTAGTATTGGATGAGTTTTAGGCAGGCGTTGCAGGATACCCTCCGTCTTCTACCATTCATTATTATGGAGTAATCTGCCAAATTTCATCTGCCAGACCTCCCTCAATGGTTGGAGTGATATCTATGGATGTGCAAGCATGGCTTTAGTGAGCTGTGTAATTAACCTGCGACCTGTGCCCTTAGACTCCATTGTTTGTAAAAACGGTGTGTGACTGGTTCAGAGCCTTGATTTGCCCCGGTGTCTTCCATTGCCCCTTTCAGGGAACCATAGAGGAGTAACTGGCCCTCAGGAAGCGCATACCGTTCAGTCAGTGCTTCGAACACCATCAGGTGCCCATCGAGTAAAGATCGCCCATGTACACGATGCCGGCATCCTCACACCTCTGTCATCGGCTGCTGGTGAGGAGGCCCCTCTGAGTAGGGAATCCGAGTAACTGAATTGTTGGAGCATATGGAGGAATGGGATTGGTGAGGCATGCAAGAGCCACCTTTGGGAGGAGGGGTAAACTCCAGGGGGTGTACTTGTCTGTGCAGGAGGTCAAGAAGGGTTTCATTCAAGGGAGAGGGAGGAATTGATAATCCCAGTGTCTTCTAAATCCGGCATGCCAGTCAGTAGGAGAGCCATTGCAGTTGGGCTGCCAGGTAATAATATTTAAATTTCGGCAACCCATAGGCCCCTCTGCTGTGGTGGGAGCTCGAGTTTTGCCAAGGCCCCCTGTCTGCGTGGTTTGTACCAACATAGGTCCCCCAAAATAACATGAGGTCCCGAAACAATGAACAAGGAAGTGAGATTGGAAGGTTTGCAAAGTAATGCAGTGGGTGGGGGAAGATTATCATCTTCGAGATCACCACTGCCCTCTACAGACTATGGGAGTGATGTCCAGAACGGGATCTGTGACCTAATAGAGGTGACGCTGCTAATACATTGTGTTCGAGAAGGTCTGGGGTAGCATGTTAGACCCAAATCACCAGATATCTGAATGAAGACGGCTCCCACCTGACCAGACACTCTGTCACCCCCAGGTTCATGGCCCTCGGCGCAGTCCTAGGCACTAGGGGGCACAGGCAAGATTTGTCGCAGCTGACTGCCAGCCTCATTACCTAGCTAAATTCTGCAGTAGCAAGGCGACGACAGTGAGATCAGAATCAGTGTCCCACAGGTAGAGCAGGACATCGTCTACATACATGGAGGCTGCATGGAAGACGTCCGATAAAGGGATACCCCATTCCATCCATGCTATGGAGGCCAAGGGTTCCATAATCATGGCAAACGAGAGACGAGAGAATGCAGCCCTGTGGGGTACCACATCCGTTCAAAATGGTCCACAGACGGACCCTCCACAGCGGATCCTAGCTGTAGGGGGTGTATATAGAAGCTGGATCAGCTTGGTAATGTAGGGGCGAAGATCAAATTTCTTAAGGGCTGCAAATAGGTACTCACAGCTGAGGGATTTAACCGCTTTACGGATTTTCAACACAAGTGCTGCTGCTCCAGGCCATCAACTGCAGGCCCTCTTAATCCTACCACCATTCCTGGTTTTCAACCCTAATAATCTTGCCCTCCTGTCTTGCCAAAAATGGTACCGGTCTTTCACATGGGCCATTCCTCACTCTTGCATCTTTTTTCTCTTCACTCCCCTCCAAAGAGGAGGAATGACTGCATAGGCTGGACTCCAGACATGCACTGCATTACTTAATTGACTGCATGCAGCAGGACAGACTGTATGGTCAGCTATTTATGAGCTTTACGAAAGCAATGATGCATAAAACAGTGACCATGCCCACCATTTCGTGTTGACTTTACCTTTGCAATAAAATTGCTGTGCCTTGGCCAAGAAAGAGACTCCAACGGGCATTGCTGCATGTCCCCCCAGCGCCTTGGCAACCCTTTCCTATTGGTTGATTTATGCTGGGCAGCCACGTGGTCAACTTTACATACTTGTGCCAAACATTACTGTCTCACAGCATGCAGAAACTGCTAATTTGCTAGAGCTGTGTTCCATGATTTCCTTTAATTATTAGCACTACTCATTTCCACCTCCCGAAGGGTGTTGCTTTGGGACTCACTCATAAGGTGAAGAATATGCAGGAAAATATAATATCCACCAGAAATATTATTGCCGATGGTAGACATTTTCTTATAGCCTGCATTATCATTTTACCTAGTTATATAAAGTTATTCCATAAGAGACAAAATATTTTTTTTTATCTGGGCTGAGAAACTGTCTTATTGTCAGAACAGCCTAGGTGCTCATCAATTTCTCGGAGAAGTGGGTATTGGCTGTTTTTTATTTGAAATTATACTTCATATTTCCCTGCTCCTAACCTGTAATATCATTGAAGGGCGGGACATGCCCTGAACCACATTGTAAGGTGGAAAAGTTGTAGTGATAGCCTGTGATCTGAAAACATGATACCCGTGCTAGGGGATAACTTACTAACATCTGAGAAATTTGCAGAATAGAAAACTGCAGTATTTTCAGTTTTTCCACTTCATGGATCCATTTGTCTAGCCAGCGTATTTGCCTGCTTAAACGTAGAGCTGAATGAAAGAGATTCTATTTAGGTAGTGGAGGGACAACAGAACTGTGGTCATTCATCTTTTATATCTTATAAATAGGTCGTGGCAAAACAGGGAGAGCTGCTCTTCTGAAGTATTCCAACTTCAGATGCAAAGTCATGCAAAGGATCTTTCTCACAGCCATGCAGGTGGAAACTCCCTTATCAGGTTTTGTTATGGAACGAGTGGAATGTGAAAAACATCACGAGCCGTTGAATTTGGAAAGATATGGATGATCCATAATTGAGAATAACGTGTTTGCTAATTAGAGCAGTATCTCTGCCTTGCCTATTGGAATATATACCGTACCAAACCATAACCACATTTATTTTCAAGTAAGAAGTTGTTTTAATTAAACATCTTTTAAGACAATTATTTCAAAATTAATCAACGAAATGAACTTAGATTTAAGTGCATAAAGAAATTCATCATATGCAAAAAATATTTTAAAAGAGAAGTAGAGATAGTGGATAATATGTGAAGGCAACTGCAAGTTTAAAAAACTGAACTATTCTACCACGGGTTACACTTTTTAAAGTTTAAAAGCTTCTTGCGTGAATGTCACACACTCTTCCCTTTGAAACGGTGTCAATTAATTCCTTCTCAGGAGTGCGCTCAAATGTCTCTAAAAGCAGTCCGCTTAGCCAACTTTAGTACGTGTTTTTTTTTACCGTCAAGTATCAAAACATTTTACTGATTTACCTGAAGTTCCATAAATTCGTAACTCACATTAAGATTGTCATGCTTCAATCACTACCAGAACACATGTGATTTTGGTTTGTGTATTCTGCAATCACTCAGTCTTTGCAGTGTTTCCCTAAATGTGCTTCCCTCCAATGACTTGTTATGAGGAGGATTGTAATTGAATGGTTGTTCATTTCTTTGGTTCTACAAGTTTCTAATCTGCAAGGAGGTACAAGAAGCGGTTGAATCCATGGCTCAGTCTGCCAAGTGCTCAATGGTCATACGTGCTTTGCAGGTTTCTGCTGGATAAATCAATTTACTTATTGAAACCGCTCACTCTGGTAAGGACCTTGCAGAAGGGAAAATCGATACAGAACATGAATGTGAAATATTCTAATAGAACACCTCATGAAATTGTGTTACAGCTATTTTAGTTTGAGAAAGTAAATGAGCCTCTCAAAAGTTACATCTGTAAAGAGATCTGGAAGAGTTCATTTAAATTGTATCCAACACGACAGCATTGGAAAGTGTCATAACCCAGCTGCACGTCACGTATAAACGAAATAAAGTTTTCTATAACAACGCTATTATTTTTTAATGCTATGTTTGTTCCTTCCCATTTAGGCGCGGTAAGCCTCTTTATATCTGCAAGGAGAGGTACAATGTTCTGGAGCAACAATGGGTGACGCACACGTTTGATCACATCAATAAAAGATGGGGACTTCATTACAATGGATTGTAATTCATCTGCTGTACGGTCACCATGTGTCACTGACGTAACTCCGTATGCAACTTCAGCCATAAGGAAAGGGCAGAAATGATCTGTTCCTTTGGAAGACTAACTAGAGAAGAAGAAATCCTTGAAATTAGATGACCATCCTGTAGCTAGGTGCTATTAAGATAGTAATAATGATACTCCTATGTAAAAGAGTGTGTTACTGGTGTGAAAGCTTCATTATTTGGAAAAAAGGAGGACTCAGCATTAAAAATAAAGCACAACAGTGAGACATCAGTTTGTCCTGTTTCACCAGGTGTGAAAGCAAGCGGAGTATTGAGATGAATTTAACAACTTTAGTGACATTTACCAGCATCATTGTGTATGTTTGCTTCGGCCTTCTTTGTGTTCATATAGGATTGTTACTATGTATTTATGTGTACTTATAGAATCATTGTAAAACAAATGGTTGCTTATGTGATATACTGTATAGTAACAGATGTCTAAAATAGATCTTTACAAAATATACATATATGTTTCTCTTATTGAGGTGTCTACCAAAAGCGTTTAGGCTTTGCTGCACACCTATTTGGTTCTCAGGAATTTCGGATATTCTCAATAGGCGAACTGGCTGTAAAATAATGTAGTATGCTGCTCCTATCATAATGCAGGATTTGGTGGCTCTTGCCAAGTTCTATCCTCTAGAAGTGGATCTGGCCACAACTAGTGAGTAAATAAACAGAAGCATACATGTATTTCACTTTACTTACAGATTGTGTGAGATGCAGACCCTAATTACAGTCTTGGATGCCTGCTTCTCATGAACCTCCAGATGTGAGTTTTAGAACGATTGAATTATAAAGGTACATGTTCTATTTAAAATGAATCATACTTTTGGTTCCTTCGTGCAGCTCAAGGGGTTCATCTCTATTGTGCTTGTGCAGTGTCATCACTGCTCATAGGGCTTTATTTCTTGAAATGGAAAAGAGCTCAGCAGAGGTGACCCTGTTGACATGGTCAGTGCATCCTCCTTCTCAGATTAAGAATTCCTAAGAGATCTGAAATCTTTTCATTGTGTTAACTCCATGCAGTCTTTAGACTGGGACATTTACAGCTACATATCATGCTGCAAATGTTTTCTAACAAAATTATTCAGTACATTATATTTTATTATGCTGTATTAAAGAGTTCCTATCTTTTTTTTTTTCTTTAGTAAAACGTCAGTGGAAAAGAGTAAACGCCACGGGTCGCAGACAGAAATGCACTTGTTTATCCATTAGACCTATTATATTTGTGTGCCCTTTTGTGCGTACCGCACTAAAAACATTGCGTAGAGGAAAACATAAAAAGGGAGGTTGCCTGCAAAACTGGTAAAGGCAAACACAATTGATATTCGTATTTATTTTAAAATGTCCTGAAACGTTTTTAAACCTACTCCAAATATGCTAAAAATGACATTGTTTTATTTCATTAAACTGCTGTAAAATGTGAAGTTAAACGTATTCACAAATCAGACTCTTAAGTATTCTGCAAAAGTACTAATTTATTTGAATATAGTTTAAAGTTTATCTTAATTTTGTTTTTACAATGCTCATGGATGCCAGGCCATTTTGTTGTAAATATGGTGAATGAACAAAATAATCTACAACTACAGAATAACGTTATTACAGGGCTCATGAACTTGAATGGCTGAATTGGTCTAGAAGTCTAATGCATCAATGAAAAGAGATAGTGTATCAAGCATTTGATCAAAGTGTATTATTAAAATTGGAATGTTTTATGTGTGCACATGGATGTGAAGTGAAATTATTAGCCTTAACTTCAAGAGCTGGATATTTTACAGTTTTCTGTGACTGACTAAGACGTCAGGTAGCAGTTCAGAAAAACACTTGCGTGGGAATTGTACTTGAATTCATTGATGCATGCTGCTGAACACTAATTCTGATTTTCTTTTTCTGTCCTTTTTTCTCATACTTTTCCATCGTTTATTTCATTGCCCTTCCTCTGTGATACACGCACACATTCTCTTTCCAGACCCCAAATGATTTTGAACTTTGAACTTGATTTTTTATAAATCCGGATATACAGACTAACAAGTACATGCAAAAAATGTGTGTGTGTGTGTGTGGATTATACTATTGCTGAAACATCTACTGTGTGATATCTTTTGTGAATGGTCATTTAAGTACAGTACATTACTGTAGAAGCTAAATTAATCTTTATAATACATCAGAAAAGTACACAATGAAATATAATCAACATTGTAAAATATGTTAATAAAAATCTAATCTAATTCAACGTTTTGGGACTTTAATTCACTTTCCATGAAATTATTTTTTCTTCCAGATACCTAGAACATCACTGAAATACTTTCTCAAGATTTGTGTAATTGATCACTCAATGTCTGTGCCTCATAATTTGTTGCAGTAAGTGATCCACAGCAACCCATTTATGCTTATGCTGGAGTTAAGGCAGTCTGTTCATTACCCCCAAAAAACTGGAGACTGTGTAACCTTCTCCTCCAATGCCCCAATTTGGAAACTCTATCCGAGAACAAATGTCTGTATCCTTTACCTCTCGGAGCGCTACAGCCATGTGTTACCAACCAAATACTCTGCTGTTAGTATTCCTTTTCAAACTCTGCAGCTTGTAAACCAAATTCCACCAGTGGAACTTGAGCCTGGAACAACTCCTGAATGAGGGGCACTGCAGCCAGGATGACCCACCCTCACACCCGAAGGCTCAATATTTTGAGTCCCGGCCCATAACCAGGGGCATTGCATATGGTTCCTACACCAGTAGGTTGTCTGCAGTCTGTGCCTTCTTTCACAATGGAAACGCAGACTGCATTCCAACCAGTGCTTGGCAGCGTGTACCCCCCACCATGGTCACTGTAACCCTCAGCAGGGTCTCTCCTTTCTGTACTTTGCCATTGACTTTGAAACCTGTGCCCGCCCACCAGTGGCACTATGTGTCCCTAGCACAAGCCAATGGTTCTCAATCTATGCCTCACAAGCCAGTGTCACTCATACCTGGATCCCTTTGATCCTCGAGTTAATACCTTATGCACACTGGATGTAGAGTCGTTGTATACGAACATGCCTCAGACAGCGGCTCTACTTGTCATTCAGAGAAAACTCGACTCATGTCCACGCCCACATAAAATACCAACTCTTTTCATTCTTCAACTCTTGGAGTTGTGTTTGACTAGGAATTTCTTCACCTTTGACAATATTTATTATCAACCGATAAAGGGGACTTCCATGGGGGCCATTTTTGCCCCCAACCTGGCAATTCTCTATATGGATGCACTGGAAACTGGCTCAATCTTGAGTGATACTAACCCTTTTCATTCAGGAATTGGGCTGTGGCGCCGATATATTGATGATATTCTCCTCATATGGAATCTTGACATCAACACGCTAGATCTATTCCTGCTCTGGTTGAATAACAACTGCGATGACCTCAAATTCACACTCTCGCATGACAAAACACAGATTGCATTCCTGGACCTGACAATCTACCACAAAGATGGTGAATTACTCACACGTCTTTTCAGGCAGCCTACGGAGCGGAACACGCTCCTGAGTTATGATAGTAATCATCCTAGGGCACTAAAAGACTCTCTGCCATACTCCCAGTTTTTAAGGATAAGACGAAACTGTTCCTGCAAATCAGATTACTTTAGGGAGGCCAACATTCTATCCAACAAACTTAAACACCGTGTCTACCCGAAAAGGCTGGTTAAAGATGCATCAAAGAGGGCTTGGTACTGTCCGAGAGAGGTTTTATTGACACCAAAAGTACGTGAGAAATCTGAAAGGATTGCGTGTGTCACTACCTTCTCGCCTGTATCAAATAAAATCAGGAAGTCTATCCTTAAGCATTGGCCCACGATTAATGCAGGTCCCATTAATTTAGAGAGACCCCTCTTTGCCTTTCGCAAAAGCAAGAATCTTAAGGACCATCTGGTTAGAGCAGCATTACCTGCCCCTACATCAAGATCCACTATTGAATCAAATTGGAATCTTCCCCCACTGCTAGGTCATGTCAAATGTGGTGGCTGTAACGTCTGTGGGTTTGCTATTGAGACACGCATTTTCAGCCATAATGGTGTCAATGTTGAACTGAAATCTTTCTCTAATTGTAATTCCAATAATGTTGTCTATGCAATACTGTGCCCTTGCCTGAAAATGTATGTGGGACAGACTACTCAAAAAGCAAAGACCCGCATTTGTCAACATAGAAGCTGGATTAGGTGCAGGACCCTCAACGCACCACTGGTGGAACACTTCACAGAAAAGAACCACACCGAGGATGACATCCGATGGACAATACTAAAGGTTGTCAAATTACCACCAAGAGGCGGCAACCTAGCTCAGCTCATGAACCGCGAAGAACTAAAGAGCATCATTCAGTTTGACACTATACGGACTGGCCTCAACAGAAGTGAGGACTGGACTACACTGCTGTAGTTTGATATCCACGAGTGAACCTGACTTTATGAACCTTAATGTATAGCTTGTGGAATACCCTCAGCCTGCACCCACTACGAATTTGCTTTCCCATACTTGAATATGTAGTAACATCATGCACTGTATATAAGTCACTGTCCTGATTCACTGTCACCTAACCTTGCCCTTCACTCGCGCCGTTTTTTAAATTGCACATCCTGTATCAGTTCACTATTCCAAGATGTCCGCCGCAGTTACATGCCCTGGTGGTAATGACTTGCAGTCCCGTGGGCACGTGACACCGTATCACCTGACAGTGACGCTTCAATATGATCGCGCATTGCTCCTGAGGCACACCGAACGGTAAGAGCACCCGGCCAGATTCCCGCCGCCCCTACCGATAACAACTGACATCGCTCTATAATACGGTAAGCTTACGACTCCCTGGGCCTCCCGCTCCTCACTTCCCACCACTCCCCGTAACCCCATCTCCTTTCTCCCCACAAGCGGATCCTTTCATCTCAAGACCGCGGAAAAGAAGGTGTAATTTTACACGATCACTGAAGTGTCTAACTAAAACTAGCGGTTATCTTGGTAAGATATGGGCACCTCGTCCGCCACGAGTGATCTATGTGATATCCCCTATGTGTCAGTTCACTCAAAATCCTTGTCCCCACAGTGCAAGCCGCTACCCCATCTTGAAACTAAAGTTCGAAGCAGCGCCAGCACTTCGTTCCCTCACAATCGAGGTAAGCCTGTACCCGGTCCCCCTCGTAGGTCACGGGCATCGAACTGCATGAACCCTCTCGGCAGTCCCTTCACTTACTCCCCACGATTCAACTGTGTGGCTTGCTCTCTCAAGAACGGCACTCTGTATTTAGGTGGCTCACTCATCCAACTATGCCCCCTTGACCTTAACCCTAGACAAGCCTTGAAATTAGTCCTGCCATAGCCGTTCACCACGAATCGTCCGCTCACTGATTAATTATTACACCAGGCGTTCGCATGATGTCTCACCGTGGACTGTACTCACTGCGCAGCATGGTCACCCCCGACCTTCACAACGCTATCCCGTGGTCTCAATGCAGGTCGCACCAGCTTAACTCGCCTCTTCATGTTTTTCCCAACAAAGGCACAACACCAGTGGGCTCACTGCGATTCCGAAAAAATTGTAAATGTGGTAATAACGCCTTAAAATGCTGACTTTCCCTACCCTCTAAAAAACTCCTTTGTTTTTCCTCCCTGTTCTACTTTCTCAACAGGCGTACTAATCAAACCAGGCAAAATAATTTCAATTTTAGTCCTGATGATGATCCTTTTTTATTAGAGCGATGGATCGAAACGTCGTCGACTTTTTTAAGTGGACATACATGTAATTATTGTGTATGATTTTGTATAGTCTACGCTGGAGAACACTACCTACACTGATTTAAATAGTGTCCAGGTTGCTCTGTTTCTTTGCCTGTAAACTCTAACTTCTGAATTCTCTACTACTTTTTCTTCTTTACAAGTACGGTACAGGACTGTCCCCTACTTTCAGTAAATGTTGCTTTTGTATTTAATTTTATTCGTCTATTTAAATAAATCCCTGGTCCGGCTGTACAGGAGAACTATATAGTTACCATTGTGTTCTATATTATATTTGTTTGCATTCTTTAATGTGCTCAGGACCTTTGTTCCTTGAAAAATCCTTAATTTCTTAGCCACACCCTCACCTCATTCTGTTTCCCTCAGCTGTTGCCTGTTACAAATGTATCTATTTCTGATAGAGACTTCTAACTGCAGATTCTCATCCAGGGGATACTCCTCAATAGTCATAATCTGTGAATAATCCCGCCCAAGTGCGGGATCCCGGAGCATATAGAAAATAAATAAATAAATAAATAAATATATATATATATATATTTATATATATATATATATATATATATATATATATATATATATATATATATATATACCGAAATTGCATAGGTTTGAATTGTAAGAAAATACCCTCCTAACCCATAAGGAAAAGAGGACATGCACTGAAAAGTTGTCATACAACCATCCTTTATTGCCAAGGAAACACTTCTAATTGCAGGCAGTTGCCTGTAGGCTGCATAGCAGAGCAATAATGAAACAAAGAAACTGACACCTTGCCTTTAAGGCTTCCAAGGGTTAGGGTACCCTGCCTTTAAGACCTGCAAGGAGACCCTCTGCTCCCATCATGCACCACAGCTGACAGGACAGTTCTGTTTTCCGGCTCCTTCTGTGAGGATCCTGGATTTTGAGCTCTTCAGTTTTTTGACTGAATTTGATTATATTCCACATTTTCTTTAAAAATTCGACATTTCTTGATTCCTAGAAGTATATTCTTCTGGTTTTCTGACTTTACTAATTTTTTTCCAGTCAGAATGCCTGCTTTATTTCGAAAATGTCCTTCCTGTGGCAAGAAAATGGCACTGTCAGACCCACACTCAGGGGCCGATTAGGCAGGAGGATTTTCTGCCTCCTCCGGGCCGGCGGAAGCCACCGCCGGCCCGGAGGAGGCGGAAAATCCTCTGCGGAGTCACCAAAGACCCACCGCCGCATTACAATGGCTGGTGGGTTTTGGGTTCTGTCCGCTGCTTTTCCGCCGCGGTCGGATTACAACCGCGGCAGAAAAGCTCTCATTTGGCTGGCAGTGTCTATCAGACACCGCCAGCCAAATTAGGATGCATTAGTAAACATGCTTTTCCGCGGCGGTTTTTCCGCCGTGGAAAAGCATGTGTACTTTTGATTTTGGGGGCCCGTTGCGGGCCCCCAGGGTGTAGGCGGGTGGGGGGGTGCACATGGGGGGTACCTATGGTACCCCCCAGTATTTACATGCACAAAGCGGCAGGCACCGCGCGGTGCCTGCCGCTTTGTGCATGTAAATGTAAAACATGCACTTTTAACATTGCGGCGGGTGCTGCTTGAAGCAGCACCCGCCGCAATGTTAAATATCCAGGATGTGACCGCCAGGGTGGCGGTCACATCCTAATTTGCACGGAGGGACCGCCGCAGCCCATGCGGACGGTCCCTCCACCTCTGGGATGGCGGACGGACGCAAGTCCGTCCGCCATCCTAATCGGCCCCTCAGTGTGTATTGTGTGTCTTCCTTCTTCACACAACCCTGACCTGTGTTATCATTGCCAGACGTTTTCTAAAAGGACTCAGCATGATAGAGAACGCATCAAGCTTCATGCCCAGCTGGAGAGGGATTGAAGCCATCAGGGTGGTGGCCATGGAGACATCAGAGACTCCTCTTCCAGCAAGCACCATCGAAAACGGCGTCGTTCCACCTCTTCAGCGTCGAGGGACAAGTCATCGTCTAGATGTCGAGACCCTCCGCCGTGTGCCAGTAAGTCGGCGTCGAATCACAGCACTTCGGGCTCGAAGGCTGTGGGTCCAGAGAGACCTGTTAACGCCCCATCGACGTCGAGGCTACCGTCGACGGCGAGGCATTCTCCACCACCCTCGAGAGGGTCGGTGTCGAGAGACTCGCCGGCGAAGACCCTGCAGCGAGTGGACAGACTGTCGACATCGAGAACGTTGTCAAGGTCAAGGCATTCGACGTCAGGAAGGCGCAATGTGAGGTCGACGTCGAGGTCCCCCCATCGCCACGGGCGGTCGGCGTCGAGACAAATGTCGAGGACAGGACGGCGTTCTTGCAGCTTACCGCCGTACAGATCGAGGAAGAAGGTGACACAAACCTTGTCGACGTTGAGGCTTTCAACGTTGAGGAACAACACTTCAGTGGCCTCGGAGGAGGCTCGGCACAAATCGACATCGAGATCCCGGTCGACGTCAAGAGCCCATTCATAATCCCCAGGGCTGAATACCGTACAGATTTCTCCAGAGAGATCTCCTAGGGCTGGCAAACAGGAGGTTTTTGGTCTGTTGCCACGGTGGCTGAAAGACTTCAGAGGGTGGGGCGACCACAGGAGTCCGGGCTCTGACTACTCAGACATACTTGCCCTCCAGGACCACAAAATATCCTGAGAGAGGCGTTCCTGAGAAGCCTTCAAAGTCTCCTCCCAAACAACCCAGGTCGCATTCCACTTGCAGGTCGCGGTCACAGGGTCGTCACAGCCCACGCCACGAACCTGAACACAAAAGGAGGCGCCGAAGATCATCCACCTGATCTTCTTCCACTAGGTCTTCTGTTCGGGACTACTCACCAACCCTTTCCTCTACGCCACCTTCAAGGGTGTCTCCCATAGATGACATTGGGACTTTCACTGACGTACTTGGCAGAGGAGCTAAGAAACTGAATATCAGTTTGTATACTCCCGTGGTCCCCACATCAGTCATTTTTGAGACATTGCACCATCGTACGGCTCCCAGGCCTCTGCTACCTCTGGTGCCAGGTTTTTTAGTACCAGCTATGGCCACGTTCCTCACCCCTGCCACAGTGGGGTCAGTTCCGTCAAGGATTGCAAAAAAAGTACAAGGCTCCAAACCAAGATCCCTTGTTCCTTAGGTCTGATCCTCCGGTGGATTCAGTCCTTGTGGCAGCCGCCAGGAAAGCGCACTCCGCAGCCTCATCAGCTTCAGTCCCCCCAGAAAAGTACTGTAAGCAAATGGACTCTTGTGGCAGGAAGATGTGTAGTACGTCTGCATTGACTATGAAGGTAGCACGTGCATCAGCCCTTCTAGGGCGCTGCAACAGGTCTCTTTGGGACTCCCTGGCTAGGTTTACTGACAAGCTTCCCAAAGAAGATCGACAGGACTTCCAAGAGATCCTGCAGGAGGGTGGTTTGGTAGCAAACAGGTCATCAGCGCTGCTGCAGATGCCTCAGACCTCGCCATGCAAGGCTATGCACACGGCATCAGCTCGCGGCGCTCAGCATGGCTACGCCTCACAGGTCTTAAACCTGACGCCCAGAAGAGGATTCTTAACCTGCCTTTCAATGGCTCCTCCTTTTTCGGCTCTCACGCAGATGAGGAGATGACGAAGATGAAGACCAAGCTGGACACTGTCAAAGCAGTTGGACTAGAGAAGCGGGAGGAGTTTCGTAAACACTTCCGTCAATACTACAAGCGCCCCTTCCAGCATAGGGTCCAAACCCCTCAATGATCCTCCCAAAATCAGCAGATGCCACAATTCCAGCAGAAGCATCCTAGCAGAGGAAGGGGGAACAATAAACAACAGCAGGCAGCCTCCAAAGCAGTGAAGCATTGCTTCTTCCACGCCTGTTCGCCACTCCGGTAGGAGGTAGTTTCGTTTTTCATCTAGAAGAGTAGGAAACCATAACAAGAGACAAATGGGTGCTGAATATTGTGCAGCATGGCTACTTGCTGAGGTTCAAGTCTCCTCCCCCGCAAGTTCCTCCACAATTGAAGTGACTTCCACGACAACACAAGCTACTGTTACAAGGCGAGGTGTATAGCCTTCTCTACAAGAAAGCCAAAGAAGAGGTCCCTCTCCTCTAGCGAAACCAAGGGGTATACATACGGTATTTCCTGATAAAAAAATGAGGAGTAACCAAAGAGTACAGACCTATCCTCGATCTGCGCCTGCTGAACAAGTTTATAAGGAAAGAGATTTTGGATGCTAGCCCTGCACCAGATATTCCCACATCTTTACCACGGGGACTGGATGTGTGCCATCGTCCTGCAGAACGCACACTGTCACATTACTGTGTCAGTGAAGCATCACAAATTCCTCAGGTTCCAGGTGTCTCAACAGCACTATCAGTACCGAGTACCGTTCGGGCTCAAATCCGCCCTCCAAACATTCTCCAAGTGCATGGCTGTGGTGGCTGCGTTCCTCCGCAAGCAGAAAATCTTAGTATATCCCTACCTAGACGACTGGCTCCTAAAGAGTTCCACACCTTCACTACTCCAGAGCCATCTCACCTACTGTCTCCAACTTCTTCACTCCCTGGGGTTGCAAGTCAATTACAAGAAGTCAGTCCTCAATCCGACACAGAAGATACACTACTTGGGCGCTTCCCTGGACACCGCAAGGGCAAACGTGTGTCCTTCGGATGAGAGGTTGTCATCAAGGCTGATCAAGTGCCGCGCTCTTCTCAGCGCTCCACATCCTACAGCCAGGCAGGGGTTGTCGCTGATGGGATCGATGGCTTCATGCGTCTTCATTGTTCCGAATGCAAGACTTCACATGCGTCCTCTGCAACAGGCCCTCGAAGATCAGTGGACGCAGCAGTCAGGCCGTGAGTCTCTTCCTTAAGCTGCCAGGGACTCCATCAAATGGTGGATGAAACGGTCGCACCTTCTACAAGGGGTCCCTTTTCACCAGGTCATTCCTACCCAGACTATGACTACGGATGCCTCACTGCAGGGTTGGGGAGCTCACATGGGCCAGCTTCAGGTACAAGGTCTCTGGTCCGAGACAGAGCGAAGTTATCACATCAACTTCCTGGAGCTAAGGGCAGTTCATCTGTCTCTCAAGTCTCTGTACCCATCTCTCCAGTCCAGTTCCATTCAGATTCAGACAGACAACACTACTACAATGTGCTATCTGAATAAGCAGGGAGGAACCAGGTCAAGGGTCCTGTCTCTGGAGTCCCAGACCATATAGGAATGGCTTCTAGCGAGGAGTCTCACGATTGTGGCTGTCCACCTTCCAGGGACCTTGAACGTGCAAGCAGAGACTCCGTAGAAGCGCGCGATTGGGTGCTAAACGACGAAGTCGCTCAGAACATTTTTCGGCATTGGGGAGTGCCAGATATCGACCTGTTCGCAGATGCGGCAAATACAAAAAGCCCCGTCTTCGCGTCCAGATTCCCACAACAAAGATCACAGGGGAATGCACTTTTGATCAGATGGTCGCAGACATTGCTGTACGCTTTTCCACCACTCCCTCTGATCCCAGCGGTCATACAGAAATTTTACAGGACCAACACCAGAATGGTCCTGATAGCTTTGGAGTGGCCGCGCCAGTGGTGGTATCCCAATCTTCTGCAGCTGTCCGAGGCCCCACACCGGAGGCTGCCCTGCTGCCCGGACCTGCTGACCAAGAACGAAGGGAGAATATCTCATCCCAACCTTGCGATTGACAGCATGGCTCCTGAGGTCCTGCAGTACAGGCACTTAGACCTCTCAGGGGACTGTATGAGTATTCTCAAGGAAGCAAAGAGGCCCTCCACCAGGAAATCTTATGCTTTCAAATGGAAGAGATTTTACCTGTGGTGTTAGGACAACGCTTATGATCTGATCAAGGGTCAGGAGCAAGTGATCCTTCCTTACTTGTTATACTTGGCTAAGTCCGGCCTGCAATATTCCTCCATCAGGGTTCACCTGGCTGTAATTACGGCATACAGGAAGGCTCCGAACCAGGGGTCGTTCTTTCAAATGCCAGTGGTCAAGGACCTTCTGGAGGGACTCAGGAAGGTTTATCCCCCAATGAGATCCCCTTCTCCACCTTGGGAACTTAACATTGTTCTTACTAAACTGATGGGTGCTCCTTTCGAGCCGATTCATAAGGCGTCTTTGCAGCATTTGACCTGGAAGGCTGCTTTTTTAGTAGCCATCACATCAGCTCGCAGGGTGAGCGAGATTCAGGCGCTGTGCTGTAAGGAGCCTTATACTGTGTTTCATGCCAATAGGGTGTTACGTACACATCCGAGCTTCCTTCCTAAGGTGGTCTCGGATTTCCACATCAATCAGGTTATTACTCTGCCCACCTTCTTTCCTAAACTTTCGACTCCCCCTGAGAGATCTTTAAACTCGTTAGATCTCCGGAGAGTATTGAAGTTTTACCTTGCCAAAACTCACACACTTAGGAAATCTGACTGGCTCTTTATCAACTACGGTTCCACTAAAACCGGTCTATCTGCGTCTAAAAGATCCATTTCTCAATGGATTGTCTCTTGTATAGCTGTATCTTACCAGTTATCTAACAAGACTTTACAAGGCAAACCTAAAGCACACTCTACCAGAGGGAAAGCTTCTACCACAGCTCTCCTTCGCAATGTTCCAATGTCTGAAATCTTTAAGGCAGCTACACGGCGATCGGTGCATACCTTCACATGCCATTACTGTCTAGATTCTGATGAACAGGCCGATGCCCAAGTTGGGCAGGACTCTTTGAGGAATTTATTTGCATGATTGCAATTTGAATGTAATGTTTTTCATGTTCTGTATACTCTGTTGCTCGTCCGCGAGGTAGTGGGTTTACCCTCAGAGCCAGTTGAACCCTCCAAACTGCAAGCCATCAGCTTTCTCCTGGCTCCCGCACTTACTCCAGCTCCAAAATCTACACCAGTTTGCGGAGCGTCTACTCTTTCCTTCTTTGAGTTGGCGCTGCTCCAGCCTTCACCGTGATCGGTTTCCCCAAATCCGCAGCTTGCCCACATTACTGTTCTATAAGGTAGATCTCATCCATTACATTCTTGGTTTGATAACGATTTTGACAATGACTGTGATGCAGGAGATGAAATTGACCAACCCTACAAGGAAGAAAACTAGTATGATGACCTCCAGTATGCCTTCTGATTCTGTCCTTCTCTCTCGCCTTGGTCCTTCCACTGATGAAATGGCTTCTTTTGTGGTGGTTATCTTGCAGGCCGCTAAAGTCTTTGACCTCCAGCTCCCTACCTTAGAGGTCAAAACCAATGGCCTGACTGAAGTGCTTAAAGCAAGACAAACCACTATTGAGCCCCACTTCCTTTTAATGAGGCACTCACTGATCTCTTCCTAGGTGCCTGGGCCTACCCTTGTACTGCATCCCCATTGAATTGCCAAATTGTGAGATGCCTTTGACCAGCCCTCTGTGACCCTGCCCTTTTGTCTTAACACCCCACTCCTGAGAGTTTGTTGGTGCAGGTTTCCACCATTTGGGCGATTAAAACATGTAGGGAGTCCAAATGAGAGGAGACCTTTGGGAAGAGGGTATTTTCCTTCACTAATTTGGCTCTTAGGTCAGTTATATCCAGTTGCTTTCTGGGCCGCTTTTCCCATGCTCTCCGAGATTCGGATCCTCCCAGGAATCCCGGAAGACCTGTGCCCTGTACTGACCCAAGGCATAGAGGACGCCCCAACACTACCAAATTTTCAATCCATTGTGGCCTAGATATTACAGGTTCCATTTGGCGAGCCATCAGCATTAGTGTCACAATTCATTGCCATGCCTGGCTGCAATCAACAGGTTTTTCTGGGGATGCCCTCTTGATGGAATCCCATTCTCCTTTTTGGGAACAAAGCAGATTCTGCTCTGAAGTGCATCAAAGAGAGCAGGGTGACCGCACACTCCCTGGGCTTTTCTGCCCTACCTCATTAGCCACATCAACCCCACTTTTCCTTTTGCGGATTTGGCAGAAGTACCTCATACCACCAGCAATTTCAGCCCCAGCAAGGTGTTCAGAGGTTTTGCAGTCAAAGCCATGGCATATTCAACCCCGTGGTCAGGGACAGTGCACTAGTCAATCTACTGACTGCCTCCCGCCCCCACTTCCAAAGCTGCACCTGCAAAACCCTTTTATCTTGCCCTTAGTGGAGTCAGCCACCCAGTTGGAGGCAGAATCCAGCGATTCTTTCTAAACATCAAGGGGACTTCTCGACCATACCCAAATTTCGGAGGGTACTGCAAAAGATCTGCAGTGGTGGATACTGGACCCCGATAGGGTCACCGGCAGGCCTCTCTCCCAACCGCATCCAAAGCTGACAGTGGTAACCAATGCGTCACTTCTAGGTTAGGGCTGCCACTAGTGAGAGTTGGAGGTCAGAGGTCTCTGGCAGCATCCAGGCTCCATATTAATTAACCTTGTGGAGCCGAGGAACATCTGCTTGGCATTGAAAGCCTTCCTTCCACCCATTAAAAAGGGGCTGGTACTGGTGCTTATAAACAATTCCACCATTATTTGATAATAAACCGGGTGGGGTGGGATTATTGACCCTGCGTCAGTAAGTGCTACCTCACAGGAAATGGCTGCATTGTCACAGAATTTTCCTAACTGTGAATCACCTGGCAGGATCTGGTGAATGTCAGAGTGGACAAGCTTAGCCGTCGACTCATAATAAATCACAAGTGGCAATTGCTCTGGAAGTGGCTCAAGGTCTCCTCTGCAAATGGGAAGAAACGTGGTTTGATTTATTTGCCACTGCCAAGAACACGCAGTGTCAGCAGTTTTTGTGTTTGAGTTTCCAAGTTGCCTCGCCTAGGGTGAAACCCTGGACTCCTCTATGCCTTTCAGATACCTCTCCTGCCCCGAGTACTGAAACAGATCAGGACCAACTGAGCCCAAGTCCGTCGCCAATGACATGAGTGCGCATTGGCACTCAAGGCCTGGCTCCTCAGTTGAGCTAGCGCCTGGGCCGGCTCCGTGCCTCCTCTATTTTCCGAGAGCCAAAGTGACCCCCACCCAATTGAAAGAGTTTTATGAGGTCATGCACCTCATCTTTAGGCGGCCAGTTCCCTTTGGGCTTTCAAATGTGGGAGGGGCCCCTATGGGATCCATTCTGGTGACTCCGACACCAGTCAGGCCCCAAGGATTCACAGATGGATCCGGATTGGTGCCGGTTGTACCACCTCGACCTTCCCCAAGGTTGACGCTCCCGATGCAGATATCCTCATCCAGATGCTGATATGAAGCCGGAGGGGCATCATTTGATGCCGGCTCCAGCGCCGACTGCAGCTATGCGTTTGAGGCCATAGCCTTAGCCCTAGTCTTATGGGCTAGAACTCGGGGAGGAATGAGAGCGGTCGCCAGACCCTGAAGAATACCAGCCTCATGAGGAACAAATTGACTGCTTTGAGGATCTGGGTGAAGCCAGTGGACTGGAGAATTCTCCGGATACTGTCATGCTTTCTCTCCGTACTGTGGCTACGGAAGAGAGAGAATCCTTTTCAAAGGTGGTGCAGAAGACAGCTGAGGTCCTTGATCCCTGCTTGCCCTTAGTGGCAGTCAAGACAAATGTCTTGATGGAAGTGCTTCATCCTGGTGTGTCCCCATCAGAACCGCTTCTCCCTTTCATTGAGGCACTTACTGACGTTCTGCTTGGGACTTGGTCCAAGCCCATCACAGGGGCTCCCATAAACAGTATGGTTGCCCGCCGCCACCACTCCACTCCAGAGGACACAAATTTCCTCACCCAACACCCTACCTCAGAGAGCTTGGTCGCCCAAGCCTCAACTTCCCCTGTAAATCCTGGTGCATTCCGGGGAATCTAGGAGGCTGGCCATTTTTGGGAAGATGTTTTCTTCCACCAGCCTGGCACTGCAGTCTGTAAACATTGCATGCCTTTTGGGCCGCTATTCATACGCCCTGTGAGATACGGTTGCACAGGTGCTGCCAAGGGTCCCGGAGTAAGCCCGGGCTTTCCTCTCCCAGGCTCTTGCCGATGGGAGGGTTGCAACTAGTTCACCATTCGCTGTTGACTAGATAGCACAGTCTCAATGGGCAGAGGGGTTTTGTTTACAGTGGTCCTGCGACGACACACCTGGTCGAGGACTACTGGCTTTTCTGGGAATGTCCAGTCCTTACTCATGGACATGCCTTTTGATGTCTTTTCAGAGATGAGATGGATTTGGTTCTTGAGGGCTTTAAGGAAATTATGGCTACAGCCAGGTCCTTGGACCTTTCTATGGCCCCTTGTCACCCTCAATCCACCTTTAGCTCCTTTCATGGCCACAGAATGTGCATTTTACCACATCTTTACCCACCCAGCCAACGCTGGACACAAGATTTCCGGCCTCTGCATGGCCGCGGGCACGGTTCCTACTGGCCCCGTGGATTGAGTGGTCATGTCAGTCTATCTACCCCACAGCAGCCGCATGCTTCAAACACTCCTGGCCTGCCCGTTTAGATCTTGACGACTGGAAGGTAGTCTTGGACCTGCAGGACATGTACTTTCATATACTTCTGCAGTTCCACAGCCATTACCTGTAGGTCAGGTTGGCCACAAGCATTTTCAGTTTGTGTGCTCCCTTTTGGCCTTCTAAGCACCCCTCAGGTATTCACAAAAGTGATGTTGGTGGTCGCTGCCTACCTTCAGAGGTTGGGAATACCAGTTTTTCCCTACCTCAGTGAGTGGCTGCTTATGCAGGCTTGCCACAGTCAGTCGTAGACCACCCCCAGAAGACTTCAAACCTGACATAGTTGGAGTCCTAAGTCAATGAGCTGATCTGCCTGACTCCTTCCTTCTAGAGGAGCTGTCTTGGACACAATGAAGTTCAGGGTCTTTCCTCCATCTCAACAATTCTAGGAGATTTGGACTATAATCTCAATGTTTATGCTCCAGTCTAGATGTCAGCTCTGAGGCTTCTTAGCCTATGAGCCTCATGCATCCTGCTTGTCCCCTTCGCTTGATGGCATGAGCGGGCTCTGCAGTGGGATCTCAAGTCTCAGTGGACCTAGCACCAAATGTCATCCAGGTTTCGGAGGAGACTGCACAAGATCTGCAGTGGTGGCTGCTTGTGGACAACCCTACCAGTGGCAGACATCTCTCCCTCTCCCCACCCACAGCTGACGGTGAAGACACGTGTCACTGCTGGGTTGGTTAGGTATTATGGGAGAGGTGGAAGACTCTGGTTTCTGAGGGAAACCTGGCTCAATATCAGTCTGTTGCAGGCCATTTGTGAGGCTTGCTTTGCCTTCCTTCGGTCATCAAGGTGAGGCTGGTAGAGGTTATCACAAACAACACTATTGCCATGTGGTACTGCAACAAGCAAGCCAGAGTGGGGTCCCGGTTCTTATGATAGGAGGCTTTGCGTCTTTGGTGGTTGTTGTGACATCAGGTCATCTCCCTTATTGTGAACAGCCTGGCAGTTTCCTTGAACACCAGGGCAGGGAAGCTCAGCTGCAGTACCTGGGGGATCATGGTACGCCGAGGTGGCCCGGGCATCTTCTGACAATAGGGATAACCCTGGCTAGTCTTTGTCACTGTCCTGAACTTGCAATGTCCAGACTTTTGCACATCAGAGTTCCCGCAAATAATCTCCTTAGGAGATGTACTTCTACTGGCGTGGAACACTGCACTCATGTATGCCTTCCCACACCTGCCTTTCCTGCCCAGAGTTTTGAAGAAAGCCAGGAGTGACCTAGTGTCCCCAGATTGGGTCAGTGGAGTGAGATGCCAGGACATTTTGAGCATGTGCGGCTACTACTTTGTGAGGACCTTCTGTTGCTACAGCACAGTAGGGTTCTCCACTTGAATCTGCACAATCTACACCTTCCGGCGTGAAGATTGAGTGGTCTTTAATTTGCCAACCAAAGTTGTGAATGTCACCCTGTCTGCTAGGCGCCCTGCCGCAAACTCTGTTAACCCCAGTTGCTGGGACACATTTGTGGCCTGTTGTAGAGTCCATAGGGCAGACCCTTTGTGTAGGAAGGTGGATACCTGACTATGGTTACCCCAGATTTTTTTGCCTTGTGTTTAGCTGGTTTTCGACTTAGTTGGCCTGGGATCCTGCTAATCAGGGTCCCAGGCTATCTGCTCTCTCTTTAAAAATGGACTCCATGTACCCTAGGTGCATAACTAATTGGATTGAGTCACCTTATGAGCCCCTGTACAGTGTACTATAGGTACCCAGGGCATAGGTGCATCCAAGGCCTATCAGGGGCTGCAGCATATCTTTTGCCACCCCTGGCTGGCCATCCAAACTGACACAACTGGCTGGTCACTCAGCTGGGGCACGGTCGTGTAATCACCCCTTGCTTGGATACAGTATACCTATATCTAAACCTATATCTGGACACATATATAACTATAAGTCACTCCTATGGCAGGCCTGAACAATCCTGGAGGCAGAGTGCTTGGTTTTATGTGAGATGGTGCTCTAGCATGAGCTGAGCCTGTCTGCAGCTTTTGGAACCATTTCCTTATAGCTGTTCCAGGGTATTGCCATACCATATACTCTTAAGTGCATTATAATCCTCGCGGTTATTGCTAACCTTGGTTTGGCTTTATCAAAACATGTCGTGTAAGTTGTCATACACTTTGGAATACTACCCCCTCGCCAGTTCTGGCGACGGGGGTAGCATACCACCCTTCTAGAGGGCTAAGACATGTGGGTAACAGTAAATGCGGTTAAAACTAACCAGAGCCTCAGCATCACAAAATGGATGCTGCTGCCACAGACACAAGTCTGGCCTCCGGCTGCTAACCGAAACTTGGCAGGGGAGGCTTGGACAATAGGTTTCCTGTCACAGGGAGGTGTTACACCACCCCAGACAGGAGATAGTGGATTGGGGCAGGGAGGGCTGAATGAAACTAGACACTGCCTGGGGCACACAAGGTGTCCCATGCATAGCCTAGTTAAAACCAGTGCTGGGGCACTCCAACCCCAGCTCTGGCGCGAAACTGGACAAAGGGAAAGGGGTGTAACCACCCCCTTCCTGGGTCCCACCCATAGGAGGGACCTAGTAGGATATCCAGCCCCTTGATTTGGAATAAAGGTAGGAGCTGTGCCCATTAAAGGCAGATAATCCTGACTGAAACTTTGATACAGAACTCTGGACCCTTCGACATCCCACTCGACGTGGAAGACTGAAGAATCTCCCTTGTGGTCAAGGAGTGACCACCTTGTGCAAACAGGCACCATCCAGCGCCCAACGGTTTGCTTTGTTGCAGCTCCAGCCGGAGCTCGAGCGACAGAGATCGATAAGACCCAGCTTCCCTGACTTCCAACAGCCCGATCCACAGCCACAGCAAAGCTGAGACCCGTGGAGGCGACGTGAGACGTGGGACCGGCCATCTTGAAAAGACTGCGAAGTGCTGACCGTGCAGCTCCCGAGGCACCCTCGAAGCTGTGCATTGGGGTTTGAGAAGCCCCGAGCAGCTCGTGCACGAAGATCACCCCTCCACACTCACCGAGTGCTGCGTGGGGCCCTTTTGCATTTTCCTGCTCGACGCATCTGTCCGGTCACTTGCCCGTTGGCTAGTGGTCACTATGACGACGAATCTTTGAAACTACTCTGCTAGTCTGGTTGCTCCAGACTGGCCCTCGCTCCCCTGAAAAGGAGCAACCTCTCTGACCTTGCTGGTCCGAGTAAGAAGCGATCTTCAGATCCTGCGTGGGTTGCATTTGCCAAGGCCTGTTGACTCCGATTCGGAAGCCGACACCGCCGACAGCGAGAGCCTTCGTGGGACCGCTCGTGATCCACTCCTGGACATCCTCGGTGCCCCAGAGTCCATGTGGCAGCGGAGACAAGCTTCTCGACAACCACCTGATTGCGCCTGACATCGCCTGGTTCCTTCCTGGTTCCATCCTGGTCACTGGCTAGTGACCCAGACTCTGTCCCCTTTCCTTTCAGGTACTCTACATCTTCGATCCACCCTTGGATCCAACCGGACTCTTCTCTCCTGGCCACCTGCAGCATCTTCATCTCCAGGCTCCATAGAACTCCACGACGAAACCCGATACACTTCGGCACCTATGCACACGCTTCCTGTGGGTGAGGTAACGATTGAACGCCGGTGCTCCTGTAGTGGTTTACACCTCTAGTGTCCTAGTTTTAAGTGGCTAAGTTCTAGTCCAGTCGGAAGACTTCTAAAACAGTAACTTTGTAACTTTTACACACCATTGACTTTGCATTGGTGCATGCGTGTGCTTTTAGCGATGCACCCGAATCCCGCGGGCTACTCCCGTCCTAACTACAGTTAGTCCAGTGTAGTCCCAGCGATTCCCAAGGCCCTAGGCCTTACCATTGTTCGTAAAGCGGTTCTTATACTACTTATTTAATATATGGTTTGAGTGGCCACCGGCCCTATCCATAATTGTGCAACTTTTGTATGTTTAACTGTGCTTTTGTTTAAACGCTTGTGCCTCTGCACTCATAAAGAGTACAGAGGATTATTCTAGTAATAAATACATATATTTTTATAATATATAACTTGTGTGGTGTCCTTTCATTTGATATTACAGGACTGCATATGGTAAAACAGCTGGCTTCACATGCCCTCTTGAGTTAAGCCTAAGACTGCTTAGGTCTATGCTACGCCTAGGATAGCTAGTCTATAAGGTTGACTTATAACCACCACCATAAGGGATTGTTTGGACTGATACAAGGTGCCCACAGAACTGTGGACATCATGCCAACGTCTCACACTTTACAAAGGCCTTGTAGTGGACACTTTTCTGTTATTTGTTGGCCCTTCATTTACCAGACCAACCATCCTTGTTTAATTCATCTTAAAGGATTGACACACATTTTCCCTCCCAGACCATTTGTGATGCCACCTGGAACCTTAATTTGGTCCTGACATTTCTCATCTGTACTCCTTTAGAGCCAATGCACAGCTGTTGGTGGCATCTTTTGACTCTAAAGACCTTCTTCCTTGTCATGATAACTGCTGCAGCTCATCGCATGAGTTAGCTCTGTGTTCTCTCAGTGCAGGTGCCCTACACAAACTTACCCAAGACAAACTGGTGCTTGAACGAGGGGGGAGACTCCGTCGGCTGGACCCAAAACAGCTTTAAGCTTTTCCATCGAAAACACTAAAGACCAATGGGCTCTTTTTGTGAGGTTCTGGGAAGCAAAGGGTAAAGCAGTCCAGAAAACGATTTTGTCGAGGTGGATAGTGCTCTGCATTAAGAACTGCTATGCATTGGCCAAGAAGCAGCCTCTGTAAGGGTTGAGAGCTCATTCCACCAGGGCTTAGGCTGTTACCACTACGTTGGCGGGCAGACAGCCTGTCTTTGGCGTCTGCTAGCTGCGACGTGGGTGTCGGCTCACATATTCACAGAACAGTCCTGCCATGACAGCCAGGTCTGACAGGAAGGACATTACAACTGCTTGGTCCTGCAGGACGGTCATCTGAGTCCACTCCACAGACCCTCCACCTTTAAGAAGGTACTACTTAGGCATCTTCTACTGGTGAGTGAAATGTATCCATCAGATGAACAAGTTGCTTACCCCCAGTAACTCTCTTTCTGGTGGAAACTCTAGCTAACTGACAACTTTTGCTGGCGTGTCTGGGGGAATGTGAGACAGCGATCGGCCACGCACCTCGCTGTCTCAGATTCCTCTTCGAGGGCTCGCACGTCGCCGTGCACATCCCCTGCCTGGCATTCACTCTCAATCACACACAGCCATACACACGCAACCGCGCACACACACATACACCCACGCAGGCACAATGCATACACACACGCACGAGCGCCCATGCACGCACGCACGTACATACATGCAGAGACACACCCCCCCCCGCACACATACACACACGAGAGCACTGAGGCCCCCCCAGCCCTTTGGCACTTACCGGGCCAATCTCGGGGGACTCCACTCGCAGCACGCTCCTTTCCCGGGGCTCCCACTTGGTCAAGGGAGCCCCGCAACACTTCCGCAACCTCCTGCTGGCGGCCCCGGGGCTCTCCACCGCTCACAGGAGCCCCGGGCCGCAAGATGGATTTACGCCTCCTCTTCCGGTCCGAACGCGGCCACGCCCCCGTCACAAGGCGACCTTGCCTGACTTCCGGTGCGGCCGCGGCGGGATTGCAACGCTGAACTGCTTTTTATTAAACAGAATAGCACATCCATGCTTTGTAATACGGTGAATGAAGGCAAGTTCGAAAGGTGGGAATTTACACATGTTGGCAGGTAATCAAATAAAGTTTGACCATGTACAATGCTTTTTATTAATGTGTTGGCTTTTTAAACAAATAAAAGGCCATTGTGATTTACACTGCTAATAGCATAAACTCTCGCAAACGCGAGACCTATTCCATTGTAAATGCTTGTTGTGTAGAGGTGCCTGTTTTACTATTTAAAATGTCCCAATTTAGAGATCTGCCCACTGGTACATAAAAATGTTCATGCTACGCATTCAAGGGGATGGAAAGAATAATAGAAGAAACTGATGTTGTGCAGGAGTGACAAAAGCAAAAAGAACAGATGATGGATTGAATGCCCAACAAATCAAACATTCACCTCCAGTCACAGAGCTCGGTTAAATGTATTGTTTTTTGCTTATTTACTTACCACGCCACCCCAGTTTGAACCCAGCCCTATGCAAATAAGTCTTGACCCTGCTCTTCATGGGAGCAATCCAGTCTTGTGTCAAGGAAATCAGTTCATGCATTTACTCCAGTATTGTTTTTGGTTTATTAAAGTTTTACCCGCCACTGGGACCACCTGAAGGGGTTCATTTGACTGTCAAGGGCCCCACTAAACATTACGTTTTTTCGTTTATCACCATTTACAAACCATACACAGATGACCAATCTTTTAGGAGGTTTGACACACAAACATGGGATTTATAGGGGAGTACCTGCAAGGAGTTTTTTGAGGCTGCACTACAAATCCAGCATAAGACAATTTACCATTTGCAATTTATGGTGCCCCAAGGAAACACAATACCACATGAAGCAGAGACATTCCATTTCTACTCCAGACCAAACGTAAGTTCAACACAATTTGCTTGAATGGCAGACTTTACCTTGCGTATATTTACTCTGCATGCCTTTACATCGCAATTACATGTATTCCAGTGTAAATGTAGTTTACTACATGTCTTTACAATGCAAAGCATTTTTAATTTAAGGCATTTTTGTACGAGTAACGCAATATATAAATAATAGAAATGCTAAATAATTATTGGTGAAAAAAAGAATGACAACACAAAGATGGCATCCCAAATATACTGAACAAGAAGGTCAAACATATTATTAAAATTTTTGTACAAAAAAATATAAGTTCAGTCATAGAATGAATTGTTTTTAAATGTACATGTCAGGGAACCTTTTTTTTTATAATAGTACACTCTTAAAAATAGTATATAATGCTTTCCACCACTACACGTTCAGAAGTGCACACAACAGTATGGTATCTCATGATACTGCCCCTATCATCTAAAAAAAGTCAGTAGCCATTATATACCTTAGAAATTAAACAATTTGTGCTTAAAAAAGCTTCTGTCTATTATGAAATCTTGTTATTTAGTAAATATTAACATTTTTGAAATCTCCCTAGTGCTAACAAAAAAAAGATTATTTCTTGAATAATATGCAGGAAAATACTTCAGTCAGAACTTTGGTCTTGCAAGTTGCTGGAGATGTACCCGCATCTCCAATTTAAAATGTATGATAAGTAGGAAAGACAGACTGGTAAAACATTACCTTCCTAACCAAAACTTTAAACAATATTCGAATACCCCCTGTACTAACAGAAACATGTAGCTATGAATCTTTCCTCCTATATGACAATCACAGCCCTAGCGAAAATACGAACATTTTTTACTTCAAAATCTTGTAATACCATAAAATAGTGAAACTTAGATGAGGGATGGGACGTTTTAAACAACACTCGAACCTTTTTCCCAAATTTACACTATTCATGTCAAAATTAATAACTCCTGAATGACTCTTTTGTATGTATTACTGCCAGACAACAAATCAACTACATGTTATGAGTTTCTAAAATTCTCAAAGGAAAAACAATTTGTCGTGTATTTCTATAGGTTCTGAATCAGTCCCTCTATTCCTGACCCTATTCTGGTTAAACTAACTATCAAGTTAACTAACAGTCAGCCCATGAGGCAAGAAAACCCCCATGATGCAGATACCGTTATCTGACGCAGTCACACTACGGCACAGGAACGTGTTATCTGATTAGGTCATAACGCTTGAGATCTAATTAGACAAGCGACATTCCTCCAGCCCCTGATAAGGCATACGACGTTCTCATAACAAATCAAACCTATGACAACCTGGAAAATCCGTGCGGCCATTGTTTTGATTTCACAGAGAACTTTTGCAAAAGAATGTGCTAACGAGCAAGTCGTATGACATCTTTATTGACGTACCTATGTCCATCCTTACGTCAATCTCGGCACCTTTAAGGTATAAATATTGCCGACCTTGCCCTATGCAAACACACGCGTGGTGACAAGACGGAGCAGCCATACTTGCCGAAGCCGAGAGCAGAAGCAGACCCCGCTGGCAGCAGCCCCGCCTTCCTGACGCGCTGAGAGACGCGCTGCTATCTCAAGCCGAGAGACCCAGCACCGGCGCTTTCGGGCAGCCCTCGCAGGCAGCCTGGAATATCGAGAGCAGAGAAAGAGATACCATTCCTCATTCATCCTAACTTCCAGGTACAGAACTGAATAACCCCTCACAGAGAATTCTTTAGTTATTCACTTGGCAAAAACAAACTTAACTTAAACTGTAACTTTCTATTCCCGCCCACGCATTAGACTTAGGTCAGGTACACGGGGTAGGCGTATTTAGAAACACCAGTTGAGTACGTTTAGTCAAATGTATATGTGTATGTAAATATATTTTAATCATTTTAAACATCATATGGCTCAGAAACCATATCAATGTTTTTACAGTATTATTTTATACTATTGCTTCTAATGTATGCACTTTACTTAACTATAAGTATTGCAATAATATCGATCCATTTCTCTTGTACGAGAAAAGAGACTGATCAATAAATAACATCTTTTATTGAACACGCCCGTCTCTTCCTTTTCTCTACATTCTGATGAGACTAAGAATGCACGTACTGACTGAGTAAAATAATTGCCTTGTGCTCACACGACTCTTGAGATTGACTCTTGATTAGGGGAGAGCAAAGTTGTCATGTTCTATGGTTGTCAGAAACTAATTCCCTTCTTGTCTAATCAGGGGAGTTAATCCCTTCCTTGAACATTCGAGAAAGTTTCTAGCGAACTCTGAGCTTAGCTGGCAAACCCAAAAATTAAGTCTAGCATCGACAGTAGTAGACCTAGTTAACGTCTGGCCTAGGCCTTTACTGCTGTAGGTACTATTCCAATGCGCAGAGCCTATTGGGAAGATAGGAGCTACACTACATGGCGCCCAACGCGTTTGGAAAGGGCGATAAAACTAACGTAAGACATTTAGAGTAACTCAGTCGTGCTTTTTCACTCAGACCCCTTTTCCCGAATACTCCAAAGACGTCTGGAGTGGGTGAAAGGTTATATCCTCCAAAACCTCGCAGGAGGGAACTCCTATGTATGGTTCTTGGTCAAGTCAACGTTGAAGGATAAAACAGTTCCGAAATATTGTGCATCTTATCTTTGTTCCATAAAGAAACCTGATCTGCAAACAAACATAATACCATCCTGACAGTAAAATGTCAGAAAGTGATGAAGAAAGAGAGGCAGTTAGATTAGCAACTGAACTCGCAGATGCTGATGCTACCATGCAAGCAGCAGACGCGGATATAATACTCATTCCGGTCATTAAAAGGAGATCTATAACCTTAAAACTTATAGAAAATGGACTGACACCTAGAGGTGGCACAGTCATATTCGTAATTGAGGCACACGAATATCGGCAGACAGAGGTATACTATTCATGGATACATTTTCCAGCAGCAAATGCTGTAACAAAGTACTTCCACTATTACAAAGTAGAGGAACCTCCTGAAACGTACACTCCTTTCGAGGAGGTGGAAGTACCACTCAAATTCCAAGAGCATTTGCTCTTATTTGATGGCGCCCTAAAACATAACAATCACATTACAAGGCTCGGTCCTTTAGGAAGACCAGGAGCAACGTGGCCGGTCTTAGCCGGATACACACCACATCCAGACATCGAAAGAATGCCTGCAGCAGAGCTGTTAATACAGCTAAAACAACTACTAAAAATTCATAGACAATTAGTTCAGTATGTAATGCGGACTTCAACAATTCAGCCAGCGATTAAACTTCCACAGCTGACCCCTCACCAGGGGAACACAAATAAAATTACACCACAGAACATCCAATCCTGCCTAGGTAAAGTTCCAGCTAAACGGGAACAAATACCATTCTGGTTGGCACAGAAAATCACCCAAATAGAGGCGGTGTTTCCTGACACCACCCCGCTGGAAAAACACAGGATTCTGACTATATGTCTCCCAATGGGAATCGCACCACACATTGAGGACTGTGACACTTGGGGTACAGTCTTTGCTTCCATCTACACAAAAACGCACGGTGTCCCATCCATTTCGGTGATACCAGATGTGCTAAAACAAATTCAAGATGAATACGGTCCAGAACCTGCTTTAACTCTTGGTATGAAATTACTAAACGACTTCAAACAGGTTTCGGCTATATTACTAGCCAACATAAAAGGTGAAGCAGCAAACGTGGCGATCCGCCAGAGGTTAAAAGAGACAGATATAGCAGACCAACCAGCTGAAATTGCCAGAATCATAGAAAAATCCTATGAAGAACTAGGCAGAGATAGTCTAGGTGGAATACCAGTAAAACCGCAACTGACTACAAGTCCAGAAAAAATATTTTTTAATAATAATAATTCACCAAAAAAGAACTGGGATGGAAACAAACAATCCAATCCTAAAGAAAAGAAATTCCAGTCCAGAGGAAGGTCTCCTAGGCGAAGAGAGAAATCTCCAAACCAAAGACAGAGGTCACCGCAGAGTGACCCCTCTGGGAATAGATATAACCTTAGAAATAGGGATAATATTAAAAAACCTGATAGATATCAAGACATTGATACACGTCCCTCTCAATCTTTTCAGACTTCCTCGCAGAAATCGGAAAGAAGAGGACGATCAGAGGAGCACGCCAAGTCCAAAGACAAGGAACCTGCTCAACAAAAAAGGAAATTACAATTTCCAAAAAAGAAGGTAGCCAGTATCAAGGTAGTTAACAATGCCGAGAATACTGAGGACACAACTGAAAAACGGAGAGTGGGCTCAGACAATGCTAGACAGCGCAGCAGAGGTGAGCATAGCTCGCAAAGTCCTTATGAATCATCTGGAGACAGTGGACACGAATGAATACCTTCAAGTGGAAACTGCAGACACCAGAGTTAGCAAGCCCCACAAGATATACGAGATAACATTACGTATAGAGGGAGATAAGACTAGGAAAATAAGGGGACTATTTTGGGATAACCTCTCCAAAGGCTATGACATCCTTCTAGCTGAAAAAGACTGGCCACCAGAGTTTGTCAGGGAGTGCCCTCATGGCGAAGAAGTAATTATGCCTGCCTTCTCGAATCAAATACCGATTCATAAAAAATACACACTTGCTAGAAAGTGGGCAGTGGCCTTAGCACCTGCTTTATATAAAAATCATGTAGGATGGGATGAGGATTCTCCTCCTCACAAAATCCAGTTAAAATCACAACCAACTGCACAAAGGCAGTACCCAATTAAGCAAGAAGCTAAAAAACAAGTAAATGAAATACTAGATCAGCTAGAATACCAGGGGGTGATTGAAACTTGCACCTCACAAATGAACAATCCTTTGTTTCCGGTCTCCAAACCAGACAATTCGTACCGTCTAGTTTTGGATTACCGACACCTTAACACATGTTGCAAAACCTTTGCAGTGCAAAACTCACACAGTGCTGCACTAATGAATAACATAGTGCGCAAAAAATACAAAACAACCTTGGACATCTCCAATGGATTCTTTTGTCAAAACATAGCACCAGAGAGCAGATCTTTAACTGCATTCTCAGTAAATGGCACTCAAAAACAATTCTGTCGGTTAGCCCAGGGGTACAAGAACAGCCCGGGGGTATTCTCAGCGAGAGTAACAGAATTACTACAACTATATGATGATGAAGCATTATCTTATGTCGATGACATTTACTTAACAGATGATGACTTGGATACTCACTTGAAAAGAGTGAACACCATAATACTTGGGTTCGCTGCAGAGGGTTACAAATTCAACTTCAAAAAGTCCAGAATTGCCCATCTGACAGTCTTGTACGTAGGATATGAATTATCAAGCATAGCATGGTTGACAATTTTCTAAAAATCTAAAATATGAAAAGACGTATCCTCTGCCAATCGACATTCTGCCTCTACGACATTACGCCTGTGTAATCTATACAGACGGACATGCTCAACCATCCGTTTGGGGAGAACATGCATACAATCCCACATGTGAGATTACAAAAGAAGTGTGGCGCGGAGGTAAACTAAGACCTCTATTAACAAAATCACACTCAGTAGAAACTAATTCAGAACTACAAACTGAAATAATAGCTTTGAAAATGGCGCTAGATAATGCGGATCGCGAATTCCCGACACTTATAGTGTCAGATTCATATTACTGCGTCAAAGCATATAACAAGGATTTGCAGACATGGATTCAAAACGGTTACAAAGATGACACAGATGCACCAATAAAGCAGAAACTGCTCTGGGAACAAATAGCTCTTTTACAAAAAGAACTACCAAAGACTCACGTGACACACTCACTGAGTCATCAACGTGATGGCGTTCACGTTGTGGGGAATTCATTGGCTGAAACAGCCGCAGCGGCAGCCACTAAATCGGCTCCCGTAGATCGAAAAAAGCGTACATTAAAATACATTGACGGTGAAACAATGCTGGCGGTGAAAACGTCATCAAAAGGCGACTGCTCAGCGTTACCGATCAACTATCCACTCAATTACACATACATCATAGATGCAAACTCCATTCCTTTTGCTCGAATCCCTGGAGTGGGGGATAGAGTGATTCCAAACATGGACAGGAGAAGCTTGTTAATCGCAGACGCACACATGGGCGAGGGTCTCAGACACCTTAAATTAAAAGATTCTCTGGAAGAATTACAATTACGGTACTGGTGGCCAGGCATGAGCCTGCACTACACCATGTTTGTAAAAAACTGCCCAAACTGCAACAGAGATCGCAGTGGGGAGAGAAGCAGTTTAATACCTCGTCGAATCAAGGCAGATAATATTATCAGCAAAAAGAATGGCTTGCGATTAACATATACAGGCTAGTTTCCACTTATAATGTAGATCACCAGCACTCGGCTGACGTCCGGACTGTTATACAAGATTTGTGAGTCTAAATGGCATATACGCTAAGAGCATGCTACGTTCGACCATTGTTTTCACTCAGGCAATCCAGCCTGGGGGGGAAACATGGCCAAATGAGCACAGCCCAGCGGGAATCTTCTCACTTCCTTCCTGAGGGTACGGGATGGTGTAAAGAAAAAACCAAGGCAGAAAGCAATCTATAATAGAAAGGATATTAGGTTCGGGAGCTGGGTGGGTCAAACATCTAATAAGTGTCCAACGTAGTCTAAATAACTTGCCAAGAAATTCTCTGAAGGGATTCAGTCCGTACGAATTATTATTCGGAACTAGGATGTTGATCTCTGACCTTGATAGTCAGACTTCAGTGGTAATAGAAAAAACCTTTGATGTCAAAGACCGTTTGGCTATTTTGCAGGACTTAAACAAAACAAGAAAAGACCTGAGCAACATACAGTTGAAACAACAGCCAACGACCACTGAAGAATCACCACCTGTCCCAGCAAGACCTGTCTGGATTCCAAAAGTCGGGGATCTAGTCAGGGAGAAGATCGCGGTAAAGAAGGAATTTGGGCCTTCTTACAGAAAAGCAGTTCCTGTCTTGTCTGTCAACGGGACAAGATCAGTTGTACTACCGCCACTTGCTGGAAAAAAGGAGAACCGAGTTGTATCCATCGACCTGGTAAAACCACAACATGTGGCCAATAACAAACAGTAGGCCAAGTGGACTCCCAATAAGTAGCAGAACACCAAGGTTTGCTACCAGTACAGAGGTCCTAACAAAGAGGCTCATCACATTCGAAACGCCTAAAGAAGAACAAGAAGGACTATGCAACAATGCAATAGAACTAAGACCTCTGAAAACCCAAATAAAAACATTTAGCAGAGACACACCAATCTATACTGAAGTACCAAGTGACAATGCAAAAAACAAAAATCCTGAACCAATTGGAACAATTGACAGAACTGCATCTGGTTACTTCATCAACTTCGATGATTCCTCTGAAGGCTTCAGTGAACCAAAGACACAGCCATCATCAAAATCCTTTAAAGACAAAGCTAAGGAACTTTTGAAACAACTGAAAGAAACATATCTGGTTTCTCCATGGATTGAATTTTGGGTGGGTTTTGGTGCATTTATCCTCATACTTTGGCTCATCATGGTATTTACTTTGGGACGCTTCATTGAGGAAAAATATGCTAAAATGGACACAGCAAGTCAGAACATCAACTTGGTCCTCAAACCACACACATCTTCACACGTCGAGAAAAGAGAACTTTCTCCAGAACTTTCTTCAGCCAACTTCACAGCCAATCCTATACCTGGTGGGGTAGCCTGGGACAACACTGACTATGAAATGTATGGTCCGGTCGAGATCCTGAAATATCCACACCAAATCAAGATCTCTTTGAGTGACTTTGCAAAACCAAACTCATTTGCTGATGATTGGGACTTTGAAAGTATTAACAATATGATGTCTGACTTAGTAATGTCTGCTAAATTTACAAAACATGATTATTTGCAAGGTTCTACAAATTATGATAGTATGTATTGCTATAACCATTATGGTAACCATTTTCTGCATAAATCTGCACAACCTAGAAATGTTTTAAATTATAATCAATGGGAACATTGTGCTACACCTCCAAAAGGAAGCTCTAGAACCGTTTACGACAAATATTCATATTTTTCAGGTTTTAACACAAGTAATGCTGAAACATTTTATTTTAAATTGTCAAACAAGACAGGGATGAAAACCATGATAACCAACACAAAATTGATATATTCAGATTCATTCTTTGAAAAAATGAATACTTTTGGATTTGATTATTGGGACAAAAATGTTGATTTGAAAAGTGTTTGGGGTACAAAAGAATGGCAAGTACAGGGTATAGAAGCTTTGTTTAGAGCCTGCATGATCCCAGAACAAATGATATTTTTAAATGACACTGTTCAACAAACCACCTGTCTTGGCTTAGCCAAAATCAAAGATTTAAATAACCCGTCTATTCCGAAGCCAACAATGTTTAGCAATAGCTCTGATACAGATGAAGAGATAGACATAAACCATATATTAAACCAAAACAGAACACATCCTGATTGGAAACAATGGTTGATCTGGCCCACAGATACAAATAACTGTCAAGATAGATTCCTGAATAAAACACAGGGTTTCAAAATGACCAGGCCAGACCCTAGATATCCCCAAAGACATCACCCAGGGATAATAACAACCTACAGTGTGGGCAAATTATGCCTTCAATGGCTACAGACTTCCACACTGCCTGAAATTAAGCAACACCTAACTTTACTTACTGATGGTGCTGACTTGCGTGATTTCATACTGGGACCACGCAAACAGCGTCAAAAGCGTTTCATAGCAGCCTCTGTATATGCAGCATACAATGAGGCCTGGAAGGTTACTCAAATTGAAACAGCAGAAAGAATACGAGAAATTGACCGTATCAATTTGGAAAAATCACTTTCTGTAGTGGACAATGGGTTAATGACTCTGTCCTCCAGAATTTTTTCATTGGACAGCATTGTGTCTTCAGCAATCGATATATTATCGCAAGACTTACTGTTATTACAACATGGACAGTCACAATTGCGTTCCATTGTACAGCTTGGCTGGACGTTACAAAATCTGCGTTCAGGCTATGTGCCTTGGCGTTTAATCAACACAACGTCACTATTCCAAATCTTTAACCTTACTGATAGACAAATCGGTATGGCGCAAAAGGGTGCTGATTATACAATCTTGAGCATTGAAAAACTAGAAAGATTACCAATGACAATGTCAGAACGACCTGTCAGTGAATGGATAATCCACGGAATCATAAATATTCCAATCTCAACCTTCAGGTTTCAATACTGCCAAAAATATATACAGGCTGGCATGTACGAGAAATTGGGAAAGGGGTACCTTAAAACAACTTGGAACCTGCCCTATTCACATGCATGTGTCAGTAATAAAGGACAGAAAGTGTTTCTTAGTGGCAACAATTGTGATATGTCACTAAGCGGCACGCTTCTGTGTAACGGAATTAGTTTGCATGGAGCCTGTGAAGGGAATTCATACAACCTTTCATGTCACCAGCAAGGCGCACCTGCAACTGAAATAGAACCATTCTTTCAAAGACTCTATAATGGGAGTTACATTCTTATTGTAGACCGCAGATGTTGCAGTCTTATGCCCGGGACTCCTTATCTAGTAACTACAACAGCGAAGGTCAAGTGCTGTGGACGTTCTTTATTCCCCAGCTCCTTTCCAGACAGGGAGGCAAGGGCATGGCCCAGTTTGAAAATTACTTCTATTCGAATAGACACTTTAAGCAGAATGAAAACGGTGCTTCTTCAGACGCCTACAAGGCTCACGTCATCAAAAGAAACGTATGATCTACAAGTCGCAAGGACTGCAGAGATACATACATTATTATCAACTAATTCCCCCGTACATTTCGCGGAAATCCTGAGCGAAATCTTAAATATTTCTGATACCACTGGGGTCTCAAAGGTATTTAAGACAGTATTTTCGATGGCATTAACACCATTCAAAGCCATACTGGGTATTTTTCCAGATTTCGTCCATTCGATTTTTGGCGGACTTCCCCTGATCCTGGGACTAATTGCAGGAATCCTATTCCTAGTCCTTATTTTTCGTTATGGCAACCCATGTCACAGATCAAACTCTCGCGACAATGGAAGATACGATCCTAGCCATTGGATACCGGGACCGGATATCAAAAATCCTGGGACTCTCCCGGCTTAGAGACCTGAACATGACTTGGTTTCTATCATTTCGACCAATGTGGCAAAGGTGTGTTTTACCTGTACTAAGGTGTCTGCTATGCGGAGAAGAATGCGTGTTAGACACCTGTCTGACGCTACAATCGGATGCGCCAGTGGATGCAGATACACTGTTGGTTCCTACCAAGGTTCACGCTTTGTGCTGCCCTCAAAGGCTGCCAATCCTGATGACGGCATTCCTGGAATCTTCACCACTACGATTGAAGAGTAGTGAAGTTCAAGATGAAAGCAACATCGAACAGGTACGACCTTCTGTCAGCAATGCAAATCAGAATGTCAATGGAGAAAATCATGCGCACGAATGCATGGTTACCCCTATTTCCGACTTAGTGGAACTTTCCCATGAAGCTGTTGACAGTTTTTTCGAAAGCCTGAATGATATGATGTTCTCTCCAGAACAGAAATAGAGACTTTTGAGTAAACTCGCACACGGCGTTCCCTGAATTCGGCCTTCAACTTTAAAAATAAAGTCACATGAACAATTACAATCCAGTTCACGGACAGCAAATTTTTCAGCATGCCCCTTAAAATATTTTTCTACATATTTTTTCCCGGGACACTGATCTTCTGCTTAAAGTAAGAAACTATTCCTAGAGAACTAAGATTTCTATTTTTAGATACTTTATATAGACTTTAGCTGCCCGCTGGTAGGTTCACAAATATTTTATTATGTGATGAAATGGTCTCGAACTTCCTTTCTGTATAGCCATATTAAGAGCCATTTCATGTGTATTTCTCATATACCAATAAGCAATAATGCATAACAATGCGTGTTTACTTTTGCATTTAATTCATAGCTTAAGTGCATACAATATATATGACTGCAATTTTTCAGTATATTTGAAAATTTCGAAATGCATTTATGTATTTTGGGGTGGTAAGGTATACACTTTACTCTATAGTATGTTGTACTATGTTATACTATGCATAGATTAGTAGATATGACCATAGTTAGCGTGGAGTGGGTGTCGTGTATTTCTATAGGTTCTGAATCAGTCCCCCTATTCCTGACCCTATTCTGGTTAAACTAACTATCAAGTTAACTAACAGTCAGCCCATGAGGCAAGAAAACCCCCATGATGCAGATACCGTTATCTGACGCAGTCACACTACGGCACAGGAACGTGTTATCTGATTAGGTCATAACGCTTGAGATCTAATTAGACAAGCGACATTCCTCCAGCCCCTGATAAGGCATACGACGTTCTCATAACAAATCAAACCTATGACAACCTGGAAAATCCGTGCGGCCATTGTTTTGATTTCACAGAGAACTTTTGCAAAAGAATGTGCTAACGAGCAAGTCGTATGACATCTTTATTGACGTACCTATGTCCATCCTTACGTCAATCTCGGCACCTTTAAGGTATAAATATTGCCGACCTTGCCCTATGCAAACACACGCGTGGTGACAAGACGGAGCAGCCATACTTGCCGAAGCCGAGAGCAGAAGCAGACCCCGCTGGCAGCAGCCCCGCCTTCCTGACGCGCTGAGAGACGCGCTGCTATCTCAAGCCGAGAGACCCAGCACCGGCGCTTTCGGGCAGCCCTCGCAGGCAGCCTGGAATATCGAGAGCAGAGAAAGAGATACCATTCCTCATTCATCCTAACTTCCAGGTACAGAACTGAATAACCCCTCACAGAGAATTCTTTAGTTATTCACTTGGCAAAAACAAACTTAACTTAAACTGTAACTTTCTATTCCCGCCCACGCATTAGACTTAGGTCAGGTACACGGGGTAGGCGTATTTAGAAACACCAGTTGAGTACGTTTAGTCAAATGTATATGTGTATGTAAATATATTTTAATCATTTTAAACATCATATGGCTCAGAAACCATATCAATGTTTTTACAGTATTATTTTATACTATTGCTTCTAATGTATGCACTTTACTTAACTATAAGTATTGCAATAATATCGATCCATTTCTCTTGTACGAGAAAAGAGACTGATCAATAAATAACATCTTTTATTGAACACGCCCGTCTCTTCCTTTTCTCTACATTCTGATGAGACTAAGAATGCACGTACTGACTGAGTAAAATAATTGCCTTGTGCTCACACGACTCTTGAGATAGACTCTTGATTAGGGGAGAGCAAAGTTGTCATGTTCTATGGTTGTCAGAAACTAAATCCCTTCTTGTCTAATCAGGGGAGTTAATCCCTTCCTTGAACATTCGAGAAAGTTTCTAGCGAACTCTGAGCTTAGCTGGCAAACCCAAAAATTAAGTCTAGCATCGACAGTAGTAGACCTAGTTAACGTCTGGCCTAGGCCTTTACTGCTGTAGGTACTATTCCAATGCGCAGAGCCTATTGGGAAGATAGGAGCTACACTACAAATTAATAAAGGCATGAGACAATTATAATCAACCTCGAGATTGGAATGATTTCCAAAATAAACTTTACCCTGGCATAGAGGTTCAAGAATGTCTTTTCAATTTTTAACTGGCTATATGGTGTAAAATGCAAAAAAAAATCCTTAGTTGAAGATTACATGTCTAACAGTAAACTCAAGCTTTAAAAATTAGCAGCATTATCCTTTGTACCCTGTGGACACGTAGACCATTTCTACACAGCAATTATACAATCTGCATATTTTCCAGAAAATAAAGAACAATGGCCACCCATAATAAATAATTTTGTTCAAACATGAATAGGCCATCTAAACTGGTCAAGTTGTAGATGAGTTCCACGTTCCAGAATTGAATGATGGAACTGGAACTGCAACTCGACTAGTTTAGAAAGGGTTGCAAATACTAAGAATGCCATAGAGGAATGAAACAAATCATTCTCCAGTTCTATTGAAAAGCTCACCCCACAGTTTACAATTTCCTTGAACATTTTGAGCAAGGAACAAGGTTTCCAGAAAAGAAGGCAAACATAATCTTTTTCAAATATTTTGCAGACCAGTATAGCTAAAAGAACTAAAGAAATTAATGAACTTCTTTTTAAAATACAACAAATTGGAATGTTTCGAAAATAGACTATTTGGAAAACATTGCCTACATTTTAAATTACTAACAATGTAACACAGTAAAATGACTAACAAAACGTTCATTTTTTGCTCTCGTGTGTTGACAAAAACCTTTTGAAATTATAAAAAAAATAGCTAAACCATTTCTAAATATTTAAATAAACATACAATTAATTCCCTTTCCCCTAAATATTCGGTTTAACATTATTAAAAATTAAAAAATGACCTACTTGAAGCAATCTTCCTTTTCCAAGAACTGTAAAGATCTTAAAATTCTCTCACCAACTCATAATTACATTAGCCCATACTTTTGGGAGGGTTAAATCTGCCAGCTCTCCCCTTTACATAAGTGTTAATAATTTCATACCTAGCTTTTGGGGGGGGGGCTTTATTAAAATATTATAAACACCCCCCAACCTCAATTGTTTTACAGCCCTTGCTTACCTCTAATTACCTATACTCACTTGGCATCATAAATGCATGGGTGGTAAAGGTATCTACAGGGAAATGTCTGTAGTGAAGGCAATGCGTGCTAAATACTGCTTTGTAAAGGTAACATCCTGTCTTACTTCTTCCTTGTCACGGGAGCAGTTGGACTTGATAGTATCACAGGTCATATACACATGCCTACAATCCATTTGGTATTCTGATACTTTAGCGTCAGTGAGGAGACATGCAAAGTAAACATGCACAGTGCTAACTATGCCCTGTGTGCATATTCTAACACTTCTTTCCAATAGGCCTCTTTATGAAGTGGAAGAAGGCTACATCCCGGCTCTACGTTTTGAACATTTATCTATTCTGTTAAGGTTTATCTTGTGCATTATACCAGGAGGGACATATATAGAAAGCATTATACTAAACTAGTAGGCTGTGTGAAACCAGGCATATCTTTTAGATTAATGTGTGGGTGGTTGAACCTGATACCAATACTTGTCTGACAGAGGAAATGTCTATTTGTCAATAACGTTTGTCAAGGTGCATCTTTTTCAAGATATTTGAGGTGTTGTTGCCTTGCTATATTCAAAGATAGGTTTATTAGTGTGGTTAATATCTGATTCCAATAGGGTATGCGGGAATTCATGCCAGCTGTTCTCAGTACCCTTAAGAATCCCAATATATGTATGAAGTTACCTGGATCAATGTTGAGAGCGAATTGAGGTTGTCTGAAAGTTATGAAAGCGTCATTAATATGTGAGTTACCCATTACCAAACAACCTTCATCGTATTATCATATAACCTTCCGTCATATTATAATCTTATCATATAACCTCCTCTCATATTATCATATATCTTTCCATAATAGTATCATATACCCTCCCGTTTTTTTTATTGTGCTTAACTTTTTATTTTTATTTGTACTATATGCCTTGTGTTTTTATCTTTGTTGATTGTTTTTTAACGAATCAGATCCACGGCGAGTGCAGCCTGTTAAAAATGGGACAGCTTCCTTTAGGGGGCTCTGGGTCATACATTATACTGTCCCAACATTTGTTTCCACTGTTGGAACACCATTCTTATCAGGAATGGGTCTGGATGGGAGGAGCTAGTCCTAGGCTTGGGGCTGAAGAGATGCTTCAGTACGTCAGCTGTTATTATTGCTTAGTTGGCAATTGTCCCTCCGTATTCTTTTCTTTTTTCAGTGTTCTTAATGAACTATTGTACATATTTCACCTTTTCATGAGCACTGTGTTGTGTGCACTTTCTTCTTATGTCTGCATGCATCTGTACAAAAAAAGGTTTTGGAAAAATAATGGTTCCCATGAGAAGTGCCTTTGTTCACAATTGCTTCTGTGAAATTGAATTGTGTTTGATTCATACTGACTTCCTAGGATATAGTGCATACGGTAGTAAGCTCAGCGACTCCCAAAGGGCCAATGTTTTACAACATTTGTTTATTATAAGATGGGCAAACCAATCAATGCCTATCCCAAACTTGCCAAAAGTCTTACTTTTACATGGAAGGGTAAAGAAAATAGCTGTAAACCATCTTCCTCTGCTCATAATGTTTAATTGTACAGAAGATTATTGGTGTTCGTCAAAAGAATATGTCACAGCCAATGCAGTTTTCACAGTTCCACAATTTTACCAATTGTACACACAACTCGTTTTATGCTCAAGACTTCTGAAAAATGCCAGAGCTTTGAAAGCACTTGGTTTTTCATGGATTTAACACAGAATAGTCTCAAACTGTATATTCTGTATCTTTTTGGATAAATCTTCCTTGGTAGAAGTAAGTTTTTATTGTAAACATTTATGACGATAATGCGCCATTTCTTTATTGGATTATATGTAAATAGCAGACAAAATCCAAATTGTAATTTTTGGCTTTTCCTACGTACAATTTAGCAGACATTTTATCCATTCCACTTTTGTCCTGTTTATATTAACTTTTTGACTCTATTCCATCACTTTTTTAATTCCCTGAAGTTCAAATAGAAACAAAGAAAATTTCGCCTAACCTGAATCATTTACTGTGCTAGTAATACTTGTCCACTGTACCTTATATATGTGAATTAATAAACACTGTATAACAGCGTGACCCCAAAGTCTAAGCTCTCGATGGAGGTAGTATCCTGCAGCAGCGTAATATCATATTAATGTACTTCTCCCAGCGGGAATACAATGGCTCCGCTATTTTCATAATGGAAATGCTATGTGTAATGTAGAAATTCAAGGAGGCAGCTTATCGGTGCACACTAGGAAATACTTTTTGACCTCTCCTAATAACCTTACAACCAGTTTCCGACAGAACTCACCAGATCACGTTTTGTGCTTGCTACCTTCAAAATGCAGCTTTGACAAGAGTTCCCCTGTTAGGTGATGCACCACTGCTCATAGAGGATAAATATAGAGATTATTGACCATTTTGGTAGTGGCTGTAAGCTTATTTTATTTATTTATTTTTAAAGTTTTCTATAGCACGAACCAGTCCCAGGCTAGGGTATCAGAGCGCTTTACAGAGAAAGCATAGTACGAATACAAACATTTAGCAGAGCAGATAATGTATCCACATATTTTTAACAAGGATCGAGAGGTAACAGAAACGAGAAATGTATGATTGATTGGCTTTGGTGTTGTATAGCGTTTTAGGACCCTAGTGTAATTTCCCCGATTCATGCCCTTATATAGTTATAATTCACATTACCCTTATATAGGCATAGAAATCATACCCGTATTTAGACATAGCCCATGCAGCCCTAATACAGGCATGGCTACTTCCACTAGTTCCAAAAAGCCACAGCGATTTCTTGGAAAACTCGGCTTCAGCAGTCAGGGGCATCCCCTTTCTTGAATATTGATTTGTTGTAGAAATCATGGCGTTTTCAAAGAACTACCATTCCGTTGGGGTGCTTTGGTGACGTTATTATGTCCGACTTTACGTCAAACCAGGCACCTTTAAGGTATAAATATGCCCACACTTACCCTAGCAAACACACAGTGGTTTGGAGCAGTTCGACTATCTACTTGCCCGGAGCAGCGCGCTACAGCAAGTTCCGAAGGAAGCCGACCCTCCAGTTGACGCACTGACAGAGAGGCTGCCTTTCTCTCGCTGAGAATCCACCTTCAGTGTTTCCAAGCTCCCCTTGCGGGGTGTTGAGAAATCGAGTCCGGAGACAGAGATACCAGATCTCCTTCATTCTAAACCAAGGTATGGAGCTGATTAGACCGTAAGAGAAATCTTGGATAGATTCTTGGCAAAGAAACTAAACCTATACACTTACTTCTTCCCTCGTACTAGACTTAGGTTAGGTACATCGGGGTAGGCGTATTTTAGAAGCACCAGTTGAGTACTTTTAGTCTTTGTTATTTATGTATGTATTTTATGGCTTAGAAACCATACCATGCTTTTACAGTATTCATTTGTAATACTCTTCTTGCTGTACGCATTATACTTTACAGCCAGTATTTCGATTGTAGCAGTTCATTTCTTCTGCATGAGAAAGAAGACTGTTCAATAAATACTTTTATTGAAAACGCCCGTCTCTCTATTTCACTGCACCTCTGATGAAACGAAGCATGCACGATTGACTGAGTGAAATATTTATCTATTGTTTCCATGACTCTGAAGATCAGTTTTATCTTTGGGAAACAAAGTTGTCATGTTTATGAGGTTGTCAGAAACTAATCCCTTCTTGTGTATTCAAGAACACTTCTAGTGACCTCTGAGCTAGCCGGCACTCACAATAAAGTCTGATATATTCGATAGAGACCTAGTCGACCTAAGTCTTAAGTCACATCTATAGGATATATTATTCCAATGCGCAGAGCCTATTGGGAATATAGGAACTACACAACATGGCGCCCAAGGTTTGGTAAGGCACTAATTTAACGCTAGATACTAGAGTAACTCAGTTGTGCTTTTCACAGAGACCCCTTTTTCCCCGTAAAATACTCCAATTGACGTCTGGAGTGGGTTAAAGGATAAAATATCCGCCATAACTGAGTAGGACGAAAAATCCTATGTATTAGTTTTTGGTTTGTTCAACGTTGAAGGATACAGTGTTCCCAAATATTGTGCACCTTATCTTTGTTTGCTTGAAACTTGCTCTGCAAACTTTCAGTCAACAAAATGAGCGACAACGAGAATGGTGGACCCGCAGGCAATAATGCCCGACTGGGTTTTAACGTTACCGGTTTCCAAGAAACCGACCGGATGCTATAATCATCCCGGAAAACGTAAGGAAAACCATTGATATAAAGCTTATACAAAATGGCCTATCATCAAGAGGTGGTAGGGTAATTTTTGTCATAGAGGCACACGAATATCGGCAGACAGAGGTATTCTACTCATGGATTGTCTTCCCAGAAGCAAATCCATTAACACATGTGTTCCATTTCTACAAAGTAGAGGAACCTCCAACAGAATACGTTCCTTTTGAGGACATTGAAATTCCATTAACTTACCAAGAGCATCCACTAGGTAGACCAGGAGCAACATGGCCGTTACTAGCCAGCTATACACCACATCCTGCCATTGAAGAAATGTCAGTTCCAGAACTATTAGTTCAACTAATACAACTAATAAAAATACATAGACAATTGGTTCAATATGTTATGCGGACTCTAACAGTCCAACCTCCTGTAAGGATTCCACAACAAACCCCTTACCTGGGGAACACAAATAAAATTGCACCACAGACTATACAATCAGTCATTGGTAAATTGCCCGCAAAAAGGGAACAAATTCCATTCTGGATAGCTTAGAAAATTACTCAAATAGAGGCAGTATTTCCTAATAGTACACCTCACGAGAAACACAGAATTTTAACAATCTGTTTACCAATGGGGATCGCACCACATTTGGAGGGCTGCGACACTTGCGGTACAGTCTTTGCTGCAATCTACATAAAAACTCATGGTGTTCCGTCTATGGCGGTAATATCAGACGTCCTGAAACAAATTCAAAAGAATACGGGGCAGAGCCTGCTTTAAATCTGGGTATGAAACTACTTAAAGATTTCAAACAGGTCTCAGCTATAATACTAGCTAATATTAAAGGTGAAGCAGCATCCGTGGCAATCCGCCAAATATTAAAAGAACTTGATGTAACTGAGCAACCATATGAACTGGCCAGAATAATAGAAAAATCCTATGAAGAACTAGGTAGAGAAAGTTTGGGTGGGAAACCAGTTGAGCCCCAACTAACAGAAAGTCCTGAAAAGGTCTTTATTAAAAACACTCTCACTACTCCTGAAAAGAAGTGGGAAAATACTAGACAGACACTTTCTAAAGAGAAGCGTTCTCAATCAAGAGGTAGGTCTCCTCTAAAGGAGCCCTCTGAAAAGAGGTATAACCTCAGGAATAGGGATAATTTGAGAAAACCTGATAGATATAAAGATACTGGTACATGTTCCTCTCGTACCTTTCAGACTTCCTCACAGAAATCGGAAAGAAGAGGACGGTCAGAACACAAGGAAGAACGCGTGAAGTCCAAAGACGATCAGCACGTTCCAAAAAATAAGAAAACCCAATTCACCAAGAAGAAGGTAGCAGGTCTAAAAATCAGACATGCCGAGGATCTTGAGGACACAACTCAAGAACGGGGAGTGGACCCAGACAATGCTGGACAGCGCAGCAGAAGTGACAATAGCTCGCCAGAACCTGAAGGGACTTCTGGAGACAGTGGACTTGAATGAGGACATTCAAGTTGAAACTGCCGATACCAGGGTTAGTGTACCCCATAAGTTATATGAAGTAACACTCCGGATTGAGGGGGACATAACCAGAAAAATAAGAGCACTCTTTTGGGATAAGCTCTCTAAGGGTTATGCCATTCTTCTAGCTGAAAAAGACTGGCCACCAAAATTTGTCAGGGAGTGCCCACATGGCGAAGACATCATTATCAATAGAGTATAGGTCGTGCACTGCTGAAATTATTCTGTTTTATTTAGTGGTCCGTGCTCCTGGGAATCACTCCCCACTCGGGAGTGTATGTAAACACTGTGGTTGCAGTCCTGAGGAACCTTAGGTTGTCACCCTGGGCACAGGTAAGGGGTGCTGTGTATCCAGCATAAGTTCTTCCAACATGTATCCAAAATATGAATTCACTCTTTATTATATTCCTTATTGGATATTTTTTATTCACATTATTTTCATTCAAATGTTTTTGGAAACTTCAATTCCCATGATGAAATATTTCCTCATATGCATTCACTGTTTATTCAATTCCATCCCAATGCATTTCGGCTATGTTAGCCTTTATCAAGGGAGTATCTACAAGAAAAATCAAATATAACCGGTTTGTTACGGCCTCTAGGAATCGCCCAGATTATGTCCACCACAGTGTGATTAATGAGACATTCGAAAAAATCGTTTGAGAATCCATTGTGTTCAACGTTAAGCCGCGTGGGGTGCTCTGTGCTCTGCGTATCGTAACTAATGGTGTGGTTAAACTGCTTTCGCTCGCACATTGAAAGTCGCTGCTTGCAGTAACGTGATTATTAAACCGGTGTTATTAAAGTGAGTAAACCAGTGTTATTCAAGCGTATGATATCGGTTACACCCGTGCAGTAATTGCAATTTCTTACCGGAATCTGTAGCGAGGTGCCGCTTGCGTCAGTATCGTCCCGTGCGTTCGATTCAGTGCAGCCGATTGATTGACGGCGTGCTTTTACGTGCTAGCGTCAAACGCGTGTGATGGTGTGCTCATGTTAATTAAAGGGACCGCTATGTATTTGTCAATAAAGATACATGCCAGATAGAAAAAACAATGTGGTTACGCGCTGTAAGCGTTAGGTTAGTGATACGCTCATATGAGAGAGGATACATGCCGTATCTCAAGCAGTAGGTGCGTTAAGCGAGGTGATGTTGTTAAAACTATGGTATTGACTGCCACGTATTTTACCTAATACCAATGTTACAATTCTAGATATATCTGAAAATCAACAGTGGTCACGTTAGTCTTTGAGTCCCACTTATATGTACAAGTCATCGTTCCATGCCATCACTCTCATCGATGTTTTCTAAAAAAAAATACAACCCATAAATAGTCCAAAGACAACGTCTCTGCTTCTATAGATAACATAAAAATTCAACTCGTTCATTTAAGCCCTGGGGCTTCAATTTGTTCAAGTGATAGATCCAATAATTTTCTCTTTTCAATAGGTTATTTTTATGGTCAATTCCCTCTTTTCTTTCTACAATTTCCAACACACAAGCTCTGAGTTGGTTTATTTGATGTTGTGCTTCTATGAAATGGGTGAAGACATCATTATGCCAGCCTTCTCTAATCGTATTCTAATTCACTTAAAATACACCTATGCCAGAAAATGGGCAGTAGCCCAGGCTCCAGCACTATATAAAAATCATGTAGGATGGGATGAGGATTCTCCTCACCATAAAATCCAGCTAAAAAATCAACCAACTACTCAGAGGCAGTATCCAGTTAAACAAGAAGCTAAAAAAAAGGTCAGGGAGATCTTAGATCAACTTGAATACCAAGGGGTGATTGAAACATGCACCTCGTCCATGAACAATCCTTTGTTTCCTGTCTTCAAACCAGACAATACATATCGTCTAGTTTTGGACTACAGACATTTAAACTCTTGTTGCAAAACCTTTGCAGTACAGAATGCAAACAGTGCAGCACTGATGAATAACATTGTGCGCAAAAAATATAAAACAACATTAGATATTGCTAACAGTTTCTTCTGTCAAAATATCGCACCTGAAAGCAGGTACTTGACCGCTTTCTCAATTATGGGGACACAGCGTCACTTCTGTCGTCTCCCCCAGGGATTCAAGAATAGTCCGGGTTATTTTCAGCCAGAGTAACAGAGTTACTACAAACGTACGATGATGAAACATTATCTTATGTCGATGACATCTATCTAACAGACGATGACTTGGACAGGCACTTGAACAGAGTGAACACCATAATACTTGGTTTCGCCTCTGAAGGGTACAAATTCAACTTTAAAAAATCAAGAATTGCCCACCAAAACGTCCTATTCTTAGGATACAAACTTTCAAGTGAAGGCAAAAGCCTGGCAGCCAACTTTTTAGAAAAGTGTGCGCTGCTCCAAACTCCAAAAACTCTGAGAAACGTAGTCAATTCTAGGTTTCCTGAATTTCGGAAGAACTTACATTCTAAATTACGCAGAAAGGGTTAAACCTCTCTACGAATTAATTAAACCTGATTTTAAACAAACAAATTGGACTCAAAAACACACAGAAATTTTGCGTTCAGTGCAAACAGACATGTTAGCAACGTCACATTTACAGACACTCGTAAACATATGCAACCTTGTAATCAGAATCATCCCAGGAAGATGCGGATTTACGTACTTAACTTTTAATGAAGGAGAAAAAGTACCAATTGCTTACAAATCACACTTGTACACACAAGCTGAAATGAAATTCACTTCAACAGAAAAAATTCTGACCACGGGTCAAACTGCAGTAGCAAAAGAGAGCTCTCGCACAGGGTAAACGCATAAAGGTCATTACTCCTGTCCCTGCCTTAGAGGCAGTGACAAAAACAAGCATTCCTAATGCAAAAAGCTTTACATCCAAGATGGATCCAATGGGTTAACTCTCTTGCTGCAACAGACGTTGAATACGTTTTTGACCCTTATTTGAAAACAAAAGAATTTCTACAATACGAACAAGAATGTCCTCTGCCCACTGAAATTCTGCCTCTAGAACAGTACAAATGTATAATCTATACAGACGGATCAGCACAGCCCGCAATTGGGGATAAACAAGCTTATAGTGCTGCGAGCGCGATTGTTAAAGGTCGCTGGCGCGATGGTATATTCCGACCTATGGTCACAAAAACTCAATCCCTAGGAGACTGTACAGCTCAGCGAGCTGAACTACAGGCTTTCAAGATGGCGCTTGAAAATACCGATTGCCAATTACCCACACTCATAGTGTGTGATTCATATTACTGCATCCAGTCTTACAATGAATACTTGCAGAACTGGGTTCAAAACGGTTTCAAAGACGCAAAAGGTGGCACAATCAAGCATAAGTTGCTTTGGGAGCTTTTCAATCACAGAAAGAACTACAATAGACTTACGTGATCCATACACTGAGTCACCAGCGTGATGATGTTCACGTTGAAGGGAATTCATTGGCTGATGAAGCCGCGAAGGCAGCTGTGCAAACGGCTTCTGTAGCTGCAATCACTCGTTCTAAAACAAAAATAGACAGCGAAATAATGCAGGCTGTCGCCGCTTCCAACAAAGACAGCGGTAAAACATTACCACAAGGCTTTCCACTCAAGTACTCCTATATAACTGATGCAAATAATGTTCCTTTTGCTCGAATCCCTGGAGTGGGGGATAGAGTAATTCCAAACATGGAACACAGATTAGGACTAATGTTAGCAGCACATGAAGGGCTTGCCTCTGCACATGCAGGTGTCTCTGCCACAGTATTGTTATTAAAACAGAGATCCTGGTGGCCGCGCATGAGGAAACAAACCAGAAACTATGTTTTGAAATGTGAAATCTGCCAGAAAATCAAAGTTTCATCAGTGAAACGCCCGGCGCAGACGTCCCTTCTAATTTCTGATAAACCATTAGCATGTGTTTACCTGGACCACTGCAGTCCCTTACAGAGGGATGGTAACTATGGAGAGGGGTTGGCCTAACAGCTAAGGCGCTCGACCTCGGACCTGGGGATCTGGGTTCGAGTCTCGGTAACGACGCCAAAAACCCCCTGTGATTCTGGGCAAATCACTTAATCTCCCCGTGCCTAAAATAAAAGTGTGTCCTCATGTAACGTAACTGGTGCTATGTAAAGCGCTCTGATACCTGATTCGGTTTGGGTCTAGTTCGCGCTATATAAAACTCTGCAGAAAAACAAAAAAAAATAATATCATGGTCGCAGTGGATTCATGCTCAAGATTCATTTGGATGTGGCCTCAGCGCCGAACTGTTATAAAAGATTTGCGAGTCTTTAAGGGCCCATACGCAATCGGCACGCTACATTCTGACCAGGGTCCTGTGTTTATCTCTCAAGCTTACAAAGAGGCCATGGCCAATCTGGGCGTTGCATTGCGGTACTCAAGTCCATTCCATCCTGAGGGAAATTCTGCAGTGGAAAGAAAAAAATGTGACATAAAGCAATCTATAACAGCTAGGGTACCAGGCTCGGGTGACGGGTGTGTCAAACACCTAATAAGTGCCCAGCGTAGTCTTAACAATCTGCCAAGAAATTCTCTGGGTGGAATCACTCCGTATGAAATTCTTTTTGGCAGTAGAATGATTGTCGAAGACCTCGATTGTCGTACTTCAGTGGTGGAACAAAAACCCTTTGATATCAAAGACCGTTTGGCTGTTTTGCAGGACTTAAATGAAACAAGAAGAAGTCTAAGCAACATATTACAGAAGCCAACAACCACTGAAGAAAAACCACCCGTCCCAGCAAGGCCTGTCTTGATTCCAAAGATTGGGGATCTAGTCAGAGAAAAGTTTGCGGATAAGAAGGAATTTGGGCCTTCTTACAGAAAATCAGTACCTGTACTAGCAATCCACGGATCAAGAACAGTGTTACTGCCGCCCCTTGCTGGAAGAAAGGAGAACCGGTCCGTGTCCATCAATCTGGTAAAACCGCATCATGTGGCCGATAATAAGTAGTAGGCCCAGTGGACTCCAAAGATGTAGTAGACAACCAAATCCCGCTACTATCCAAGAGGTTCAAACTGAGAGACTCATCATCTTTGAAGAATCTGCAGTAAAAAAAAGGACTATGCAACAAAGCAATGCCTCTTGAAACCCAAATAACAGTTCGTCAAGACACTCCTATCTACAATGATATAGTCTCTGACTATACTAACATGACAAGGGACCAAGCAGCTCCAGCGATTTCAAGTAATCCGGATGCAATACCGACAATTGACAGAACTGCCTCTGGCTATTTCATCAACTTTGATATGTTTTCTGAGGATCCCAGTGAGCCCAAAACAACGCCAGCAAAAAATACTTTCAAAGACCAAATAACAGAACTTTTTCAGCAACTAGAAAAGACTTATCTGGTTTCACCATGGGTTGAATTTTGGATTGTGTTAGGCGTACTTTTTCTCCTACTTTGGCTCATTCTTGTATTAAGTTTGGGATTGCTGATAAATGGAAAATATAGAAAAACGGACACAGCAAGTAAGAACATCAACTTGCTCCTGAAGCCACACAAATCATCTCATTGTGAACAGAGACCTGTCATCAGTAAACAACACAGCGTTCCTATACCTGGTGGTATAGCATGGGACAGAACGGATTATGAGCTGTTGAAGATTCTACACCACTTTAAGGTTTCCTTGAGTGACTTTGTTTCACCCAGCACATTTTCTGATGATTGGGACTTTGAAACTGTTAAGAATATGATGTGAGACTTAGAAATGTCAGCAAAATTTACAAACCATGAATATTTAGAAGGTTCATCAGATTATCAACAAATGTATTGTTTTTTTGTTTTTTTTTTAAACTCTTTTTATTAATGAACAAAGACAATACAAAAAGGAAAAATAAAAACATCAGGTGATCTCATACAGTCTAATACACACAGGCCATTCTGGCCACATACAGAATCTCAAGCAATAGTATACAATGCTAGGATCATGGGGATTCCTGCACTTCCAATCCCAAACTCGGCAGCGGCGGTTCACAAATCTCTCCCCGGTGAGTATTCCATGCTCCCCACATCTTCTCCCATTTCCTCGGGCATCCCCTGGCTATGAACACCGACTTTTCCCTGAACATGCACCAGTCAAGGTCTTCCGCCCACTGAGCGATTCGGGCGGTTGGCTAGCTCCCCAGAGCCGTGCAATGTTCCGCTTAGCCACCATATATGCCAGAGTGACCCACTGCTTCTGATACACATTCAGATCCGTAGGGTCCCACACATTCAACAGACACCACCGGGCTTCCAGTAATATCTCCGCCCCCAAAACTTCTCTCAACACATCGTGAATCTTTATCCAGAAAGTCTGTATCACCACACAATGCCATAAAATATGAGTCAGGGTGCCAGATTCTCCACACTCTCTCCTGCACTCACCACTCTCTCCCTGTCTCATTCATACCAATCGGGGCCCCGTGATATAAGACCTGTGTAGTATCTTCAATTGTACAAGTCGGAGCCTCATCTGAATTGCAACAACCTTAGGAGAGGAAACCGCTTCCACCCAGTCTTCAACATCCAGTTCCAACCCGTCCATACACCACTTGGCTCTAATGCGCCCCAGTGGATTCTCCATGTTATTGACCAGCTTCTTATATATCAAAGAGACAGTCTTCTCGGGAATATGTCTGTCAAGCACGCGATCTTCAAGGGGAGACGACTCTGGGAGAACCGAGTCTTTAGGTATATGTGCAGCAAGGGCATGCCTCACCTGCAAATACCGAAACCGCTCATTATTTTATAGGCTATATGCTTTTTGAAGAGACTCGAATGTAAGCACCGCATCTTTCCCCCAAACATCCTTTATACGAGTGATGCCAATAGTGTCCCATTTATCGAATCCCTTAGTTTTCCATAGGCTACCCGACTTCTCTGAATTCAACAGGGGGGTAGCCAATGTAAGTCTACCTTCCCACCTTAGACATCTATCAGCCACATGTGTACCGCATGCGCAGTCGGGCCAGTTAATGCGAACTTCCCCGATTTGGCATATAGTGCTCTGTCTATCATTCCTCCTGGTGGCTGACCTCGGTCCATGGCAAATCCCAGGTTCCCGGGGGGCCCATAAATAATGTGGTTCACTGCAGCCAATTGCGAAGCCCAATAGTATCTCCGCAAGTCTGGGAGACCAATCCCGCCGTCGTACCATGGGAGAGTTAATTTAACGAACGCGATTTGGGGCCTACCGTTCCATAGGAGCTGCCTCTGGAGAGTTTCTATCTCTTTAAAATAGGAGGCCGGCACAGAGTCCATCGAGTTCTGTAAAACCGGGGTAGGGCCATCATTTTGAAAAGAGCGGCTCACCCGAGCATGGATAGCGGAAGAGCCTTCCAACACTCCACATCTTTCCTGCATCTGCCCAATGGGAGAGCAAGATTGTTGGTATATCGCAGCCGCGGATCCAGCGTGATATATATACCCAAGTACTTGAAACCTATCATCTCAATCTGGATTGGACACGATCGCGGGACCACTAACGGATCTCCAACTAGGACAAAGAGCACTGACTTTGTCCAATTTATGGCCAAACCCGAGTACCTACCGAAAATATCCAGGACATCCAAGAAGCTGCTCAGGGAGTCTCTGGGATTAGTGAGGTAGAGCAAAACCTCATCCGCATAAATCGAAATCTTATCTTCCCATTCAGGCGTCCACCGTAGGCCCCGTATCGACCTATCCCATCGGACCCAGGCCGCTAGGGGTTCCATAGCAAGTGCAAAAAGTAACGGGGACAACGGGCAACCCTGCCTCGTGCCTCTCTTCAGGGAGAAATCACTGGACCTGCAGTTATTAACCACCACTCCAGCCAGGGGTTCAGCATACAGCAGTCGTACCCAACTGACAAACTCTCGCCCAAAGCCCGACTTTGCCAACACTGCAAACAAATACTGCCATTCTACCCTGTCAAACGCCATGGTGGCATCCAATGACACCACCACTGTTGGTTCATGAATCTGCGAGGAATCCGCTAGGTTACCGTGAAGTCGTCGCAGATTCAGCGCCGTGTTACGACGCAGTATAAATCCAGATTGATCCGGATGAATCAAAGACGTGATCACCTTGACCAGCCGAGTGGCAAGCAGTTTCACCAATATCTTGGGTTCCGCGTTGAGAAGCGAAATAGGCCTATACGAAGAACATTGTGTCTTGGGTTTACCAACTTTATGTATAACCACTATGTTCGCCACCCGTTGATCATAGGGAAGTCGGCCCTCCTCCCTACTTTCCAAGAACATGGCAAGAATATGTGGGGCGATTCGGCTGACATTCAATTTATACAGTTCAATCGGTATCCCGTTAGGGCCCGTCGCTTTACCTGATTTTATTTGCCTCATGGCCTGTGCCACTTCATCATCGGAGATAGGGGAGTAAAGATAGCTTCTCTCCTCCTCTGACAGAGTCGGCATAACAATGTCTCTAATCATATTGCTATTCTCAGCCTCAGAATAGCCACTACCAGCAGCATAGACTTTCTCATAATACACTGAAAACTCGTCTGCCACTGCCTGCGGATCTATAATCATACGTGACTCCGAATCCACTAATTCCGGTACCAGCCTGGAGGCTCTTTCACCGTGTTCAAGCCATGCAATGAATTTACCTGCTTTGTCGCCATGCTCCTATATGCGACTCTGCACGGCACTATTGTGAGCGATCGCTCTATCACGCACCAGACCTTTATATTCCTCCTGCCGGAGTCTCAAATGGTGGAGTTCCGCAGCCGTGTGCGACACAGCCACCTTCTCCTCCAAGCGTATCACTTCCACCTCTTTCTGCGCCACCTCGGCCTGGTTCCTCTTCTTTTTCCCTGAAACTAAGGACAGTAACTCCCCCCTCGCTACCGTTTTGTAGGCTTCACAGAGAGACTGCGCCGAGTCAACTGAGCCTATATTTTCCAGGAAGTAGCGGTCGGACATTCAAAGCACCTCTTTTTTGATAAGTGGGACTTTTAACTAAGCGGAGCAATCCTACCCGCCGCGGGCCTGTCGGATATGAGCTGTATCCACAGTGGGGAGTGGTCAGAGGTCCCTCTGGCGAGGTACTTCACCTCTTGAATCATAGGCGCCAATGCCGCCGGCAACAGGAGATAATCTAATCGCGACAGGCTACCATGTGCTGCTGATAAATGCGTGAAATGCGTCAGCAATGGGTTACGTGCCCGCGAGCTATCGATTAGTCCTAACTTTTCTACAAAGTCTGAGAGCCATCTCTGTGATTGCCTGAGCACACGCGGCGGGCTGCGGTCAATTTCCCCGTCAAGCACAGCATTAAAGTCTCCCCCTAACACTAGACTACCCAGGGGTAGGGCAAGAAACACCGATCCCAGATCTCGAAAGGTGTCTGACTGGAGGCCCGGAGGGACATATACCGACAATAAAGTGACGATCTTACCCTCTATAAGCCCCGAGACACCCTCATACCTGCCCCTCTGACCTAACCATGTAGCCTGCACTGTCAGGGGGAAGGAGTTTTTGACCAGAATCCCAACCCCCCTGGACCCGGATGTGAACCCAGAGGTGCCACCAACTTATAGTCCCCCTTATGGAGGGCCATACACTTGTTGCCCACCAGGTGTGTCTCCTGCAGCAACACTACATCTGGGGAGTGTCTCCTGATAAGCTGGCTGACCATCCCTTATCTTAATCTTGTCTCCCAAACCATTCACATTCCAACTCAGCACTCTCATCCCCGATCCTCGACTACTCTGTGCCATTTGACCCGATTAGTAAACGCCTCACAACATCATTATCACCTGACACACAAAGAAAAAAAAACTAAAGACAGAAAAAGAAATCACAATCGCAACCACACCAAAACAATCTCATCCCTCCAACCCCCACCCTGCACCCCTGCTCTCTGTATTCGCCAACCCCCAACTCGCAGTGTGCCTGTCGCCCCATAGTCTAACTAACCAACTATCTAAATATAGATTAGAGGAGGACTTCAGAGCCCCGCTACCCCGCTATCCCGCCCCCGTCCATCGTGGTCATATCTTGCGCCCACTGCGATACACAATTTGAAGGGGCCGACTCATGAAAATGTCTCGCACATGGCTCCTCATCAACCAGTCCACATTAATCATACAGTTCGATACTTATCATTCTTGTTGCTGAGCATCCTGGCCATCTTCACCACCTTCCCCCCGGGGGTCCCCCGAGGGCAAAAACTGTCTAGCCAGTCCGTAGCAATTGCAAGGTCATCGAAGAACCAAACTTTCTCCTCGGTCTCAACCCGCAGCTTAGCAGGGAACAGCATAGCATATTTCAATCCTCGATCCCTGAGCCGCCGCTTGAATCCAAGAAATCTCTGTGGCTGCCTCTGAACTGCCTGGGTAAAGTCTGGAAAGAAGTTAAGGGTGGAGTTCTCATACCTCCGAGGGCCTCCAGTTCTGGAGGCCTGCAGGATAGCATCTCTATCTCTGAAATTGAGCACCCTTGCGATCATTGGGCGCGGCGGGGCCCCCGGCCTCGGTCTTCCTCCCGGAATTCTGTGCGCACGTTCTATGGTGAAGAAATTCCCAACCCTTTCGGTTTCAAGTGTTTAAGGATAATGGCTTCCACAAAGAGGTTGGGGGTCAATCCCTCCGCCTTCTCCGGAACTCCGATGATGCATATATTATTCCTTCGGGCCCGCCCCTTGTACTCATCCAGCTTGCGATGCATCAAGGCGCCAGACGCCTTAAGATCTCGGACATCTTGCTGCAGCTGCGAAACGTCGTCCGTCAAGCTCGTGGTTTTGATATCCAACGATTTGACCTTCTCACTAGTTTTGGTGAGATCGGTGCGAATCAGGTTGACTTCAATGGTCACAGTATCCAGCTTATGGTCCAGCGACGCCATTTGCTGCCCCAAGGAAGTCTTAAGGCCATCAATAGCCGCCATGACGTCTTGCAGTGTAGGCTCCGACGCAGAGTCTACAGACTCTCTGCCTCCCTCCAACACCCGACCCGATCCAGAGGGCGAGCCCCTGGGCAGCATATAGAGGTCCAACTTGTTAGATTGTACTGCTCGAGATCCCTTGATTGATCTGGAAGGCTGTCTCCTGCCCTCAGACTGTGCCGCCATTATGGGTCCGTATTCAGAAGGTGTGGCCTCACTGTCTCGGAAGCTTTGACTGTCGACAGTGGAGCGTGAGTATGGCACCCCACCAGGTCGAAGTCCCCTGGGCTTACCACTTCTGGACCTGTTCCTCCATCACGTAGCGCTCACCAGAGCTGAGAGCCAGGCATCGCAGACGCACCAGGTAGCTCCCCAAACTTCAGCCCAAACGCCCGCCTCTCCGGGGCACCGGCATCAGGCAAAGAAGCAACGGGTAGTCGACCCTGCGGGGCTCAATCACCAGCTGTCCAGCGGGTCCAGGAGGCGTCCGCCGATGAGACCAGCGTGCAACAGTAACAAATGTATTGTTACAATCACTATGGTCATCATTATTTGCACAAATCTACAAATCCTAGAAATGTATATACTTTCAATCACTGGGAACATTGTCCAACGCCACCAAAGGGTAGCTCAAAAACATTTTATGAAAAATGGCCATACTTCTCAGGTTTTAATACCACAAATCCGGAAACATTTTATTTTAGAAATGTTAATAAGAACGGGAATGAAAAGTATGTTGACCAATACAAAACACATTTATTCTGTAGCCTTTTATGCCCAGCTGTCCTCATTAGGCTTTGACTTTTGGAGTGACAACATAGAAACAAAAAACTGTCTGGGGCTCAAAAGACTGGCAAGTGCAGGGATTAGAAGCATTATTCCGAGCCTGCATTATTCCTGAGCAAATAATGTTTTTGAATGACACTGTTCAACAAACATCCTGTCTTGGCCTAGCCAAGATAAAAGATTTAAACAAACCGTCCATACCTGTACCTACAGCTGGCAGCAAAAACTCCTCAGAAGGAGGGGTCGACGTAAAAACTATTTTACTTAAAAACAGAACTGATCCTGATTGGAAAAAACGGTTAATCTGGCCCACAGACATGAATAACTGTCAAGATAGATTCCTGAACAAGACACAATAGTTTACAGTAACTAGGCCAGACCCAAGATATGTCCAGAGACAACATCCAGGGATACTAACAACATACAGTGTAGGAAAACTGTGCCTTGAATGGCTACAAAAATCCACACTACCAGATATAAAACAACACTTAACTTTATGTAAAGATGGCGTTGATTTGAGAGACCTCTTACTAGGGCCTCGTAAACCACGTCATAAACGTTTCATATACGCCAGTATGTGTGATACTTATAATGAAGCATGGAAAGTCACACAAATGGATACTGAAGAACGAATACGAGAAATTGATTGTATTAATTTAGAGAAAGCTCTCTCTGTAGTTGACAATGGGTTAACAACCCTGTCATCTAGAATTTATTCTTTGGACAGCATTGTATCCTCTGCCATAGACATAATGGAACATGACTTGCTCATGTTACAACATGGGCAGTCTCAATTGCGTTCTATAATGCTGCTAGGCTGGACGTTACAAAATCTTCGTTCAGGCTATGTGCCTTGGCGTCTAATCAACACCACGGCATTGTTTACTGGATTTAACCTTACAGATAAACAAATCTCTTTGGCACAAAGGGGAGCAGACTATATGGTGCTGAGCATAGAAAAACTGGAAAGATTACCATTGACTGTTTCTGAGAAACCAGCCATAGAATGGATAATACATGGCACCATTACGTTGCTAGTGACGATTTTCCAGTTTCAGTATTGCTTGAAACACATACCAGCAGGCCTGTATGAAAGGTTGGGTAAAGAATGCATAAAGTCAACCTGGGAATTACCATACACACACAAATGTTGGAGTGGGGGAAAATAAGTATTTCTTAGTGGTACACAATGTAACCGTGCACTAAGTGGTACACTTTTATGTCAGGCTATTCATTTACACAGACCCTGTGAAGGTTCTTCGAACAACTTATCCTGCCACCTGCAAGGTTCTCGTAAGCGGGTCAGCCAGGGTCACTTGTTGTATGCAAGTATTGTTTCCTAAAGCAAAGACAGACTGGGAGTCGCCATTATGGCCTTCACTGAATATCTCTTCTATTCGAATTGATACTTTAAGCAGAATGAAAGCCATTCTTTTTTTAAAAAACTGTGCCTCTGACCTCGTCCAAAGAGACATATGATCTGCAAGTTGCAAGGTCCTCTGCGGAGATTCATGCCTCATTATCAACAAACTGCCCCATACATTTCGCCAAAATTTTAGGTCGTATCCTAAACCTGTCTGATTCCAGTGGTATTGTACATGTATTTAAGACAATTTTTTCGGGACTGTTCGCACCTTTTGAAGCAGTCCTCAGCATATTTCCAAACTTCGTGCACTCGGTGTTTGGGGGACTGCCTCTCGTTTTGGGACTGCGGGAGGAATTTTATTTTTGCTACTTCAGCTTCGATATGGCAAGCCAATGCACCAACGACGCCCAGATTACCATCGAGAACACTCTCCTGGCAATGAAGTGTCGTGAGCGCATAATCCAAATTTTGGGCTTGGCTTGTTTAAGAGATCTGGATACCACATGGTTTCTTTCATTCAGACCAATCTGGCAAGATTGCTTCTTGCCTGTTCTACGATGCCTGCTATGTGGAGAAGAATGCGTGCTAGACATCTGTCTAACACTTCCATCGGCACTGCCAACGGATGTTGATACTTTGCTTGGTTCGGCATTGTGTTGTCCCCAGCGGCTACCAATCCTGATGACGGCATTCATGGAGGTATCACCAGCACAACAAGCTGACGGTGAGATACGTGGACCAACAGGCACACAGGTACCATCTACTGCGAACATTGCTAATGCGACTGACGCTGACGGCGATGCTTCTCATCTATGTAGAATTGATCTGCTTAACAAGGTAGTCCAACTTTCACCTACAGTAGTAGACAAATTCTTTTCAAACTTAGAAAACTTGATGTTTTCTCCTAACAGCGTGTATGATTTTTTAAATTAGCACACAGCGTTCTGATGAACCCTGACTTCGACCTTCACTTTTCAAAACAAAACTTCTAACTTTAGAACTCTATTTTTCTTCGATTTAACTTTTTCAAAATGTAACTTTTTTTGAGCACAAGGTAATCTGCTTAAAGTAGAACTATTCTTAGAGAATAAGAATTCTTTGAACACTTCCAAGAGACAATATTTGTCCTCGTTCATAACCAAAACAGATTTTATATTCTGTCATGAAATGGTCTCAACCTTTCTTCTGTATTTCAGAGCCATTTCATAGATGTTATTTCATGACTCGTTCTGATATGCATTTTTTCAATGTTCCACTACATGCTTTGAATGAAAATAATGCCTTTTTTCTAAATGCATACATCACACATGCTCATTTTCGTGTACTACCAATTCAAATGCATTTTTTGTATTTTGGGAGGGATTGTAAACACATCATGCTTTAGATATGTTTTTAATGCTTAGAATTTAGTAATATAAAACATAAAACATATGAAAAAACGGGGCTGGATCCTGCGGTGTTTAAAGAATTACAGACCTATTTCCCAGCTGCCCTTTCTCTCAAAAATCCTTGAGCAGCACGTCTTAAAATCCCTGTCCCTCTATCTGGAATCTCACCATCTACTCCATGATCGAAAGGCAGGTTTCCGAGCTCATCACAGCACCGAGCTGGTGATGCTCTCGGTGCTGGACGAATTAAGAGGCATGGCTGACTGTAAGAAATCGAGCGCCCTGATTTTGTTAGATCTATCAGCGGCGTTCGATACTGTCAGCCATGCCTTGCTCTTGGGAAGACTAAAGGATTTTGGGATTAAGGGCTTGGCCTTTCAATGGTTGCAATCCTTCCTTATAGGAAGGACCCAAAAGATACAACTGGGGGATGAAACATCTGAGATGGGGATTTTAGAGTGTGGGGTACCGCAGGGGTCCGCCCTGTCCCCGCTTCTATTCAACCTCTATCTGCAACCGCTGATTGCTTCACTGGCCACTATGGGCTGTAAATGTCTTTAACTATGCGGACGATACGCAACTGCTGTTAAGTGTCAATGACACTATGGCCGCACAACTCCAAGCCCAGAACATCCTGAGGTTCACAGTGCAGTGGATGACGGATAACCTGTTAAAAGTTAACCCAGACAAGACTGAGGTCTTAGTTATCCCATCCACTGCTTCTCCTTGGTGTGACCTCTACTGGCCCATGGAGTTAGGCCCTGCTCCAAAACCAAGCCCGTCTGTAAAAAGCCTGGGGATCAAGCTGGATGGTGATTTGTCGATGGCCCCTCAGATCTCGTCGGTTGTGGGCAGTTGTACAAACATCATTCGGCAACTGCGGAAGCTATCTCCTATCCTCCCACAACCTATGATGCGATCAATAGTGGCTGCCACTATCATCTCCAGAATTGATTATGGTAATGCTCTTTACCTTGGTCTACCCAAAACCCTTACCAGTAGGCTTCAGGTCCTAATGAATGTCGCTGCCCGGCTGATCTTTAGACTGCCGAGGAGGTCTAAAGCTACCCCCCTATTACAAAGCCTGCATTGGTTTCCAATTAAAGAAAGAGTGGAATTCAAGAGCTTATGTACAGCCCATAAGACAATTTATGGCAAGGCCCCAACCTACATTAAAGATCGCCTGCAGCTGTATTGCCCTACGAGAACACTCCGGTCCTTAGATTCCCAGCTATTGACCTGTCCTCGTTACAGGCTAGCGACGAAGGGAGGGAGAGCCTTTTCAGTGTTAGTTCCCCAGTTATGGAACAGCCTGCCTGGGATGCTGCGTGGGGAAGGAAATCTGTTACGCTTCAGAAAGAGCCTAAAAATGCTATTGTTCAGCAGAAGCCTGGGCATAGCATAATCTAGCTTTGGTCTCTGCTTCCACCTTGTCATGTTATTGTATCTTACCATCTTTCCTAGCGCTTAGAGACCTGCAGGTGATTAGGCGCGATATAAAATTATAATAACAATAACAATAACATAATAAAGTGGAGTGGGTGTTGTATAGCGTTTTAGGACCCTAATGTAATTTTCCTGATCCATGCCCTTATATAGGTATAATTCACATTACCCTTATATAGGCATAGAAATCATACCCATATTTAGACATAGGCCCTGAAGCCCTAATACAGGCATGGTTACTTCCACTAGTTCCAAAAAGCCACAACGATTTCTTGGAAAACTCAGCTTCAGCAGTCAGGGACATCCCCTTTCTTGAATATTGATTTGTCCTAGAAATCATGGCGTTTTCAAAGAACTACCATTCCCTTGGGGTTCTTTGGTGACGTTATTATGTCTGACTTTATGTCAAACCAGGCACCTTCAAGGTATAAATATGCCCACACTTGCCCTAGCAAACACACAGTGGATTGGAGCAGTTCGACTAGCTACTTGCCCGTCGCAGCTCGCTACAGCAAGTGCCGAAGGAAGCCGTCCCTCCAGCTGACGCACTGACAGAGAGGCTGCCTTTCTCTCGCTGAGAATCCAGCTCCAGTGTTTCCAAGCTCCCCTTGCGGGGTGTTGGGAAATCGAGTCCGGAGACAGAGATACCAGACCTCCTTCGTTTCTTTCTCTATTCTTTCTTGTGCACACCTTTTTTTGCACTTGTTTCATCCTCCCAGCAAGGAAAGTAACTGATGATGAGAAGTGGGTATACCGATGATTAATAAACCGGGTACCCCCTCGGGTGTTACGTCCGTGAGGTACTTTCCTTGCCTTCTAACATATTTTCTTTATGTGGGTGATCCCGTGCACATCTATCTTCATATCTTAAGGCATGTCCGGACCTGTAACACAGCATTGGTTAAATTTAACTTTTTCTTGGTGAGCCAATATGAGGTATGGCCCCATTAGTTACAGAGTTTGAGATCCATATCATGCAGGCTGAATAGGGCTTTCTGTTTCATATTCGTTGAGTGGGGGGCTGCCCTATATAGCCTTTTCCCCCTTACATCCCTCTTTGATTGATTTACTCCTTCATTCTAAACCAAGGTACGGAGCTGATTAGACCCTAAGAGAAATCTTAGATAGATTCTTGGCAAAGAAACTAAACCTATACACTTACTTCTTCCCTCGTACTAGACTTAGGTTAGGTACATCAGGGTAGGCGTATTTTAGAAGCACCAGTTGAGTACTTTTAGTCTTTGTTATTTATGTATGTATTTTATGACTTAGAAACCATACCATGCTTTTACGGTATTAGTTTATAATACCCTTCTTGCTGCATGCATTATACTTTACAGCCAGTATTACGATTGTAGCAGCTCATTTCTTCTGCATGAGAAAGAAGACTGTTCAATAAATACTTTTATTGAAAACGCCCGTCTCTCTATTTCTCTGCACCTATGATGAAACAAAGCATGCACGACTGACTGAGTGAAATATCTATCTATTGTTTCCACGACTCTGAAGATCAGTTGTATCTGTGGGAAACAAAGTTGTCATGTTTATGCGGTTGTCAGAAACTAATCCCTTCTTGTGTATTCGAGAAAGTTTCTAGTGACCTCTGAGCTAGCTGGCTCTCACAATTAAGTCTAATATATTCGATAGAGACCCAGTCGACCTAAGTCCTACGTCATATCTATAGGATGTATTATTCCAATGCGCAGAGCCTATTGGGAATATAGGAACTACACTACATTGGTACACATGGCATATTACCCTCGTGAGCTCAGACTCTATGTAGCCCGGTACTGGTTTCTAGTCCTCATCATAATATCAACCTGCGAATACAGCTACAGAGAACTAAAAAGGGTTCCTATTGGGGAACACACCTAAAAAAAGAAAAAAATTTGCAGCATCAAATAAACATTGATAAAAGTCAATAGGTCTCGTCTGTGAGAGCTGTTCGCTTTGACAAGGCTTGTTTTTTTTGACAGAGGGCCACCATGCATCCATCTTGAAATTCTTTTTCTTAAATTAGAAAAACAATAATTGCAAGATATTGTCTGGGCATGCAGGCGCTCGTACAGCAGCCATCTTTTTTAAACCATAAAAGAAACGCTTCCAAAATGGCAGGTATCCATCCATTATGAACCGCATTAGTATTCATGTGCCATCGATCTTGAGATTGTTGAGAGGAGTTTGGACATAAAATGCGTGAAATGAGCGCATGATCAGAAATATCAATATTCTGGATAGTAGGATCAAAAACTGAAGGTTTTAATTGATGGGCTATCAATAAATTAATTCAAGAGTAAAAATTATGAGAATTAGAGCAAAAGTAAATTGTTTTTCTGTTGGATGATGCAAACGCCAAACATCTATCAATTTGGTAGTTCTTAAAAAAATGTAAGAGCGAATTAAACCTTTGGATGACAATATGTGGCTTGGAAAGGTCTATTCAGTAATAGATCGCGTATAAGATTCAAGTCACCTCCAATAAAAAGTGGACCATTACCCACTTTTAGCACTTCTGGTGTAAAAAGAGTCCAAAAATTGGGATCATCATTTGTGGGCCCATACACATTAAACAGTTGCAAAACGGTATTAGCAAATTTTATTTTTATTTTTTTAAAACCTTTATTGACATCAAAGGAAAGACAATTCGAGGCCTACAACCAAGCCGGCCGGCCGCAATGTGCAAAATAATCAGGAGTCACCAGGCAAATATTACATAATCAATCAACACAAAGTAGAGGCCGTATAATCGTAGAAGGGGAAAATTACAGAAACCAAAGGGCTAAAACACAGGAGTAAATAAGGCTTAATTTTATAATATGGGGAGAAGACATATGACAGGCTCACTTTCAATACGGAGGCATCCGATATCCCAAACCAACCTCAACATTAATAAGGGGGCATGGGGGCAAAATATCGGGGGGACAATACAGTGCATTCAAGAAAATCAGGATACGTGAGACACAATCAGCCCCTGAGCATTATCATCGTAACATGCCCGCCACCCAAGACACTACCAAGCCAGAACAGCGGGATCGGGAAACAATGCGTCAAAACCAGCCCGTCATAATAACCTCTGGGACACAGGAAGGAAAAAAAAAGGGGGGGGGGAACGAAGTGGGGAAGGGGAAGAGGAAGGGAGAGGAAAATGGAGGGAAGAAAAAATAAAACAATAAAAGGAAAATAAGAAAATATGAAAAAACGAAAGGAGGAAGACACGCCGACACAGGCCCCCCGTTGCGGGAAGACAGGATTCAAAAGGAGTAGCGGCCCAAGTGGGGGTATGGCGATCGGGGAGAAAGACAGCCGAAACATAGCAGGAGGATGAACGACGCCACACCCCCCACCCGAAACACACCACAGGAGGTCAGGACAGACGCGGCCTCACGAAAAAGAGATACAAAAGGGCCATAGAACCAGAAGACAAACAAAAAATAGAGCCCAACCCACCCGTCCCACCCTGCACCCCTGCAGAAGGCTATGGCCCACCCTTCAAACAGCGTGCCTGTCGCCCTAAACCAGAACCCGAAATATAGCGAGAAGTAAGAGAGAAGAAAGAGACAAAAAGGCAACAAAAGCGGAGAAAAGAAGACAGGAGGGAGGAGCAGAATAACCATAATCCGAACGGGCGGCCGCAGCCCTCCGCCCAACCAGACAAGTACAATCAAAAACAGACCGGGACGACACCCCATCACGTGCCACAAAACATTAGGAGAAGGGGACCTCCCATCTTTCCACGATTAAAAACAATTATGCTACTAAATCGTATACCGGGAATCAAACAGAAGTCGTACATTTCACCCCCAACCGTTTCGAGGGACAAACCCCACCCACCACATGGCAATGTAAAACCACATACTAAGTACTAAATCAGCATGTAATCGAGTGGAATGGTGACTAGCATAGTTACGTGGGGGGTAGATAGATCCACAAGGGAGCAATAGTCCAAACAGAAAGTATCGATGCATCAAATATCGCAGCACGGGCAATGAAAAACAGGAGTTCAGTTGCGCCACTGCAGCAGGCGAGGTGGCCCCAAGTATAGACACAGGCAAAGTCATCGAAGCAGGCACAGTCGGCAGTCCACCAATAGTTTCAGGCAACAATGTCGAACAGGGTCGCAGTACAGCATCCAAGTCCCCGGGGTCCGAACCTTGAAAAGCAGGGCGCCCCAAAGTCACCGACACACTAGATGATCTTCGATCAGTGGCGGAGACACTCAAGTCAATCGAGGGGGGCGAGGCAATGAAGTCTTCGAAACAAGAGGGCGACAAGAAGAAATGGCCACCCAAAATGGCGGCAGATCGTGGCGTACCCACCGAGACGCCCAGGGCCAGGGAAGCGTGTAGGGATCTCAGGGCTTCCAGGATATCTCTGACCGTCGGCTCACGTCCACCAGATCCGCTCCCCACACTAATAGGCAACACGGGCCCGCCGCCACAGGGTGATTCTCGTTGCAGAGGGTCGGCCGCCATTTCGTGAATCAGCCCAATCGCCGCTCACCAAGACCCCCGGAAAGAACAGTTCTCAAATGTAGGACTTTACAAGCTCCGGGGATCCCAGCAAGGGCGGCCTCGATGCCAAATGGATGTCCGCCCGAGACGGGTCTCCGCCAGCACCAGCACCGGTGCCCCAATCAAGCGGAGTCCGGGCCCCGAGGACCAGGGCCGCCGGACAAAGCAGCGGCGGGGAGAGACCCCCTCACAGACTCAGGTCCCCGGCCCTCTCACCCACGTCGGCCACGCGGCCACCAGGGCAGGCGCGGGTCAGGATCGCCGGGATCTTCGCACATCGGCTCCCAACACTGGTTCTCGCTCTCGGCCGGGGCCGAGAGCCGTCGGATCCCACCGGCCAGGTCCCGGTCCAAGTCTCGCAGAGGCCCCGATCTCTCAGAGGCCACAACTCTGGAGCCACTGCACACCGAGACCCCGGGGTCGGATGGTAAGTACAAACAAGCCGTTATGTTTCCAATGCCCCAAAAATGTGTCGTCCCCGGACAGGATGGAAGACAGGATAGGCAATCAGGACGGAGGGTTGCGGGAGCCGAGCTAAAGGGCGACCATTACGGCCGCGAGCTAGGCTCCTCCCCCCGGTATTAGCAATTTTGATTTAAGCTATGAGATATAACGACCATTAGAATCCACTGGATGTCTGAAGGACTTAGAAGGGTTAGGGTCACAGACACCTGGTCATGGACCTATCAGAGTTGTTCTGAACATTGCTTGATGAGGCAGCTGCCCTGTCATGTGAATCAGATTGGCTGCCTCACATTTCTTCCTTTGTTCACGTGTAGGGGTGTGTCTTAGAATTCACATATGTTACAATGTCAACTGTTTACAGTGGCTATTGTACTAGAGGCCATTGTCTCGCCCCACATGTGTGGACTGTAAAGTTTGAGGGATGCTGACCTTCTAAATGCCCATGATCCCCCTGTGCTCATCTATCTAGTTGTGGCTATTGTGTTGTTTTAGAAGTTGTTCAATATTTTACCATATGCTCCTATTGTGGTAAGCTTGACTCAACTATGAATGTTTGTTATACGCAGCTGACCGAATCTGCATTGCCTGCTTACTGTAAAATGATTTACATCCATCCTAATCTCGTGCCCCAGATATGCTAATGAGCTGATAGTAAGGGATTTGTTCGGATGTTGAAATGTCTTGTGACTTGTGTTCAGGTACATACATTGAGCCACGTGCCAACAAACACAACACCCTGTCTCTTTCCATTGTATGCAAGTCATTTTTAGTTTCGAGATGTGTCTTCCTTCCCCATGGTTTTGGATTATGGACCATCCTTTATGTACCTGCAGATTTGAAGCCTGCTCCGTCTGGCCTGTTATCACTTTAGACATTTTTGAGTGCTGTAACTCCAAGTGGGACATTTTGATAAAATGTCCAACCAGTATAGGTGGGTATCCTAGCTCATGCCCTGCAGGCTGGCCTCAGTGAACAGTGGTGTAGGAATAGCACAGGTCCACCAGAGGCATGTAAACCTGGTCTGGCAAAGCATATGCGGCCCCAAGATAGTTATGTCCCAATGTATTTGAATTAGGTGTGCGTGCAAGCAGACCTAGATGCATGCTAGGGATTGTATGGAAGGGATTCATCTGTCTGAGTCCTGCTCTGGATCTGTGCTGGATCCTTCACATGATTCCTGACACATCCAACATCCCATGCTGATTGTAACTCCCTATGATGACCTGGCTACCTGCCCTGCAGTGAGGCTGAGATAATGGTGAGTGGAGGCTTTGGTGGATGCCTGCTCTATCACTGCTTTAATCATCAGGACACAGGATGTGGGACTGGGCGATTGGGCTGATGGGGAATCGGCAGGCCAGGTTGGACTGTATTAGTCAATTTGGTGTTTAGAGTCATGTATTGATCTGTCAACAATTGGTGCATCAGGTTAAGTGTGTGGTATTTTAAACAAGCTAGGACTAGCTTTTCCATCTGATTGGGTGGATGTATTGTATTGCTACTTGGTAGATCAGCCATATATTTTGACATCATGTTCATGTGGGGTTTATAGATGTTGTTGGACAATTTCAAGATATACAGACTAGATAAGGTGCTACTTGCTATGGTGTTTGAAAAATGGCAAGGTAGTTATGGTAAACGATTTCACTTCCTACAATGTGACTTCCTATGACATAACATCTTGTGGTATTTATATGCATTTCAGATATTCAGGCTCTGCCTGGGGAAATGATGAATCTAGGACTGGCCCTGGGGCCAGTGCATATGTTTCTGTGGACATAATTTTGTGAGTGCATTGATGTTCTGTTGCAATGTAATGTTTGTGTGCTGTTGTGTACTCATCCATTCATTTAGGTATACATACATATATGTATCTATGGGCATTTCTGTTCACACGTAAAAATATGTGTTTCTCCATGTATTTCCTGGTCAGACTGTAGATACTTGATGATGACATTCCCTCATTTGCCATGCTCAGCTTGCTATGGAACACTGTCTATTCTATTGACTTTTCGCTTGGTTGATACGTTAATATGCAGGAGTAGGTGTCTTACTTACCGGCGGTGACGGCCGCATCAGTTCAGATTGTAATATTCATCGTAGATGTATAGTAGGGGGATGACATACATGAGGGACTCCATAGCTGCACAGCAGAGTTTGCAGGAAGCGTATTGTGTCGAGATTCGGAGTTGAAATAATACCCTTCCGCCTGCTCTGATGAGGTGGTTGGCCTGACAGATTCAGGGCGAAGGAAATACGCATCGTAATGGCGTGGGCGGTTCCAGTCAGAGGTCGCTCCAAATGGCTCCATACGGCGGTTCAGAGAGCTTTGCGGTCGGAATTTCCAATCGGAATCAGAGAAACTGGGTCGGTCGGTAAGCAGTGGGTTTTGGGCATCATAATGCAGCGGTCGGAACGACTGCATTCAAAACGAGTTTGGTCAGGCCGACCGCCTCCGTCAGAAGCGCGGAGGCACTTCCGGCAGACACTGTAATCTGCCCCTAATTAGTAAATAATTAATTACAAATAAATTACTTCCCACCCATTACACCTATAAACCCATCAACCCGCACATAAAATGTACCCAAAAAACTTAAAAGCACATTTAACACAATTAAATAAAAAATAATCATTCATTTATTATAATTAAATTGCTTCCTACCCTATACCCTACCCACTACGGAATTAAAAAACACAAAATGTAATTAAATTAAATTTAATTACTACTAAAATGTAACACATATATTAAAAAACGAAAACAATAATTATACAAAAAAATTACATCATATGAATTTTAAATATATACTAAAATACATAATAATAAAAAAAAATTGAAACTATATTTTTGCAAACGATATTAATGACTTCGATATTTTAAAAATCGATATTACCTTAAAATTGATATTATTGACATCGATATTCTTGCTGATGATATTTCCATATCACGATATTTTAAACTTGATATTTTTATATAGGGATATTTTTTTAAATATATATTTTTTGAATACTGCGTGGAATCCCTTTCAAGGTGGTGAGATGGGTTTTGGGGAGGCCAGTCAACAGAGATTTACTATAGTCTATTCTGAGTAGCACCAGTTTATGGGAGATTTCAAAACTTGTTCTGAAATGTATCAGCAAATTCCTCACAGAATACGTAGTTGATAATGAGGGTTTTTGGTCATGGTGCTGTCCTCCATAGCCTCCCTCCCCCAAGAAGTTAGTTGGGGGAAGTGGAAACTGCATGAGGAATAGAACTGAAACTGCATGTAGATGTGGGATGGGGGCAAGGGGCAGACATTAAAGTGGACAGAGATTCACTCAAGACATAGTAATGGACTCCCTCACCTTGCGGGCCTTATTTTGCAAGCAACTCGCTTTCGAATACATTTGAGCGTCCTCTTTAGCCCCTCCCACCGCCCCCTCCTCAGCCTCAGATTGACAAGCAGTGGTGAAACGCTTTCAGATGTAGGTAAAAGAGGCTCATGAAGAAAGCGGAGTGATCCCTAAAAGTTGACATGTTACATCTGAATTGTAGCTGTGGGTATGTGTCATACAGAGTACAGGACCTTTGATTGTATGGATTTAGCCACAACAACCCATGCCCCATTGTTGTTGAAGTAGGTCACCATCTGTACCAACTAAGCACAAGCATTGGCATTGCCAATAGGTCTCGCTTGGGGACCTTATAAGTATTTAGTTTTGCAGCACAATATCCTTGTTGCATAATCGGATATTGTGCTGCAAAACTAAATACTTACTGTTGCTATCTCTTCTTTCCTTATTGTTGTTTGTGTAAGGGGTGTTTTCATTGCTGCCAACATATTTCCTTCCCTGTTCGTGTTTGTGTGAGGGGCGTTTTTCACTGCTGTTAACTCTTCCTTCCATATTCCCTTTGTGTGAAGGCGTTTTCACTGCTTCTAACTCTTCCTTCCCTATTCTGTTTGTGTAAGGAGGTTTTTCGCTGCTTGTAACTCTTCTTTCTCTATTCTGTTTGAGTTAGGGGCGTTTTCAGAGATGCTAACTCTTCCTATCCCGTTCTTGTTTGTGTTAGGGGTGTTTTCTCTGTGGCTAACTCTTCTTTCCTTATTCGTGTTTGTGTGAAGTATGTTTTCACTGCTGCCGACTCCTCTTTCCCTGTTTGTGTGAGGCGCGTTTTCCCTGCTGGCGCCCAACATGTCCCTCCCTATCCTTTGTGTGTGGTGGTTCACTGCTGCCCCCGTGAGAGCCCCTGCTCGGTGTGTGTGGGTAGTTTCCAGTTCTGCTTCCCACCGGTGCTTACTCTCTCTTGCTGCTGTTCTGTCCCGCCATTGAGTGCGAGGGGAGCTCGCGCCTCTGGTCCCTGGGATGAGCCTATTGCATCGATCTGCGTCGCGCGCCAGTGCAGATGGCGGTTACAGCAGCATGCATCTTCAACAAACAAGCTCCACTGCGGGCAGGTAGTATTTAAAACCAGGAGCCCGAGTGTAGTTCCAGGACGGCCAGAATCCGAGCTTGTTAATGGCCCTTTATTAACGACTAGTGCGTAGTTGGAGGGCTGTGTTAATTAGGAAACCCTGCATTTCACAGTCTGCTAAATGGAATGTCAGGGTCATCAATGCCGGGAGGGAGAGTGTGTCGGAGACGTGGGAGCGAGAGAGGCAGTGAGTGGATTCGTACAAACATCATGGCACGACAAATCAGTGTGCATGTGTGCACGAGAGTGAGTGGGTTTTCATGAGAGGGGGTGGGCGAGCTTGCCTCCGAGAGAGTACAAAGGTTATGGGACGGGAATTAACTAATGAAGTGCACATGTGTATATGTGCGAGATAAAGGAAAAGTTAGCGTGTTTGTGAGAGAAGTTGTTCTGTGCACGTGAGAGATATAAGATGAATGAACTTTAGAAAAAAAAGGATTTAGGTGTAGCGGTATGAAGAGGAAGTAGGACAGGCAAAGAGAGAGGATGTGAAAAGGTAGAGGAAGGAAGAACAAATGGAGAGGAATCGGAGAAAGGGAGCCGAGGGGGTGCGAGGGATGAGGGAACACGGCCTGGGGGAAGCTGGCTGGGGAGGGGGAGGAGAAATGCAAGGAAGGCTGTGTGCGGCGTAATTAGGGGAGGAGAAGCCGAGAAGCCGCAGAGCGCACGCTGGGCGAAGCCCTTTGATGTGCTCTGCGGCAAATGGAGGGAGGCTGATGCGCGTTCATGTTTGAACACGTGGTTCACATGAACTGCAGGAAAACGCCATGAAAACGCCAGCAAAAAGCTGGTGGTTTCATGATGTTTTCGCCGCTTGAATTCTCGCTCCGCTCGATGCGCATGCGCGCATCGATAGGTCGCGAGACCTAAAAAAGGACAGTAAACAAAAAATATAGCGGGTCAATATGCCATTTTGTAATTGTTGGCCATAGTTTGTGGCATTTTAAGGCATCCTCTAGGGTAATAAAGTATGATTTCTGAAGCAGGATACTTGGAACACCAAGTGGAGGAGGGGGAATCTATTGGAAATAGGAAATGTAAGAGGAACAGGGAACACATAATGAATTCATCAATTTGTGCAGAGCTCGGGTATGATGAATATTCCAATTTATTCGATGTTGAATATACATTATTGTGAGCATTGCATATTTTACTGCAGATACATTATTTGGAAAAAGCGACCATTGGAATGACTTTTCCACATGTAATGCTGTCATTTGTTTATTTGTAGGTTTGATATGCTCCTTGGTATACGGTGCATCTTTCCGTCAGTGCACTTGTTTTCATTTACTTGGTAAATAGGTATATTACAGCAGTCATTATTCAGTATATTTGTTAAATGCAGCAGTTCAACAATGCTTGGCTCAGAACCTGTCGCGAGCTCAGGATAAAGGCTTGACCTGTGAATATAAATGAAGCGGTTCCCTTGGAAACAATTTATCAGAGAAAGCACACCTTTGATGAAATGTTCCAAAATAATGTTTTGTAATAAGCTGTGTGACGTTTCTGATAATTATTTTTCAACACAGCAAGCAAGTCATTTGCATTTTACTTAAACTGACAATACGTGCACAGATAATGCAACATTATGCCTAAATATGAATCAGAGCTTAATTTTTGCTGGTGTTTGCCAAGCTCGGCATCAGCACCTTTTTTGGGGGGGCATCGTCAGGTATGTATCCACCACATGGTGGCGCTGTGCGAGTCTTCTTTTTTTTTAATCACAATTCATCATTGTCAATTGTATATATATAGTTTTTAAAACAGCAGATATTTACTGCTGTCACTGGCATTTGGCAGCAGTGTCAGGAGCTGAGGCGGCACCAGCTGGACTCCCAAGAAATATTTTGGGGCCTGCACTTTTTTTTTTTTTACAAATTAAGCACTCATATAGCTGTATTGGAGGTCTATAAACCTCTCTTCCTTAGTTCACAGGGGGTGGGGTGACACAGCTCCTTCATGTTGGTTTAGCATCTAACTAAAAACATCTTTAGCGCTCTATCGCAACTGCTCTTGACTTTGAATTATAGCTTTAGTAATTTGGTCAAGTAGTTCTTTATGGCACACCCAGCTTGTGCAGGTTTGCCAGCAGCAGAAGCTGCTTCTCTGGGTCTGGCAAAAGCATCATACCAGGGACTCACAGCCCCACTAACTGCTCACATCCAGCTTCCCGTCACTGATGGCAGCTTTCCCTGGGCAACTCTCCACACAGTTTTTCAAACAGTACAAGCCAGCCGTGTTGGCTTTGCCAATGCTTGTCTTATAAATAGCTTGGAAATCACTGCCTGCTCCCCCTGATGCCTTCCCAAATGGGAACCTTTTTCTTAAAGCAGCACCAGTTCCTTTAAAGCACACTGATTACTTAAAAAAAAAAAATATTTGGCAATGTATGCAAAGGGATGATGGTCTACTATTCCCTACAGTCTGCCATCCCTGTGTTAGTAGCCACTCACAAGGAGTTCTATATAGCTTAAGGCCTAATTAACATTCATTAGGCAGGTCATTATGTGATCTCCCTGCGACTGGAGATTTTTTGATGCAGCCTATTATTACATAAGTCACATCACAATGTCAGAGACAGGCTGAAAATAGTCGGTGTGCAATTCATTTGCATCACTAAGTTAATGGAAATATGACCTGAAAAAGATGCAGCCGTCTCTTGCACCCACACCAATCTGGGTTTCACTACAAAAACAACAACACAAAGCCATATTAATGCATCTTAAATAAAGACAATCTTGCTGTACCAGTTTTGTTGGATTTATTTGCGGTCTTTGACACATTTTTTTAAAAGTTTATTTTTTTTACTTAGATTTTGTTTAACGTTCAATAAATTTTATCACAGAATTCTGCTTAGATGCCAAGGAGCCCAGTTTAAAATCAACAGCTCTGCTGTTTTTTGGCTCAGGACATTCAGTTGCAGCCATCAGTCTCTTTCTGCTTGTCCTATTAGTTGCTGTAACCAGAAGGCCTGCCAGTGCAGTGGTCAGAGTGTCTGGTGAATTCCAACAAGTACTGGTCTTGTTTGGGAGAGGCCTCTCGTAGATGATCCCGTCACTACCTAACAGGTTGTCAACATCAAATGTTCAATTTGGTATGGTATAATATCATACTAGAGCCTCCAAGAGCAGTATGAGCTAGCAGAGTCCAGAGATTCCAATACAAGCAGGTTAGGCATGCCCTTCAAAGTCACATTGGACATTTAGAGCAAATTGTGGAAGAAATTCCTTTGGAATACTGACTCTTGGCAGCTCCATTACACTGTCATGCGGTGTCTATAATTTATGGCACCTTTGACTGAAATTGCTTGCACCCTTAAAAAAGTTGAAGATGGGAACGTGAATTGGGCACAATAAAGGAGGTGGACTGGGCAGAGGCATGCAGATACCCAAGGGAGGTTGTGATCAAGGCTGGCTTTCATCTCAGACAACTCAAGATACTGCATAGATAACATTATGCAAGGACGAGGCTCCATACCTGGGCAGACTTCCCAACGACAGATGCCTGAGAGGATGCAACCAGAGAGGGACCCTGGCACATACCCTGTGGGACTACCCAAACCTGAAGGCCTCTTGGCAGGACATGCCGGGGCACCTAGAGGAGGCAGTGGAATATCCGGTCAATCTGTCAGCAGGGAGGGTGTGTCTGGGCCTCTGGGAGGAGGAGACGCTTCTGAGATACTTCCCATATACTGTAACATTGAACTGATGGTGGCCAGGAGGGATATTATACAGGCATGGGGTAAAGAGAGGCCTCCCAGCGTGACCCAATGGGCGCTGAACATTGACTGGTGTCTGCTAGCAGAACGGACGACATATTAATCACGGGGCTGCCCCAAGAAATTTGACAAAATCTGGGGCCAGTGGAAGAAAGGGAGGGAGCAGGGGTACTACCCTGAGGGATACCTGGATCCAACGCACGGTCACAAACTTAGAATCGGGGGAGAGGTCAAGGGTGCCAAAGGTATACTGGTGATGATTTTAATTGTCATTTCATTATATACTGTTATATTGTGAAAAAAATGTTGTTTTAAAAAAAAGCATGACACACTAACTTTCCTCTTGTTTCTTTCAATGGCAGAGGATGGCTGTGATGCTGACTCTGGAACAGTGGGCAGTGGACACTCTTGTACGAGCTATAGAGCAATAATTGTGTAAAGTGAGAAGCACAATGTTGTCTGTGAAGCTCTGCAGAAGCAGCTTGTTCTCAGCGAGCTGTGCTTGGTCTCTACAATAAGCATTTTCATAGCAAAGTGGGCTTCAAGGGTTGTTTTTATCTTAAATACCAACCAATGCCCAGATAACAGAGGAGAACTTGCCTGCTTTAGTGACATTCACATTTTGCTTCCGCTGACCGCAGCATCCAGCATGGGTCTCAGGGTCAGCCCACTTCAGCCATTGGCTTACTTGACTGTCAGTGAGGATATCTGCTGTTGGAGCACCTTAGTCTACAGTCACACAGTAGGTGAAAACTAATGGGCTGAAATGCTACCCAAAGCTATTGTCAGTGGTCAGACTTTTTGCAAAGCATTCCCTCTGTCACCTTTTTGTGTGATCGATGTTACGCTCTACGTGGCTAAGGGTATTTTCAGACGTGAGTTCCCTCCTAACTGTCCCTTAGGATCCACTCTATTCCTCACTGATAAGGTCTAAAAAGGCTGACATTTTCTGGGGTTGCTTGTGTTCCCTTCTGGAGGGGCCTTGTGTGGTAGTCCAGGGTAGATGTTTCCCATGAAGAGCACTTCTGATGATTTGAATAATGCTGGCCTTTGTCTAGAGTGGCACAATGGGTGAAAAATGATGGGTTGGAATGCTACCCTGAGAGATTGCCAGAGGTTAGACTTTTTGTAAGCATTCCTCCCATCACATTTTGCGTGATTGGCATTCTGCTCTTGCACAACATGCACACCACACGATAAGTACCAAGGACCACTTATTATATTTATATGTGTATTTTGACTTTTAGACAATGCTTCATGTACTCAGTTGAGGAACCAGTAGCTCCCCCACACTTCTACCGGGCTACTCTGGATTTGCGTGTATTCATGCCAAATATTGGTAAATCCAAAAGGTCGGCAGCCAATGCTAGGCCTTTAGGCTTCGGCACTGCTTGTTAGAATTTGCAGATTAATTTTATTTGGTCGTTGTCAAAATACATTTTTATTTAAAAATCCTAATTGTCTCTTTTTGTGCATATGAATGCAACCTTCTTTAGATGTGTTCATGTATCACATTCGTTCTTCAACAGAATAATTACACCAGAGAATTGTAGTTGAAAAAAGTGACTGGTTCCTTTAAATGAATTAACATTACCCTGAGGAATATATTGAGGGTCTGCTTTTCATGCATTGGAATGGATATTCAATTTTCTCAGAATTAAATGTCACCAAAGAGATAATTTATAAAGTACGTTTCCAAGGATATTTGCTGTAGGATCAATGAAAGGACACTTAGAGAAACGTAGGAGAAGGAAGTGAAGTGCAATGGAATAAAAACCAAATGCAAAATCTTTATGCATCTCAATCTCAGGTAACTGGATGTTGCATGGAAACTTCTAGAATGTCTTTCTGTTTGTAGAAAAGTCACAGTGCTTCAATTTGACTGTATTTGATTGCATTCTGTGTAGGTCTGACTATGGGTTTGGCTCTGAAGGAAATCTTTAAAAGCAAAGAATAAAAAGAAGTCCGCGATTTCTCCCTTAAGGTATCGAAGTACAGATAAGTGAATCTAGGTAAAGGCAATCGGGTAGAAATGCAAAAGTCTTAAGATTTACTTCCAGATTGAGTGTGCAAAGGACCCTCTGCTGTTTTGCTCCAGATTAACCGAAGGCAATTGTATGCCATGGACTCTTGGCCATAACATGACATGTGTATTTGTAAAGCACACGTTCACCCGGAGGTACTTGGCGCTGAATAACGATGTTTATTGTTACCCAAGTCAATGGTACTCATTTTATCGACCTCAAATGGATGAAAGGCTTTGTGGACCCGTGGGGATTTGAACCTGTGACCATGCGGTCGAACCCTGAAGTGGACACTTTAGTCCACTGAGCCATCAGACCCGTTTGAATTCAAGCTAGCCTGGCTGATGAAGGGTGTTAGAACAAGAACAAACCTCTCCTAGGTATCACATCAATATATCGGTAATATATCCTTCATTGAATATATATTAACATTGTCCCACAGCAAAACTTATTTGAAAAACATATTCTATTTTTTATTGTTGTAATTTTCTGACATGAAAAATATAATCATAGCACAATAACGTTATCGACATACTCATTCTATATGTACAATATATACAAATATAATATATACAATAACCCCCAAACAAGATCAGCAAAAAATATCATTCATTCATCCGATCACACCAAACGTCCAAGCATTCATCCAGAACTACCAAACACAACTAATCCACAGTGAAACAATTAAGACAAAACCTGACCGTGGAAAATTACATAGATTTTACACATGCAACATAGCAACAAAAAGTAGGCACCAATGCGCGTTTCGGAAAAGGATCCGTGTCCTCAATTCCTTCGTCAGGGCGCAGTAGATCAAGTTCTTATTTAGCGTAAATTGTCCTTTAAGTATTGCGAAATAAATCAAATAGTAGAACAATAACACGGGGGCTCAATCTTGAATTTGTATCAGACATGACAATATCATCATGTGTTCCGCTAACATCCAAAGATATGAACAGGCAGGAGGCTTGTACCACACAGACCGGTCTTATTGGGTACCGTAATCCTGACAATTAAATCCTGGTAGGTATAATGCCAGAACCTATCCAAGACGTTTCCAAAGTGAGATAGAAGGTGGAGCAAAGGCCCCAACAGATCGCAGGAAAGCCAATGTCCTAAACACGCTATGAGAATAGCTGACAATAGTAACCCAGGCACATGACTCCAAAGTAGACTGGCGGGGTCCGTCCAGAGTTAGACCTCCGTAGAATTTTCGTAACCACTGAATACACAACGCGGCTCCTCGTCGTCGTGATGAAGGGTGTTACCCAGAAACCGGTCCCAGGACACTTGTTTCCGGTTCAGGGAAAACCTGGCTTGGCAGTTCAGTCCGGACTGTTCCCATGAGGCACAGGGTCAAGACTGATTTGCATGTAGCTGGGTCTGAACTGAGGTGGCGAAGTGAGCTAAAGAGCGATGATGGATTCAATCCAGATCTGTGACTGGGATGAGTGTCTAAAAAAAAAAGTTTCAGCGCTCCGTCCATCATCTCCTTGTGTTTGCCAGGTTTGTGCTCTGCCAGATGGCACCCAGTAGCGTCTTCTCTGCTAAGGCAGAGGAGCATCGCCGCACTGCTTTGCAGCAGTGAAAGAAAGGAAAAATAAAATGATAATAACTTGATGCTATTATCATTTTATTTGTTCTTGCTGCGACAGCATGGGGACAGGGCTGTTCTGCTCACACAGCAGGGTAGAGGAGGAGTGGTGGGCACACTGAAGCATGCATGACGCTTTGGCCAGCTGTCTCGGGCCGGCCAAACAGTCATGCTCACTTAGCATTACAGCCTGGGTTGAGAGCATGCCCAGGCCCCCAGTCCCCGTCTGAGCTCTGAACTATGACGCTCCGACCAATCACAACGCTGCATTGCAGCGTTCCAATCACAACGCTGCATTGCAGCGTTGTGATTGGCTGAGTGGGAGCCTGGCTGCTTCCCGTACGGCAGTCGTGGAGGACAGATGAAGTAGGAGAGAGCGGCGAGGAGGTAAGTGTCTTTTTCTTCTTTTTTTTTTTTTTTTATTTTTTTTTAAAAAAACCTTTATTGTGCAGAAAGAAAAGAACAAATACGGGCCCACAACCGTCAGGCCGGCCACGATACATTAAGGCACAAGTGCAGGCAATACAGCTCCTCAGCGGTAGCGGATGATAGAACAACAAGCATCGAATGTTACGTCTAATAGAATCTTGGCGCCGAGGAGAAGGAGCATTTCAAGGTTAGGTTTTAAGGTTTTTCTTTTATCTTTTTTGAACCAAGTAAAAAGCAATGAAAAAGAAGACATAAGGAGAGCTGAGTCCATACAACAGCAACACGACACTGGCAGGCGGCTGCACAACTGAAAGCAACAATGGAAATTAAGTCCTCAAACAATATGGCGGTACAAAGTAAAACAACCAAAACATCAGCCATCAGTCGCACACCATATACAGCGCCGCCCCTCCCATCAACCCCTATCACGGACCCAGAAAAGAAACAGGTTAAGAAAGCGCAGAGATACAGAAAAATAAGGCCCATAGAAACTAAACAATGTAAAAGAAATCCCACCCCCCACCCTACATCAATGCGGAGGCTACGGCCTACCCCCCCCCCAGCAGAGTGTCTGTCGCCCATTAAAGAACCCGAAATTCAGACGAAGAAAGAAGAAAAAGGAAAAAGGAAGAAAAAGGAAAGAAAGACCCCTCACACTTGAGATATAGGGAGTAAGAAGGGATAAACTAATCCCCTACCCCCAGAAAAAGAAAGGTGGGGAGGAGCCCACCCAATGTCAGAGCTCCCGGACTTCCCAGCCGTATACAACCTCTACGCCGCGCACAACAGTAGATTCGGAGGACCGAGAACCCAAGGAGTATCAGAATCGGGCACATCTAGAGCTCCGGGTCAGCGCAAAACAACATAGCAAAATACGGTGCTGTCCGGGTCCTCGCTAGTCAAGCAAACAGCACCAATGAGGGAAACACCCACAGTCTGGCCAGAACCACCAAATCCCACCAGGCATGGCCATCGCGGAGAAGAGGGCCAATTCCATATGCTCCCGGGCTCCCCAACCGCAAATAAACCGTCCATCCCAAATACCATAGTACAGCACGAAACACAGGAGAGAAGGGGGAAAGTTAACGTACAGAACAGCAGCACACAATGAAGAAGCGCCCCATCTCGAGTCCCACTCGTCAGTCAAGCACATGCCCACCGAGAAAATACCCCCCTAGCCCCGGACAGTCCGAAAACGGATCCCAGAACATGGCTCCCCCGGAGGGCCCGCCCCCATTTAAACGAAAAGACAAAATGGCCGTACACAATAGAAAGAAGATACCCAGAAGCAAAATGGACTGTACAAGCCTCAAACAGCGCCATCAATCAAAAGAAGCCGACCCGGAGGAGGGCCCTAATAACCGAATCTCGGCCTCCACTGCCAACATCAGACCTAAAACACACAATTTCCTTCCAAAATCCGGCCACCCGAACTTACACAGCCCCGCACAGCTCCCACACCGTGTTACGTTAGATTCAAAAGACATTCAGCCAAGAGAGAATCTAAACATCCATATCTAGAGTCACAGATCAATACATCAATCACAACCCCCACAACCAGAATAAAGAGCAGGACATAGCGATGTTATAGCAAATCGGGAAAAAAGGAATGCATCCTGTGCAGCCAGCCAATCAAAATAGGTCAGTCCGGATCTCCGTCGTCTGTCCGAGCAAAGTCACGAGAAAGAAGATCAGCCCTGGCCCGACCGGCGAATTCCAACCGGGGCCGGCCATCGCTGCGAGCACCCTCTGGGTAGAACAAAGGAGCAAGATGGCCGCTCCAAACAAGGAAGAAACCCAGGAGGCGGAGAGGAGCGTCCCCGGTCACCATCAGTTCCAGCATCCATGTAGTTAAGCACCCTCTCCGCCACCGGACAGCACAGTCCCCACCGCTGTAGAAAAACGGCTCCAGAGACAAAGACCCTAGGGGGAACCAGGCACCGGGAGGCCGACGAATATAGCCATTGTAGGGAAGGAGTCACAGTTACCAATGTGGGGGGCAACATTGTAGTCAAAGCCTCACCAAGGAGAGAACTAGCAACACTATCGTCCGGGACACTGCACATCTCCGCCCTCACATATTGCAACCGTGTATCAGTTCCAGACAGTGTCAGAGGTGGCAGGGGGTCAGCCTGTCCCGGCCGCGTTACACAAGAGGAAGCACCTTCGATCTTCTCCGCCAGCACCTGGACGTTACGCCTCCATGTTGTCCCCAAGTCCGCCAAGGCGAGCAGGATATCCCCATAAGTCAGGGTGTCCAGAATCAGCAGCCGGTCCGCAGCGAGCGGCGATGCCCCGGGGTCCGCCTCTAGCCCAGCAACAGACCGGACTGCGCGCGACAAAGATGGCGGGGCAGCCGTCGTTTCGTCATGAAAGGCAGGCGCCATTGCCGCCACTCAGGCAATCCGCAAGGACGAGAGGGAGGATGGGGGCGATCTCACTGTCTGGGGAGGCAGGCGTTAAACCTCCGGTGATTAAGCAGCCCACAGCAAGGGGTTGTACAGCACGAAAATCACCATGCCCTTATCGCCAATACGAGTGTCTTGCAGCCGAGATTCGCCCCAGAATGGGGGATGCCCAGGCGAGAAGCAGCAGAGCGGGGGGAAGCGCCGCGCAGGAGCTCCAGTCATATAGAGACCCACCTCGGCCAAGGTGAGGTACTCTGCATCGGGAGAGAAATGAAAAGTCAGTGCCGAGATCGCAACAGTCCCGTGGGCAACGGCACCTCCCCCGCTCGTCTCACCAGCTCGGTATCATGGCGTCCAGTGGTAGTGATCAGCACAGCTACCCGGGCAGCTCAGGAGATCGACGAAATCAGTAAATCCTGCACCAATTCAGACTGCAGAGGTCTCAATGGAAAGCAGACGGCTTCTGCATCTTCGTTTCAGCATTTAAACACGGTGTGAGCCAGGAGTAAAGTCAGGATATTCCGCTCAAGGTAGGCGGCTTACGGAGCCGGGAGCTCAGACGTCCGTCCCGTTCGCCATCTTGGCTCCTCCTCTTTTTCTTTTTTTAATCCCCCTCACCCCGCCACCTCAGATTCGTGCCGGCCGCCACTGATGGCACCTATTTCTATCTGGCTCAAAACCACGATTGCCTCTGGGCGAAGGCCAGTATCAAAGTACATGGTCTTTTGCTATATCCTCTTTGATCTTCTTCAATGCTGCCTTGTATGCAGGCAGGGGCGTGACACAGGCCTCTCTGGTGCAGCAGCGCCAAACCTTTTGGGCACCCCCAATCAGTTGAAAGCCTATGGATATCATTGAGATGTGGAAGTCTTAGGGGTCCCGCATCACATTCTGCAGAGGGGGGCTATAATTTTGTGGTATGCCAGTGCATTTAGGCATCTCCACTGGCCTTATTTTGTGCTGAGTGACATGGGTGAGCTTATGGTAGCAAAGTATAATAGGATCAGTCCCTTGAAATGCCCTCAGCTCAGCACTGTTCTGTACTTCAGTGTGTTGTTGCATCCAGTTTAAGATGTGGCCAAAGATGTTGTAATTTATATTTGTCAAGAGACTTCCCTTGTCTGGTGCAATACATACTTTCCGCAGTACACGATCATGCTTCCTAATCCTACGGCCAAGCACACATCATCCCTTTAATTTAAGAAGTGCCGTTTGGATAGGTTGAATTGCTTACCTGTCCCCTCTTGGAATATTTTTGGAGCTGATGAGTGGCCAACACTAAATGGCTTTCATGGAGACAATTCCAACTTGTTGGGTGTGTGGCAATGTACTGCGAATATCGGTCCAGTTTCAAATGTAGCCTACAGAATATGAATGATCTTCTTAGGAAGCTAATCATAGCTTCCATATGGGGGTCACGGAGTCTGTCTCTCTCTCGATGGCTGTATTTGGCAGATCCTTTTTTACAGATATAAGCATATTTTATGGGGTAGGCCACTCTCGGACAGACCTGTGGTGTTGGCCCTATTTCTGCTTCTATAGTACAAGTTACCTATTTAATATATACATATAGTTTTTATTGAATTTTGCAAGAACATATAATACATTGGTGCTTAAACATCATACCATATTTTCTCAAGCTGTGCAATGTCCCGCTATCAATCATGGCCCATCCCCACCCCTCTGCTCTTGGCATTAATCACAGGTGGAAATTAGACAATGTTACCTCTGGAAGGCTGTACCACCCCCAGTCGAGTCCTGGTTGGGCATCAGTTGGACCCAAAACTATCGGGGTCAGCCCTTATTCCTGTGTCGTCTAGTATCTACACTCTCCCCATCACGAGGTCCTTCACGGTGGCCTGGCATCTGGAGGGTCTCCCGGATCAGCCAACATGGCATCCCACGCTCGCAGGTTATTTTCAACTTGTTAATCCCTTTTTGTGTGTCCATGCATATTTCCTCCGCCACCGTCCACTTGAACAAGTCGCTAAGCCAGTCCCCGAAACTAGAGGGCTCCACTGCCAACCACTTTATAGTGATGCAGCACTTTGCTTGCAGCAGCCGATTAATATGAATTTTCTACTAAGTTTCTTATTTTTGGGAGCAGGCCCAACAATATCTGTCTAATTGTGGGTTGGACTGTCCAGCCAGTGTCCCTGTATAGTTTATCTCTCATCTGCCACCAATAAGGTGCCAGTGAGGGTAAAATTCACCTAACATGCAGGAAGTCCATCTCAGGCCCCCTGCATCGAGTTCAGCAAGCTGCATGGGTGTCCTATATAATGTGCAATGTTTTAGGGGAAATGTAGGCCTGGTGTCCATAATTATATTGTATCAGTTTTAAACAGGCGTTAAAAGTAACTGCCCTCACCTCCTCATGCACTTGTTCCCAGTCTCTGGCAGTCATGGGTTCCAGATCCACCTCTTCCCATTTATCGTGTATTGGGAGTACAAGAATTGGAAGGTTGGATATCACTCATCGCACCTCCGCCATGGCCAGTAACACTGTTCATGTCTGGGAATGGGGCGTGCCTCTGAGAAGCACGGCCACAGGTCTAGTGTCGAGGTAAAGATCTTCGTATGTTGTAGGTGCTGGTCAGTCCCTAGAGCAAAGGACATATTAGTGTCCTCTCTTGTAATAAACGTATTGTCAGGGTATAGGTCGTCCACTGTGTTGCAGTCTCCATCCTTCCATTTATTAACCAACATATATCCAGGTATCTTAACAAATGGTTACAGAGAACATAAAGACATATATGGTGAGTAGGGGGCGCGGCATATGTACTAATTCCATGTCCTGCACACCTGCCTCACTATGTATGATGGGGCCTTTGGTACCCTCGTTCCCCTCTTCAACTGGGTGGGCAGTGATGTTGCGCCATTGGAGCCCTGTAGTAGCCTCTTTTCCCAGTTGTTGTCGGGGTCCAGCAGTGGATGGTGTGCCTTTACGTGTGCTGCCACGTAATAGAACTCCATATTTAGGACTTCTTGGCCCCCTTTTCCCCATGTCCTATTTAGTGTAGCCAGCCCAACTTGTTCTTGCTTATTCACCCATAGTAAATCCATGATAAGTCTGTCAATTTCAGCAAAGTAAAGGTGGGGGGGGTCTCATAAAACATGCCTTGGAAGGTGTACAGGTCCCGGGGCAGCACAACCAGTTTAACTAGTGCAGTTCTCCCCATCAAGGGACAAGGGTAGGTCCCTCCAGACCAGACTGCTGATCGCAACCGCTCTGTGTCTCATCTGAGGTAAATGTATAGAAATACTTGCTCTGTGTGGGCAACCTTCATCCCCAAGTATCTCACATTGTTGGTCTACACAGAGAATCCCAGGTCTGGTAAACCTTCAGTCAGGTCATGACCAGTGCCCCCAGAGGGACAAGTCTAGACTTTCCCCGATTGACAAATAGTCTCGAGACCTCCCCGAATTCTAGCATTGCATTCAGTAGCATGGGTGGCGAGTATTCTAGTTGTCTCAGGTATACCAGGGCGTCATCCACATATAGGGAAATTATGTGAGAAGTCTTTCCCACTGTGATTCCACAAGGGGCCGAGCGCCCGGTGACACATGCCTGCCACTGGGTCCATTGCCAGGGCAAACAGCAGTGGTGACAGTGGGCACCCTTGCTGAATCCCTCTGTACAATTAGAAACTGTCTGACACTGTCCCGCACATCCGCACTCTGGCTCTTGGGTCTATATATGGTAGTTTAATCCACTGTATATATTTGGAACTGAGATAAATTTGTAAAAAAGATATAGCAAACATATATTTCTTCTTCGAAAAATCAGAGATCAAATCTAGGTGCAAAGACACATTAGATCCAAAAATACATTTTATTTTATGATTATAATTTTTGTCATTAGTTTTCTTTTCATTTATATTTGTATAGATAAGTGTATAATATTTACATTTTGTGCATATTCGAATTCATTATGTGTATATACAATTTGGATTAAATCCATGAAACACTTTCTACATAAATAGAAACAACGAACGATAAATTGATGATGGCAAGCGGCAAAATAAAGACTGAGCCCCGATTTTTCGAGCACCAACCAGTGTTAGCCTAAGTCCACCAAGGTGAACTCTTCTTCGATATCTAAAAAACCTAGAGCATAGGCATCGCCCAATAATAATAACTATGTTTTTTTGTAAGCCAGCCAGCTTTCCCTACATATGGAATCTCTTAGGTCTTATTAACTTAGAGAAAGAGGGCTTATTTGCAGGAGATACTACAAGAAAAGCCAGGATTTTAAATCTTTCCTGAACTTGAGCAGCTAGGGCCTCATGAGATCTTATCTCGCGTGGTATCGAATTCTAGAGCATCGTACCTTGTATTCTGAATGTTCTGTCACCCCATCTCACATGTTTGCAGCAGGGTACCACAAAGTAGGCCTTGTTACAGGATCAGATATTTCTCACGGAGACATATTTTATGAATTTATCTAAGAAGAAATTGTAATCTGAGCCATGCAAGATTTTGTGCATCATACATCATGTTTTAAGAGAATGTCTTTTTCACTGGTAGCCAAGGTAGGTGGCAAATGCAGCCAGAGACACAGTTGATTTTTTTTAGATTGAATGTGGGAGTGGTTTGAATGTTTTTCAAGTGATTAAGGGTGTTTGTGAAGGCGCGAGACCTAGATAAACGAAATTTCTCCAATCTGGTTAAGACTGTACAAAAACCCTTTGAGGCCATGTTCTTGTGCAAGAAGGAGAGAAACAGCATAATGCGTCACAAGATGTAGATCTGATGAAACCAGTATTTAATTAAGTTAATAATCAGTTTTTCCAAGTTCAAGTCAGACTCTATCAGGACTCCTCGGTTTTACACAAAGGCAGCTTGGCAGAGACAGCCTCAAAGTTGCGTGGGCAATTTTATTGAAAACATGCAAGATTGCCATTTTTGGGGATAAGTTTGGGAAAGTTTTGGAAAAACAACAATTGATGGACAGAATGCAGAACAATCAATTATATATTCACCCCTGTACAGAGATCTGGGCCACGGAGAGATTGGTAGGATTGTCTTTTATGTTGATGACGATCTGTGTAAAAGTACATTTTTACGTTAAACTGCTTAAGTGAAAGTACGAGTCGTTGAATATATATCTTAAATATTAGTGAGGTAGAGTGCAGGTCCTTGAGGTGGAGGAAGAAGAAAAGGGGCCCACCTGAGGGACATATTATCAAGAACGGAGTTAAGATTATCGCCGCTTTAGCGGCAGAAAACTGCTGCTAAAGCGGCGATAATGGGCTCGATAATATCCCGTAGAGAATTCCAGTAGAAGCCCATGTTCACACCAGATCATGGGTTTCTATGGAATTCACAAGGGCATATTATCAAGCCCATTATCACCGCTTTAGTGGCAGTTTCCCGACGCTAAAGCAGCGATTGTCTTAACTCCGTTTCTTGATAATTTGCCCCTGAATATGTTGAGTTTTATCAGTAATAAAGGATTCTAGCCATTAAGAGGACATTCCTTCTATATAAAGGAATTTGAAGTGTTGCATGAGGATCTCATGCCCAGTGGTGTCAAATGTGGTGAATATCACAACCACTGAACTTTCATTGATGATTATTCTTAGATCATCACTGGGAAACGTTATGACAAATTTGGCTCCATAAGCGGAAGGAACTATGCATATTTTGCATAAAGCAAGTAATGCTGCTCAACAAAGAGCTAAGTTGTTTGGTGACAACTTGTTCCATTCATTTGGTGATGTAAAGAAGGGAGGGAATGGGTCTATAATCCTCCATGTTTTTGTGGCCAACATTGTTTTTTTTTAGAATGGGTATTATCGCAGCATTTTTAAGGGAGGATGCACTTTACTTTCTCCAAAGGAGGTATAGATTATTTAACATATCAAGCAAGCAGTGGGATTACAGAATGTTTTAAGGCTTAGGGCTGGGTGAAATATCAAGTAGTGAAACTGAGGGTTTACTGGTGTGATGACATACAGGCACTCTACCCCCAAAAAGTAGCAAAGTAGCGGAGTCCAGTCTCCTCGTCTGTAGGACTAGAGGAGTCAGGCACATTGTTAATTTTAGTTGTTGAGTCCTTATTAAGGTCCCTCCTATATTTCCTACTTTGTCATAGAAATATTGAGATAAGGTGTCTACTAAACCTTGAGTTGGGGTAATCTCACTTCTGATCATTGCAGGGTTGATAAGTTAGTCAACTATTTTGAATTTCTAGGAGCTGTTTTGGGATTGAAGCATCTTGCTGGAGTAGAAGCTACCTTCTGGGATAGGTTAATTTCTGCCACATTCTCTCCGATTTTTTAAATGATTTATTTTTCTCTCTGAGGGCTTCTGCGCACCTTTGGTTGGATAGTTATTATGTTTTGTTTTTATTATTAAAAGTTTAACAGTCTTGTGCAGAGTACAATACTTAAAGCTTGCTTTAACATTGTTGCTAGTTTAAATTAATGCCATATTATTACTTATGTGCCTGAATGTTTTGTCAAGTTCAAAGGCGTTGTTTCTTTCCAATTGAAAAGCAAGTTGAAATGCTTGAATTAATCTCAGCCACTGGCAATCGCTCTGGGCCAAATTCCAGTCCATAATTTCTTTTTTTTGCCCACAGTACCATTCTAGCCACAGTCCGGCCAAATGCAAATCAGTCTTGATCCTGCTTCAATAGGAACAGTCCGGCCAGAACGACCAGAGCAGGTCCACTGCAGATGGGAACACAAGCAACCCCAGACTGTTTTGACCAAGTTAGGTCTCATTGGTTAGGTATAGTTGAAGTCCTACAGCACAGTGAGTACAGGAACCACATCTGGCATACCTGCCCTACCCAGGGCATCTATTGGAAAAACAACAAGATGATGGAACAAATGCTTCAAAGGTGTTGCTGCTTTCCAATTGCAAAGCAGGTTGATGGAAGAAATGTTTTAATTAATATCCGCCACTGGCAATCACACTGGGTTGCTTTCCAGTCCATCTCTTTTTCTTTGCTGACATTACCATTCTAGACAGAGATTCACCTTGTTTAGTGGGTACAGTCCAGACTGAGCTATTTTTTATTTTTTATTTTTGTTTTTTATAGAGCGCGAACTTGACCCGTTAGGGTATCAGAGCGCTTTACATAGTCAAGGAGTTGTATAGTTAGGGAACCACGGGAGTACAAGGAGATGCAAGGAACACGGGTACAGTTAGCATTACAATAGCATAGGACAATGGGAGGGAGGAAGGATACAAGTATACAACTACCTACTTAGGTTTCATCAGCATGAACCCTATAGCGCATTGAGCACGGGACCCTTGTCTGGGCATACCGTCCCACTTAGGGCATCTACTGCGAAAAAAGATGGTGATGCAGTTCAGGCTAGACTTTTCCGATAGAAGAAGGGTAAAAACTGATTTGCATATGGCTGGGTCCAAACTGAGATGGCATGGTGTGCGACATAATGATGGACTTGAGAAATTACTAGTGGCTTGTCACGTGGGCACACTAAGCCCAGTTAGGAAACACCATTTTACATGCTCACATTCTTAAGTTGCCTTTTCTCTCTAAACACAAGGACAGTTGACACACATTCCTTTACGTGCACATTCAGGGTAAAATTCTTCAAACTAGGTTTTCTTACACTACCACTTTGTAGGCACTCTATCAAAATACTTTGAACATTCTGTACAAGGGTATGCTCATCACACAAGATGTTATTTGTTTTAGCCGCTCGGCGACAGACCTATCGCAATAGGATAAACAATTGCAGCCTGGCTCGGGCTTCAGCATGGTGACATGGAGAGGGTGTGGACTCACGGCTAGACTGCCGACTTTGGAGCTGGGAAACCAAGGTTTGAGCCTCGAGGTCGACTCCACATCCTGTGATCCTGGGCAAATCACTTAATTTCCCATGCCTACCAAAAAGAAAATATGAATGTGTCCTTGTGTAATGTAACTGGTGCTTATGTAAAGCGCTCCAATGCCATCAAGTCGAGTTTGTGCTATATTAATCTGCAAAAAAAAATGGAGGATGTTATATATATGACATTAAGCCTTTGTTTAGACAGAGGAGCTTTTTGCTGGCACTGAGAGGTCGATCCATGCCGGAATTCCAATTCAGCTGATTCCTGTTTATCTCATGAAAGGGATGCTGTCCAGCTCTACACCAAGGCGGGCAGCTTGATGACACTAACCCACAGGTAACAGGGAGTTAGATCACCCTACAGGGATTTGGCAGATTCACTCACCCCAGACATGATAGGTTAGGATGTGATAGGTAGAGTACACTGTATCACAGTACTTGTCTGCAAGCATATTTTCTCTGTAAAGAGAAAAATGGTTGAACTGTTTATCTTTTTCACCAAATATAAGCTTTACAACAGGCTGAGATTAATTCAAGCATTCCATCCATCACTTTTTTGTATACTTAAGTGACAAGCCCTAAGTGGAACAGGTATGACCCGACAACGGTCCCGTGCACACAGTGTGGGATTGTGGCAAAAAAAAAGAATAAATAACGGTAGCTACCATTTTATTATTTATCTGGGGAGTGGGACGTGAGTACGGTCCCCATATCAGCCCATTTAGGGCCGTGGAGACCCCATCCCCTGGTGCCTTATTATATATTTAAGGGTAGGGGGCGCCCTGGCCCCCTCCCTAAGCCGTTTTTGGCCCTGAGAACCCCATCCCCCAGGACTGAATAGTTTTATTAAGGGCAATTTTTAGCCCAGTGGACTCCATCCCCTAGGCCCCATTTTATTTATTAAAGCGAGAGGGGTGCGCGGTACCCCTTCCCAAGCCGTATTCAGCCCCGGGGACCCTATCCCCACGGCCCGGTGTGTTTATTAAGGGGAGAGCCCTCCATCCTGAGCCTTAAAAAGGCCCTTGGAACCTCATTCCCCAGGGCTGTCACTTAGGTTTAAAGGGAGGGGGGGCTGCGTGGCTTTCCTCACTGAGTCTTTAATGGCCCGAGGGACCCCATCCCCTGGGGCCGACTCACATACTGAGTCCAGAGGATGCTGGCACAGAAGCACTGCCAACGCCAGGACTTTGCTGGGAGCCGTCTGGGGCTGCATGGGCCCTGGAACTGCCCCCAAAGTGTGCATAGTGGGGCATCCACCTTTAAACGATGCAGGCCCCGGGGGATGTGGTTCCCAAGGCCAAAATAGGTTCAAGGAGAGGCACCACACAGCCCCCCTCCCCTTTTAACATATATATAAATTTATAATAGCACTTGTGGAGGGGGTAACCAGGGCCCATTGAGGCTTGGGAAGGGTGCCCCCCATCCGCTTTAAAAAAAATAGATGACCCCAAGGCATGGGTCCGGGTGGCTTGAGAAGGCTTGGAAAGTTGGAGCATGCATCCCCCTCCCTTTATAAAGTTATAAGGGCCCCAGGGAATGGGTTGCCTGCAGCCTAATAAGGCTTGTGGAGGGGCCTGCATACCCCCCTCCCCTATTTAATTGCATTTGGCTCTGGGGGATAGGGTTCCTGGGCCCTTTTAAGTCTTGGGGAGGGAGGCCACACTATCCCTCTCCCCTTTTCATTGGAACTCGCTCCAGCCTTCTATAAAAATGTTGGCTCCAGGTGATAGGGTCCTCAGGGTCTGATTAGGTTCCGGGAAGGCACCTGCATGCCTCCCCTCCCTTTATTAATTACTTGGGCCCCCTGGGATGGGGTCATCGGGGTCTTGGGGATGCACCATGCAGCCCCCAACCCATTATAATGTAATGCAGTTCCAAGGAATAGGGTCCCTGGGGCCTAATCAGCGTCGGGGGCAGGGCCTCCTGTCCCTTCTCCCCTGTTTAATTGTATTTGGCCACCAGGGATAGGGCCCCCAGTGTCTTTTAAGGCTTGGAGAGGGAGGCCACATGCCCCTCCGCTTTTTATTAGAACTGATCCAGGGGATGGGGGTCCCTGGAGCCAATTAAGGGTGGGGGACTGCACGCCCTGCCCTTTAATATATATGGGTTTCCCCAGGGGAAATTTTGGCTCCGGGTGATAGGGTCCCTGGGGCCTTATTAGGTTCAGGGAAGGCACCTGCATGCCCCCTCCCTTTATATAATTACTTGGGCCCGTGGGTTTGGTTCCCCTTTTAAGTGAATTTCTATAGTTTTCAAATTTTTATTTTCTAACTGTACCCTGTAACCTTTGAGAGCGTTTGTGCGAGTGAGTGCATGAATGCTTGAGTGCATCTGTGAGTGGGTGCAGGAGTGTCTAAGTGGGTCTATGAGTGTTTGAGTAATTCTGTGAGTGGGTGTGTGCGTGTCTGAGTGGATCTGTGAGTGGGGGTATCAGTGGCTGAGTGGGTCTGTAAGTCGGTATGTGAAGGACAGTGTGTTAGTGGGTTTCTAAATGCCTGTGTGGGTGTGTCAGTAGCTGTGTGAGTGACTGGGCCAAAACAGAACTGCATCTGCCCCTTTATCCAACACGAGTCCACAGTTTTGCACAAAATATCTACTCAAATGCAGGACTCTCTTACGGTTAATTAGAAACTCCTACCTCATTGGGTAAATGTCCAGGGGGTATTTTATACTACATCTGTGTAATGGCCCATGATGAAATAACTCCAGTGACCTTGTGTGCATTTGGCAATGTGATTGTTCCTTGTGCGTCTTTATCCAGAAACCTGTAATAACATGAATCCTCTTATAGAGAGGACAAAGAGGTAAAACTCTAACAAACAAGGGAACTTCCTCTTAGCTATATGAAGTAAGTGCTTCTTTGGTTGGTGGAAATGTCCTCATATTCTTAAAACTGGCTCCTAGATACCCGTTTGTATTTTATTCGTGGGTCCTAGGGTCAGGATTAAAATTGGTGAAGGATGGTTAAGTGTTTAGGCAGGAGAGTCAAGATCCTAAAACAATCCTCCGTATACTGCGATAGTCAACATGTTTCGACCGTTAGAAAAGTGCCCTTGACTATGTGGGTCACGTCGGTCTTCTTCAGGACAGTCTATCCATCCATCCCAGTCCTTATCTAGGAGCCAGTTTTAATGAGCACATCCTAACTGCACTTTTTGTCTACCACTTACCCAGTCTTTATGGACAACACAATTTGGTGTGATCACTGTTTGTCACTTTTGTGTTGATTTGTGTTTGTCTCCAGTGTGTCTTTTTGTGTTCCCCCTTCCTATGCTCCGCCCCCTGTGTGGCTACGCGGGGGCGTATTGTAAGCAGACCCAATGATGAAGCATGTCACACACTAAGGGGCCGATTAGGATGGCGGACGGACTTGCGTCCGTCCGCCATCCCAGAGGTGGAGGGACCGTCCGCATGGGCTGCGGCGGTCCCTCCGTGCAAATTAGGATGTGACCGCCACCCTGGCAGTCACATCCTGGATATTTACCATTGCGGCGGGTGCTGCTTCAAGCAGCACCCGCCGCAATGTTAAAAGTGCATGTTTTACATTTACATGCACAAAGCGGCAGGCACCGCGCGGTGCCTGCCGCTTTGTGCATGTAAATACTGGGGGGTACCATAGGTACCCCCCATGTGCACCCCCCACCTGCCTACACCCTGGGGGCCCGCAACGGGCCCCCAAAATCAAAAGTACACATGCTTTTCCACGGCGTAAAAACCGCCGCGGAAAAGCATGTTTAAAAATGCATCCTAATTTGGCTGGCGGTGTCTGATAGACACTGCCAGCCAAATGAGAGCTTTTCCACCGCGGTTGTAATCCGACCGTGGCGGAAAAGCAGCGGACAGAAACCAAGACCCACCAGCCATCGTAATGCGGCGGTGGGTCTTTGGTGACTCCGTAGAGGATTTTCCGCCTCCTCCGGGCCGGAGGTGGCTTCCGCCGGCCCGGAGGAGGCGGAAAATCCTCCATCCTAATCGGCCCCATAGTGTGTGAGTGAGGGCAGTTTTTTCTAATTATTTTGATTTTTCGTTAAGATCCTTGTTGTCTTACATTACTTTCTTCTCCCCACCCCCTTATGTGTTTATTGCTTGCAATGTTCAACACTCCATCCATCATCTCCTTTGGTTTTGCTTTGTTTGCCCTAAGTTGGCAGGGTATGCCCAGACGTGGGTCCCTTGCTCCCTTTTCGACTGGATTCAAGCTAGCCTGGTTGATGAGGGCTGATTAGCCAGAAACCGGTCCCAGGATGCTTGTCTCCGGTCGAGTGAAGACATGGCTTGGCAGTTCGGGCTGGACTGTTCCCATGAGGCACAGGGTCAGACTGATTTGCATATGGCCATTTCTGAACTGGGGTGGCGGAGTCAGCTAAAGAATGATGATGGATTAAACCCAGATCTGTTGATTTGAGGTGAGTGCTTGCATTGTTCAACGCTCTGTCCATCATCCCCTTTGGTTTTGCTTTGTTCTCCCATTGGGCAGGAGCAGCTTTGTGCGCCCACCCAGTGGGAGCACTTTACATTTTCCCTGCCTGCACTAGTGTGCAAGGAAATAGATAGTGTCCAGGGGTTGGGGACCCCGGACACTGTCACTGAGCTGGCCCAGGGGCATGGAGTCCCGGTGACCATTCTATGGCTCAGGGAGGGGGGCCATGTTGCTCCCCCTCCACTTTGATGAAGTTACCAGCCCTGGGGGATGAAGTCTCTAGGGCCTCTCCGGGTCGGGGGAAGGGGGCTATGCAGCCCCCTCCCCGTCAATAAAGTTATAGGCCCAGTGTGATGAGGTCCTCGGGCTACTCCTGGCCCGGAGAGGACGCTGCACAGCCCCCTCCCCTTTAATGAAGTTAACGACCCCCGAGGGATCGGATCCTGTGAGCCTAACCTGATCCAGGAGGGGTGCCCCCACCCCTTCAATTAGGTTAAAGGCGCCGGAGGATGGCATCCCTGGGCCCTCATGGAGGCTTGGAGAGTGGGCCTATTGCCCCCTTAACTTAATGCCACGCCCTTCCCCTGGCCCTGGCCCACCCCGGGGGGGGGGGGGGGAGAGGGGGTGTTAAGTTTTATATTTATGCTGTCTCACGCTTTTTCCGTGTAAAATCCGGGCTAAGGGTACTCCTACCCTACCTACCTTATGTCTTTTTTTGCATTTTTGTAGGACTTGGTACTGAGACCTGAGCCATAAGATGGCTGCCTCGTTGAGGTAGAAGCAACCACTCAGATTTCAGCAGAAGATCTGTCGGATCAGCAGAGGCTCCAGGTCCGTAGACATACAATTCTTTTCAGCATTAATTGCTCAAAAACTATTCAATAGATTTACACCAAAACACAAAAAGCCCTCTTTCTTGACGAAGATCTAGCTTTTTGCCAAATTAGATGCAATATCGTTCTGCAGTTTGGGCAGTAGCCCTGTGTAAAGTTCATCTGGAAAAATCACTTCGGAAATCACTTTATATACTGTGCAGGAAAAAACTTTCACTGAGTAACCACTCTCTGCGATCAGATTAGAAATCATAATTAAACATTCACACCAACAGTAGATAAACATTTAGGTGTTGCTATCAAATTCATATTGCATCTGATGTGACTATGATTTAAGTGAATGTTACAGGCCAATGCCAACCCTTCTCCCTAAAATGTGGGTGTAGAGAACGTCAGTTGCACAAACCCACAGTAGCCCTGGGTTGACATTTAGATAACTGAGACCTCATGTTCTGCTACATAAATGTTTCCAAGAAGTTAAGGGGTGCAACAAAATTGAACCGGCTCCTGGTAGCAACAGAAATATATAAAAAGGAAATTGAAAAAATTCAGAGATCCCAGACAAATCAGTATTGAAAGTGAAGAGGTCCAGGCATAGAGGTAGATTCATATAGGCTTGCCTCAAAATCACAAGAAAAAGATGAAAAAGCAAATGGTTTTAGTTGAGACTGGAGCAACTGGGATATGGTGGGGCATGAGTTATAGATGGAAGTACTTTGTCCTCGTGGATGAAGATACAATAAACTACAGATCACTGAGATGATATAAGACCTAATTTATTGCATTATATCTAATCACACTTGTAATAAGGCAGATGAGATATCCATCTCATTTGTGATGAAGTAACTAGCCCACTGAACTCTAAGTCAGGCCCTGGGGTTGTGATCCTTTTGGAACTGCTCAGTGGACATTTGGGGTGGACAAAGACGCTGCTTCTTTTGACTTACTTTGGTACTTCATCGACTTAAGCTGGGGGACGTGTGACTTTTGTATGTCTGTTATGTATAGAGCCTGCTTTGTATATGACGGACTGGAGGTAGGTCCTCCGCCTGCACTGTTGGCTTGAACAAAGAGTTTAATGCTTGTTATCTTCTGTTATTTGTACAACAAATCACAGAAACATTGGTACGGTTTGTCATATACTAAATTGCAATAACATTGTATGAGATCAGGATGTTGAATGTTGACTTTCCTTGTAAGGAAACAACAATCCTAATTTTAAACAAGCATTGGAAATGCAATAGGTCTCGCATTAGGAAAGTTTGAGCTATTGAGCTATTGGTCTTATAAATTACCTTTTTTTTTATTTATGTGTTTGTTAAAATAGCTAAATTAATAGCTCTGTCATTTACAATGCCAATAGTTATAACTTTCGCAATGCATGTGTGTGCATGTGGGTGTGTGTATGTGAGTGCATGCATGTGAGTCTGTTTGCAAGTGCATGCGTGTGTGTGAGTGCGTGCGTGTGTGTCTGTGTGTGTGAAGAATTCTCTCATGCTGTATTTTGAGAAAGCCTTTGTGTATGCTGTCTGTTTGTAAGCGCTGCGTTTAAAAAACAAGGATACTGTGCTGGACACAAAACTATTATAAGGTCCCAAAAGCGAGACCTATTGGCTATGCCAATTGTGGTTCTCATAAAATCCGGACCTTGGTGTTCTCCCGATATCGAGGTCCAATACCCGTGTCACAAAACCTCAACGCACCAAGACGATTTTGGTATCTATGAACCGATAATAATTAGGACATCATTCCTATGTATTTGCGTCACAATCGAGGGTTGCCAACACCCCAAAATCGTAGTTTCCGTCCCCATCCCTTAAACTCCATTTTGTGAACGGCATCCATCTTGCATCTTGCCCTCATGTTAAGTCAATTAAAGGTCGAGCTTGATCAAGAGGGACACGTCCACCTTTTCGTGACTTCCCCCTGACCTGTCCCAACTGACTCCATTGCCTTCGGCCAAACCTGTTTGGGCAGCTCCTCGCCCAGTGGCCGAATACGATAGCATCAATACATAACATTCCACAAACCATTCACGACATACAGACCATGCTTTCTGCAAACATGCACCTGTCCACATTCCTTGTTTATGGCCAGTTTTATGACTGGGTTGTGCCTTCCTTTATTAAGGTTTCATCGATATCTGATGGGAGTTCCAGGCCTAACTGGGTAATCTATCAACAAACTGGACATCTAAAATATGGGCTTGCTTACATGACTCTGCTCTTTGTATTATTGTAGAAATATGTGTATAGCCATATCATAAACTCAGGAATTCTTGCTTGCAGCTATTATTTTTGTATATAAGGAGACGGCTGGTTCTGTAAAAACGAACAGTCTCCCGAGAACCTACACTCCGTGTGGTGTACTTCTGGGACACGTGTTACTTGGTAGCTACCAATAAAACTTGATCTTTGACGGTAACTAGAAGACTCCGTGTTTCTGTGGTCCGGAACAAGGGAGAATTCAGAGGTCCTCGGGTGCTACCCCCTGGCACCACCGGGTTCCTAAAAACCCGGCACCTCAGTTGGCGCCCAACTCGGGGCGATATCAAGCGGTGACGGTCCAAGCCAGATGTTCGTGAGGAGCTTCGTGTGAAAATTCCGGAGGACGGCCAGCCACTTCAGCGACCCCTGTATGTCGACGTGGTTCAGAAGGTCTTTGCTGCGAGGTTCCCCGCGTCCCGACGGCTACGAAGGACTGCTGCCCTGACTATCGCCTTGTTTTGGACCCAGTGATCCTTGGTAGAGCAAAACGATAGACGAGTCTTCTAGCGACGTCACAGATCTTCAAATACTTCAGTTAAGTATAAGTGGAGCGTCTCCCAGTCCTTAGTTTGTCCTTAGTTTTTGGTATCCTTGAGATACGCTTTGATTTGGTACTTGCAAGCCCCAAAGCCGAAGGACTCGTGTATTCACGAGATATATCGTAACAGATAATCCTTTGAAGTTTGAAGCTAGACTAGTGAGCGAAGATGCCTGGTTTTAGCAGACTTGGAAACTTGTTTTGTCTTGGTTGTAGTAAGGACTCCCGATTAGAGGAATCTTGTCCGGTTCCTCCAATTGGAACTCCAACGTATGAGCTCTATGTAAAGCACGGCGTAGGTCCTATAACATATAACGAAGTATGGATAAAATACACCCGCAAGGATGGTGTTTTAAAATGGCCCCAATACGGTAGTTTCGACTCAGAAGTTTTAGATAACCTAGAAGTCAAACTATTCAAGAAGAAAGCCCGACCTGCGATGTTTGACTCTTTCCGCTTATGGCGTAAAGAGGCCAAACAGAAGGAAATTAAATTAGAAAAGAAGAATAAGAGGGAAAGAGGTATTTCAGTAATGCAAGCCGCGATAAAATTTAAAGACAACGAAGAGGATCAAATAAGTGAGCAGTTGCACAGGCAACGTAAAATAGCAATAGATAAATGCTATCCCGTTTTGCCATCTCTTCAGCGAGAGACAGTAAAAGAGCGTGAGAAAGATCCATTAATGGCTCATTTGCTAAGTTCGCCACCACCCTATGCACAAAATGCCACAGCACCTCCGCAACCTTTAGTTGCACCTCTGGTAGCTGTTATACAGGCTCCTTTACCGCACTCACCGGCTACTCTCCAGCTGGCTCCTGTTTCTCTGGCGCAGCCTCCTCAAGGCTCACCGATCACATCTACTTCTCCTACTGTTCCTTCTAAAATTTCGCCTAGCACATCTTCTAGTCTCTCTGATACTCGTTCTACGAACATTTCTGTTTCTACTTTGCGTGACTCTGTTCTACCACCAGTTATTCCCCCACTTTCACCTTCCGTCTGGCATAAAATGACCAGCATTGTTACTAACCTTCCTTCACCACTTTTTCGGTCGCCTAAAACGACCCCTAACACGGAACGAAGACAATTACGAAGCCAAATGCCCGATTATCAGGAAAGGGAATGTTTGAATAAGTTAGCACGAAATTGGGCTATGGACACAGCAAGATATGATGTAGAGTCTGTCATGAACGTTTTCCGTCAATGGGATGAACCAACGCAAAGATACGTCTTTGAGCAGATGTGTGTTTTTCTGTGTGAGGATTTGGTAGATAATGGTCAGAAGACCAACCAGCAAGAGTTGTGTAGTGTACGATTTAAATTTGGGGAGGGTATGATTGTAGGTCCCGACGTTGAAAAAGCAGTTGAGATATTATTATCACATAGAAGTACGGGTGGTAATTCTGGGTCATCCTCTGACAGTGGTACATCCAGCAGGAAAAGAGCGAGACAGTACCCCATGAGAGAGGTTCCTCCGGTCTGGAGGGAAGGTGACGCAACTGCAGTTCCACCGGTTCTGCCTCATTTCCAGCGTGTATGGGTACATGTCCCCTGGAAAAGATCCGAAGTTTTAGCACTCAAGCAGACACTACCCGATCCCCGTAAAAACCCGACTGGGTATTATAAGGAGTTGTCCCAAACTGCCAGCTCATGTATAATGAATTTAGCGGATATAGACATGTTGTTTGGGAACGTTGTTCCACATCCTTTATGGAGTAAGATACGTCATACAGATCATGACCAAGAATTAGGTGACTCGTGGGCGAACATTGCGACTACAGATGCTAGACAAGTCGGTGGTTTCAAGCCTGAGCCGTTAATAGCTGAACTTCCCGGTAGAATTATTGCGTACATGAAGACAATTATGCCTGAAGTACGTGTAAACTGGGACAAGCTATCAGCGTGCAATCAGAAGAAAGACGAGAATGTGTCTGACTTTTTCACGAGATTTGAGGAAACTTTCACTGACCATAGTGGTCAGGATATGGCTACCGAGGGTGGCCAAAGATTGTTTGTAGACAAATTTGTACACAATTTGCTTCCCGAACTATGTGCTAAACTAAAAGATTCAGAGAGTGCTTGGGCTGTCTCTACGTCAGCGCAGATTCTAGCAACAGCTCAGTACTACGAAAACAGGCGCAAAGACGAGCTAGACAAGGCAGACAAAAAGACGAAAGATCTAAAAACTAAAGTTCTTCTCCAACAGGCCTATCCGCCTCGTATGGCTAGCCAGCCCAATTATCAACAGAATAAGCAGTATTCTAGAGACGCGCAAGGAAACGAGTCTTCCCACCAGCGTGTTCCGTATGGCCCGAATCAATGTGCGTATTGCAAGGAAGAGGGTCATTTTAGGAGTAATTGTCCGGCTCTTGCGCGACGCTTAAACGGTGTTTCAGGTGTAAGAGGGAGAGGTGTTCAACATGCCCCCAGAGGTAGGGGCCGTGGAAATTTCTCCCAGTACACAGCTTCTTTTCCGCCTCAAAATTCCATGAATAGCTTTGACCAACAGAATAACGCATCGTCTAGGTCAGCTCAGTACTATGCTGACGACTATTACACCGAACACGACAATGAGGGTAACGATTGCTAGGACAGCCATGGACAAAGAGAGGGAGTTGTTTCAGTTCCAATAGACCAAGATGGACCTTATGTCAAGGTAATTACGTCAGGAGTGTCAGAGCCATTTCTGCTGGATACTGGTGCTACGAAAAGTTCTATTATGCACTCAAAACTTCCTGGCGCACCTTTGTCTGGCGAAATGAATGTCTCAGTAGGCTTCTCTAGCGCCCCTGTTAGGAACCCGATCTCTAGTCCTATACCCCTTTCTGTTGGCCCCTGTGAATTAGAAGCACCCCTCATTCTTACAACAGGTTGCGGTGAAAATTTGTTAGGATTGGATTTGCTAAAAAGGTTGTATGCGACTTTGTACTGTTCTCCCTCGGGAGTACAACTTACCTTAGGGAAAAAAGTCATTTCTCCAATGTATTTGTCGAAAGAAGGTATTCCAACCGAATTGTCATCACTTCCTGATATACTGTGGGCTAATGGTTCCAATGACGTAGGTCGTTTGGAGATAGCACCGTATGTCATCACTTTGAAAGCCAACGTCGGATTGCCACGTATTCCCCAATACAAAATATCTAACGAATGCGAGAAGGCGTTGTTAACGATCATTTATGATTTGATCGATAAAGATGTTATTGAAGAAACAACAGGGAACGTTTGTAACAGTCCAGTTTTACCGGTCTTAAAACGTACTGATCCTTCACAGCCCCCTGTGTATAGGTTTGTGATTGACCTCAGAGAGGTAAATAAGGTAGTTATCCCACAGTTTCCAGTTGTCCCCGACATTACTGCTTTATTGACAATGGTTCCAGCTTCAGCAGACTGGTTCTCGGTGATTGACCTGAAGAACGCTTCCTTCAGCATCCCGATCGCCGAAGAGAGTAGAGACCTTTTCGGCTTCAATTTAGGAGGACGAAGCTTCCGCTTCAGATGCGCTCCTCAAGGCTACTGCGAAAGCCCATCTATATTCAGTCAGGCACTGAAAACACAACTAGACACAATTGTGCTGCCAGATGGGTCAACTTTGATCCAGTACGTAGACGATCTACTGATCGCCGCAGACACTGAGGAGATTTGCAAACAAGCCACGTTGTTACTATTGCGTCACTTATGTGACATGAAGCACAAAGTCTCCCTTTCAAAGCTGCAATTTTGCCGACAAGAAGTAACCTACCTAGGTCACATCTTATCGAAGGAGGGAAGGAGACTGACACCAGAAAGAATACAGGCAATTACAGAACTAAGTGCCCCAAGGACACAGAGAGAGGTTCGAGCCTTCTTGGGCATTACATCGTACTGTAGACAATGGATACTGAATTTCTCACTACTAGCCAAGCCCTTGCTGGCACTACTCCGCAAAGACATGCCTAATCCTATGCCTTGGTCTGAAGATTGTCAGACGAGTTTCCACGAGTTGCGCGATGCATTGTGTTCGGCCCCTGTGTTGGGAAACCCCAACTACAGTAAGCCTTTTACATTGTATGTCCACGAAAAGGAAGGTTGTGCATTATCAGTCTTAACGCAACACTTTGGGGACAAACAGCGCCCATGCGCGTATTTTTCGGCAACTCTGGATCCAGTGGCTAAGGCACTGCCAAGTTGTCTAAGAGCAACCGCCGCAGCAGCTGTCTGCATTCGACAGTCTGCTGGACTAGTCATGAATAACACTCTGATCGTTATGGTTCCGCATGCAGTTGACATTTTGCTAAATAGGACCAAGACACAACATCTTACTAGCGCTCGACTATCCAGTTACGAACTTACCCTGCTAGCAAGTCACATCCACATAAAGAGGTGTGATACACTCAACCCCGCTACGTTATTACCCATCCGGACAGAGACAGACAAGATTGACAAACACGACTGCTGTTTCAGGACAGAAGAAGAGACAAAAGGGAGAGTAGACTTACAGGACACTCCCCTTCCCGAATGCAATGATACTTTATGGGATTATGGTTCATGTTTCAAGTTGCCGAATGGTGATACGACCACAGCATACGCCGTAACGACATTACACACCATTGTAGAGACTGCACGCATTTCCCACAATTCTGCACAAGCTGCAGAGCTGATTGCGCTTACTAGAGCATGTGTGTTGGCGAAAGGAAAGCGAGTGAATGTGTACACTGACAGCCAATATGCCTTTGGTGTGGCTCACAGTTTTGGGAGATTGTGGCGTGAACGTGGGTTCCTTACGTCCCATGGTACGAAGATACAACATGGCCAGCTAGTTAATGAGCTCCTTGAGTCACTCACCTTGCCCCTACAAGTCGCCATTATAAAATGCAGTGCACACAAAAAGATTCAGGATGATGTTGGCCGCGGAAATGCATTGGCAGATGAGGTTGCGAAAGAAACGGCAAGGAACACAATGAGTCGGATGTATGTTATGGGTCCCGCTAGATGGACTACTGACGTGGGAATGTGTGAGGACACCATTGAAAGCGTAAAATCGATACAAGCCGAAGCAACTGAGAACGAGGTGAATGAATGGAGAGAAAGCACAGGTAGATTGGATGCGAATGGTTGTTGGGTCGAACTATCAGAACACCAGCGATGGCTATTACCTAATGCATACGTACTTGCAGTAGTAACGATGGCTCACGGAATTGCGCACATCAGTTCGAAAGGAATATGTAAACTATTGGCCCCAGTATGGCAGAATAGCAATATCCCAAAATATGCAAAGAATGTGGTTAAAAAGTGTATGGTGTGTTTGAAGTACAATCCCGGGAGGGGAACCCCAACTCCAACTGGTCATTTTGCGCCTCCAACGTACCCGTTCGAGGTTTTACAGCTCGACTTCATCCACATGGAGAGGTGCAACAACCTAAAGTATGTGCTCGTTGTTGTCTGCGCCTTTTCAAGGTGGGTGGAAGCGTACCCCCTTAAGGACAATACCGCTTTATCAACTGCCAAAGCACTCGTCAAAGAGTTCTTTCCGAGGTTCGGAATGCCTAGAATTGTCTGGAGTGATAACGGAAGTGAATTCGTAGGATGCGTGATGAAGAGAGTGTGTGAGTGTTTAGGCATCCACCAAAAATTCCACGCTGCAAATCACCCCCAATCAGCTGGATTAGTAGAGTGCTACAATGGCACTCTAAAACTCAAACTAGCCAAGATCCAAGCCAGTACAGGTCTTAAATGGCCTGACGCCCTGCCTCTAGTGCTTTTGTCAACCAGAATGACTGTGCATTCCAGATTAGGACTTAGCCCCCATGAGATCGTGTTTGGCCGCCCAGCCAACGTCTGGGGCGTGCCAAGACCCAAGAAACTAAGTGAGATAGAACACCCCGTACTACTTGACTATTTGTGCGAATTGACAACTAAATTGCGTGTTTTACACCAACAGGTTCACAGTTCCTCTCCACCAGCCTCTGACGATCCAGGTCACCTCATCGAGCCCGGCTTGTGGATTTTGGTGCGGAATTTCCAGCGCACCAACAACGGACAGCCGAGGTGGACCGGACCGCACCTAGTGCTGCTTTCAACGAGATCTGCTGTTCGGGTGGAAGGCAAGAAGAATTGGGTACATGGGACCCACTGCAAACGGGTCCCTCTACCCCTTCCATACGACCGGTGGGTCAACAAAGGACTTGCCGACTCCGAGACCGAATCCGTACCTCGCTTCATCCCTTTCAGCGATGCACGTTTGAAAGAAACTAGTACTGAAAAGGAGAGTGATCATATTTTACAAGGACTTGTGTCACCGTCTATGCAATTGGACACTACCGAACCTGAGACGCTGTTTGAAGACCACACCATACCTGGGAAACGACGATACAACCTGTGGTCTAAACAAAGAGACTAATAAACGATTGACCTAATGTGATTTCCCTTTTCCCCTAAGAACTATTTTTTGATTTTTCAGCTCTCTCGTCCCAGGGGAACTAGCTCATTTTTGATTTTTCGAACCGCCATCCGGTTCTGCTGCTAGGGTCACGGTTGAAGTCTGGGGAGTGCAACTGGGAAGTTCTAGGTCCACGGTTCTGATTGGTCCACGGGAGTTACCCCGGACTGAGCAGAGCGCGCTCCCTGGGAGAATCAATCAACCACCGCGGGCAGCAACTAGAGGATGGAGTTTCCAAAGGTAGAGAGACCTATCAGACTCACGAACTTCGGAAAACAGTTATGCACAATACTGTCCAAAAGAAGATTCCTGATGCTATGTGTTTTAATGTTATGTAGCATACTTGTGTTTTTTACTGGTTATACTCTGTTCGTATTTAAAGTTACCTTTTCGAATGACACCCAGCCACCATCTCCTCCCACTATTTCTCCACGCTACTTTCACCCTCTACCTGAACACGAGTCTGCCCGAAGACTCGAATTTGTAAACAATTCTTTCATTCAGCTCCTACACCAACACCAGTCCGTAATGAACATATCAAACTGTTGGATATGCGGACTTATGCCACACACAACCGATAAGGGGATCCCATACTTCATTTTGCCATTCAGCTACTATGGTTCTCTGTGGGCTTTCCAGACCATGTTCCTATTCGCCCTAGAACCATACCCGACCCGTTCCACTGCGAGCGATTCCAATAACAAGGCACTAATTGCAGGGATAAGGAATATGAGTAGGGATATCACACATATCTGACAATGCCCAAAGATGAACTCAGTCCCTACACCCGTTGGAACGTGACTAAACATGGGGTTTACCTGGTCAAGAGCCAGGCAGCAAAGAAATCCCGCCCAGTTTGGATAGTGCCCCACCGAGGTCACTTATGCTTACAGGGTATTGGTAGGGACCCCACAGCACAGTTAGGAAAGAGCATTTGCACGGAAACATACGTATTTACTTCCCGGACTTCCCCTATACTTTTGGCAGCCAAAGGCACGTATTTCGTTTGCCACGACCAAGCCTACATGTGGTTGCCCCCTGATTTCTCAGGTACATGTTTTATCTCCTTTCTGTTGCCTCCCACCTACACGGCCAGAGCAGATTACCATCGGACAAGGACAGCTAGGGGTGTCGTGAGTAAAGACGACACCGCGGGTCAGGAATTCGCTGACTTCGCAAAGGGTTTTCTGCCATTTTGGGGGCCTATGGTGAACAGCAGAAATATTCGCCAGTTATCGAGGATAGTTGAATCCGCCGTGACTACGACGGCCGGAACACTTGGCAATCTGACAACCGAGCTTCAGTCGGATCGACTTATGACCCTTCAGAACCGAATTGCCTTAGACATCATACTCGCCGATCGTGGTGGTGTGTGTAGAGTCATCCAATCCAGTTGTTGCATATTCATCCCTGATAACGCACCGACAGTATATCAGGCCATCTCCAAACTACACGAAATATCTGGTTCCCTTCACGTTGAGAAAGGGGATTGGTCCCTGCTGGGGTGGTTCTGGGAGCTGATCACTGCCTGGGGATGGAAAATTTTGATCTTCATTGGGATGACCTTGGCACTTCTGTTCATGTTTTGCCTATGTATACAGTGTGCTCCTGCACTATGTGGCCTCTGTGCTACCTCGTGTGTACGGAAGCCTGTGTCACGGGACGAGCTGAGTAACAGAATGATGCTACAGCAACATCTCCACGAATTTCTTCATACCGATTTGGACTCGGATTAGCATGAGTTATTGCCTTATATGAGGGCAAAAGGAGGGTCTGTGGTTCTCAAAAAATCCGGACCCTGGTGTTCTCCCGATATCGAGGTCCAATACCCGTGTCACAAAACCTCAACGCACCAAGACGATTTTGGTATCTATGAACCGATAATAATTAGGACATCATTCCTATGTATTTGCGTCACAATCGAGGGTTGCCAACACCCCAAAATCGTAGTTTCCGTCCCCATCCCGTAAACTCCATTTTGTGAACGGCATCCATCTTGCATCTTGCCCTCATGTTAAGTCAATTAAAGGTCGAGCTTGATCAAGAGGGACACGTCCACCTTTTCGTGACTTCCCCCTGACCTGTCCCAACTGACTCCATTGCCTTCGGCCAAACCTGTTTGGGCAGCTCCTCGCCCAGTGGCCGAATACGATAGCATCAATACATAACATTCCACAAACCATTCATGACATACAGACCATGCTTTCTGCAAACATGCACCTGTCCACATTCCTTGTTTATGGCCAGTTTTATGACTGGGTTGTGCCTTCCTTTATTAAGGTTTCATCGATATCTGATGGGAGTTCCAGGCCTAACTGGGTAATCTATCAACAAACTGGACATCTAAAATATGGGCTTGCTTACATGACTCTGCTCTTTGTATTATTGTAGAAATATGTGTATAGCCATATCATAAACTCAGGAATTCTTGCTTGCAGCTATTATTTTTGTATATAAGGAGACGGCTGGTTCTGTAAAAACGAACAGTCTCCCGAGAACCTACACTCCGTGTGGTGTACTTCTGGGACACGTGTTACTTGGTAGCTACCAATAAAACTTGATCTTTGACGGTAACTAGAAGACTCCGTGTTTCTGTGGTCCGGAACAAGGGAGAACTCAGAGGTCCTCGGGTGCTACCCCCTGGCACCACCGGGTTCCTAAAAACCCGGCACCTCACAATGCTTGCTTTAAGTAGGGAGGTGATTACTTGAAGGGAAGCAGCAGGCAGCGCGAGAATAAATGCGTCCTTGCTTGTTAGAGGGAGAATGTATGGCTCATCAACACAAACTAAATACTCGACTAAATGCCAAGAAACCAAACGGCTGTTTTTTAAAACCGTAATTGAATATATTAATTTAAATGATTCCAATCCTTTCTGAGGCCGTACATAAAGCGAGTCATCAATCTCTATTACGGAGCATTTCTTTTCCCCGGACTTAATTGGCTATTCGTCTTGCGCCGAGGATTTTAAGCTCATTTGCTCAAGCACTCTTCAGTGTCATTGCTGAAGCTTTGACTGAAATTGCATGGAGGCAAAAACATTCAAAGCAAAGACAAATCGAGCAAGGAAAAGTAGAAGTGTTAATAGAAAATGCAAGAGTGCAAGCAGGAGAGAAGACGACAGATACTCAATGACAACGAGGACTGAAATTGCACGGAGGCAAAAACGTTCAAAGCAAAGACAAATCGAGCAAGGAAAAGTAGAAGTGTTAATAGAAAATGCAAGAGTGCAAGCAGGAGAGAAGACGACAGATACTCAATGACAACGAGCACAAGCACAAACACTACAAATTTGAAAGATGTAAACTTTCCACTCCAGCACACTCTATGCATGCAATGTCATAAAACTCACTTTGACTTTACAAAAGTGGAAGCTGCGCGATGCACACAACACTGCTGGGATACAGCACGGCCGGCCAGCCGTGAAACTGAAAGCACGGCCGGCCGGCCGTGAAAAAGCCTTTGATGCAGCAGGGGGTAATTAGGGGAGGAGAATGGCTGGGCAGAGGCAGAGCGCCAAGCCTTTGATGCAGCAGGGGGTGGAGCGGGAAGAGCTGCTGGCGGCACTAAGCCGACGATTTGATGCTGTGCACGTGCATTTTAACTAATTGCGCTTGCGCATTGAGTTAAAAGTGCACATGCACTTCATCAAATCGCCAGTGAATCGCCAGTGTAGGTAAGCTTTGTTTAAGCCCCCATAGTCTCGCTCTGCTCAATGCGCATGCGCATTGACAGGCGAGACCTAAAAAATGAAAAGAAAGGAAAAACACATGGTTTGTGTGAGGTGCATACAGTTATTTTTAAACAAAAGATTCCAATACCAGCTTCCACCCGGAAAGGAGGCCTACCCAACTTCTTTAATAAAGGTTTATGTGTGTTAGCATTTTAAGTCCTAGAAAAAAGTGGTAAGCTATATTAAGATAGGTAAAATCAATTAAATGTAATCAGCCTGTGCCCTGCAATAAGGAAGAGACACAAACAAGTCTTGATGGAGGGGGTGACCAATAAACATATCAAGGACAAATGAGCCAGGATCAGTGGTCGAGGTGGGGGGGAAAAGTAGGAAAACTGTGGGCGGAGAATCAGAGGGTGGGAATAACCTGAGGATTGGGTCAGTGGGCGGAGTCAGAGGTTTGGCCAGAAAGAGCAAATCATTCTAATTTTTTGTATTAGTTTTGCATTTCACTACCCAGTTACAGCTTATTACGTTATTTAATTGAACCAATGGATACTCAATTATTTAAGGTTTAATATGAGTTATTGACATTAAAATACATTCACAAAGTGGGATTCATTTCATCTGCACTTCTCCTTCCTTTTTCCACAACAGCAGTAACATGAATGGCAAAATATCCTAGTTTGTAAATGTGTTCTATATAATTATCTCTCTGCAATATTTGCCACATAATACATCATCTGCTGTATAATTTGACGATTTTAACTAATACATTGTTTGCAGATTAAAAGTTACAACAAAATGTGGCTTGTGGTTTTGTGAAGTGGATAGCCCTTTGCAAAGGTTGACTAATCACCTTTCTCGCTGCTGCATTTGTATGTAACACTGGTACTAATAAGACAAAATCTTTGCAGCGACTGTTAGCATGTGTAAAAAATTCACAATAATTAATTATCAGATAATATACTGCATTACGCTGCAGCCTTTTTTTGCTGCATAATTTAGTTAACACTGCAGCATACATTTGTCCTCCATTGCTGCATAATTCCAGTGGCCCCAAGGAAGGCAGCACATGTTAAAAGTGCTTGTGCGTTTGTGTTTCATAAGTCGGGCCAACCCCTGGACCAGCATGCATCATATCGCCCCATTTCTCTACTGAAAATTGAGGCTAAGATCTTGGCCAAGGCCTTGGCCAACCTCTTCCATTCCCATACTGCATCGTTGGTCCACTCGGATCAGGCGGGTTTTATGCCTCAAAGGGCAACGCAACATAATACCTGATGGGCACACATTGCCACAGATACTATTCGGGGGCTGGAGGTGCCAGCGGCACTCCTGTTAGCGGACATGGACAGGACGTTTGATTCCCTTAGCTGGACGTATTTATTTTCCCTTTTGGAACACTTGAACATGGGTCCATGCTTCTTGTCCTATTTAAAATGACTATATATGCATATCACAGCGTCTGTTCGCGTTGCGGGGTCTGTCTCCTTCACTTTCCCGGTTGGACGGGGTACCCGTGGGTGACCGCTGTCGCCATTTCTGTTTGCCTTAGCGATGGAGCCTTTGGCAGCATGGGTGCGGATTGATGCACAGGTAACTGGCTTTGAGTGGGCCCAGGGACTATCGGATCGCATTGCGTTATACGTGGACAATGTCCTATTTTTCTTGTATGACGTCAATAGAACTGGACCATGGTTGCTGCGCATCATGGAAATCTTTGGGGAAACGTCTGGTTTGTTCATGAACCTGAGTAAACCCATTCTGTGGATACTTGGGCAACAGGTGGAACTGGACGCTTGGGACTCTGCGGTGCAGGTCACCGCGGTTGGCATAAAGTATCTGGGGGTTTTCTTGTCTGACTCGTTGGGGGTGTCCTGGGAACGTAACATTGTACCGGTTTGGGTGCGTGTACGCGATGAGTTGAGGGCCTGGTCCCATATGCCTCTTTCTCTCCCTGGTCGTTCAGCCATCTTCAAGATGGTCTCGCTGCCGCGTTTGCTCTACCAACTACACAATTATCCCTTCCGCGTCCCCTCCTTGTAGTTTCACCAGGTTAACTCTGCTCTAGGGCAGTTTCTGTGGGTGGGGTTACGGACATGTTTTCAGTCCACCTATTGCGGTGGGTTGGCCGCTTCGGATGTCCACTCCTACTATATGGCCTCAAAACTCCTGATATTGAATGACTGGTGGTATGGGGATCGATCTGACCCCGCTTATGCGGTGGAGTGGATGCACAGGGGGTCCCACACTATTTTATATTTGGCTCCCAAATGCAGGGCACTGCCATCCGCCACAAGGGTGGTATTTCAGGTGTGGAGGTAGGCCCTGCGAAGCATGGGGTGGTGGGGCAGGCTGACAAAGGAGACTCCCCTTTGGTTTAATGGTAGGTTGCCGCAACTGGCCAGTTTGGCGGGTTTCCGAGACTGGGATAACATTGGGATATCTACCTTAGGAGAAGTAATGCGAGGCACGGTTTGAAAGTCTTTCCAGGATCTCCAGCACGAATTTCAGAGGCCAAAAACACAATTTTACAAATACCTGCAGTTTAGGCATGCTGTCCTTCCCAGTGTTGCAGATTTGGAGTCCCTACCTGATTTCAGTCCCATCGAAGCTAAGTTGTTTATGGGTGACCTACAGGACCATAACATTTCCAAGATTTACCAGTCCCTAATGATGAACTGCCCCACTACACTAGATAAACTTAGGGAGACATGGGAGGAAGACCTTGGTCCTCTGGATGGAAACAACTGGATGGAAGCACTAGCTTCCCCTCGGGGGCGGCAATAACAATGCGCCTCCGGCTGATCCAATTCAATTACCTACACTGGATTTATTATACTCGCATTAGGCTGTGAAGGGCGGGTTTAATAGCGTCCCCACATTGTTTGCGATGTGGTCAGGAGTATGGCACCCTGCTTTATACGATTTGGGAGTGTACAGTGTTTCTGAGGTTCTGGCGGGGGGTACTGGCCTGTCTTGCTGAAGTTTTGGGGTGGAAGCTCCCCTATTTCCCTAAATTGGTGCTGCTTCATATAATGGAAGAGGTGGGGGGAAATATTTATAAGTGCCACCTGATGCTACTGGGAATTACTCTTGCCAAACGAGACATTGCATGGAAGTGGAAGGCAGGGACCTGCCCTCATTGTCAGCATGGAAAAATGGTCTTGATTTTAATATGGGTCTGGAGGCTCCTATTTTTAAAGCTCGATGTTGTCCGCAAAAGCATTTTAAGATCTGGAGGAGGTGGGCGAATTATAGAGGCCTACACCAGGAGCCCTTCTCCGCGGGGGTTGTTGCGGTTCTGGGTTAATTGGGCAGGAATGTGGTACAAGGATCTAAAAGGTCCAGGGGGATTTGTCATCTAAGGGCGGGCGAATACCTGCTGCTTATTGTGTGGTGTAAGGACAGTGCATCGGGGGTGTTTTGTTTCTTTATTACTTCTTTTTTGTAAAATGCATATATTAAAAGTCAACGCAATATTCATATTGTACTATGTAGCAGTCAGCCTCTGGGTTACAGAGCTCTGCATTGAATTTGACAATTGATTAAATAAACATTGTTTACAAAAACAAAAGTGGTTCTGCATAAAGCAGAGACCATGACGTTTGTGGGTTCAAATCCTGCATTGCCAACTCCTGGTGAGTTGCAGCTCCTACTGCTGAAACAAGGCCAATGGAGGTACCGATGAGTGAGGCGGACTGGCCTCAAGGGCAGGACCGGCTTTAGTGCTGTGGAGCCCTGTGTGGCAGTGTTTGTTGGTGCCCCCTATGACTCCCTCACTACCACTCTTTAAGAGTGCCCCTCAAGTCTCCATAACCACACTCTCACTCAGATGCATTTAATTTGATTTACAGCGCCACTGATACCAGTGTAGGGTGTCAGAGCACTCTACATCACACAGAGACAATCATATGTGTGTAAATCACTGTATAAGAAATGTTACATAAGATAAAGGACTAGAAGGTGTAGGAGTCACATGACAACCATACTAGTAGACAATATAGTTTAATAGTGATTGGTATAGAGAAACACAAACTTTGAATTTGAAACGTAATACAATGGTTGGGGGTTCTCTTTAATAACCAGAACTGATTTCTATCCAAATGAAACCTTTTTGCAACATTAAGATAACCAAAGACTGGGGAAACAACCATAACACTCTAATTTATACCTTGCAGTTTGCATGCAGCTTTTAGATCACAGTTAATAACTCACGGTTCTATGTTAGGATTTTGATTTATAAACTGCAAGTAACAAAAGGATCTCATTGACAAAAGCAGTAATCCACTGGCCTATTTACATGATGTGCACTTTGTGATCTGAATGGTACATGTTCTTTGCAGCAGGCACATTAACCCTCTGCACTACCTTTCCACGAGTCAAAATTTCTACTTGACAACACTCCATCTCTCTATAGGAAGAACATTAATCACCAGAGTAATCATTAGGTTTTATTGTTGTAGAAATTGCTGGAGGCCAGAAAAGAGGCAGCAAGTGCTTTTAGAAACATAATATACTTGTAAACATGACGCACCCACCCGAAGTCAGCGCCCTCCTCAAGGGTCCTGTGACCTCAGTGACAGTGTCACTGTCGCTCTAGGGTGGGCTATTTCATTGGCCTGTCCGCAAGACTTGGGGTGAACTTCAGCATGGATTGTGATGAACAGGCCTTCAGGATTAACCCACACTTGCCACTGCTAGGGTCCACCTGTTGGTGCTAAGACACCACGGCTTCTAGGGTCTTGTGGGGCCATCTAATAATGTGCACTGGAATGTGCTCCCTCAGGAGAGTGGTCTGATGGACTGGTTATGAAGGCTGAACCTAGTTCCAAATTTGGCAGCGCTGACCATAGTGCCACATCCTCACCCCCACTGAACACCCCAGTGAGAGTACCCTGCACTGCCTTCAGCTACAACCCAATTGTGTTGTGCTATAAACACCTGGATGCGACTCAATTCAGATTACGCACTAAACATGAGTAATATGTTGCCTAAAAAAAAGTAACACCATCCTGGAAACAGAAAAACCTCAAGGAAATGCAAAATTGAGTAAGGCATGTGAAATGTGAGTAGAACATGGTTACTTTAACGCTTTTACACTCATTCAGTAATCAGGGAGTGCTTTTGCCTGAAAGGTTAACCCCTTCCATGCTCATGACAAGGTCAGCCCGTCATGAGGCACACTGGAGCTGTGCTAATGACGAGCTGACCTTGTCATGAACAATGGGGTTCTCATAAATCAGCACCCAGCGGGAATTGCCTTAGCACCAATGTGGTTAAGGACATGACTACAGGGCCCAGAAGAGACCCGTTTCAATGTCCATGGCTTATATCCTTACAAAACGTAAGCAGTATGGTTTAAAAAGACCATATCCCTGAACACAGAGCCGCTGTACACAATTTGTTTTCCAATCCACTTATCAAGCATGTATTGCACAGTACCCCCAGGAATGATGCACTTCCCCACCCGAGGAAAACAATGTTGTTCAAAGAAAAATGAGCAAACAAAAGTAGCGCCTCACTGGCAAACTCTGTAAAGTGGCGTTAATGTGTTTGGGTGTGAATTAAACCAATCTGGTCACTTTGCGACCACTTTATCTTGCTTTACTTAGTTATTTTGCTAATTTTTAACCTTTTATTTCTCTCTGTCCCAAGGCTAAACTTTGGAATAGCAAAAATGTCAGAAAAAGATGACATTTCCACCAAAGAGTTTTTCTTTTGTAGATCCATTTCACAGAGGAACAAATAAACGAAAGGAGAGAGTAATAACCATTTCTTGAAGTCACGTTTTTTAGTAAGTGCAGAGAAGCTATAGACAGAAAGAGAGGGAGGGAGAGGGGAAGCAGCTGCAAGCAGCAGAGCAGAAGTGGACACTAGCCCGGGCGTAGTGTGCATAGCAGGGCTACGTGGAGGTCCACAGAGTTGAAAACACACTCCCTGGAGCTCCGCTAGAGCTTCCCGGGCTGCCCTCCTCCTCGCTTGTACCAGTAATGCTTGAGAAAACTGAGCATGCGTGTGCCTGCACATGCACATTTCTTGCGAGAAATGTGTGGGTGTGCGTGCCCGCAGTTTTCTCAAGCATTACTGGTACGGCGAGAAAGAGGAGAAGGGCAGCCCGGGGACGCCCCGGTACACAGGTAAGTAGTTTTAAATTTCTTTTTAAGTGAGGTTAAAATATTTTTTAATAGGCTTGTGGAGGCGGGGGCTGGCAAACTCCTCTCCACTGCGGAGTGTGCAGAGATGTGCCTTCTCCGCGTTCTCTGCGGAACATGGAGAAGGCAAATCTCTGCACACTCCGCGGGCAGAGCGGAGGTCTCCGCCCGGGGTTAGAGGACATTGTCCTTGTCTTCTCTGGGCAAGAAGGAAAAGACAGTCCTTTTCCTTCTCGGCCCGCCCCACAAGTCCCCAAATGGCCACACACGCCGAGCCTTATCTGCTATGACGTCACATCACAGGGAGGCAAAAGTTGCTTTACACTTTTTTGATATTTTTCCGAGGAAGTCCTCGCATCTCCTGTGTATTCCCCCATCTTGCCAAGCAGAACAGAGACCAGGCGAAGGTTGCGAAATGATGGCTACAGGCCACATGCGCCTTGTACAACCTCTCCTGGGTCTCTACTCACCCAACCAAGGCGAAAAAATGCAGGTGGTTTTCTACCTATGCCAACCGCATTTCCTTGGCTATTCCTGCGGTCTGATGACACCTGTTTAAAATAAACAAGCATTGGCATAGCCAATAGGTCTCGCTTTTGGGCCCTTATAAGTATTCAGTTATGCAGCAGAATATCCTTGGTGCAATAACATCAACTGTTGCATGGCTAAACACTTATAAGGTCCCAAAAGCAAGACCTATTGGCTATGCCAATGCTTGTTTATATGTTGCACAGCAGTTGAGCTGCTTATCAACATGGCTTAAAGTAAGTCATTTTGAAAAGAAAGCACTATGACACAGCCAGCACTTTTTTTATTTTTACTTTAAGCTATGTTTTAAACACCTCAACTGCTGTACTACATGTAAAAAAATATTGACAAAACCAATAGGTTTCGCATTGTTGAAACCTATTGGCTTTGCCAATGATTGTTCCCGAAAGGCATCAGGGCACAGACTCTGCTTGCTTGTTCACCCATTCATCTGAAATGAAAAAGCTGCTCCGTTGGCAGTTTTTCCTGCATTTTTCTTCCGTCCGTGTGTGTCAGTGTTGAACCAATTTTAAGAAAAGTGATTGGGATGAAAGCTGGGTCCACATACTGATGTTCAGATCAATCATCACTGGTTTCCACTGCCCCTCCCTTGACTGTGATTGCAAAATGCAATATTAGGTAATGTGGTGGACCTGCTATAGTGGATGACAAGTCAAAGAGAGCATCTTCCACTCTTAGCAGTGAACCTCTGTGCCCTTTCTGCAGAAGGGCTCTGAATATCTACAAGTTGTCATTCTGTGGCAACTGTATAGAAATCTTCGGGACACATAAAGACATTACAGCTTAAACTAAATGCTGGCTGTGCTCTTCATCAAAGTTCTTGTTTTACAGTCTTAACATGGTAGGGCATCAGTGCTAACTGAAAAACATATATTGAGGTCATACCTACACTCAAAAAACTGCCAAGTGACGTCAAGGGTATTGCCTAGCTTTACAATTACACAACAGTCACCACTTGATTGCTCTTTATAAACTTTACCATAGCCTCACTTTAACCCTACACTTTACAGTGATGCCACTATCACCCAAACACTGGGCAACAATCCCATGACATGTGTGCAATAAAAACCTTTAAGGGTGCAATTAAATGCGCTGGCAGCGGGGTCTGTGTCGGGAAAAGGAGAGTGTCACTTTGTTCGTCCTTGTCCTACAGCTGAACTTCTTGCTGATTCTCAGTTCTTGCTTCCACTATCTTCTACCATCTTACTCTTCTTAGAGATGCGCATGCCCGCGAGGTGCATCATGGGGTGTGTAGTTTAGATGTGACAATGCAAAGTCCTGTGTTAACTTTTCAGGCCCCTTACCTTGCTCCTCAGCTTTCACGTCTGCTGCAATTTCCTTAGACACCCTTGTCATTGTTTTAAAAAGTCGAAATATACTTTCGCGAAACGTGCTGCTTAAGCAGACATGATTAAGAAGATATAGCTGACTCCCCCACTTCTTGCTCTATTTTATCACCATTTACCTGAGATATGTTTCAGCCAGTGAAGTGGTACAGAATACTTTTCAGAGAAGGCGGTATCAGCACATTCGCTGAAGTGAAGATGTCCGGCCTGTCACTAACCGCATCCTCTGCTGTTTTGAAATAACGTGCACGGGAGGTAGGGAGAAAACTGTCAAAACATGCCAAGATTGCCTCCTTTTTTGCACAATCTACTGACTCACAGTGGGATACAAAGCATAGGAGAGTTCAAAAAAGAGAAATAGACTTTAAACAAGTATTTATTAAACAAGCACGGCACGGAAGAGAGACAGACAGCAGATGCACTCGTAAGGAGTGATTGATGGGAAGTGCAACAAGAGGAGGAGGAGGCAGCATGGGAGGGGAGACAGGAGGGGGTCTGCGCCTGTTTCCCTTGTGGGAGCGAGCAGGAACCATATGGTTTCAAAGCTCGCTCCTGCAAGGGAATCGCCAAACGTTCACGCGTTGCCTGAAAAGGCTAATCGATGGCTAAAGGTATCATCCTATGCAGCGCATGCGCGCTGCTTAGGCAAGACCTAAAAAGTAGGGGAACCGAATCTATTAAGTTAAAGAAGTAGGAGTAAGCCATGTGGTGCCAATCCCACCCACTTGGATCATTGGCCAAGATTAACAATTTTACTTCTATTTAGCTCCCTGCCTTCCTCATACTGATTCAACCATGAAGCAACAACGGTGCTAAGGGCTTATAAGAGGTGGCCAAGAACGTAATAAATTTCAAGGTCAAATTCTACTACCAACGCCCTGTAATTAATTACACCAAGAAATCAATTAAATATATAAATATTTATTGCCCACATCTAAAAATATATTGTGCCACATTTTCCTCCTGTAGAATATCTCTACCGAATGACTTCAACGTTACTTTTGACCATAAAATAGAAAACAAGAAAGACCCTGCCAGGAAGTTCTTTAGTCATTGTAAATTTGTCACATATGTTTATATTTTTGCTTATACATCCTGTGCTTGCTGTGTTTGAAATTGTGTTCCTTTTGCCTGCGTTGTTTTGATTCTATGGCCTGCTATTGTTCTCCAGGAAGTTCTTTAGTCATTGTAAAATGTGTCATATTTGTTCTTACTTTTGCTTATACAGTCTAGTCTGTTCGTGCTATTTTTGTTTGCTCTATTCCTGCAACAGTTCTCTCATGTAACGTAACGGGTTCTATTGTACAGTGCTCTGACACCTTCGGGTAAAGTCCGCGCTTTATAAAAATGCTTTAATAAAATAAATAAAAAAAATAAAACATGCTTCGAGCATTTCCTTCTCTTCTCTTATGTAGGAATAGCCACGGAGAGGGCTTGAAGACACCTCACTTGAGAGCTGTAATGAAAACAGTATGTAACAGCCTTCGACAAAACGTGAAGACCATATTGTCAAAAATGCGAGGATTGGAAGTGACAGGAATGCAAATTGATGTTTGTGTTTTTCCTCAGGCGTCCGCTGCTCGCATTGATGGCTTCCCGGGGATTGGGTGATGCGCTGCGCTCTTCCACGCGGCCGGGAGGAGCCGCGTCTGTCAGTTCCGCTGATGTCAGGCCGTGTGATGTGACACAGTCTGTGTAAATCACTGGAGCCTCTCTAGGCCTGCCCTGGCACACGTTGCTTCCCCACACGACAGCGACACCAGAAACACACAGAGAGGAAGGGCGGGGGAACATGCGCGGTGACTCACAATGGCGCTCCGCAGGCCGGAGCACAAAGGCGTGAAATGAGCCTGGGGAGGGGGGATGCCGGGAAAATAGCAGGGGGGAGGCTGGCACGGGGCGAGCGTGTGTGACGCAGGCCGGAAATATACCACACAGAGTGAGCAGCGCAGAGCATTATCCTTGCATGACCTGACCCTGGAAGGAGCTTTTGACCATTCTTCGGTTTGGACCGCAGGCAAAAAAACAGAGCCTAATTTAGAGACACGAACCCAGAGGGAAGTGCATTAACTGAATGGGAAAGTTAAAAGATGACAGAAAAAGAAAACATCGACATAAGCAAATGTAGAGGTCAAGACTAGGTCATAAACACAGCAGTAGACAAGAGCAAGCTAAATGCCTCGAAAGAACACCCAATCAAACTTTGTGCAACCCCAAATGCACTTTGCTGATTTATGAAATATTCTAGGGCGTTTGTAAGTGATCAATAATTAGTAGATTTTCTATGTAACTGTTTTTTACGTGTGCGCAATTTCGCTCATTAGGCATGCACATTTTTAATAAAAAATCCGTAGTCCATAGCTTTCGGTTATTGCTTCAAACCTTCATATTTGCGGTATGATTTAGGACCAGCGTTATTCCTTTCTAGTTTCTGCATTTGATATAAGTTGCGCGGAGATTGAGGCACACCATTTTGATTTGTCGTTTATTCCATTTCAATTTTTTTTAAATGGTGAGTACCGAAGCAAGAGGTGGCTTCTCACTTCTCATTTAGAAATAATAAAATATACTAATGCACTGAAAATAAGGGTAAAAGGCAGAGATCAAATGCGAAACATTGAACTTTGAAAAGTGCCTGGATATGAATTTCAATCAATCAGGGAATTTATAGCGTGCTACTCACCCATGAGGGTCTTAAGGCGCTGGGTGTGGGTGGAGGAGGGGGGAAGGGTGGAGGGGGGCAGCTTCGAGTTAGCCAAAAAGCCAGACAATTTATTTTCTATGTTGTTGTTATTGCTAGAAGGGAGATATGTAAAGAGTGGAAATCGGAAGATCCTCCCAAATTTGTGGGCTGTTTAAGAAATATTATGGCAGTAAGTCGCTTAGACATGTTGTGTGGTGGGGATAAATCAATTAAGCTTTGGTCTGCATTAAAAGTATGGTGTGAGAAATAGCAGTAAAAATGTCCAATGATTATGCCAGTGGTTAAGTGGTCCTATCCTCCCAAAGTGGCAAGTAACATCGGTAATGGGAGTTGGATTGGAAACGACCTACCTCTGGGCAATCTCTGACGGCTATCCACAAACTTAAGGGTTGGAAACGTTGGTTTGTGTCAGTGGCCTGGAGTAAGCCCATCTAGAGTTAACATCTACTGGTGGCATGTATGAGGACTAAAAAAAGCCAGGTCTTTATTAAGCTCTTCCTTAAGGTGTGCAGAGTAGGGGAGCATCTGATGTTGACCGGGAGCTTGTTACAGGCCTCGGCTGCAATGTCGGAGAAGGCTCTTCAAATGTTATCCTTTTATGAATCATCTTACACACTACACATTGTGCTGGTTGTGAGACATGTGACCCTCTTAAACCAAAGGCATATAAGCACTAAAAAAGAGATCTCTCGTGGGATTTTACCATCTGACAACAATAAGAGAAACAGCACCAAGGAGAACCAAGTCAGACCAAGGAATAAATGCAAAACGAGGCCACGTATGCCCTCCTGCAATGCCGAGGAAGTTCAAGGGGTAGACCAAAGGAGACCAAACAGGAACACAAAATTCAAAGCAGCCTAATGTGAAGAAGAAAAGGAAACCACGTAGAACTGCGGATGAAGCATGGGTCGACACAGAATTCCTTTTGTTATGTATAACTTCCATTTGAAAGCTGGATGTTCACAGCTATGACGTCACATCACAGGGAGGCAAAAGTTGCTTTGCACTTTTTTGATATTTTTACGAAGAAGTCCTCGCTTCTCCTGTATTCCCCCATCTTGCCAAGCAGAACAGAGACCAGGCGAAGGTTGCGAAATGATGGCTACAGGCCACATGCGCCTTGTACAACCTCTCCTGGGTCTCTACTCACCCAACCAAGGCGAAAAAATGCAGGTGGTTTTCTACCTGTGCCAACCGCATTTCCTTGTGGTAGGTAATAACGGGGTAAACCCTTTACTCACCGACCTGGGTCAACATGTAGTTACAAAAAGGGGTTGGTCGGTTACATAACATTTCTTAGTATTAATTTCATCTGTAATTGCTAAAAGGTACACACATAAACAGAGTAAATATGAAACTGAATTTAATTCAGCTGTATTCAGTGATATCTAGTACTTTCACAAGTATTATATTTCATTTCATACAATACATGGCAATAAATGAGGTCATCATTCAATATAGTGCTCGGAGGGTGTCAAAGAAAAAGGTTTTTTTTTTTAATCAGTAGGGTAGGGTGTGGTTGGGATAGATTTAGGGACATAGAAAAGGAATTGTGTCCTGTGAACAATTCTGTATCAATCTGAGAACATTTCCAGTCTATAATAGATCACACGGTTCCCTATAAAAAACATTACACGGGGGCCATATATGGCTAATTCTGTTGTAGCGTGTATGTTGAAAGTAATGTTGTCGACGTTTCGACCCCTATGGTAAGGGCAGGTGATTCCTCAGTCTAGGGTCTTCATCAGGACTATAGAAATAGTGAGCACATATATTATGGCGTTTTAATGACGTCCCACTTCAGTTGGAGACTTGCGCCGTTAGGGATATTTAGATTCTTCAGCGGAAGAGAACTATAGGTGGATATATGGAATCCCAGATGAGTTGAGAATTAGCGTGGTAAAGATGAATTTGAAGATCCCCTTCAATTGAATCCATTAGTTGGTGTGGTGTAAGTCAAACACCAGCTAGAAGAATTAATCCGGGAGAGGGTCTTGGTGTAGGTCAATCACACCATCTGTGGCTCTGCTGGTATGAATCTTCAGCGGTATTCCCCCATCTTGCCAAGCAGAACAGAGACCAGGCGAAGGTTGCGAAATGATGGCTACAGGCCACATGCGCCTTGTACAACCTCTCCTGGGTCTCTACTCACCCAACCAAGGCGAAAAAATGCAGGGGGTTTTCTACCTGTGCCAACCGCATTTCCTTGTCAACAAAATTTTTTCCCACTGTTGCTACCCCATAAAAGAATCCAAAGGTGCTCTGACAGGGCTCACAGAAAGCCTGCCAGGTCAGCACTTTCTCTCTGCTATCATGGAGAGTAGAGACCAAACTTTTGGGTAAGGTTGTGGAGGAAAGGCACAGAAGGTGACATAATTAACACAGGGTAGGGGGCTGCAGCATATTAGCCTTGTTGCTCCCCCCCGGTGACTCCTCTACCCCTGCATAGCTGATGAAATAGCCTTGAAATATAGCAAATCATTTGGGTGGGCCATACATTAAATTGTACAACAGTAATAACTGTGAATTCGGAGGATGTTTTTCACCTCGAGGTTCTGAATGACATCAGAGATGTCTTGAACTTTTTTCTTATTGTCTATTTTAATAATATTCACTTTTACCCGACTTTAATTACCCATCTATCAATGTATATAGTCTGCAGGGTTTGTATAATGTGTTAATGATCTACGATGGGGCAAATGTCCACCCTTTTTTGTATGCCCCTTCACCTTTGGGGCATTATACTTTTACATGTTGCTAACTATTCTGCCGTCTTTTTCTGCTGTTTCAATTTCTATTCAGCATGATTTACATTTTTTGTTCCAAGCTATGAGTTCTCTTGCAAAAATTTTAAGTGTCTCTTTGTAGCTTCATATTTTCTACTGTGAATGAGCAAGTGAGTTTCTTCTCTATTCATCTTCTGTTCCTGCTCCAGGATGTCCTATGGATGGCACATCCTGGACCAGGACGTTCTGGCAGCCTACAACCCTCCCTGGGTTCGCAGGTAAGAGGTGCTTTGGAGTGACGGCATCAGTTTGCAATGCAGGAAGGCTAGGTAGTGGGGTGAGCACTGTGGGGAGCAGTGTGTCAGGAATTTGGTGTGCACCGCTGACCTGGGCCAGGTTGAATAAGTAGCCTTGCAGGCACAGTGAGCAGGAGACTTGGGAATTTACAGTGGAGGACCTCAGGCAAGGAGACGAGGGGAAGCAGGCAAGTGACATAAGTCCACCAGTTGCTCTGGCTGGTGAGAAGATGGCAGACAGAGAGTGCATCGGATGTTGCCATCTTTTTGCCACACGAAGGACATTTGTTAAATAAAGCTGGCATTTTTTTACTAAAATTTGCAAAATTAGTCAGAAAAACTGGTAAAAAGTACAGCCTGTAATTAAAACTGTCATTGAGAGTCAAAAATCGAGTAGTAGACAAGAATTCTTGACAGAGTACACAAGAAACGCTCAATGCTCCAGGATCCTCTTAGAAGGAGCCAGAAAAAAGAACTGACCTAACTGTCACCTGTGGGGTTTGATGGGGTCTTGGAGGTTTTAAAGGCATGGCGCCAGTTTACTCTGTTGTGGTTTATCTATGCAGCCTATGGGCTAATAATGACTTCTATTACTTTGCATTTTTCTTTACAAATGAAGGCTATGTTTTAAAATTGAAAGTGTGCATGTTCTATGTTACAGAAATTCTAAATAGATATATGTTTATCTTAATTCAAAAAGTCACTGCAAAGTTGCCATTTTAGCCTATTTGGTTACTTAGGCTGCATGTATATGAATGTTTCTATACATATATATGTATGTTTGAGGGTACTTCTACTTTTGAGTGTATATATATATATATATGTTCCCAAAAAACCTCCGCGCTCAGAAATGCACTCCACACGGAAATGTTCAACAGAACCCTTTATTTCATGAAGCGGTTCAAAAGGCCAGCCAATTCATCTCCCCTACGCGTTTCGGTGCCACCTGCACCTTAATCATGGGGCTCTCGGCAGTTGGAAGACAGGAAATGGACTATTACCTGTATAATCCTTTGTGGCATGTGTCTGCCAGTAAACAGCATGCCGGGAGTAGTAGTCCCGATTCTTCTCCCCCAGTGGAGTCCGTTATTCCAACTCAAATTCATCTGCCAATGTTCAAATTATTCACTGCCCTCCGGTGGGCTTCTGGTTTATGAAACCGCTTCCCAATTTATATATTTCCTTGTGCTGGAACAGGCTGTGACTGTGCACAACCACACAGACCTTCCTTCGGTATTCTCGGCGGTGCACTTCTCACGGCTGGAGCTGCCGTGTATTAATTGTTCCCAAAAAACCTCCGCGCTCAGAAATGCACTCCACACGGAAATGTTCAACAGAACCCTTTATTTCATGAAGCGGTTCAAAAGGCCAGCCAATTCATCTCCCCTACGCGTTTCGGTGCCACCTGCACCTTAATCATGGGGCTCTCGGCAGTTGGAAGACAGGAAATGGACTATTACCTGTATAACCCTTTGTGGCATGTGTCTGCCAGTAAACAGCATGCCGGGAGTAGTAGTCCCGATTCTTCTCCCCCAGTGGAGTCCGTTATTCCAACTCAAATTCATCTGCCAATGTTCAAATTATTCACTGCCCTCCGGTGGGCTTCTGGTTTATGAAACCGCTTCCCAATTATATATATATATTACCTACTGGCGGTCGCCAGTAGGTATATATAGTTAGGATCGATTTCCATAGGGAAATCGCAACATTCTATTTGGAATAACTTTGGCGCCGGTTGAGCAATCAGGCTGAATTTCTCAGCAACTTTGCCTCGCGGCTCTCCGCTCCTTCCCTGAAAGTTTGGGGGGGATTCGTCAAGCGGGGGCTGAGATAAAAGGGGGGTCCCAAAACGTGTTTTTCCCATGTTAATTTCCATAGGGCGGTCTGTCGCAGTTTTAGCTCGAACGGCTGAATGGATTTTCACCAAACTTGGCAAAATTGTAGGGACTGGTAGCCCGATGTGCCTTTGCTATGTCTCAAGATATGTGCTCCAGTGGATTTCGAGTAATTTAGGTTTAAAAAAATGTATATATCTCTAAGCGCGCCCCAGTACGCGTACCGGGGAACGCTCCGGTACGCGTACCGGGGAACGCTCCGGGCGCGCCACGCGACTTGCGCACGGCAAGCTGATTGGTTCTCGGGTGTCTGTAAACATTCGAAACAGTCAGCAGCGGCCGCCATCTTGTGTCTCGGTAGGATTGAGATACAAGAGGTGGCAAAAATCAAAGGGGGAAATGAGCAAAAGGGGGCAGGGTACACCCCCCCCTGACCCTCTAGGTTTGATGTGGGGGCCATAAAAGGGACCGTTTTTTTTTTCGATTTTCGCGGGGGGAGCGCCCGGTACGCGCACCGGGGAGCGTACCAGGGAGCGTACTTAGGTGAAAAATAGTGAAAATAATAGTGTAAAATAATCATTTTGAGTGATTACAGGTAGGGTAGCTCTGAAAAGAGCTTTTGGGTTCTGTGGCTGTTTTAGGTACCCACAAGTGTGTCCCACACACACCCACATGCACACAACCCCACACCCACACACCCACACACTCCCCACACACACTCCCCACACACACTTCACACATGCACACTTCCACCCACAGTCAAACACCCCACACCCCCACATTGACACCTTACACATCCACAGCTACACCCACATCCCACACACCCACACTCAAACACACACCTCACCCCCCTTCCACCACACACACACACACATGCACATACACACAAATATCTCACAGACACACCCCACACATCCCACACACACATCTCCCCCCCAAACACACACAGAGACAACTCACAGACACATCCACACATCTCATACATACATACACATCCTAAACACATACCTCCCACACCCACACACACCCCACACACACCTCACACACCCACACTCCCACCTACACTCAAACACCCCACACACCCACACCCACACACACACCTTACATACCAATATCCCCACCCACATCCATATACCCCACACACCTATACACCTCCAATATCCCCACCCACATCCATATACCCCACACACCTATACACCTCGATTTTCGCGGGGGGAGCGCCCGGTACGCGCACCGGGGAGCGTACCAGGGAGCGTACTTAGGTGAAAAATAGTGAAAATAATAGTGTAAAATAATCATTTTGAGTGATTACAGGTAGGGTAGCTCTGAAAAGAGCTTTTGGGTTCTGTGGCTGTTTTAGGTACCTACAAGTGTGTCCCACACACACCCACATGCACACAACCCCACACCCACACACCCACACACTCCCCACACACACTTCACACATGCACACTTCCACCCACAGTCAAACAACCCACACCCCCACATCGACACCTTACACATCCACAGCTACACCCACATCCCACACACCCACACTCAAACACACACCTCACCCCCTTGCACCACACACACACACACATGCACATACACACAAATATCTCACAGACACACCCCACACATCCCACACACACATCTCCCCCCAACACACACAGAGACAACTCACAGACACATCCACAGACCAGCTCGCCACCTCCCTGAGCCAGCACCCTCCTGCCAGCTCAGCGAACCCCAGCCAGGCTGCCGACAACCTCACGAAGTGGATCAGCATCTGCGCGGACGAGCTCGCCCCGCTAAGGACCCCGCCCAGCAGACCCGGCAGCAAGAAAGCCCCGTGGTTCACCGACGAACTCAAGAGCTCCAAGAAGAACTGCCGAGCCCTCGAGAAAGTCTGGAGAAGGGAACCTACACCGGACAACAGGACCACCTTCAAGCTGGCCACCCGGAAGCACCACCAGCTGATCCGCGCCGCCAAGAAAACTGCATTCAAGGACCGACTGGACAACAACGCACACAACTGCAAGGAACTCTTCAACATCGTGAAAGAGCTATCCAACCCCAGCGCAGGAAACAACGACATCACCCCATCGCAAGACCTCTGCAACTCCCTCGCTTCATACTTCCACAACAAGATCGCGGACATACACAACAGCTTCAGCAACCAACCAACGCACACCAGGACCGAACAACCACCCCCCACCGCCACCCTCCACGCCTGGACCCCGATCAGCACCGAAGACACCATCCAAACGATGAACTCCATCCAATCCGGATCACCGACTGACCCCTGCCCTCACTACATCTTCAACAAGGCCGACGCTGTCATCGCACCCCACCTGCGAGACATCATCAACACATCCTTCGACACCGCCACCTTCCCTGAGAGCTGGAAGCACGCCGAACTCAGCGCTCTACTCAAGAAACCCACAGCGGACCCCACCGAACTCAAGAATTACCGCCCCATCTCGCTCCTCCCGTTTCCAGCCAAAGTCATCGAGAAGACCGTCAACAAGCAGATGGCCGCCTTCCTCGAGACAAATGGATCCCTCGACCCCTCACAGTCCGGCTTCCGAGCCAATCACAGCACCGAGACCGCCCTCATCGCCGCCACCGATGACATCCGAGCCCTGATGGACAACGGAGAAACAGCGGCCCTCATCCTCCTAGACCTCTCCGCGGCATTCGACACTGTCTGCCACCGCACCCTAGTACAGCGCCTCAGCAACGTCGGAATCCAGGACAAGGCGCTGGAATGGATCATCTCCTTCCTCGACGGAAGAACACAGAGAGTCCGCCTCCCACTGTACAAGTCAGAGGCATCCGAAGTCATCTGCGGCGTCCCTCAAGGATCCTCTCTGAGCCCCACCCTCTTCAACGTCTACATGAGCCCCCTCACGGCCATCGCACGCCAACACAACCTCAGCATAATCTCCTACGCCGACGACACCCAGCTGATCCTCTCCCTGACCAACGACCCAGCCGCCGCCAGAGCCGACCTGCACGAAGGGATGAAAGAGGTAGCCGAGTGGATGACGACCAGCCGCCTGAAACTGAACTCCGACAAGACGGAGGTCCTCATCCTGGGCTCTTCACCCTCCGCCTGGGACGACTCCTGGTGGCCTCCCGCCCTGGGCACCGCACCCAAACCAACAGACCATGCACGCAACCTGGGCTTCATCCTGGACTCCTCCCTCTCCATTACCAGGCAAGTCAACAACGTCTCCTCGGCGTGCTTCAACATCCTACGCATGCTACGGAAGATCTTCTGGTGGATTCCCACCGAGACCAGGAAGACCGTCACCCAGGCCCTCGTCACTAGCCGACTGGACTACGGCAACGCCCTCTACGCCGGTACCACCGCCAAGCTCCAGAAGAGACTCCAGCGGATCCAGAACGCCTCTGCCAGACTCATCCTCGACATCCCACGAACCAGCCACATCTCCGGACACCTGAGAGACCTTCACTGGCTCCCCGTCAACAAAAGAATCACCTTCCGCCTCCTCACCCACGCACACAAAGCCCTACACGACCAAGGCCCGAGCTACCTCAACAGTCGAATCAACTTCTACGCTCCCAAACGCCACCTCCGATCAGCCAACCACGCCCTCGCCGCCGTCCCCCGCATCCGAAGAGCGACTACAGGAGGAAGGTCCTTCTCCTACCTGGCCGCCAAAACCTGGAACTCCCTCCCGACCGACCTGCGCCTGACCCAAGACCACCTCTCCTTCAGGAAGAAGCTGAAGACCTGGCTGTTCGAGCAGTAGCGGCACCCCCCCTCCCCCAGCGCCTTGAGACCCTACGGGTATGTAGTGCGCTCTATAAATGCCATTGATTGATTGATTGATCCACACATCTCATACATACATACACATCCTAAACACATACCTCCCACACCCACACACACCCCACACACACCTCACACACCCACACTCCCACTTACATACCAATATCCCCACCCACATCCATATACCCCACACACCTATACACCTCATCCCCCCTAGACACACAGACACACACATACACACCTCACAGACACCCCCCGCACATCCCCCACACACACCTCCCCCACCCCCACACATGGGGAAAACTCAGTGAAACACTAAAATAATAATTTAAAGTGCTTAGAGGTAGGGTATCTCTGAATAGAGTTGTTGTGTTGTGTGGGTGATTTAAGTACCAACATGTAGGTACCAATGCAGAGTCTTAAATTCAATGTACACCGTTTACTCTGTAGATAATTTGCATGTTGTTATACAAGTTATTGTGGTATATGGAATCCATACCATAGTCTGTCAGGAAAGCAGAAACAGATCCTTTAAGTACTCCCTGAGAAGACATACGGGATCATGGGTAGTCTACCCTGCTCCCTTATGATGTTTTAAAATTGCACAGTATATTGTAAGTTTCACTTTATACTATAATATAAACATAATTATTTTGGTAGTACTTCATGAATTAGATATAAAAATGAATAATGTCTTAAACAATTTTTAATTATTAAATAAAAATTTATTGGTCAGAATTTTCATAGTTCAATAAAACTTCCAGCATTACATCATCTGGAATCTCCTCAAACATGCATGTTTCTATGTCTTGTAAACATTCAATAAATTGTTCATCCAAAGACTGATCCATAAAATCTTCATCCAAAAAATCTTCATTTAGAATCTCCTCAGATGTAATCTCGCAGGAAATATTGATATTTTCTTGCTTCCCTTCCATTTTTTTGCTGTAAATTGCATAAAAAATAACTATATCAGTAGATTTAGGGCAGTGTTGTGTTTAAGTTCAGACAGGTAGTTCTGTTTTTTTAACAGTTAAGTTAACTTTGGGTAGTGTATGGTAACAGGCAGGAAGTAGAAATAAAAAAAAGTGCTTGTGAAGAAGCGTAAGTAAATTCATATTTATAGCAGAGAAGCCTAAGTCAATCAATAAATATAACAGAGGAGCCCATCTCTATCTACAACTATAGCAGAGGGACAGTAAATAATTATCAGAAAACGTTTTTACAAATTAACTTAAAGTGCCCCTTACAAATTATCAAGTTACTTTAGAGAGAGGTGGAGAAGAAAAAATGCGAAAATCCTTTCAAGATGTACCTCAGGTAGTTGTAGTCAAAATGGCCGTGTTTCCCTCTCATTTTTCATTTATATTCATGTACATAACCAATCAAATGTCAGGAAAAAAAAATAGAAAATGAAAGTAACATTTTAATTGGTTGTCAATTCTAACACTTCAGATGTGTTTTTGTTATGTAATTTACCGCAGGATATTTAGACAGGGCTACAGGCCAAATGGCTGAATGGAATTCCACCAAATTTGGGAAAATGGTAGGGACTGGTATGTAGTATTGCCTATTCTATATTTGGTGAATTTTTCTACAGAGGTTTTTATGTAAATTAACGTAAAAAATTTTTGGGGAGCGCTCACCGGTGCGCGCCCCGGTACACGTACCGGCAGCGCTACGGGAGTCCTCCATTTTGTGTTTCGGTAGATTTCAGACAGAAAATGGAGGACAAACAACGTTGGGAATGGGTATAAGGGGGCATCGTAGGCACTGCTTGACCCTCTAGGTTTTCTGAGGGGGTCTTAGGAGGCCGAAATAGGCAAACAAGAAAAAAAAAGTTTTTATTTTTCGCGGGGGGAGCGCCCGGTACGCGCACCGGGAAGCGTACCGGGGAGCGTACTATAGTGAAAAATAGTGAAAAAAGTTAGAAAAAGATAATCATTTGGAGTGATCAGAGATAGGGTAGCCCTGAAAAGGGCTTTTGGGTTCTGTGGCTGATTTAGGTACCTACAAGTAGGTACCAATACACAGTCTTAAATTCAGGAGGAATATTCTATTCCCTTCATCTGAGAAGTGCACACCATCTTCTCTGTAAATATCTTGCATGTTGTAACGCAAGTTGTTGTTGTATATTGAACCCATTCCATAGTCTCTCATGTAAGCAGAAACAGATTTATTCACATGTTTCCGTGCTTTTTCAAATTGTGGACAAAATTGGTTGGACCACTTCCATTTCTGCCTTTGGTATATATTGGAATATACCAAGGCAGTTTGTGGAAAAAGTGCCATCAATTGCTCAAAGGTATCCTTTAAAAGCATTTCCAGACCTACCCCAGTCAAAGTGCCCAAGTCATTTCCTCCACAGTGCACAATTAACAGGTCAGGGTGTGGCAAATGCAAAAAGGTTTTCACCAATGGAATCAATTGGTGACATTTTAATCCTCTGTGGTCAATCCATTTTATGTTCATGTTTGATAAATCAAGGTTGTGTAAATTTCTGGTACTAGCATACCTTTGAGCCCAGTGGATATAGCTATGTCCAATAATCCAGACAGAATACATGGTCAGAGGAGATTCTGGTGCAGTTAGATGAAGTGTGGAAAAGAAATGGCAGTTGGAATAATAGGAGTTTGCAAAAAAAAACCTGTGGAGTTTCAGTGCTCTTGAATCACAAGCAATGATTGGTAGAATGAGATAGGTGAAAACTGAAAGTTAGGGTGCATGGTTGTGTTCTGTGTAAGAAGTAATTTGAATGGTTAAAAAAAAGTCATTTAAAGAAACATGGCACCAGATAAGCTGGTGTATTTGCAGGTCAAACATCCTTGCAGAGGTGATTTGCAACATTGTAGAATAAACTTTTAACCCTGGCAGCTCAGTGAGGAGGGAGTTGCTATGGTAACAGGTAGAAAAGGCTGAGGGGGGGGAGGGTGTTGGTTTGAAAATACAGAGGGAAGAGTTTTGATTGGTTACCATGAGGAATATGTGTGTACAATTAGAGGATTTTTGTGCCTTTATGGTTTGCAGTGCCTGGAGTACATACCTTTCTCTTAGTGTGTCTACGTTATAACTTCCTCAGTCCATTTCCTTCAATTGTTGTATATTATTCTGTCTCCGTTCATCCTTTCACTGTATGACTGTTCTTCTCTTACTCTCAGTTATCTTCTATTCCTCATTCTTCTAAATGCATCCTTAATTAGGCTGTTTTCTGTCTCAGTCATTATCTTTTTACTTACTTCTGTTTCCTGATTTAGTTTTGCTAACTCACATTGTTTTAGTATCTTTCTTACCTTCAGTTCATTTCTCTGTACTTCTCTCTCTTTTTCTTAGTGAATCTATATGCCTTACTCTTTATAATTTGCTCTCCTTCTATTTCTTTTCCCCTTTTTTTGTCCTTCTACCTTAGTTTATTTCTCTTTCTGTGTTCTTCACTCTCACTTTATTTCTAAATAGAGTGTTATGATGTTTTTAGCTCTTCATTTGTATCTTTTAATTTAAAATACATATTTTACTAATTATAACATATATTTTTTTTCACAGATACCAGCTGTAGTAAAAAAATTATAGTTACATTTATTATATGGTAAGTATGACTAAAAAAATGTAGTTTGTTATCACCCTTTGCTTTAAGGTCACTAACATTTTCTCAATCTACCTCACTCCTATGTTTTTACTCTGCTTCTCTCACTTATTTTTATTCTCCATGTTTACTCCCCTTTCATTATTTACCCTCTCATATTCAACTTCTTTTGATCCCTATTCTTTACTTCACTTACCCTCTGTTCCCTTCCTTTGCTTATTTACTCAATCTCTTTTTCTTAATTATTTACCTTACTCCTACACATATACCTCATCCCCCTCCCAATACATACACACACCTGTAACATACACCCCACACACACACCACACCTACACATCATACACACAAAAAAAAACTCCCACACACACTCCTCAAAAACACACACACATTCCATACACACACATACATCGAACACATATACACCCCACACTCATACACTTCTCACACATATTTCACACACCCTCATCTCTACCCACACCAAAACACTCCACACAACCACACCCACAGACACACCTTACACACCCACACTTTGACCTACACCCACTAACTCCCTGTAAGTCACACACACTGCATTACTTATCTTTTTTTGCTGTTGTACTCAAGCCCATTCAGGTACTGTTCCCTTTACTCTCTTTGTCCTCTCTCTTTGTCACTCACCATGTGTTATCCTAATTCAATATTTCTCCCTCTATCACCCCTCTTTACTTTTACTATGGGTAGCGCACCGGGGAGCGCAACAAGGGGAAAACAAAGAGAAACAGTAAAATAATATTTTAGAGTGCTTTGAGGTAGGGTAGCTGTTGTGTTGTGTGGGTGATTTACTTACTGCACTCCTTCCACTCCTTTTCTCAGTACCTCTGTTCTCACAGTTCTACATTCCCGTTCACTCAGTCCGTCTATCTTACTGTAATTGTCTCTGTCTCTTCACTTTTTCACTACTTGTTCATTATGCTTTCTTCCTGAAGTTCAAGCACACTACGTTATTTACATTTCTTTGCTGCTTCAATTATTCCATTTCTGTTACTTCTTCTTTTCTTCTTTTAGTTTTTTCTCTGTCAATCCACATGTTTTAACTTTATTCGATGTTATCCATCTTATTTCATCCCTCTTTAGTTATGCACACTACTTTTTTCTCTATCTCCCTTACCAGTGTTATTTAAATCTGGTTCCGTTATTACCTTTTATTTGACCATCATTTTTTCTCTTTCCTTTTACTCTTTACAGCCACTCACATTCTTCATGTGCCTCTGCTTTAGTATTCTTCTTCTCTCTTTCTTTGTTTCACAGCCTTATATTTTTTAAATTTTCTCTCTTACACTTTGTTATATCTTTTACACTGTTTTACTATGTATTACACAGTACATCTGTGTTGCTCTCTCTTGCTGTCTGTCTCTTAACATTACTCTCTCTTTCTCTTTCTCCTATGCTCTCCTTCACTTGTTTTTTTTTTTTAATTGCGCTAACGTGGCGCGCTCCGGTGCGCGTACCGGGAAGCGCACCCATGAGAAAAATGAAGTGAAGAGTGCTAAAAATTTTAGTAATTTTTTAAAAATGGGAGGTAGTTTTGAAAAGAACTTTATTTTTATGTTTTTGTTGTTTTATATTTTTTTTATTTTTCTGAACATTTTTTGTTGTTGTATTTTTTGAACAATTTTATGTTTTTTTGGGGGGAACAACGAAAAACAGGCATTAGAAAGGGCTCAACAGGAGCAAAAAAAAAATTATTTCTTGGGGCGTTTTGAGCACTTGTGGTTTTCAAATGCTCAGTTTATCAAATTGATACTCATATTTGCACATGAAAGTAGGTCACCACAATAAAGGCACACTATCTTCATGTGCACAAAATTCTGTTGGATATTTGGGACCGTCTCCCTCGCCTCTGGTCCCGATAGAGATACCTGTGCCGATGTACTGGCCATAGGAGTTGGTGGGTTATCTCGGAGGTGACGCATCTCTGCAACGCTGTAATTGAGTGGATGCCACCTCTGCATATGGCGGTGCATATTATAGTTACCATAACTATACTTTTTATCTGTACCTCTAGACAAAACATCTTTACAAATGAGGCATGTCACATGTCGGGCATTGACCTTTTTTTGGCCTTGAGGGTATGAATAAAATTGCCAAATAAAACTGTCTTTGTGGTGGGATTTCCGGGGCTCTTCACGTAAGAACTGCCTCCGCTCTACTTCCTCTTCCTCTTCTTCTTCCTCTTCCTCTGGGTTTGGAAGGAACTGCGCAGGTGGTCCTTCCTTCCTAGGTAGTTGTGGTGGGGGTGGGGGTCCACCAGCTGCAGCTACTACAGATGCCATTATTTCAACAAGGAGAAACAGGTCTTCCTCTCACAAAGATGAAAGTCAGAGTGAGGAAAGAAGGAGGGGTTTTCATCATTTGGGAAAAAAAAAGTTCTAAACCAATGAAAAGTGTTATTTACAGGTCATATGACCTGTTACGCTTACGTTACGCGTCCCGCTCCGCGCCCGGAGCGCTTCCGGTCTGCTGCGCTTCGCACCTCGTTCGCGCACCGGAGCACTTCCGAGTGCGCGAACGCGGCGCGTCATAAGACCCATTACGCGACAACGCGATACGTCGCGCTTACGCGACTTGTCGCGATGTTGTTCTCGAACACGGCAGTTGTGCAAACGGTACGTTTCCCGGTGCGCGGACCGGGTCACGGCATAAAATTAAGCTAACGGGAAGCTACCCGGTGCGCGGACCGGTAGCGAAACTAAAAAAAAAAAAAAAAATTATATACATAAAAAAATTATATTAAATACATATAAAATATATTTTTCCTTTAAAAGAAGAATACATTTAACAGCTTTTAATATTTGCTATTAAAAAACCATTGAAATTCACTGAAAAAACCATAGGTTATAGATCATATATAGTTAGGAATTAGCATTTACAAAACCTTGAAAATTCACTGAAAAAACCATAGGTAATAGACCATATATAGTTAGGAATTAGCATTTATAAAACCTTATTTTACTCACACAAAACCATTGAAATTTGCATATATAGTTAGTTGCACTAACTATATATTTCGCGCACCCGCAATCCACTGCTGATGGCGTCACATATTACATCATTCATGACATGGTCAGTGACATCACTGATGACATCACTGATGACATCTCAAATGACATCACTGATGACATCACTGATGACATCTCATTTGACATGACTGATCACATCACTGATGACATCATTCATGTGATAATACGATGAACTTCTTCAGACTCTAATATAACCTTATATACACTCAGTGTAAACGGACACTCACAGACTGTCACTCATCCATGGAGTTACTCACACACCTAGTCAGTCATGCAAAGAATCAATCACACCTCCATTTCCTCAACTATACAGTTATACACACCTTACTTATTCAAACAGATACTAACACATATTTACACTCTTATACAATCCCTGATACAATTTCATAATGATCCATACAGCCACTCACACATTCACTGGCTCTTATGCACAGTTATTTATATATGTCAAATCTCACATATACTCTGTTTTACATATGTCTTTACTTTGACATGTAGCACTGAGATATCCATTCACTCACCAATACACTCATGCACACAGTCAACCGCCCATACAGCTGTTTCCACATGCACTTTTGAACCCATACATCTAGTGAATCAACTGTTCACACATCTGTGCACAGAGTCATACACCTCTCAACCACCCACACACACACTCAGTCTCCCATACAAATACTTGGGCAACTAATCAATAACCCATATAGTTACTCATATAGCTACTGATCAACACATGCAGCAGTTTACAGAACAACAGACATAATGATGCACAAATTAAGACAGTTTAGTCAGTAACCCATGCACTCAGTGAGACATATTTAATCACTCACTCATACAGTCAGTCATGCACCTACTAAATCCTTCATCCAGACACTTCTACATCCACTCATTCTTCAATATGTAAGACATATTTAAACTTTACAGAAACATAAAAACACTGGATGTTGTTTTCAGTGATGTCATCAGTGATGTCATTTGAGATGTCATCAGTGCTGTCATCAGTGATGTCACTGACCATGTCATGAATGATGTAATATGTGACGTCATCAGCAGTGGATTGCGGGTGCGCGAAATATATAGTTAGTGCAACTAACTATATATGCGAATTTCAATGGTTTTGTGTGAGTAAAATAAGGTTTTATAAATGCTAATTCCTAACTATATATGGTCTATAACCTATGTTTTTTCAGTGAATATATATATATATATATATAAATATATATAAATATATATATATTAAAAAAAAAATATATATATATATATATATAAAAATTATGTGCTCTGGAGTCCCCGCGCGTGGGACTATTCAGTGCTTATGATTTTGATGAGTATACCCCTGAAAGAGAGCTAGGATTACAGGTAAGTAATTTATCATTAATTATTCTCTGTTAAACAGCAGATTGTGTGCTGAACTATTTGCATTCATTCATGTTTGTATATTGTCTCCATGGATCTATATTGTTATAATATCAGATGCTGGTTAACTCTTCTGCGTTGAACTGTCGATCATGTGCTCATGTGTATCTTTTGTACGAATGTATATACATTCGGGCACATATTCAATGTGGTGTGCTTTTTATGTGGTTAGGAGTATGCACACATAATATTCCAAATGTCATATGAATGGTATTGTCTGTTTGAATGCAGTATGGATGATATATTTGATAGATGTGAACATATGAGTCGTAAACTGTATGCCACACACATTTGTATTTGGCCTGTGCCGAATAGTAAATGGGATTTTGGATTCTGTGTCAAACATATTCAAGTGCAAATCAGGTATATGCCTTAACTTTAAAATGAACCAGGGTGATAAAAACTGTAAGCTAAAAACTGCATTTCCATGGTCGAATAATCTATTCATGAGTAGATTTGAAGAGGAGCACATATTATCCAAAACCATCTGGAAGGATCATCTTAGAATGTTTGTAAGGTTCATAGATGATATTTTCCTAATCTGGCAAGGTTCCCGACGAATCTTAGAAACTCAACTAGAGCTACTCAATGATATTGATTCTCGCATACAGTTCACATACGATATTCAGGATGAATCTATTGCTTTTCTAGACGTCAAAGTCATCAAAACAATGAGAGGATTTGAAACGGATTTATTTAGAAAAAAAACTGACAGAAATAATACACTACACTATTCCAGTTTTCATCCTCAACCCCTCAAAGAACATTTACCCTACAGTCAACTCATTAGAGCTAAAAGAATAGTTTCTGAACCTATCAAATTACAGGAAAGAACACAAGATATGATAACAAGATTTGAAGCATGCGGGTATCCTAGTCATATCCTCGAGCAGGCCAAGAAACGCAGTGCAGATTGTACGAGAACGGAACTACTACGGAGTAGAGAAGCTAACACTAAAGATTCAATAACCATAGTTTCCAAACATTCGACCATGAGCAACAAATTCAGAAGCATCATTAAAAACCATTAGGAGATCCTTCGCATTGAACAAGATTTCAATCATATCTTCGACAAGGATCCGATTTTTGCTTATACGAGAGCAAGAAATTTAGGAGAACTAATAAAACATTCCAATCAAAAATCAGTTCAATACAAGGGTACATCACCGTGCTGGAATTGTAACCATTGCAACAGCATAATTAAGGGTACATTCATCAATCATCCTATGAAAGGATACAAAATTAACATCAGGGCAACAGCCACTTGTGATACATCCAACGTGGTATACATGTTAAAATGTCGTTGTGGAAAAACCTATGTAGGACAAACAGAGAGGAAGATTAAAACTAGACTCAATGAGCACAAGTCGAACATTAGAAAAAAGCAAATTAAGTCCACAGTTGCCCAACATTTCATCGAAGCAGGACATAATGTAAGCCAAATACGGTTCTGCATACTTGAGACAGTACCCAAAATCGAGGGTAAAGACAATCATAATGTACTCTTACAGAGAGAAAATTATTGGATTTCTACCTTGGCCAGCATGAGACCGTTTGGCCTAAATGACCGTATGGAGTTTAGCTGTTATCTATAAACTGTAATTATTCCTTTGTCCGAACTGTGGTAGTTATTTACAGATATTTTTCAGTTATCAGCGATTGCTAAACATTGTACATGTACTGTATTTATCGTTTTTTTACCTTATTACATAGACATCGAGAGGTTAATACCTCTCTTTACACCCATCATTGCTGTCCATCACACTTTTCATTTTTTTACTTTATTGAAAACAGGTTTCACGATAAGCTTTTGGAACACACCTATTATTAATTCCCATCTATTTTTTTCATCTCCCATGTTTACGAACTCACACTTTTTTCCCATGGTTTTCCATGCGATGTACTTTTTTAAACGTTTTACACGAACAACACAAGAACTATTCCGTTGCTTAGCAACATTACCGCCCCCTCCTAGCTTGCAAAACACTTCCGAGTTTAGACACACCCACATCCGGATCAGAGCGAGCAAACATGGATACACACAGCGGTAAGCCCGCGCATTGAACATCAAAGCGGTGATTATTTAACGAATGTTTGTGAACCTTAGTTCACTCACATTTAGATTATTTCTTGAATTCACGGTTTCGGCCGTGATATTAATCAATCGGACAGGACCGAAAGCACTCATTCGACCCACTTTTTTCCAGCGTAACATTCACGAGCACTAATTTCCATTTCGGCACCTTGGTTTATCGTTCAAATTTATGGATACTGTTGAGACATTTATCAATCATACAGGATTAAATGCATGTTTTGATTTTCAATACGGTAACACCTATCACCACGTGATTATTAGCACTACAAAATGTCCTCATTTGAGCATTTTTATCACTACGTTTATAACAGTATATGTACGTGACTGTCTTGTTTAGATCAATGTTAAACATTTATTAGACCATTGAGTGCATTTTCTTTATTACAGAACATTTCCCCAGATGAAGGCCATGCCGAAATGCATTGGGATTGTTGAAGTGTATGCCCAATCAACGAGTATTGATTGAGAAAATTACATTCTTGTGATTTGAACAGAATGAATTAAATAATACATGGATTAAAACCCATAAGATTGGATGTAACGTTTTATTCAACTTGAGGAAACCTTTACTTTGAAGGACTTTCATTGGAGCCCGGGGGACACTTTCCAATCTTGGGAAATGCTGCCCTTCATCATTTGAGTACACGCTCCCTGTCAGAGAGCGATACCCCGGTGGCACCAAACAACTTTGAACAACTCACAAAGAATTCAGTAGTGCGCCCAGTAAAACCCATCATTTACGAATAAAAATAATTCCCATAGTACAATAAGATATAGATTCTGGCATTGCCAGACCCAAAGACAGCCAACTTTCCCCAAGAAGAAATTCTGGAAAAGGCAATTCCATTCCAAAACCCCAGCCCCCAGGAAGTGAAATATTAGGAGGAGCGAAAACAACCAGAACTGGGGACAGGGTCACAGAATGTTCAAAGGGCTATGAGAACAAAAGAACTACCCAACTGCAACAAGCAAAATTGAGTAAGGGTCCATTACCATCTGTCACTGTGAAAACAAACATAGACTGAAACATTGCATTCAAGCAATACAGTCAATACAAAGAGCTGCTAAAAAATAAACACCGCCTCCGTGCACGTTTACCAATGATCTATTACAAAATGTACAGATACTCTGTTATTGATTCCACGTTACTGTTGTTAGACTGATCTAAAGTGTTTACTAGTTATTGGTTAATAATATGGCAAATAATAATAAATAAACAACAAACCCTAAACCTAATTCACTATACAACATACATGTTACAACAAGAATATGTTGAAAGAAGAAGACAAGGTCCTAGAATGAAGCCAGATGTACATTTATACTTAGCATTTCGATCCTAATACAGAAAAAAAACTTCCCACTTCAAATTAGAGGTGTTGTATTATTGAAATGTATATACATTACAGAAAAGCAAAGTATTGCTTTACGAAGAAAAAATCACTCTATTTTCTCCAGAGAGTAAAGGCATCAACACAACAAAGGGTTTTTGTGGTGAATAATAACATATTACAATTAGAGATGAACAAAACCACCAATATTTGAGATTGTTCTCAATGTAGTAATTTTGTCTTGCAGACGTGAAATTAAATGTCTGTCCTACACAACTAAAAGTACTTTCATTTGAAGGACCAAATGGCTGATGGCAGGACTTGTACGAGTGGCAGGAGTGAGATTCTAGGCCTCAGTGAATTAATGCTAATGTGTTCCCACAGGTAGAATGCAAATGCTGTGGCGCCCCAGGACAAAAGTGGTAATGTGCCCTAGCCTGCCTAGCAACCAGTCGACTCTGGCCAGCGATAAGTGAAATAATTCACCTCTATGGACATTAAGAATAAGTTCATCTGGACTCGAGATGGTGGCTCACTGGAAGGCCTAATTTTATTTGATTTGTCGGCCACCAACCATACTGTTGACCATGCTTTGTTGCTGGAAAGACTGGAAAGGTGGCCAGGCATATCAGAACCCACCAAGGCTTGGTTTTGTTTATTTAGGTTAAACCAAAATCAGTAGTCTTAGGCTTGAGGCAATTTCTGTGCACCTTTATATTCAAATGTCAGTGCTGCAAGGCATCCCACTCCTGTCATCCTTTTTATTTTACTATCTACTTGATATCATTGACTGACCTTCTGCAGAATCATTATATCAATTATGCAAGCCTGTGGTATCCAGCTAGTGGAGTGGTATAGGCACCGGATGTAACAACCACATTATGAACTGCCTGCTGGAAATTCAAAATTAGCTGTAAAATAGCAGATTGTCCTTAAATGGGTCAATAATGGAGGTTCTTGGACTATGCTCAGGGAGTCCCAGGAAGCTGATCGGATTTTCTTGGGAGCACCCCTTCTCTGGCGATGGCAGGCAGAGGGTTTACAGTCAGGGAGATGCAGATTTAGTGCAAGGGTCTCGATCACTCCAACTGTGGGACAACTTCATTGGTTATTAGTATCAGCTGGAGCCAAGCTTAAAATCTTCACTCTGGTCCCCAAGACAAAGCTTATTGCACTTCCACTCTACCTGAGATAACGTGTACAGAGTCTCTTGCAAGTATGAAGCCTGGGATCTAAAGTGGCTCCAGGGATGGTGATTCAGTTTTGGAAGAAAGCTTTTTATAGGGCGGATCCTTGATTGATCAGCCAGGGCGTTGATGGAACACTTTGCCAGCCAATCATTCAATCAATCATTTGTAAAGCGCACTACATACCCGCGAGGCTCTCAAGGCACTGGGGGGGCGCTACTGATCGAACAGCCAAGTCTTGAGTATCCTCCTGAAGGTCAGCAGGTCTTGGGTCTGTCGTAGGCTCAGTGGGAGGGTGTTCCATGTCTTGGCGGCGAGGTGGGAGAAGGATCTCCCACCGGTGGTTGTTCTTCGGATGCGCGGGACGGTGGCGAGTGAGAGGTCGGCGGAGTGTAGCTGGCAGCTGGGGATGTAGAAGGAGAGCTGTCTGTTGAGGTAGGCTGGGCCGGTCTTGTGGAGTGCCTTGTGTGAGTGGGTGAGGAGCTTGAAGGATATCCTCTTGTTGACGGGGAGCCAGTGCAGGTGGCATGGTATGTCGAGGATCAGTCGTGCCAAGGCATTTTGGATGCGTTGTAGTCGTTTGATGAGCTTGGTCGGGGCTCCCCCGTAGAGGGCGTTTCCGTAGTTGAGTCTGCTGCTGACGAGGGCCTGGGTGACTGTCTTTCTTGTATCTGTCGGGATCCATCTGTAGATCTTGCGGAGCATGGGGAGGGTGTTGAAGCAGGAGGAGGAGACGGCGTTGGCTTGCTTGGTCATTGAGAGCGTTGAGTCGAGGATGATTCCCAGGTTGCGTGCGTGGCCGGTGGGTGTCGGGGCTGCCCACAGTGCCGTCGGCCACCAGGAGTCATCCCAGGCTGCAGGGTTGGCAGTGAGGCAAATCCCAGGCTTTAGGCCTTTATGCAAAGTATTATACACCCAAGTATCCAGGGAATATTTCAAACAGTTGTTCTGGAATGGGCAACCGTAAGTGGTGCAAATCCATACTACCTTTTAATTACCAGGGGTCTTGTACCACGTGCCTGTGAGCAGCCTAAGGAATGCATGGCTGCACATGTTACAGATGATACATATTGTTAGGGCAAGGACATGGAGAGTGGCGAATCCTCCTTTTTTCACCCCCTCCCTCAAAACATGCAGAGGAGCTGATAGTGGTGGAAGCAGTTTCCATATATGTGCATCAGTGAGGGGTTGTGTACAAGGTGGACTTCTAATTAAGTGCTAAACTTCAATTCGTTAGGCTAGTGGTTCTTAACATTTTGACTCCTGTGGCCCTCCACTGATTAGCTGTTGGAAATGGGGACATCGGTCAACACAATTTCTGTGATTTGAACCTCAACCACACCCCCCCACAATACTATAGAAACAAGTGTACATTAGAGAACTACACAAATTCTGAAATATTTTCTTTAATTCACAAACCAAAAATAATGTCCAAAATTCTAATGAGTAGATTTGAGCCTTTCTTAATATTTGGTTTAATTTCTTAAAGACAAAGAGCGATATGCTTACATCTAGGACATCACTTTGACTTATTTGCTCCTAATGCATTCTTTCTTTTTGTCACCTATATCAGTAGAAGAAGGTGGCCTTTTACCATTCAGCCCTTGACATCAGGATTCAGGATAATGTTTTTCTACAAAAATCTATGCCCCATTTGTGCCCTTAAGAAGGGGTTGTAGACTACCTCCCTGCTTTCACAGACTGAACAATCGGAAATGTGGTCCGTATAACGTTTTGAGGTGCATAGGTGTACTAACCATTACAAAACCAATCAAAGTCCTAATGCACTCCGTTTCCTGTTGCTTCAACAGACACAAGATAGAAAACTATACCCTACTGAATGAAAGACCGACCCTCAGGAAGTAGGGTGCCTCCTGTAATTGAAATGTAGCCAAGGTCTGATCCTTTCCCGAGAGTATGAAAAAAATGTTCCAGGCCTTCCAGTAGAAGAGTGAATATAATGCTTCAAAAGTTTCACAGCAATCTTGTTTTTTAATTCTGGATAATGGAGATAATAACTCATGGGTGTTCCATTAACGTCTGTGACCCAAATCCAGATTTTCGCATGTTGATACCCTCCTACCTTTGGCAGCTTCAGATGAGGGATGTTCTCTGGGATGGTATTCCTAGTTCGCCACCGAGGGAAAAGACATATTTTGTATTCATTTTCATTTTGTTGTTGAAGGTTACTAAGGGGTGTGCCTGGTGCTGAGCCCTGGAGATGATGTACAATTTTATCAGAAGCAGCAAGTTCATGATGAGGGCCCTTGAGAAGATTCTCCTGTAGTTAAAAGAAACAGAACACAACTACACTACAACCAACTACCATCAAATAACAAATATAAAACTGAAGGAACAACAGTTACAAGAGAAATTGGAGAATGGAGCGCTGTGGGTGCAGACAGGCTCACAAAGCATCGTAACAAGTTGAACTCAGTCATTATTTGGATTAAAGAAGGGTGCCTCAATCCCCCTTCCGGTGCTGACCCAGAAGAGATTTTCATGTCATGTTGTTATAGAATTGTACACCCCACACGTTTGAACAGTATCGGTCTGGCCTGTAATGAGGTCCTCCTACCATGGCTGTACAGAATCTCTGTAGGCAATTGTGTGTTGGTTTGTGTACTCTCTTGGTGTTTCTAACAAAAAAGTCTGATCCTCTGGCTCTGTGGTGCTCTAAGTCATTTCTCAGATATCTCTACCTGCAGTCTCCTGCTCTTCCAGACCCCCAAATTGCTGCTCGGCGTTCCAAATGAGGAAAAGGAGTGAGGCACTACGTATGTAAAGAAAGGGTAACTGGCCTGAGGTGTAGGGGCAGTGCTAGGCGCATTGCACTCAATGCGGAGCTGGGAATGTGGGTGGCCTCTGTGAATGCTCTTCATGTGGTGCTCCTTAAGTTTCTGCCAGTATGGAACTACAGACTACCATGAGGACCTATTCAGAGACGTGTAACATAACTGCCTGGCAAATCTTTGAAACCGGGTGGCTCCGGCAAGGAAGTGGCATTGGATGCAGTGCCAAACAAGAAGACATCATTCCTCAGTGAACTGGGATGGAGTTGAGTTTTATCTGCTCACCGTATCTAGTGAATGTAATTGTCTTTAGAACTGGCTTTTGAGATAGTTCGTTAGACTTGTTTTACCCAAACTATCATACATAATATTCTTCTGACTACAGCATAAAGCATGGGACAGTGGTGAACCCACTTTATCCATTGTCTCCCTTCACTTTGAGTGACCGCACAAAGCCTCTGCACACTTCTCACATCCACTTAAAATAGTTCCTTTCTCTTCAATTGCAAAGATTGTTCAAAGTGTGCTGTGTTTTTTTAACTTTAAACACAGACTATATATTTTGCCTGCACTTTGTTTTTTTAAAGGTTAAGTTGTAAAGTGTTTTATTGACATTGTAACACTGTAACTACCTACAATTTGAGTGCTTAGTCGGATGGGATTTTTTTTCCTTCATAAAGAAGAATAATAAAATGTGTTGAGCAAACTGAAAGACTTATTCTTTAAAAAATATCCCTTGTAAAACAGATGTATTGGTGAATATTTCCAAAAAAATGAAATCTATATTGCAAGCATAAAGTGGCCACACTTAGGTGACAGTATATTTTCTTTTTACCTTTATGGTACATTTTTGCCATAAAATGGTTTTTTAAAACGTACCATGACCTGAGCTTTGCAGAGCCAGACCTATTGGGCTTGCCAATACTTATTTATATTTTTTATTATAAGTATAATTTTCTATCAACTGATGTTTATTGGGGAATTTCCTGTGCTTTTATAATAAATGGTGTTTCTCTTCTGAAATAACTATAATTTCCGCTTAACATGCACATCAGTATCACACGTGCACATGCCCTAGCTGCATATGGTACTATGCAACATAAATACAATACATAAATATAGCAATGCTTTGTTTTACTATCAGTGACATCCTGCATGTACACCCACACCTCTTCGAAACAAAGTGTTTTTTTCTTTACCCAAAAATAAGACCGTAATTTAAAATGAAACATCCCTAACACTGAATACATGTAGGCAGTATCTGCTGTACTCTCTCTAGAAATGTATGTACAGAAAGAATGAGAAAAGTAAAAAAATACCATTCGAGGGTTGAGACAGAGTGCTGAGAAAAATTAGATTATGTGAGAGTCCAATTCCAGGCACTCAATTTGAGTCCGAATTATTGAAAGAGGAACAGGTAACTCTGGATTGAGAAAGGCTGTAAAGAATCACTAAAAACATTTGTGATGCTACTCATTCTGGTCCTACATTTACATGAGTCTAACAAATGGATATGGACACTGTTCTTGAAGGTAAGACATCTCTACACATGTTATATTGTTTCATTCTTGCAGAAGGAAAGTCCAATTCCTTAGATCCTTTTCCTGTAGTAGTCACAACACCCAGGCACAGTCAAACAATGCCAGCAATGGTCCCTTGTTGATCATAAAGGGGTCATGTGGACTCCTACGTGAACATTTCAAACATACTTGTAAGAAATCGGTTTCTAACCTGTGAAAATTCCGTTTTTTCACCTATAGAGCTCTGTTTTTTTTAACCTCTGCTTTTGCAAGGGACCCCTAATGAAGACCCCTATATGCTCTGCAGTAACATTTTTGAGCTATAATCTTTTGTTCCCTCCTTTTAATTAGAAGTGATGTGGGCTGATTGCACATAAACATGTGCATGCTTTTGTGTGTACATGTGTAGCTTGAGGGAGGAAGACTATTGTCTGACTCAGCCTGGTATCTACTCACCAGTAGCACTGTGGTGGTTGAAGACCCAGACTAAATTGGAAGTAGTCTACTAGGACCTTATAATTCACACGGAGATCTACAAATAAATGCCCATTAGTTTTTGCTTAAAGTGCAATCAGTAGTGTTGAAATAGTTTTACCTTTCAAATACAATGTGTCTAAAAAGTAACTTTTGATTGGCTAGTGGTACAAGGTTCATTGATATGTCCTTGTATGTAAATCGCTGATTGCAAAACCCATATGAAGAGTGGGCTGGGTATGCTCAGACGTGAGTCCCAGGCTCTCCACACCACTGGAGTCAAGCTATCCAGGCTGATGAAGGCTGATAGCCAGAAACCGGTCCTTGGATGCTTGATTCCGGTCTGGGAAAGACATGGCTTGGTAGTTCGGACTGGACTGTTCCCATGAGGCACAGGGTCAGAGCTGATTTGCATATAGCCAGTGTCTAACCCAGGGTGGTGTGGAGTGCAAAAAAAACGATGGATTTAGGCCCAGATCCTTGTACTGGGGTGAATGTATGACATTGTTCTACATTCTGTCCATCAACTGTGTTTTTTGCTATTTTCACCCCGAGTGGGCTGGGTATGCTCAGACGTGAGTCCCAGGCTCTCCACAGCACTGGAGTCAAGCTATCCAGGCTGATGAAGGCTGATAGCCAGAAACCGGTCCTTGGATGCTTGATTCCGGTCTGGGAAAGACATGGCTTGGTAGTTCGGACTGGACTGTTCCCATGAGGCACAGGGTCAGAGCTGATTTGCATATAGCCAGTGTCTAACCCAGGGTGGTGTGGAGTGCAAAAAAACGATGGATTTAGGCCCAGATCCTTGTACTGGGGTGAATGTATGACATTGTTCTACATTCTGTCCATCAACTGTGTTTTTTGCTATTTTCACCCCGAGTGGGCTGGGTATGCTCAGATGTGAGTCCCAAGCTCTCCACACCACTGGAGTCAAGCTATCCAGGCTGATGAAGGCTGATAGCCAGAAATCGGTCCTTGGATGCTTGATTCCGGTCTGGGAAAGACATGGCTTGGTAGTTCAGACTGGACTGTTCCCATGAGGCACAAGGTCAGAGCTGATTTGCATATAGCCAGTGTCTAACCCAGGGTGGTGTGGAGTGCAAAAAAACGATGGATTTAGGCCCAGATCCTTGTACTGGGGTGAATGTATGACATTGTTCTACATTCTGTCCATCCACTGTGTTTTTTGCTATTTTCACCCTGAGTGGGCTGGGTATGCTCAGACGTGAGTCCCAGGCTCTCCACACCACTGGAGTCAAGCTATCCAGGCTGATGAAGGCTGATAGCCAGAAACCGGTCCTTGGATGCTTGATTCCGGTCTGGGAAAGACATGGCTTGGTAGTTCGGACTGGACTGTTCCCATGAGGCACAGGGTCAGAGCTGATTTGCATATAGCTAGTGTCTAACCCAGGGTGGTGTGGAGTGCAAAAAAACGATGGATTTAGGCCCAGATCCTTGTACTAGGGTGAATGTATGACATTGTTCTACATTCTGTCCATCAACTGTGTTTTTTACAGAATAAACCAAACCAGAGTGGGTGGAGCTTTGGTCAGGGAGCAAGATATGAAATAATTTTGAGGGAGTTGCCATTCTGAAATCTTTCCAGAAGGCAACACATGGGTAGGACATGCAGTAGGCTGCAACTTGTAAGTGACAATTATGGATGGATGATTGAAGTGGCAGTGTCAGAAGGCAGATCTGGATACACAGCTTACCTATGGTGACTCAGTGGGCAAGGGGGTACCATGCTCTAAACCTTCACGTGCTGAGTTTAATTCATTGGCTGGCGATGTGCGCAGACTGTCAGATACATTTCCCTGGAATCCCTGAACTCCCACAATGTTTGGAGACAATGCAGATATATCACCCCATCAATTATAACTTTCCTTGGGTCTCACAGTATAATTTCCTTGCTAAGCACTCATGCTACAATATTGCTGCAGCCAGGAAATTTGCTCTTAGAGTCGGAGTTCCTGTTGTGAGAACAGTTTCTTACTTTTTAGTTTGCTGAAGGGCATTTTTAATACAGGGAAGTATTCTGGAAATCAATTTGTGTTGGAAAGCGAACTTTTAACTATTTTGTACATTTGGCCTTAGTAGTTAAAGACTTTAGAATATATTACATTTCTTGAACATTGTGTTTAAAAAAAAAAAATCAAGGTAAGAGTTCTTGCATCTAGAGATCCTTGATTATGATATGTTTATGAGAATGTGCATTTAATTTCAAAGTGGTATTTGGTAAGTAATAATGTACCGCTAAGAATAGGAGTCAAATAATACTAACGACTGTTAATTATTTTCCTGTTGCATAAATACTGATTCAGAATCAAACCTAGAAGTATCAGTAGGTGCTTATGTGTGAAGCCTGATGTAGTTATCTCACCAATAGCGAAGGAAGGTTGTGAACACTTAATTAGTCACATATCCTTTACTATGCTCTAGTTAAAGGAATGTCATTTTTATATCCACCAGAGTTGGTTTCATGATCTATCTTTGAGGTATAACCTTTTATTGTTAAATGTTGATGCAGAATATTAACAGGTAATTATTAAAAAATATTTTACATATCCATTCAGACCTGTAGATGTCAAAGCACAGCCGAGTGACATGGCGATGAGAGGGGCTCTGTATTCTCTCTTATCCCATTTCTCCTAAAGTCAACATATACTATTGTGTATGATCAGTGGTGGATACAGTGAGGGGCGGAGGAGCACACTGCCCCAGTTGGATCCAGAGAACAAGGTTAGTGCTTTCTGATAGGCTCCACGAGGTTGGGTGGAAGCCCCTGCATTTGAAAGAAACTATCTTTATTTTTAAGTCCCTGTACAGCCTCAGAGAGCAGAGAAGGAATCTAGAAAGACCAAAGAAAAAACCATCCGGAGCTGATGCACCCCTCCCAGGAGTCTGGAGACCCCTTCCTTTTTAGTGTGGACATTTGTGAACTCTCTCCAGTGCTGGTCTCCCCAGCTTCCTGGCTCCCTCTCAATCCCAGTAGAGAGTGTACTTCTTGGGTACCATGAACAGGTGTGTCCCCTGAACTTCTGTTGATGGATCCTCTTCTGGATGCTCCAGGAATGGGCATTGCTGGAAACACAGTGACTTTGCAAATGATGGAAATGCCCACGCGACTGGGTGCAGTCAGTGGTTATGGTGTAATGTGAAGGACCATGGGATGATACTGCAATAAAGTCCCCACGTTAGGACGCCACCAGGGCTAACAGGAGGACTAATCCAAGCCAATTTTGCCAAGCAGTTTCTCAGCAACTGTCATTACTTGATATTACTTTCGATTTCACAGTTTTTGTTATGTGTTGATATTTTACTCGGATTCTCATCGAAAATGTTTTTAAAAGAAAACAAAATAGAAGTGAAGTGCACTGCCTAAAATTGAAGAACCATTTTAGCTGTTCAGCAACCGTGACTGGCCCAAATATGCAATAAAAAAAAAAAAAAAAGAAACAAAGACAATTGTTGCTGTGCCTGTGGCAGGGTCTTTAGGAGGCCATTGGTTTATCCCTGTTCTTTAGTCTATTAGTGCCCCAGTGTGTCTATGATGGAGCAGCATCACTTACATTAAAATCAATGTTTTTTTAAACTCTTACCTCTCTAATCTAGAGAAAGAGAGGTGACATATCGAGTAGGCATTTGGGAACTCCCTGACGGGTTTCTGGCAATAAGTAATGTTGCTATGATGTGTTTAAATTGGTGGACCCTTCGCTTTTACAAATAGAAACCAGCAGTTCCATTTTACTAATGACCTTCCCAGAGGCACAAGATGAAAAACGGTGTTTGGTAAATTACCCCGGCAGAACAGAATAATGATTGTTCATTTTAAATCAATTTAAACAATATTTTAAAGGTTAAAACTATAATCTGTGTATTGACTTCTGCTGGTCCGCCTCTAGCTGTAACGCCGCCGCCTGCACAATGCATTTATTTTAAAATAAAAGCCGATTTGTACAGACTTAATGGGTCGAGACTTTCTTGAATTTCCTGGTTGCTAAGCACTTACACAGTTATAGGTCATTATGTATTTTACATTAGTTTCACAGTATTTTATTTTAAATACATTCTCTGTTGGTAGTTACCGATAAAGTAAGGACGCTGCAGAGTATTAACTTCTTTTTTTTCTACGCCACATAGTCAAAAAGCTTAGTCATTTCGTAGGATAGACTTTCGGCATAAACATATAAACACATAGTTAGTATAACGCATGATTTGTGGATGTACTAAATTCCACTGTCCTTATTTAAAAAAAAACATTTTTGCTGGCTCATAGATAATTCTATTTGTAGGACAGCAATTCTCAAAAGATTAAGGCCAGCTTTCTGCTATGAAGCAGTGCCTAATTTGTATCCCAACGCTGAACCACCAATGGAGGAAGCCTACGTTTTATGTAGGAGTACACCATGCAAAAAGTCCAGACGACCCTTGTTGGTTTACAGGGGCTTACTTTAACCGCATGCGCGCTAGCGGTTTTCCCGCTGCGCGCTGCGATTTGAAAAAAGCCGCGTTACATGACGAGCTCAGCTCGTCATCAGCGTGCGAGCGGCACAACTCATGACGAGCTGAGCTCGTCATGAGTGTCGAAGCGGTTAAGAATCTCAAGTGCTCTATTTGTGGTAGTGTGGTCCAGCAGCTTAGGTTTATCAGAAGGGAGTGTTGAGCATTTGTTGTACACACAGAGTCAACAAATGAGACACACACTCCCCAAAAAAATCGGAGACAAATTTAGAAAAATAACACAGTACTTTCATAGGTAGAATTTTTACAGTAAAACATTAAAATTATAAAATAACGTTTTTTGAGGCATGAGCCTCAAATGTGGTAATGTTATCCTATGAGAGAAACATACATAACACATATATACTTGCTAACGTTTCTTGAGTGTGACTTTTGGGACTTAAGGTGCTTAGGGGCCAAGGTCCAAGAAACCACAAGCAGTTTAGTTTTACCCTGGTGAATCTGGGTGCAGAGGTGCTGGTCGCCTTGGTAGCCTTGAGAGCTACGCATTGAAGTCAGTGGCAAATTACCTGTAAAAGAAGGGCTGCAAGTGGGGACAAGGGGACAGGTCTGGCAGAACCCAAAGGGCGTCTTGGCACTTGAGGGTATCTGAGGCAAGCGGACACCATCGGTTTATGTGACTTCAGGCTTTGGGGCTCATAAAAAGGTGTTTTGTCCGGTGGGTGGCTTGCGATGGATGCTCTCACTTGGATGACCTGGACAAGGGAAGAAAACAGATCATCCACTTGGCATGCTGCATCCTTGCTTTCCTTAGCGGATGAGATTTGTATATGTATTTGGGCGGTCACGGGCACCAGCACTGTAAGGATATCCATGGGCGGAGAGCTCCGCTCCGCCCGGCGAGTGTGCGGAGATTTGCCTACTCTGCGTTCCGCGGAGAACGCGGAGTAAGCAAATCTCCGCACACTCTGTGGTGGAGTGGAGTTGGCCAGCCCCACCTCCCACCCGCCCTATTAACAATTGGTTAAAACTTTTAAAAAAAAGAGTTAAAAGGAAATAAAAACGCCTTACCTTAGCTGTGGTGTCCCCGGGCTGCCCTCTTCTTCTTAATCGCGTTCTTGGTGAAACCTGCGCATGCACGGACACCCGCATGTGCAGTTTTCACCAAGAACGCGATGAAGAGGAAGAGGGCAGCCCGGGGATGCCACAGCTAAGGTAAGGCGTTTTTATTTACTTTTGACTTGTTTTTTAAAAGTTTTATCCAATTGTTAATAGGGCGGGTGGGAGGCGGGTGGCGTAGCGGAGCTATGCGGAGTTTCACAGAGTTTGTTCTTAATTCCGTGGCGCTCCGCGTAGCCCCAATCCACCCACTCCGCCCAGGGTTATGTAAGGCACCTCGAACGGCGTTTGGGAGCAGAAAACGGACACAAAAACCCCAACTGAACCGTCCTCGCTTTATAAAACCCTAACCCCAACTTTGACAAAACCCATGTCCCCAGTGAGAAACACCACCCTCTTTTTAGCAGGGCCTGCCATGTTCTCATGGCTGTGCAGCACAAACAGACCTCCAGCATGGCATGATTGGGAAGATATGCTGGGGGGGTGTGGCGTAAGCCTTTGTCGGAGGTGGTGGCAGCAGACATGGACCACTGCCATGTGGTATCGGGCTAAGGCCAATAAATGGCTGCCCTGGTCCAACTGTAGGTCCAGTCTCTCCGGGACACAGATGAGTGCCACGAGCCCAGACATTCCAGTCATCCCAGTTCCAGTGGTTGAATTAGGCCCTTTATGCCTAGTTATTCCTCTGTCAATATTTCACTGGAATCATGGATAGCCACTGTCTTGATAACCTTTTTCGTGCCTGGTCAGCCTCCATCTGAAACACCTGAAGATGATTGGCAGCACTGGGGTCCTGCCTCTGCTACATCCTGTGTTAAAGGGCAGATTTTGGAGGGGATTTACTCAGATTTTGCGCCATGTTTGTGTCACAAAAGTGAAATATTTTGCATGTGTGCTGCACTGTGCAAAACATATGCAAAGAGCTTTGCATCGTACCTAGCATAGTATTTTGTACAGGAAGGGTACCCTTCCTGTACAAAACCTATGCTACACTCATGCACACACCCTAGCGCTGCGGCGCTAAGGTGTGTGCATGGCTCACGGCAGCTGATATGAGCGCGGTCGCAAGAAAAAGGGGAAGAGAGAGCCATAGCTTTGAAAATATGGTGCTCTCCTGCTCCCTCCCTATCGCGCAACACAGCGCAGCTTCGAGGTGAGCTGGGCTCTGTTGTGTGGAGATTCGATAAATCTCCCCCTTTTTTTCCCACAGCTGAACAATCAGAAGGTCTCTGATGGATTACCTATTCTCCCAAAGTTCTTCTAAGGCCTCCACTGACTCTGCTGAGGTCGTCAGTAGGGAGCCATGTCCTGCCTTAAAGACTTCCTTGCTCTACACCATGCCCTCACGAGCCATGCTCACACTGTAATTGCGCTTACTACTGTGTAGTTTTACAGTACAATTGTTTCCAGTTCACAGTATAACCCCTCATGGAACTGGCCGAATGAGTGAAACAGGATGGGCCAGATTTACTAGAGTTTAGCGTGACATTTTGCGAATCACAAAGTCCAGCAGACATTTTCAATGTTACGCAAAATCTGTTTTGCCCCACATCCACATGGCTGCGTGACACAAAATATCGCTGGCATTTTTTTCCTTGGAAAACATGCAAATCCATGCAAAGTGTTGACATAAGAGAGAGAACGGTCCAGAGATCCTGAGTCTGGATATGAATCCCTAAAGTTCTGGAGGAGTTTTGCTCAAGGCTCTGGACCTTTTCAGCCTCAGAAGAACAAGTGAAGAGAGGGTTGTGAGCACATGTTCCTCCTTTCCAAACACGTTTTTATACCCATGAGTAGGTTAATTCCTTTCTTTGGATGTAACACAATACAAATAGGTTGGAGTGAAAGTTTATCGGTGACTAGAAGGAAATCTACACGGAAACTTGAAATTTGGGTGTTTTTAAAACTATGTCATGCAACAATTCTTGAAAATGTATTTAACGTTAATACTTTGTTCTGCTGGAACGATATAAATAGCCTTGAGAAAGCCCTGGCCTTACTCGCCACACAGGGCGAAACACGTGTCGGCTGTTCTCCCTCTTTTACAAAATTTTCTATGAAAAATCTATGAGTGAAATGGACTCAATTAAGTGATAAAGAAAAATAACTACTTTCAATCCAACCTATTTGTATTGTGTTACATCCAAAGAAAGGAATTAACCTACTGATGGGTATAAAAACGTGTTTGGAAAGGAGGAACATATGCTCACAACCCTCTCTTCAAATCCATGCAAAGTGGGTGTGGTTGGGTGATTCCCATGCAAAATGATGTTCAAACCAGGACTAATCATCTTTACTAACGTAACGCAAATCTCAGCGAGGTAGCGCAAGCGGCATTTGCGTGAAAAAAATAGAGCAAATATAGAGCAAGGGCAAAAGAAGGATGAGCAGAACAAGCAGAGGCTATGAAAGGAGCAACCCTGGAGAAATTGACCAGAGGGTACCTAAATGAGGAACCACAGATGGGCAGAAAGTGGATGCAAAACACCCTTGTAGGGTCAGTTTACTAGAATCTACAAGTGCAAAACCCACAAATGTTATCTGTCTGACAACATTGGCTGTTGGACCTGACCTGGCTGGAGCTGTTCGTTTTTCCAAGGGCTGCCTGACCCCACGACTTGCGGAACCCGCTTCGCGGGTCCCGCTGCGGATTGCATCTCACCGTTTGTTCCTTGTTCTTGGTTTCCTGCCTGGCTGCACCGAGGGGGCGTGTGAGGCTTAAGGGCTGCGAGCGTGAGGCTGAGTCACCTGGCCCCGCTCTCCCTGAACGCCCCGCCCTCACCTCCTCTAATTAAAAAGGCACCTGGACTCACTCAATTTGGCTGTTGGACCTGACCTGGCTGGAGCTGTTTGTTTTTCCAAGGGCTGCCTCACCCCACGACTTGCGGAACCCGCTTCGCGGGTCCCGCTGCGGATTGCATCTCACCGTTTGTTCCTTGTTCTTGGTTTCCTGCCTGGCTGCACCGAGGGGGCGTGTGAGGCTTCAGGGCTGCGAGCGTGAGGCTGAGTCACCTGGCCCCGCTCTCCCTGAACGCCCCGCCCTCACCTCCTCTAATTAAAAAGGCACCTGGACTCACTCAATTTGGCTGTTGGACCTGACCTGGCTGGAGCTGTTCGTTTTTCCAAGGGCTGCCTGACCCCACGACTTGCGGAACCCGCTTCGCGGGTCCCGCTGCGGATTGCATCTCACCGTTTGTTCCTTGTTCTTGGTTTCCTGCCTGGCTGCACCGAGGGGGCGTGTGAGGCTTCAGGGCTGCGAGCGTGAGGCTGAGTCACCTGGCCCCGCTCTCCCTGAACGCCCCGCCCTCACCTCCTCTAATTAAAAAGGCACCTGGACTCACTCAATTTGGCTGTTGGACCTGACCTGGCTGGAGCTGTTCGTTTTTCCAAGGGCTGCCTGACCCCACGACTTGCGGAACCCGCTTCGCGGGTCCCGCTGCGGATTGCATCTCACCGTTTGTTCCTTGTTCTTGGTTTCCTGCCTGGCTGCACCGAGGGGGCGTGTGAGGCTTCAGGGCTGCGAGCGTGAGGCTGAGTCACCTGGCCCCGCTCTCCCTGAACGCCCCGCCCTCACCTTCCCGTACCACGCCCCATTGCTAATGGTCTACAAAAACCAGTGAGAGACGCTGCGCGGGAGCGCGCGGGAGCGCCCGGGGATAAGCCCGGGACAAGGGCGGGACCGTTTGAGGCCGTTCGAGGCCTAAGAGGACTGGCCTGGCCCACCCCCCTTGGTCTGTACCATTGACTTTGGGCTCGGCCTTGGATATTAGTGAGTACGATACAGGAATTATATCTGCCATATATCATGTGTACTAGGGGGAGCCGTAGTAAGACTGCACTGGGCCTGACAAAGTTAAATGGCACCTTGGATGACTTTCTTGTAAAGACAAATTTGGCAATAGACGCCGAAATTACAAAAATGCAGAGTAGGGTTTCTATTGAGCTTGACGCTGCGCGCAGGCTCTCACAAACATTTGTGAACTCTAAAAAATCATCCTTGGGAAACATTGCGTGCGCTGCATCCCCTCAACAGGCTGCACACCCCCTCCCTCTGCTAGCACATGCCGACATTCATCACTCTCATCTTTCTTCCTCTTCACCCCCATTAGATTCCTCTTTTATTTTTATACCCATGTCCCCTAAAACCACGGAGAATTATTTCCCTACTGTACAGGAAAAGCCTATCACTCTGCCGGATACCCCTATCCCTTCCTTCTCGGTAGTAAAAAGCAAAAATCTACATCGTCAAACCATGAAAAGGAAGAATATGGCTAAACTTGCCTACAACCGCAAGAAAGCAAAAATTGCTAGGCATCAGTTTTTCAATTCGAGAAGAACTCTGCCTAAAATAGGGGAGCTTAAACAAACATCACATGCAGTCATCCAGCAAACAGGGGGTGAGAGTGATCGTATCAATCCTAACATCACTACTGTTCCTGCCTTAGAGAATTCTGCTCCTTCTGGCGACAACTCAACAAGGGGAGGCCAAAATGACTTAGGGAGGGATATGGGCAAGGCGGGTGATGATGATGAACACTTTCTCAAAACAGTCTGGGTTACTCTGAAACAACTATTGTCACCTTTCGAACTAAGACTGTCACGTATTGAGACTCACCTGCTTGAAATGGACAAAACTTTAGTATCCCTGGCCACGCTTAGCCTAAAACAACTGGAAGCTACATATCCCCAGATTACTGAGGGTTCCTCACAGGCGAGTAATGATGGTACCCAACCTGTTCCAGCCTCAAATGCTGGCATCCAATCGGTATCAGTCCCTAACGAGGTATCCCCTGCTCCTACAATTCTCCCCTCTCCTTTGCCCTCCTTATTACTCAAACCGATTCCAATTCCTAAACCCCGGAAAATTGCAAACGTTCCTGTTTCCCTTCCATTAAGTTCATCAAAATCAGATACAAACCCCCCCATAAAACAAGCGCAGCCCAAAAACTCTTTTAGAAATGATCAGAATGTGACCAAGCCTATTTCCCCCCTTTTACAGCGAACATTTAACCAACACCAAAATCAACAGAATTTTCGCGGGGGCTATATTGACCTCCCTCCCGATGCCGGGCCCTATGTTGCCATTTTGGCTGGGGTACCTATACTTGCCCCTGACACCGTGGAAACCCAGTGGTCCTTAAAGAACAAAGTGATCCACTGGTTAAATGCCAACAGGCAGCATCCGCACACCACCACGAGCAGGGTCTTAATGGTCAGGCGAGTTCCATGGGTGGGTCGCACTAATAAAACCATATTAGGTGACTGTATTGTGGTGTCATTTGCAGACCCCCATACAGCCCAACTTATCACCACATGGGATACACAGGCGATGCACCAATCGATTGTTACTAAACCCCTTACCTTTTTTTACCCTCCAAAACAGATAGTTGAGCCCTCTGGGGTCTGGTCCACAGCCCATAACCACAGATGGAAGGGGCACGGGCGGGAATGGCAACCCAATAAGAATTGGTGGGAAGGTGCACCCACTATGAATAGGTTTGAATGCCTAGATCAGGTGGATTGACTGGGAACTCTTGATCTTTCACCTTGCTTGAGCGCTCTAAATCTTCCAACCAAGGCCAGTAACATTGATAATTTACCATCTGTTAACAAAATTAAAAATTCCCTGGGTCCAGAGGAACCCTGCCCAGCTCAGGGTACCCCTGCTGTGCGCGTCACACAAAATCTAGAGGTGGTACATTCCCTAGGCTCGATAGACGTAACGGGAAATGCTGGCCAACCACCCCAGAAAAACATCGACTTAAAACATTCACTCCTATCATGGAATGTAGCAGGCTTGGGTAACAAGATCACCCATAAACCCTGGCTGGAGATTATACAGAAGCATGGCGTTCTTTGCCTGCAAGAAACTTGGCTTGTTGAGGAAAGTCATATTATGGGGTATCGAACATTTCATTCACCCGCGGTTCCCTCTCCCCAGGGTCGAAACAAAGGGGGCCTGTGCATATATATATCGAATGTGGGAGACATAAAGGTATATGATTTCCACCCAGATCAATACTTTCAAATTCTTTTATTCAAATGGGGCACCACACAAAAGGTGATATTGGTAAATTTTTATAATAACATGCCAGCAAATGAAGTAGAACTGACCTTGAATAAAATGTCATACCACATTCATAAAGTGAGAGATCAAAACACGGGGGACCACACAGTTCTATGGGTGGGAGACTTTAATTGTGCCATCTGCCCATCTTCTGAGTTAGGTTTGTGCGGCCTTTCAGATCATGAGGAGGATGGCCCTTTCCATTTCTCACACACCAAGTTGGGATCCCTCCTCAACAGCGTTATTTTCTCTTTTGATCTTACTTTCGTTAATCAGGCATGTTCCCCCCCAGTTCCCTTTGCCCCAACATATAATGGCAGAGGCTGTGAAACCACAATTGACTTTGCACTGGCGTCACCCATCAAACCCAATTTTATAACTTTCTGGGAGATTGGGGACGACCCAATGAGCGATCATTATCCAATTACTTTTGGGGTAATGATCACAGAGGAGAAAGCAAAGGAATCTTGTGGGCCGCTATATCCCCTGGAGGTCACTCTAACAAAAATAAACGGCTATGTGATAAAGTGGGAGAAAATGAATCCCTTAACCTTCTTCCACAGCCTCATATCATCTTGCTTTACAGACATACTTGTCTGTTTAGAAGAGGATATTGATCCAAAGGCGATCATGGCAGCTTTTGCTAATATTCAGCTTCACATTAAAGATATGCTAACGAGGAGCCATAAAAAGAACGAGAAACACACACGCGGGTGGTTCGATTCTAGCTGCACAGCTGCCCTGAAGAAACTGAAGAAAGTTTTAAACGCTATCCCAAAAGATAGGGTGCAAATTTCCGAGGCCAGAAGAGAGTATAAAAGGGAAATTAATCACCGCAAGGCAACAATGAAACGGGAGGCTTGGGAAGCTTTGGGGGAAGCTGCCAGGAATAAGGACGCTAATCTCTTTTGGAAAGTTATAAGATCTGTATATAACACAAAAGCTAGTGACAACTGCATAGATGTAGCAATTACTGCAGACCTCTGGGTAGAACACTACGGCAAACTTTATTCTAACAGCCAGGGGGATACTCAGACCCAACAAAAGGAATCCTTAGCTTTGAACAATATATCTTATGATCACCAGTCATTTGACCCCCCAGTATCCCCCTATCCAATTGACTTGGTTTTTACTGCACTAGAAGTGGAAAATGCCATCAGGGAAAGCCCATCAGGGAAAGCTCCTGGCCCCGACTATACCCCTGTGGATGTATATAAAACAAACCTCGATTTTTGGGCCCCCCTCTTAACTAACGTTTTAAATATGGGAAACAAATGTGGCTTAATTAACACCTGGTCAGATGCAATTGTAGTGCCCATTTTTAAAAAGGGGAACAGGGACGATCCTGCTTGCTACCGTCCTATATCTCTACTGGACGGTCTTATGAAAATTGCAGGAAGGATCGTCCTTAAGAGAATTCAACATTGGGAGACAGAGAAAAAGGTTATTTCCGAATTCCAATACGGGTTCCGAAAGGGAATGGGTACCCAGGAACAATGCCTTAATCTGTCCCTACTGATTTCCAAATACACCGAGGCCAAAAAAGGGGACCTGTTTGTTACCTTTGTTGACCTCAGCACAGCATTTGACTGCGTGGACCACCTTCAGCTCTGGTCAACATTGGAACATATCGGAGTGGATTCCACCATCATCATATTTATAAAAGAACTATATAGAGATGCCGGGGCTAGAGTGAGGTTCGGGTCCCAGGGTCAATGCACACAGAAATTTCCCATAAACAGAGGGGTTAGGCAAGGCTGTATACTTGCGCCCCTCTTATTCTGTTTTTATATAAATTCTATTGTAGAGCACTTAATAAACATCCAAAGTGACTATCCAGCAATTAATGGTAGGCCTGTACCCATTCTTTTATACGCCGATGACGCGGCAATTATATCTAGGACTAAGGTAGGGCTGCAGAGAGCAGTAACTGCATTCTCGTCTTATATGGGGAAACGAAATCTGAAAGTGAACATCTCCAAAACCTTCTCCATGGCATGCACCCAAAAATACAAAAGGCCACAATGTTCGATATATCTTGACGAGCAGAGAATTGAGTGCACAGACACCTTTTGTTATCTAGGTGTCGTTTTTGAAAGGAAAGGAGGTTGGAAACACGCAGTATCCGCGAGGAAACTTGCCTTTAGTCGCGCCATTGGGGCCCTGCGAACTTTCGCAGCAAAAATAGGGGGCAAACCGACTGCAGAGATGTTACAGATCTATCAAGCTAAGTGTATAGCGACAGTCACTTATGGAGCAGGCTTATGGAGCTTCGAAAACGTGTCCTCACTACAAACTTGTGAAAACCTTTTTATTCGCTACTTACTAGGTGTGAGCAAATCCACTTCGACTTTTACCACCCACATTGAGACTGGCCTCAAATACCTTAGCGACACTATAAAGTTATCACCGTGTTTGCTGTGGCACAAAATCTGGACAACTTTGGAATGCCAATTTAATAGAGAACTCATCATGGACTGTAAAAATTTGGATGGCGCATCCAAAATCAAGTGGTTACGATACGTCCAGATGATGTTCGCTGAAATTGGACACTCCGAATTTTATGATACGCCAGAGTCCTTAGAAAACTTGTCCAGGCCAGCTCTCAAAAAACTTTTAATGACACAACTGGAATGTGCCAGATGGAACACTGAGAAACATAAGAGTTCTACCCTGTGTTATCAAGAAATTACTCCTATTGAGGGTTTACAAATGTATCTCAGGATTGAAACTGTACCATATCCCCGTATGCTTCTTACTAGGCTGCGTTTAGGTACCTTCTTCCGAATGGTCACTTTTCCAAAACACAATGATTGGACCCCGGCGAATATACTTTGCCCATGTGACGACCATTCTTCGCAAAGTAACATTCATATTATGTTCTTTTGCAACTTTTACTCTGCCCCGAGGAAATTATTCCTCTTACCCCTTCTTAAATCCTGGGGCATAAGAACATGTAAAACTGCTTATTTGAAGTTACTTCTGCTAGATGAGGTGCATGTAATCTTTGTTGTTTCTCGCTTTTTAATGTCAGTGGTAAAATACAGAAACTCGATGGTGTAAGTCTAACATGTTTAAATCCGCCAGAATTACTAAACTTGAGACTTTTTCGATTACATGTTTATTGCTGACCTCTTATACATGCAAAATGTTTTACAGATTCTTTACAAACTTTTTCAAATTTTTTAATGTGGAAATCTTTTAAAAATGTATGATATAAACTGTTCCTGTATGCTTTTATGATTTCTTATGTAAATCGAATAAAGCCAATTTTGATTTGATTTGATTTGACAACATGCAAGTGGATAGTGTCGTATGGATATTTTAGGATATCTCTTGTGTAAGCGTACATACGTTCATTACATATTTAGCCTCACACATATCACAATTTCTATCAAGATTTATGCATGTAGAATCTTGATTCCATTTGTTCTGTGACATCTTCCTCCACTATACCTACATGATGCATTATTTAGGACTGACATATGTGTTCAATGTTTACCCTTCATATTTTCTGCTTTAGGCACTGATCATAGTGATATATGGGTACATGTGACCGTGATCATCTGCTTGACATATATAGTGGGGTTCCACTGCGGATGAACTATTGTTGTGAGATAATCATTTACTGCCTGTGTAAGTATTGTTTTGCTATTAGATGTGTATACATACATGATGCACATTCCTTTACTGGTACTTGTATTGTCCTCAATCATGGCTGTATCTGGCCCTTCTACTGCTTCAACCAGTTCCGGTCCTATTACTGCTGCAACTTGCTCCTCTATTGATGTTAGTGGGATTTAAGTGTCTGGACCCCCACCTGTTGCCATTGCACTATGATGGTTGTGTGCCATTTTCTTTTTTGTGCACCTCAGCAGTCATGCCACCTTTTTTTACCTCATCAACAGTTTGCACTGTTGGGGCCACTGCATTGCTTTTATTTTGTATTGCTCTCCATAATGCTGTTTTTGTAGCTTGAGTTAGCTTGAAATTGACAAAGAGTTGGTGCTCTTCCTTTGTCACCTCTGCTATTAGGATCTCTACCTCTTCTGAGATGAATTTTAATTTCCTTTTTCCGGTCTTCCTGTGAGGATACATGAGAGGATCCTGCTGCTGGTTCTGACATGTCTTCATAGTTTATTTGGGGATCTTCTTGGCTTTGCCCTCTCTGTTCCCTTTTGCGTTGCTTCCGCCACTTCGCAGTGTGTATTTTCACATTTGTGCTGCCTCATGTTTTTTTTCATAGCTTATGTGAAGCTGAGACTTTTTGAGTTGAGTTGCAATGGTATTTTTTGACCAAGTGCCTTTCCGAGTGTCTGAGTTGTAAATTTGGAGCAGCCTTAACGTGGAACACTGGCGTTGATGCGGCGCTATTTTCTATCACGCAAAACATCGCCAGTTAAAACTTTACTAAATCTGGCCCGATATGTTTTGCATGGGTAGTTTGTGAATACTCACAACCTTGTAAGTAGACAGAATTTGATCTAGCAAACGGAATAAATACCTTTTCAGGGTAGGAATGGAACCAGAATACCCATAAACGTCTAGGGGGTGTAGGCAAACCGTTTCTACTGAGGAAACTATGTTTCTAAGTGAAAACACAGAAAGAACAATAAAAAAGTGCAGTTACACAATGAGCTGCATTTCTCCTGTTCGGATTTGTTCTTTGTAAACACATTCGCATTGGGGAAATAGCATCTGGTAAACATGTCACATGACATTGCCAGTAGCATGCCTAGAGATATGCACTTGGCACAGCTCTCTGGATCTAGGACAGGCAATGCTTGTGAATTGCAAAAATTACTGGATCTACGTCCTATTCACAAGTGCAGCAGTGGTTTAACACAAAATACTGGGGCCCCCTTGCAGAAAGTGATGAGGATGCTGGCTTCTCCTAGATCGCACAAACATTCATTGGTCTTGGGCTCAATGGGGCCACCCTGAACGGTTGCCCCCCCAACACTGCAGGTGCCTGCTTGGGAAAGCAAGAGGCTTTCCTGAGCGTTTAATTTCTTATTCCATGCCATTGCACACGTTCTGCAAGGCATACAATGACATGGCTAGGCTTTCCTGTTTTCAGTTTCTAATTTTGGTAAATTCTAGTGGAGTTTTTTCAGTGTTTTCCGGTGATTTCAATACCTTACAAAAACAGTGGCTATCAGTGGTTACACATGTTCATGCCATTAAAAACAACAGACAGTGTTTTTTTCAGTGTTTATGGAACGTTTTGCTTTTATCATTGCTTGCTTTCTGCACTGAGAGCATATGGTATATAGACAATGTACATACTGTGTATATGAGGTCCAAATACATTTTTACAATTGAAACTTATTGTAGTGCACCATACAATACTTCTTCATTGAGTCTTTAGTCATGTGCCTCGCTCTTTCCTTCCCATATAAACTTTTATCTGTGAAAAGGCCCTCTCAACATTGGCACTTGAGCCGGACAACGCAAAAACAGCCGGTACACAATTTGCTCACTCTGCCCACTGAGATAGCTTTCCATGCCAAAACTAGTGCACCTGAAGATTGCAATTCTCTGTGACAGGTTCTGCAACATATGCATTGAACTGGATGTAGGAAAGTGCCCCTTTTTGCATGGGTCCCCCTCACTTTTTGCCTGATGTTGTGCCCTGTCTTCCTGCCAACAGGTACCCAGGGCCTATGTTCTTTCCCTGAATCTGTACTGTTGCACTCCCAAATTGTAAATGTAAATGTAAATGTAAATGTACAGGAATTTATATAGCGCAAATCACCGAGCGGTTTCTAAGCGCTTGCTTAGGGAACCCGTCCTGGTATTCCCCTGTGAGATAACCTCGACAGGGTATCCGCAAGGTGAAAGCCTGGCATCCCGCCACGAGGGGCCGTTGTGGAGATTAAGCAAGCTATTGCCCAGAGTCGCAGAGTGTGAACCCGTGAATTGAGTAGGCACCGGAGCGAGAATTGTCGAGTCCATGGACATTTTAGGACAAAAGACCCCGCCGAGCCGGGAATTGAACCCTGGTCCCGGGCTGACCTCTGCTTCCAGGTCTGCCTCCTCTAACCAGTGAGCCACACTTCTCCACTTGGTAACTCTCTGGCCACATATAAGTCCCTTGTAAAAGGTACAATGGGTACCAAGTGCACTGTGACCAGGTAAGACCTCTGAGGGCTGGAGCACTTATTGTGCCACCCTTAGAGGCCCTGTACCTTTACACCCACACACTGCAATTGCAGGTCAAGTGTTTTGGTGCAGAGCAAAGTGAAGAGTTGGCGTGGCACACACCCCTGCCACGCCTACAACCCACTCCCATGGCATAGGTAAGCCACCCCTCTAGCTGGGTGCACTATACCTCTGGTGAGGGTACAGGTGCATGAGCCCTGTACCCCTACGGTGTCTAAGTCCATTCTTAGGCATTGTAAGTGCAGTAACAGCATAAAGAGTATATGGTCTGGGTGTTTGTAATTACGAACTCCACAGTAGCATAGGGGCTTTACTGAAATCTGGGAAGTTTGATATCAAACTTCTCAACACATTAAACCCACACTGATGCCAGTGTGGCATTGAATGAAAAATGCACCCAGAAGCATCTTAGAGATGCCCCCTGAAAAAACGGTCTGACTCTAGTGTCCTGGCTGAGTGGCTGCTCACCAGCTGCCACCACCAGACATGTTTCTGGACCCCTGGGTTGAGAGCCTGCTGCTCTCGGGGTCCTGAAACAAAGCACATCCTGGGACAAGGTGCCAAGCCTCCTCCCCCAGGATGGGCAGGGTCTACAAAGGGTAAGCTTCAAAGGCTTGCCTCCTTTGTAAGCTGACCCAGCCCTTTGCTGCTCCCAGCAACTGGTGCCCTCTGGTTCTGACCTCCACTTTGGGTGGGGGAATTGGCAGGAAAACCAAGATAAGAGGATAGGTGTGCCCACCTTTGCCAATTCCACCCCTCAGGTGGGGGAGGCGAGGCGAAGCACAACTCTCAGTCCCCGCAATCTTGAAGATGGGGACCCAGCCACCCAGAGTGAGGCTTATGCCCCCTCCCACTGGAGGGTGGCATAATAGGGGGTGTACTCAATATACTTAAATGGATTGAGTCCTTCCTGACTGGAAGAACAAAAGCCGTCCGCCTCGGTCCATACGCAGCGGACAAAACCCCTACGACCTGTGGAGTCCCCCAAGGTTCCTCCCTCTCGCCCCTATTGTTCCACCTTTACCTCCGGCCTTTGATTCACTCACTTCAGAACTGGGACATCATCACAGTGTACAACTACGCTGATGACTTGCAGATCATCTTCCCACTCCACGCCCCTAATGCCGTCAGCAACTTCCATGCCGCCATGATCCACATCCAACAGTGGATGAATTACAACCAACTAAAATTAAATCCAGGGAAAACCGAGCTTCTCCTCCCTGGATCCAGCCCTGCCCACTGGGGCCCGCAGTTCTGGCCCGTTGAGCTAGGCCCTCCCCCAGTCCCGGTTAAATCGGTGAAAAGTCTAAGTGTGATCATCGATGCTGAGCTCTCCCTCAAAGCCCAAGTGAGCGCTGTGATCTCCTCTTGTATGCACCAGCTTCGGAAAATCCGTAAAGTCAGCCGCTTACTGCCTTATGCCTCACTGGTCCAGGTTATCCTCTCTCTGGTACTATCCCGCCTGGACTACCCAACTCCCTGTACTATGGACTCCCGCAATCATTGTCACGTCGCCTCCAGGTAGTACAGAACCAGGCGGCCCGCCTCATTTACAAAACTCCCAAGTGGCAATCGGCAAAACCCTTGCTCCATAGACTCCACTGGTTGCCCATAGAACAAAGGGCGGCCTTCAAACTGGGTTGCCTTACGTTCAAAGCTCTCCCCTGCACTAGCCCCATCTTTCTGAACACACTTATCACCCCACACCGACCTACGCGCAACCTCCGATCAGCCCATCTCCATCTGTTAGTCGCCCCAATAGCCAAAACCAAGAAATTCGGTGGCCGTCGCTTTGCCCACCTAGCCCCTGCTTTCTGGAACCCTCTCCCTCTCTCCATCAAGTCCAATCCTACCCTTCTTAATTTCAGGAAACTGCTTAAAACCCGCCTCTTCCCCTCATCAGGCTAACTCTGTCTCCTCAGACCTTACACTCACTCACTCTGTCACTCAGCGCCAAGAAACCTCCGGTGTCAGTGCGCTCTATAAGTTTCATTTAACATAACATAACATAACATAAAATAACTCACCCCAAGGAGGGGACCCATTGGTCCCAACCTTTACCTATCAATCAATCAATCAATCAATCAGGTCATTTGTATAGCGCACTACTCACCCGTAGGGTCTCAAGGCGCTGGGAGGGGGGGGGTGCCGCTACTGCTCGAACAGCCAGGTCTTGAGCTTCTTCCTGAAGGAGAGGTGGTCTTGGGTCAGGCGCAGATTGGTCGGAAGTGAGTTCCAGGTCTTGGCGGCCAGGTAGGAGAAGGATCTTCCTCCTGTTGTCGCTCTTCGGATGCGGGGGACGGCGGCGAGGGCGTGGTTGGTTGATCTGAGGAGGCGCTTGGGAGTGTAGAAGTTGATCCGGTTGTTGAGGTAGCTCGGGCCTTGGTCGTGTAGGGCTTTGTGCGCGTGGGTGAGGAGCCGGAAGGTGATTCTCTTGTTGACCGGGAGCCAGTGCAGATCTCTCAGGTGTCCGGAGATGTGGCTGCGTCGGGGGATGTCGAGGATGAGTCTCGCCGAGGCGTTCTGGATCCGCTGGAGTCTCTTCTGGAGTTTGGCAGTGGTTCCGGCGTAGAGGGCGTTGCCGTAGTCCAGTCGGCTGGTGACGAGGGCTTGGGTGACCGTCTTCCTCGTCTCGGTGGGGATCCACCGGAAGATCTTACGTAGCATGCGCAGGATGTTGAAGCATGACGAGGAGACGGCGTTGACTTGTCTGGTCATGGAGAGGGAGGAGTCCAGGATGAAGCCCAGGTTGCGTGCGTGGTCCGTCGGTTTGGGTGCGGTGCCCAGGGCGGGGGGCCACCAGGAGTCGTCCCAGGCGGAGGGCGTGGAGCCCAGGATGAGGACCTCCGTCTTGTCTGAGTTCAGTTTCAGGCGGCTGGTCGTCATCCATTCGGCTACGTCTCTCATCCCTTCGTGCAGGTTGGCTCTGGCGGTGGCGGGGTCGTTGGTCAGGGAGAGGATCAGCTGGGTGTCGTCGGCGTAGGAGATGATGTTCAGGTTGTGTTGGCGTGCGATGGCCGCGAGGGGGCTCATGTAGACGTTGAAGAGGGTTGGGCTCAGCGAGGATCCTTGGGGTACGCCGCAGATGACTTTGGTGGCCTCTGACTTGTACGGTGGTAGGCGGACTCTTTGTGTTCTTCCGTCGAGGAAGGAGGTGATCCATTCCAGTGCCTTCTCCTGGATTCCGATGTTGCTGAGGCGCTGTACTAGGGTGCGGTGGCAGACAGTGTCGAAAGCCGCGGAGAGGTCCAGGAGGATGAGGGCCGCTGTTTCTCCGTTGTCCATCAGAGTTCGAAGGTCGTCGGTGGCGGCGATGAGGGCGGTCTCGGTGCTGTGGTTCGCTCGGAAGCCGGACTGTGAGGGGTCGAGGGATCCATTCGTCTCGAGGAAGGCGGCCAGCTGTTTGTTGACGGTCTTCTCGATGACTTTGGCCGGGAACGGGAGGAGCGAGATGGGACGGTAGTTCTTGAGGTCGGTGGGGTCTGCTGTGGGTTTCTTGAGGAGAGCGCTGAGTTCGGCGTGCTTCCAGCTCTCAGGGAAGGTGGCGGAGTCGAAGGAGGTGTTGATGATGTCCCGTAGGTGGGGTGCGAGGACAGCGTCGGCCTTGTTGAAGACGTGGTGAGGGCAGGGGTCAGTCGGAGATCCGGAATGGATGGAGTTCATGGTGCGGATGGTGTCTTCGGTGCTGATCGGGGTCCAGGTGCGGAGGGTGGTGGATGGTGGCGTTGTTGCGGTTGTGGCTTGCGTTGGTTGGTTGTTGAAGCTGTTGTGTATGTCCGTGATCTTGTTGTGGAAGTAGGACGCGAGGGAGTTGCAGAGGTCTTGCGACGGGGTGATGTCGTTGTTTCCGGCGTTGGGGTTGGAGAGCTCTTTCACGATGTTGAAGAGTTCCTTGCAGTTGTGTGCGTTGTTGTCCAGCCGGTCCTTGTATGCATTTTTCTTGGTGGCGCGGATCAGTTGGTGGTGTTTCCGGGTGGCGAGCTTGAGGGTGGTCATGTTGTCCGTCGTTGGTTCCCTTCTCCAGGCTTTCTCGAGGGCTCGACAGTTCTTCTTGGAGCACTTGAGTTCGTCGGTGAACCATGGTGTTTTTCTGCTGCAGGATCTGCTGGGCGGGGTCCTCAGAGGGGCGAGTTCGTCCGCGCAGTTGCTGATCCACTTCGTGAGGTTGTCGGCGGCCTGGCTGGGGTTCGCTGAGTTGGCGGGAGGGTGCTGGCTCAGGGAGGCGGTGAGCTGGTCGGCTGTGATCTTGTTCCAGCTTCTTCGAGCAACCTGTTGCTGGAGGTGGTGGATCGTCGTTCTTCTGAAGGTGAAGTGGACGCAGCTGTGGTCCGTCCAGTGGAGTCCTGTTGCGTGGCTGAAGGTGACGTCTTTGCTGGATGAGAAGACGGCGTCGAGTGTGTGTCCGGCGAGGTGGGTGGGGGTGGTCACTAGCTGCTTGAGTCCGAGGTTGTCGAGGTTGTCGAGCAGGGTGATGGTGTTGCGGTCGTTGTTGTTCTCCAGGTGGAAGTTGAGGTCCCCCAGGAGGATGTAGTCGGTGGAGGGGAGAGCGTGCGGGCTGACGAAGTCGGCGATGTCCTCGCTGAATCGTGTGCGCGGTCCCGGGGGTCGGTAGATCAGGGTGCCTCTGAGGGTGGTCTTCGGGTTGGTGTGGATCTGGAAGTGCAGGTGTTCAGCGGTGGTGAGGGTGTCGTCGGTGTTGGTCGTGATGCGGATGGTGTCTCTGTGGATGATGGCGATGCCTCCTCCGGTCTGGTTGTCGCGGTCCCTCCGGGTGATCTTGTAGGCCTCTGGGATGGCGATGGCGATGTCTGGGGCTGAGGAGGCGTTCATCCAGGTCTCGGTGATGAAGGCAACGTCGGGGGCGGTGGTGTCGAGCAGGTTCCAGAGTTCTACGGCGTGTCTGTGGACGGAGCGGGTGTTGAGCAGGATGCACTTGAGGTGGGTGCTGCTGGAGTTCGGCTTTGCGGGTGCAGGGAAGGTCCGGATGCAGGTGAACTTGCAGGCGAGGCAGCTGAAGGGTCCGTGGGTGTGCTTAGGGGCGGCTCGGTGACATCCTGGGATGTGGCCGGTGTTGAGTGCGATGAGGTCGGCGGCGCTGTAGGTTCGTCGGGTCGGCTTCCGTCGGTGGGGGCCAGGGGTCCTGGCACTGGGCGCGGTCCAGGCGCGGACGGGCGCAGACGGGCTTACCTTTGGCGCGCCTTCGGCGCACAATCGGCGCGCCCGCTGCGCGTCAACGCTGCGCGTTCGCACGGTCGCCATTTAAGGCGAAGTGCGCGGGTGGGCGGAGCAGCTGGGAGGCGGGAGCGGGGAGGGTTACAGAAGGCAGAAAGGGGCGGGGCCAAGCGGCGGTGGCGGGAAAGGGAGGGCGGGGGGCGTCGAGGTAGGCGGTAGGCGGGCAACAAGGAAGGAGGGCAACACGGAGGAAGTACAATGCAATAAAAATACAGGCACAAGTGAACGCAACAGTAGGAAAAAAACAAGGTTGACACAGACAAGCACAAATATCCGTCAAAACAGGCACAGATGAACGCAACAGTAGGAAAAAAACAAGGTTGACACAGACAAGCACAAATATCCGTCAAAACAGGCACAGATGAACGCAACAGTAGGAAAAAAACAAGGTTGACACAGACAAGTACAAATATCCGTCAAAACAGGCACAGATGGGCGCAACAGCAGGGAAAAACAAGGTTAACACAGACAAGCACAAATATCCGTCAAAACAATACAAAAACCACTCGCAGCGGCGGGAGCCGGCAACGAGGCAGCAGCGAGGCAGAGGGCGGCAGGGGGCACACGCAGCAGCTGGGGGCCGTGCGGCGCGGGGGTGTCCCACAAGTGGGTCACACTCACCTGCGTCGCACGGTCGCCATTTAAGGCCAAGTGCGCGGGTGGGCGGAGCAGCTGGGAGGCGGGAGCGGGGAGGGTTACAGAAGGCAGAAAGGGGCGGGGCCAAGCAGCGGTGGCGGGAAAGGGAGGGCGGGGGGCGTCGAGGTAGGCGGTAGGCGGGCAACAAGGAAGGAGGGCAACACGGAGGAAGTACAATGCAATAAAAATACAGGCACAAGTGAACGCAACAGTAGGAAAAAAACAAGGTTGACACAGACAAGCACAAATATCCGTCAAAACAGGCACAGATGAACGCAACAGTAGGAAAAAAACAAGGTTGACACAGACAAGCACAAATATCCGTCAAAACAGGCACAGATGAACGCAACAGTAGGAAAAAAACAAGGTTGACACAGACAAGTACAAATATCCGTCAAAACAGGCACAGATGGGCGCAACAGCAGGGAAAAACAAGGTTAACACAGACAAGCACAAATATCCGTCAAAACAATACAAAAACCACTCGCAGCGGCGGGAGCCGGCAACGAGGCAGCAGCGAGGCAGAGGGCGGCAGGGGGCACACGCAGCAGCTGGTGGCCGTGCGGGGCGGGGGTGTCCCACAAGTCCTATCTGAAACACCCCTAAATTTAGTATTTAGGGGCAACCCTGAACTTTGCCCCCTCAGACAAGAAGGAACAAGAAGGAGAAGGACCAAATAGCTGTGCTGAAGGCAGGAGAGGAGGACACCAACTGACTTGGCTCCAGCCCTACTGTCCTGTCCCAACCTCAACCTACTCCAGCAGAATCCTGGTCTGTCCTGCAGCCAGCAGCCCCCCAGGACCCAGAGGTCCTGCCCTGCCTTCCCCAACAATACTTGGTCTCCTGTGGGCACTGGATTTACTCACCAAACAGACTCTGGCCAAATCCACGAATCTGCACCACTCTGCACCAAACATCAATGGCCCGAGTTTGAGTGGCCCAGCACCACAAGGAGGTCTCCCTGGTAATCCTGACCTGGGATCTGGGGATCCCTGACCTACCTCGAGTCTCCAGCCAAAGCCTGGAGCCCCTTTCTGGAGTTTCCCCCCGACTGCAACCAGAGCCAGTAAGAAAAACCCAACACCAAACGACACCCATGCACCCGACACCCCATGGCCTTGGGTGGCCCAACCGATGGTGTCCCAGCATCCCACGACATTGCAACTCATCTCTTCAACCAGTGGTCACCTTCAGAAGATCTTTGTCCCCGAGCCTGCAGTGTTCGTTGCAACTGGAGAATGCCCATGAAACAACAGCGCACCCAATTCCTAATCAGCACCATGCACCCGGCCACCGCTGTGCCACTGTGGGTGCACCTTGTGTGCTAAATTGGATCCCCTTTTGCCCTAAGCCTAAGTTCAGGAGCTTTGCTCCCAAAGCCTTGTGGCCTGCTCGTGAGCAGCCACCAACTGCAGGCCCTCTATTTCCCAATTGATAACATTGGGCCTCAGCACACTGCATCTGGCTGCCCTAGTGCGGCTGAGGGTGGTTTGAGAGTGCATCTTCAACCCTGGGGAACCCTTGTTCGAACCGCAGAAACCCAACTCCCAAAACCAAGTACTTACCTGCAAACCAATAACTTTATTTCCTCCCATAGGATTGCATTGACTGCTTTTCAGAGGAAAATGTTCTAAGTGTAGAGTTAGAAAATTGTATGAAAACATAAGGAACTGTATATTTACAAAAACTTATTTACTCACCTTTTAGCTAGGAAATGTCCCAGTGTGATGTCTAGGCATATCACACAGATTAGAAAAAGTAACTTGAAAAGTCATCTAAAAAGTAACTGCAAAGTAACTGAAAAGTAATTTACACTGTGTCTTGAGTGTGTGACATGATTTCTTGCCTGAGTGTGTACAATAAATGCTTAACACTACCCTCTGATAAGGCCTTACTGCTCACCCAGACTACCACAAATAAAGAGTAAGGTATTATCTACTTGTACCTCTGTCAACCTTTGGGAGATCCACTGAACTCTGTGCACATTATACCTTACTTTGATATAGTATATACAGAGCCAGCTTCCTACAATGGACGCATATGCCCTCAGAGTTATAGAAATGTAAAAAATGAAGCAGTACTTTTCCAAGTCCAGAAAAAATCCCCTTTACGGAAGGATCTAGAACTTGTGCAGAAGACCACAGTGAGGTTTAATTGACTTCAAATTCCATGGCCAGTGAAGGGACTTTTCTCATGGATTGTAAAATAAACGTTCCTGAATTGCTCCTCAACATTTCTTTGCTTACCAAGTGGCAAGCATTCTAACATGGAACATGTTGCAGTACCAAAGTGACTAAAAGTGTCGTCCAGGCTACTCTCCCGGAGCTATTATACATCTACACCAATTACGCTGAACACTTGATAGACATGGGTGTTTTCAGACTCTAGTTTTTTAATGTTCACTACAGCAGTTATGTTTTCCTGTAAAAATCTTAAACTGCAGAAGAGTGTAGTTTTTCACATTACTATCAATATGCGACTGAAGATCCTCACATGACTTGCCTTTGGTATCATCACTAAGCAAAAATTCAGTAAACTGTCACCACATGGATAATAAAGCATTCACAGCCTCTAGAACTGAGAACCACCGGCTAAATGACACAGTTGGGATGACCAGAATGGACTACAAAGTCAATAGCATTCTTCATTAACTCTGAAGAGTGTGAAGTTGTTTTCAGCATACCATCTAGCAAGTGGTAAGGATCTCTTACAGGGAAGCACTTCAGCTCAGGTATTGGTTTTGACTGGTCATCACACAATGTTTTAATACCTGTAGCAAAATCACTGGAATATAAACAATATCACCCCAATCTTTGTTGAACTTGGTAAGAACTTTTTGCAGCAGCTTTCCAGGTGACATTGGGTTCCATGTTTTCCAAAAGCCTAGTGTGATGTTTTCACTACTATCCCAAATGTTTGATGACAGCGTTCTTTTCACATATACCTGTCAGTACACCTTGCATTGGATGTTTAAAGCCTGGGGTGTTTGGCAATTCACGTACTTTAAATTTTGACATGCTAGAAAAGAGGGCTGACGTATCAAAGGGTTTCACCCATTTTATGCCTGTCGGTAAATATGATGGTACATATTGGGAAAGATTCTTATGATACCATCCATTTTACCTATCAGTGAAAGAATCAAATGTAGCCAAAGTATCAAATATGATTTTGATATTTCCGGATTCTCTACAGTTTATAAAATAATTAAATTAGACCTAAAACATGCTTCTAAACCTTGCATCTTTGGACCAACGTCCACAAAACTAAAACAAGCAAAAAGAAGAAACAATATTTTAGTGACTTGCCTACGCAACAAAACGCAAACCGAATAATGTTAGCCCAGTCTTTCTTGTTGCTACCTTGTATAAAAAAGTTACATTGTTTTGGCCCCTTCAGGAAGGAATAAACAATACTTTCACTCTCCTTTTCTTTTCATTGAATGGCATTGAATTTGTGATTGTGCAGGTGATTTTTCAGTGTTTATATGTTTACACTGGTGAGGGCTATTTACCTTTCAGTGGGGTTTTATCAGTTATTATCAGTTTAAACCTAAAATAGGATAGCCTAGGCATGACTTAGAGGGTGAGGACACCCCCTCCAAAACAAGAAACACTGGGGGCACCCTGCACTACGAGGTCTGCGGGGGCCTCCGTATTACCCCGATTCATGCCCCTTCACATTCTGACTACAGTTTTTGCAAAAGCCTTTTGCAACTCTTCTACCTAATAAAACACATAACATGGAGAACCCTAAGTTCTTGCTTGAAAAATGCTCTTTAAATCCCACAAACATTTAACCAGAGCTTCTGACCAAATATACCAAGAGGCTTATCCACAAAGATAAATTTGTCTGTAAACCTAAGGTTGTTAACACTCACAAACAAGCATGTTTTTGGGGATTCACAAACTATTATTATTCACTTTACACCCTGGGAAGTGTTGTATATTTACTTCAGTCAAGTGCTGACCTTAATATAATTTCCAGCATTAGAAAAAGTAGCAACCCCAAATTTTGTGGATTGTATGGGATGGGGTTCTCTATATGGAAAATATTTTCCCCTTGGAGAAAAAGGACACAAAAAAAAGTGTTTTTGTACAAGGTATTCCATTCCCCCTGAAGGCAGTTCTCCACCACCAAGAACTTTGTACAAAGGTGTAGCAGATTGATGTTATACACACAGGGACCCTTGTAGTTCTTCGGCGGACTCTGAACAGGAACTACGTCATACACGGAGAGGAGTTAGTGTGTTTTAATGTTGAACATGAGATAATGTGCAGTGTGTCAGTGTATGCTGAGGAATAAAGAAGTGTTTAACTATGGCTCCCGTATGGCATGATTTATCTGCATGCTCCATGGCTTGGGACAAAGCTAGAAAAGGGAATGCATTTCCAACAAGGACAGCACATCATTTTTCAAGGAATTTGCATGGAAACTGCACCGGGTGAAGCGTTTTATCTGAATTCCTTGAGGAGTTTGTGAATTCTTAAAAGTAGTAAAACTACACTAGGATGTACATTTAAAAATTTTAATGTGGTTTTACTACTTTTTCTGTAAATATGCCCCTAACTCTTATACACACATCGACACCAGATACTTAAGAACAAATTATTTGTAATTAATCTCACTGTCACAGCTGTTTCTTTGATTGGGGGGGTTAAGGTGACTATCTTACAGGTGGCTATGACATCAGAGGAGAGCCATCATATTTGCACGTTGGCCTTATCATTTTGCGTTACATTTGCATCATGTTGCGATAATATTGTGGATCCTGGGACATATTTATCATGGTTTTGCGTAGTCCTTCTGCCATGCAAAGGGGCACAAGGGCGATGCAAAACCTAGAAAGACATTTACCAAGCCATGCAAAGCCACTTTACATGGCCCTCTGTGACTTGGTAAATGTGGAGTAATGCAAGGCAGTGCAAGTTGCTGTTTTGTGTTACTCTGCCCCAGGAAGTTGTTCCATGGGTGGAGCATGGGTGTTACCACGCATCCACCCATGTAGTTTGGCACATTCTAATATTTGCCATGAGTGGTGTACCTGGGATTCGTCAAAATGCTACGCCTATCCAGGGAAGGTGTAACAAGGAGAAATATGCTATTTTCTCCTTGTTTTTTTCCTCTTTCTACTTGTGCTGCATTCTGCAGCACATAGAAAGAGGAAACACCAGAGGATTGTTTTTGTGCAGGAAGGTGTCCCTTCCTGCACAAAAACAATCCTGCCTGCGAATCAGGTACCCTTGCACCATGGTGCAAGGATGCCTGCGTGGACGCTAGGCAGCAGTTTGCGTCAGCACAGCTAGAGAGCAGTAATGTGCTGTATAATGGTAAATATGGTACGCTCCTGCCCCCTCCCTTTCACATGGCTTGCTGCATTGAGTGCATAGTTGATAATTATGCCCCCATATTTGATGTGCCAGCCAGGCTTCAAGTGAATGTAGAAAGGATCAACAATAGAATGTTCGAAAAAATATTTCCAAGGATAGCAGTAAAATAAGACTGTTATTTACTAATAAGTTTTTCAATAATATTTGGACATAAAAGTTAAACAGTGAGTTCACGCTAAGATGAAACTGCCCCTTTGCAGCGCTCGCTTCACACCACTTGTACATGGATGCCTCAACAAGTCTTTTGGATGTTGTGGAATCACAGCCCTGGTTGGAGTTGCATCTCTGGGGTGATGCTTTACAAATGGGTGGTAATACTATAGTCTATTCGGAAACTCTAAATTGTTCCTGTACAGGGTACACCAAGAACAGAAAGGGAAGAGACCTCTGGCAGCTCCAGCCTGGGGTGATGTAAAATTCATTCCATTACATCCACAAGTATCACATTTCCACCTGTGTTGCTACCTGAGACTTCGTACAGCCTCTGCCAGTGGTTGGTTTGCAACAGGAACTCACCAATAGTGTCTTTGTCAGAGCAGCCTCGTTCTGAGGCGCTGACCCTGTGGGTACATGTACTACCACTGACCGGGCCATGGAACACAATCACAAGATCCTTTGCACTGAACAATTCTGTAAATTATTTTTAAAAATAGTCATTCGATTTTGACTATTTTGATTAGATTAGCAGACAAGACACTGTAAGCTACAACGTAATGTACTATTTACTTTTAAGAACGTTTTAATTATGATGTTTAAAAAAACAAGATATTACTCGAAATGAACATATTGAGCCATCTAGGCCATTAGCTAGGCTAGTGACAAAGGCTAGTTACAAATAATTTACTGAATGCAACAGTGCTTAATATAAAAAAAATACGCTAGTGCTCTTGTCAGGAGGCCACTGCAGCTTTCACCAAAACATTGCCCCTGCCATGCTGCTAATGATAGTAACCACACAACTACTAACCATCACACTCCTTCCTACAAAAGTGACAGTTTGGACTATTACAGGTCCCCAAAGCTTTAAGATTGGCTTTGGCAGCAGCTAATAGTGAGTTATAATGTATATTGAATTAATAATAACTGTTGTTGTAGTTACCTCTAAATTAGCCAGACAGCACCACCTTGTGGCAAACTTTCACTAGCGCCGGTGTTGACAATTAAGTGCCAGTGCCGAGCACCAGAAACCACCAACTCAAATTAAGCACAGGACTGCAATACAGGTAAAACTGTAATACCTACAGGATGAAGGTATATTGGAGAAGCGCTGAACCGTTGCCTTTAAATTTATAGACCCAGATTTACTAAGCACTTGTGTTATTCTTGCAGCACACAAGTCGACACAATGCAATGCAAGTGCTTAATTGACATTAACAAAATCATACAAATCAATATTTGTGCTACCTTGCATTGCAAAGTAACTCCATGCAGCGCCTTGAGTCAGGGAGGCGCTAAATTGGTGGAGCATGGGTGTCTGTGCCTCCACCATGTATTTTAACAAACACTCAGATTTACTAAAGTCAGTAATCCTTGGTTTGCTCCAACTCGACCTTGGCGTAAGGTGAAGAAATATATATATTTCCCTTTGTTACTTCCTCTTTGCATGTGTGCTGCCTTCTGCTGCACACATACAATGAGGAATAAGTCTCTAAGGATGGATTTTGTGAAGCGAGGTATCCCTTCTTGCACAGAAACAATCCTGCCCACAACTCAGGCACCCTGGCACCAAGGCAGCCACAAGTGCGCCAGAGCCGAGAGAGAGAGCTAAACCGCACCATATCTCTGTAAACTTTGTGCCCTTTAGCTCTCCTCCCGCCCCTTCACGCAATGCAGTGCAGCAACTTGTCTTGCTGTGCCACCTTGAAAGAAAAATTTGTAAATCTTCCCCATAGTGTGCTTGCTGACAGGTAATGATGATTATTGTATTACGTATGCCCAAAAGACGAAACCATACCCACACATATTTAGAAAGAAACAACAAAAATACATATAGAAAAACAGATCCAAACGTTTGGTGGCTTCAGGGTGACACTTGGGATAGAGACAATGTAACCCCATTTGTAAAATGAATTCATCTGAGAATCAGGCATGTATCGTCTACCAAAGCAACGACTTCCCGGGAAGGACACACCCACTCTTAAAGAGGCCTGTGTTTGACATAGGGCACTTCAATAGGTTGCCTGTATTTTTAGATGCCCTTCTTTACCAAATTTTACATGAGAACAGTTATTTTGCATAATGCCACTGTTTATGTGGCCTCATTGTCCCTTCTGTAGATATTGCTGTGAGTAATTAGTTTTACTATATATTGTTTCAGGAATCAGTATGAATGAAATAAAGTCACAAGTACAAATCTTGATTCAACATATTTCGTTGCTGTGAACTCAAAACGCACAAGGGCTTTGTCGCCACAAAAGGCACTGGGACTGTTCTTCACCTTAGTTCTTTTGACCTGGCCTGGTTTCTGGGATTTACGGCAGTGCTTAATTTGTAAAAATAAGTTTCAGAGCCCTCGCAGTAAGCCATTGCTGATTGCAACCCCGCACCCCGCCAGTGCCACCAATGACACCACAAACCCAGTTAGTAACCATCACACCCCTCTACAAGTGTGGCAATTCAGACTATTCCAGGCCTCCAAAGCAATAACAATGGCTTGGACGGCAGGTATTAGTCATTTTTAATGTATATTGAAGGGTTCAACAACTGTTGTTGTCCTCATCTCCAAATTGGATAGACAGCACCACCATGTGGCAGACTGTCATAAGTGCCGGTGTTGACAATTAAGTGCCAGTGCCCAGCACCGGGAACCACTGTCTCAAATAAAGCACTGATTTACAGAAATATAGGTGGCATAAGAAAAACACTTTAGAAAAGACCAATAACATGATACATGGTGTATCACATACATACAGGCGCTCAGTACCACAGGTCGTAACAGATATTAAGTCATATGAAGGACTCTTGCTTTGTTCATTCTTTAGTACTGCCTGCATTGCTTTAATTTTGTATCCATATTTATATTATCTTTTGCTCGTTTTTTTGTGTTATGAATGATATTTTTCATATTCTACATCCTTATTGCCACATTAGCTTTTCGAGCTCTAGGCACCACATGCAGAGGGCTTTTAATTATGTAAGTGGACATCTCAGGGAAAAGTACCTTGGGCCATTGATCGTGATGGGATTATTAGGCGGATAGTCCCATTTTAACAGTGAGTAGTGGATGCTAAGCAAGATGTTAGAGGATATGTTCTAATTGCCATCATCTTAGAACTAATGAGCCACAGAAGGGAAATTTTCAACAATGGTTTAAAAATGTGTTGGTGTTACATAAATTATTGGAGCATGTCTTGAATGCTATTTGTGCCCTGTTCATCATCTCCTGAGGAAACTGGATATTTTCCTTACATGCAGGCAAGCAGCGCCCTTTCTCTCCCAATGTTTAAAAAACGAGTCACAATGTAGGGATGTGAGGGGGTGGTTTATTGGAAATTGGGAGCAGGGATTTCATTGTAAATGTACAGAGAAAAAAAAGATGCTCCTATTAGTTATTTGGAGGAAAAGTTGACTTTGATGGGTTTCATTAATCACACCATAAAAACTTCAAAAGATTTTTGATCAATGGACATTACTATGGTCTTGAAATTTGACATCTACTTGAAGGCGTAAAGGACACAAAGGCTGAATGGTTCAAGGCTTTTCGAAATGTGAACTAAAATAAGCGGCTCATATAGGGGCAGATGTACAAGCCCCTTGCGCCAGTGGTGCCTCACATTTTGTGACGCACTGGTGGTGCATTATACCGACACATATTTACAATGACAGGAAAAGCAACCCTGCGTGCCTTTTCCTGTCCTTGTAAATATGACCCCTTTGCACGCAGCACTTTGAGTGAAAGGGGTGTTCCATGGGTGTTGCTGTGGGTGTTCCCACGCAACACCCATGGACCCTGACACATTTCCAGATTCACGAGAAACCGTGAACCTGGAAATGCGTCTGAATGCTACGCCTCCCCAGAGGAGGCGTAGGGGGGCACAATGAGGAGAAATGTATTCATTTCTCCTCCTTGGTTTCCTCTTTCTGTGCGTGCTGCAATCTGCAGCATACATAGAAAGAGGAAATCACCTCTGGTGATTGTTTATGTACAGGAAGGTTTCCCTTCCTGCACATAAACAATCTCCCCACGACGCAGACATCCTTGCACCATGGTGTAAGGGTGCCTGCACCGGCAAATGGCAGCAGTTTGTGCACCAGTGCAGGGGGAAGCACAGAGATGCGACATATTGTTGTAACTATGTCGCATCCCTGTGCTTTGAAAGTGACTCAGTGCGGCGCAGCTAAATGGCTTGCGGCACGCACTGAGTCATTTTCCTTGTAAATCTGCCCCTTAGAGGCTACAAATGGCCTGTGATTGATAAAAGCCCACACTCCTGCTCCCCCTCTGTTAGGTCCTCCTACCCCATTTAAAGACCCCCCCTCTTGTAGAGCTCCATGAACCTTAAATTAGGCCCTTAGTCTCTAGTATCTAGACAAATGTGTTTTCTCTTTATTTGAGACATGAAGGAACACATTGACTAATGCTTCGTGCTGGTGGTAGCGTGACACAAAGTGACACAAAACATAGAAAAAGGCAGCAGGTATTTTCCACCTCAGAAGGTGTTTTGCGTTGGAAAAGTGGGCTTTTAATAGTGCCAACATCACTTTGTCCACCCAGTATCAAATGGGCGTTTCTAGAGGTAGATCACAGCAAACCATTGGGGAAGCTGGGATTTACATCTAGATTTTCTTACTCATCTCTAGGCTCTCAAACCAGGTCGACTGGACCTTTTTCCCTGTCCTAGAAGAATAAAGGGAAGATTTTACCGAGGCTTTGTACAACTTCACCATCAAATCCAAATTAAACTCAAAAGTCCACTGACTACGAAGTGAAGTTTCAAAGATTTTTCACAAATCCAAAAATAGTTGGACATGCAAACATCTCAGCAAGAGGTTCAGAAAATAAACCGGCACTAATACAAACATAATTCTACGCAAGATCGTCAGACGACTCAGAATAAAAAGAAAAGTCAATTCGAGTAACATTAGGCAACGAAGAACAGTCCCAGCTTGAAGTTTAGACTGCATTTACAAAAAGGAAAAGAAAATGATTAATCTGTCCCTACACTATTCTAAAGTGACATCCCTACATGACATTCCCATCAGACAAGAGTAAAGGTGTCAGCGGTGAAGACTTCCAAAGAAGTACATTCACCTTCTTCAGGCAAATAGTCTAACGGTCGAGCTCGTTCTAAGATGCTCCTTCTTACACCCCACTCTGCCCTAAGTTCCCTAAGACTCTCTCTCTACAGCCTTCTACATCCTGCTCTGTCCGTTTCCTGTCTAAGATCTGCTCTCCACCCTCGGGAGCTGTCCCTAATACAAAATCCCCAAAACAGTCAACACGCCCAGAGGTACACCCCTCTGGCAGGTGAAGATCTTCGGACCTTCCAGCGTCCGTTGGTGTGTCCTTGGTTCCCAGGCACCTTCCTCGCTAAATGTTGCACTCCCAAATTCTTGGCAGCTTTTCTCCATTCGCGCCTACTATCCTAACTCCTAAACAATGGATCCTTCTACCTAACAAGCTTTGTGGCCTTGCACCTGCAAGCTGAAATACATGGGAACATCTCTGCAAACATTCGAAGTTACAATTCAACATTTTGCTGAGGACCGCTTCTTCCCCGAAGAGAGAAAATCTTTCCTTCTCGACTAAAGCTAACAACAGAAAATACCATTAGGCCTCTACTGACTTCAGCATAGCTCAGGCCCTTGCACTTTCAAATGTATTTCTAACACGACATTACATTACAGTTTACTACTTCAACATGTTAATTCTACTTTCAATGTGAATACTAGTTCTAAAGCCTATGTTAATTCACTCATCAGAAGAAAAAAAGAACAAGGAGGGATAGCCAGTCCCAATTTGTGGGAATACTATAGAGCCTTCTCATTTAACAACATGAGACCAATGCTGAGAGCTCATCAATATTATCCTGAATATCTTCAGGCAATGACTATGAAAACCGACCACTTCTTATATAAATTTGGCCACCCAAAATTCTTCAAAAAAATCAAACTCAAGGTCCTGAAGGTCTCGGCCAGAATATGGGCCCAGGTCAGAGGGACCTTAAACATTTCATACTACAGTTCCCTGGCTCCTATATGGGATTCCCCAGGTACCCCAGACTGTTTGAAAGATAGTTTGGCAATCCCGTTAAAAATATCCAACATAGAGTACTGGGGTCAGCTACTAAATGGGTCATCACTGATCTCGTGGGAGGATCTTCAAATCAATACTAACTTTGCCATCTCCAAATTTAAGTACTATCAGCTTTCTAGTTGGGCAAAGACTCTCGTACATCAGGAAAAGGATACTGAAAATTTGGAGAAAGAAATGCAAAAAGTTCTACCCATAAAGAAAGAGATAGCCAGGTGGTATTGGACCCTAATAACATCAGAAGAGGAAGATGCCCAGATCGCAGAACTAATTTGGGGGAAGAACTTACTTGTCCCAGATCTTAAAGGGGTATGGCTCAAATCAATCGAGAAATGCTGGACTACACTAAAATCAGCAGCTCTAGAAAGAAATCACATCTTCACGATTCATAGAGCCTACTGGACCCCTAAAAAACTGTCCAAATTCAAGGGCGCTCAAATCAGGAAATGTCCGAAATGTGGGGAGGAGAAGGCAGATGACATTCACATCTTTAAAGAGTGCCCATCCCTGGAAGAGTTCTGGTCGGAAGTGGGTAAGATCTTAACCTCAATCCTCCAACAGCAACTAACTGTAAGTACCACTCTTGTACTTTTTGGGATTGACAGTAACATAGGAACGGGTAAGCTAACAAAAGAACAAGAAAACTTGATTTTTGTCCTGATTCTCCTCGCAAGAAGAGAGATTTGTATTAAATGGGTTGACTCAGTATCTCCAACGGTCGGGGAATGGATGAATTCAGTCTTAAAAACAAACAAATTAGATAGAAGGGGAAAGCATACCAAAAGAAATAACTTCTGGGGATTATGGGAAAATCATTTTAACCCTAACTAGTGGTCGAGACGGAATGATGATCCAATGATTAAGCGATGGTAACATCTGTTGATGGGTATAATACTCATCGAGTAGTCAATGGTGGCTAGCTCTCCCCGATTAACGAAAAAACAGAAAAGTTATTTATGTGTTGGTTCCAAGGGGGATTCCTCTGCAATATAGATCGAAAGGGAAGCTCCCCATGCATACACGTACTTTGGGGCAGTGCTGGTACATACATTGAGAGGCTGAACCTTGGTATTCCCAAAAAAAACATAAAATCGCAATATGAGGATAAATAAAAATAAAAAAAAAAAAAATAGATCGGCAGACGAATAAAAAGAAAAGTCAATTCGAGTAACATTAGGCAAGGAAGAACAGTTTTTCAGCTTTTCTCCATTCGCGCCTACTATCCTAACTCCTAAACAATGGATCCTTCTACCTAACAAGCTTTGTGGCCTTGCACCTGCAAGCTGAAATACATGGGAACATCTCTGCAAACATTCGAAGTTACAATTCAACATTTTGCTGAGGACCGCTACTTCCCCGAAGAGAGAAAATCTTTCCTTCTCGACTAAAGCTAACAACAGAAAATACCATTAGGCCTCTACTGACTTCAGCATAGCTCAGGCCCTTGCACTTTCAAATGTATTTCTAACACAACATTACATTACAGTTTACTACTTCAACATGTTAATTCTACTTTCATGTGAATACTAGTTCTAAAGCCTATGTTAATTCACTCATTGATAAACATATCTTTCAAAAGCATTTCATTAGTAATACAACATTTCATAGATGATTTCATTCTTGTATTAGGCAACACTGTATTTCAATTAAACTCTACATTAGTCTCTGGTTAATAAACACATCCATATATATTGTGCTGATTCTCAGCCTAACATTATAAGTCTAAACTTCATTAGTAGACCCTCTAAATATGTGGGTGCTGACTACTCTGGATTATGGTGCACCCCTACAATTTTCAAGAGTAACATGGCGCTCTATCAGTGACCCATGTCATCATACTCTACTCCACCCTTAGGGAAGAACCGATTTACACAGAGCTTGTTGCCATTCTCCCTCTTCTGAGCAACTCCATGTTCTTCAAACTTTGATATTGACTGTCCTGCAGTCTCTCCATTTGCCTTCTTTTGCATTCTCATCGATCTTTCCAGTCGGCTTGACTTGTACCACTTGTACGCTCTAACCAATCCCCACAATCCAATCACACAGCACACCACTATTATTATGGGCTTCAAAATATAACCAAGAATACCTTTCCCAAGATTCGCAAACCAACTTCCAACCTTACCAAAACCCTTTCCAATCTTCTCCCACATTGTTTCTTCAGTCAAGTCCTTAATCTCATAATGAATCGCAGTAATGTTGCTTATATATTTCTCCAGATCCTTGCTGTTGTCTGGTATATAAGTGCAACATTCTTGAAACTTTAAAAGTTTACAGACTCCTCACTCTTTAGCTAGAAGGACGCCTAAAGCAAGACGGTTTTGTAAAACCATAGTCCTTATCTATAACATCTCACCCTCAACCAACACTAAGGACTTAGCTGTATTCATGGATAATTCGTGTAGAACAGTTGCCAACCTTCAGATTTTCACGTCATTCAGAATCACTCCCAACGTGGGTATCAGTGCTCCAAAAACATCTCCAACTATGGCTCCTGCACTTTCACCCCGCTTCACTCTCACATGTTGTCCTCCTTCTATCAGATCAAAATCTTCTCTATGGTAATTCTTGGGAAAAATGATCGCTAAATAACACTTTCCATACCATTTCTCAGGCAATCGTAAATAAGCATTCCTCCCACAAACAAAATACACCGTCGGAATCACTTGTACCATGCTCTGCAAGAAATCCTTTGCATAATACTCCAAAGAGAAAGTATGCTCACACGTGGTATGACCTCTTCGTCTGTCCAATCCACTTTGCCTTGTCCTGAATCTCGCAACAGTTTTTGTTTCCGATATCTATCTTCTACCTGGTCAATGAATTTGTTCTCTGAATCTGACAACAGGCACGTCAAATTATGACGATGTGCATAAGCTGTATCTAACTCCTGGGTTGGAATAATCATACTTGTTCAAATGCTTATATGCCGGTACTTCAGGAAGCACCGCATCATAATTCGAAAAGAAATACTCAAAATGGTTGCAGCCATAAAATATGCTAAGCAGCAAACTACATGAAATTCCATATGTCAATGGAAGATGGTGATAGCTAATACCCTCGTCTACAGAAGCAGGCAATTGCATACACACATAGCAATCTTTCGCATCCATTGCATCAATGTACTCATACAACAGCTTTGCATACGCATTAAGCTTGAAATTACCCTTAGACAGATCTGCATGTAATCTACGACTCTCTTCTAGCAACAAAGCTCTGTCACGTCCTACCTTTATCTCTTCTTTGCTAGGAGTAGTAGGTGTAGGTGTACCCTCGACCTCTACTGCCTGCTCATGTGGTACTAAATATGAGACTACAACTACTAGAATAGTGAAGAGTATAACTCCTCCTATAAGTGTGCCTACAATGCACCTAGCTCTACGATTTGGGTCTCCAGCCTCCATGGCAGCCGCGGTCGGTAAGGGAGTACATGCCGGGGCAGTGACGTGGGGAGGGGGAGGGGCAGGGTGGGGGTTAGTAATGTATGGATAATGGAGGTTTGCAGGTAAGTAAACTTTAAATCAATCAAACGAATTTCGTTGCGCGCACTGCATTGCATTTGGGGATGCAGTGCGCGCAATGAAATTCGTTTGATTTATTCAAATGTTTACTTATTTGCAAACCTCCATTATCCATACATTACTAACCCCCACCCTGCCCCTCACCCTCCCCACGTCACCGCCCCGGCAGGTACTCCCCTACCGACCGCGGCTGCTCCATGGTCTCAGGACTTGCTCCTCAATATAGTCGCTCAACAGCAGAGTTCAAAAGTCTTTTTTTTTTCTTCCTTCTTCCTGTAGAAGCACTCGAACCACAACTTAGTGGCTGAAAGTTCGCTTTTATTTTCAGTTCCTTATTTACAGCGAGCAATAGACAACCTTAACCCTTCTCTGTCCTCTATGGGAAGTACCTACATTTCTTCTTCTTCCACTCGGACCTAGGTTATTTACAGCAAGTATGTACAAAAGTCTCATTCATCAGTAATAAGATTTGTTCCAACCACTTCTAGCACATATTCCAAAAGTTCAAGACGAATAACAATGGATTCTTGAGCTGATATTTCAGGGCCAAATGTAGGAAAAAGCAATCTACTCAAAATCAAATGACTAATTTTGCTTAAAATCGGTGGATTTGGAACGGTGATGGTCAGGACACCTTCGATCTCAAGTCCTGGCACCAACAACAACACGTCCAGTTTGATGTTAGGACTGTTACTGATCACGGTCACTGCCCTCACCCTCCCCGATCTCAATATGCCTGGCATCAGTCACAGGATAGGTCCACTCAGGACTAGCATACCTCTGACAAGGCACCCTCTTTCGCCTTGATCTTCTCAGTCCTCCATGAGCTGGCCTTCCCCGTCTTCATCTGATTCAGACTCCTCAGACACGGGAGCAAGATCCCTCTCGGAAACCAACCTCAGGTTCAGCCGCCTTTGCCTTCTGGCCACTGCTCCCCTGCTCTGCTGGTACTCCTGCTTGGTACTTGCTCACACTTCTCTTCAGCTGAATTTGGCTTCGGGCCACTTTCACAGTCACTTCCCCTTTCTGAGGCAGTCTCAGACTCTCTCCTGTTGTGACCCTCCTCAGCTTGATCCGGTGAGTCACCAGCTTCTTCAGACACCCTCACAGCTTGGCTTGTCCTCTCCTGTGGCCCTGCCACTTCAGCTGGATTTTCAATAGGGAGAGGAGCTGTTTCTCCAAGGGTGCTGGAACTCATCGGGTGTGTGAAGCATGCACCTTATGTGCTTCTGAACCAGCACCCAGACCCCCGGACTCAGGTCGTGGCAGAGATCACTGGATGCCGGAACCACAGCAGCCTGCACCTGATGTGTCACAGAACAGATGACATCAGCGAGTCCCTTGCAATGATCAAGGATCAGATCATCTGTGATACTCAGAAAGGCTGTCGATGGCACTGCCGGTAACCTCATTGCCCTCTTCATCAGCACTTAATGAGGCGAGAGACCTACTCTCCTGTCTGGGGTACTGCGCATACTCATTAGCACCAAAGGTAAGGCATCTGGCCACTTAAGAGACGTGGATGAACACACTTTCGCCATCCGAGCTTTCAAAGTTCCGTTGACCTGCTCCACTATCCCAGAAGCCTCTGGTCTGTAACTACAATGGGTCTCTGATCAGTGTTCAGTGCTGTGCAAAGCATCTTCATAATCTCACTATGGAAGTGAGTTCCTCTGTCCGATTCCAAAGAGGTCGGGACCCCGAATCTAGGCACAAATTCCCTCAACAATAGCTTAGCTACTGTAAGTGTGTCGCACCTGCGTGTGGGGTATGCCTCCACCCACCGTGAGAACACACACACCACCACCAAAATGTATCTGAAATGGTTGCATCTGGGCATTTCGATGAAATCCAATTGCATCCTATTGAACGGTCCCCCAGACCTCCCAATGTGACTCATGCTGACTGCAGTCCTCTTTCCAACATTCATTTGTTGACATGTAACACACCTTTGACAAACAGCTTCTGCCACTGTGCGAAACTTTGGATTATACCATGTCTGTCTGAACACTTGTATCATCGCATCTCTTCCCAAGTGAACTGCACCATGAATTTGTCTCGCCATCGGACTCAACAGCTCATCTGGCAACACCGCTTTCCCATCAGTCGAGACCAAAATGTCCACATCTCCTGTCACACAGCCTGAATTGATCCACGCATTTTCTCATGGTCCGACACCTGTTCCTGCATGCACCTAAGCTCATCCCAAGTATCTGCCATGACAAGCATCATGTCTAACTCGGTTCTTTCCTCGCATCCCTCTATTTCTTATTCAGTGAATGAATAACCTTGCTCGCCACAGAATCGTGCAACTTCGTCCGCATAGTGGTTTCCAAGTGACACGAAATCTGTCCCTTTACCATGAGCCGTGCACTTCACAACATCAATTTCTAAGGGGACTATTAAAGCTTCCAAGAGCAGCCTAACACATTCTCCATTCCTGATTGGTGTTCCTGACGACGTCATGTAACCTCTCTGAGACCATAACTGTACATAGTCATGAACCACGCCAAACCTGTATTGGCTGTCTGTATAAATGGTAATCCGAATTCCCTTTGCTGCCAGGCAAGCACGAGTTAAAGCTATGAGTTCAGCCACCTGAGCAGAGTATACTCCTTCCAGGCAAGTAGCTTCGACAACTCCTGAAATAGTGCATACAGCAAATGCTGCTCTCAACTGACCAACACTGTCCCTTATGTACGAACCATCAACAAAGAAAATTTCATCTGGGTCAAGCAATGGCTCATCGACAATGTCAAGTCTTGGTTAGGTGCAAAGTTCAAGACAATCATGGTCCTCACAATCTTCATCAAGCGTTTTTGGCAACTGCATCAAAGTAGCAGGATTCAAAACAGAGCACCTCTTAAGGGTCACGTTCTCCGCAGCAAGTATAACCTGCTCGTAGCGCGTGAGCCTATTATTCGTCAAGTGCTGTGTCTTGGTCCTGGTCATTAGTAGCTCAACTGAGTGTGGCACATAAACAATCAATGGATGCCCCATCACAATGCTTTCACACCTTTCAATGCTGATACCTGTTGCAGCAACGGATTTGATACATCCGGGCAACGCTGAAGCTACTGGATCTAAAGTAGCTGAGAAATAGGCAACTGGTCTACGGACACCTCCATGATCTTGAACTAGGACTGCTAATGCACAACCTTCTTGTTCACAGCAAAACAATGAAAAAGACTTATTGTAGTCAGGCATTCCCAATGCCGGAGCACGACAAAGGTCCTCTCGCAACTCAAGGAAAGCCTTCATACAGTCGTTGTCCCATGGCACCGGATCACTCACGTCCTTGTGCGTCAGTCTCTGCAAAGGTTTGGCTTTTAAGGAGAAGTTGGCAATACACTGACGACAGTAGCCAACCATCCCCAAGAACATCCTGACCTCTCTCTGTTTTGAAGGCACCATCATGTTCAGAATTGCCTCAATCCGGTCTGGCGCACCTTCATTTTGCCCTTCTCTATCCTGTGCCCCAGATACTGCACCTCCTTCAAGCATTACTGCAACTTATTTGGCGACACCTTGTGTCCGTTCTCTGCCAAATGGTTCAGTAAGGCAATGGTATAAATCCTGCACGCATCCTCAGTCTCTGACGCAACAAGGAGGTCATCTATGTACTGGACGATAACAGAGTTCTGCGGCAGTACTAGACTCTCAAGGTTCTTTTTGAAGATCTGATTGAAGATCGATGGGCTCTCCGTATACCCCTGAGGGATACGGCACTACTTTAAGACACGATTTTCCAGCCTGAAAGCAAATACAAATTGGCTCTCTTCATGCAGAGGTATCGAAAAGAAAGCCTGACAGAGATCGATCACCGTGAACCACTCAGCTTGGCACAGGATCTGAAATAGAATTACAGATGGATTCGGTACCACTGGACAACAGGGAACAACTATGTTGTTCACTCGGCGCAGGTCCTGCACAATCCTGAACTTCCCACTCGGTTTCTGCAGTCCCATGATTGGCGAGTTACATGGACTCCCCAATATCTCCTTCAGTATTCCCTGCTTAATCATAGATTCAATCACAGGCTTTATCCCTGCAATCGTTTCTGGGGTCAAATTGTACTGGTGTGTTCGGGGGAAATCAACATTCTCCTTGACCTGAATCTTAACTGGCTCAACACCCGTAATCATTTATATGTCTTCTCCAGTAAAATCCCACACCACCTGTCAAACAGAGTCTCTCAAATCAAAAGGAAGCTCTTCCACTGTCAAAGCAGGGTACATTTCTATGCACACATGCTGATTCGCGACCTTAAAGGTAGCGTCATCGTCATTAGTCTGCAATTCCACTCCCTTAGGGGTGCAATAGATGGTGCTATTAAGTTTGCACAGGAGATCCCTCCCTAGCAAACAAACAGGACTTGAATCACACACCACAAATTGATGTCTACCACTGAACGTTCCTATCTTCACAGGAATTGGTTCTGTCAGAGGGTTTGTCAGTTTCCTATTAGCAACAACTACAACTTGGATTGTCTGTCCTGAGAGGGGTAGGTTGGGGACTACTGCAGATCTCACAGTAGAACGGGTAGCACAAGTATCAACCAAAAAGGGGGTAGCGTGACCATCGACATCAGCTTCCACCAATGGTCCCCTCTGGTCTACCTCCAGGACCGCCCAAAGAGTTCAGTCCTCCTCCCCTCTCAGGCACCGTCATGCCAACGGGTCTAGGTAACAATCATCACTCTCCTCATAGAGAGGCATCTGCTGGTAAGTCTGAGTCCCTGTCGATATTTTCGGTGGCTGGGGAACCTGTACTCGAGGAGCTGAAGTCCCCCCTTTTATTGACTTAGTCTTTGCCACTGACGTCACCGTCACCTGAGGTACCTGTTCCTGAACCATTTCCTCCTCCTGCTGCTCCTGATTTGCAGGATTATTGGGACACTCGCATCTCCAGTGTCCAATCTGATGACACTGGTGGCACTCCCTTGTCAGCAGATTGCATCTGGACCAGCATCAGCTTATCCTTGAGCTTTTTATGCTTCGAGTCGATTTCATCACTACAGTACCTAGCATACCTCAAAATCTCGTCCAGCGGTTTGTTCTGCCAACAAATCAAATGTTGCTGGATCATAAGACAGATATCAGGCCTCAATCCTAGAACAAACTTTGAAACAAACTGTCCCATGTCTCTAAGATCCATCACATCCAACCCACTGTACTGCTTAAAGACCTGTAATAGTCGTTCGTAGTACTCATGCACTGTCTCTTTAGGCTCCTGTACTGTCCGATCTATCTTAACCCAGTCAATATCCTGTGGTGGTACCTTAGATTTCAACCACGTAATCACTTGTTCATATTTTTTCATTATAAGGGTTGAAGCTCCATTTGTGGCAGCCTCCCTCTCTGGCTCCACAGCAGCCATTCAACAGCGACCTTGCATGCTACCCACAAGTCTCCTGGAACCACAATGTCAAATAAGGTGTTCAGATCCACAGCACCTTCGAGATCTTGACAAACCTCTCTACCTGCTTGGGCTCTCTCGCAACTTTGGGAAATCATTCGTAAAGGCAACTAAATCTCCCCGATTCCAGGGCACGTGGACATATCTTCCATTGCCCACATCCCGCAAAGGGTATGCTTCAATTCCCGTCATTCCTCCTCTCAGTCGTACTCCTTCTAACACTCTTTTTCTTTGACCACCTTTCTTCCCATTTATCAGGTGTACTCCAAGTTCGTATCCCTATAATTAGTTATCGAATGCGAGTCTTGAGTCCGATCACCCTTTTCTCTTCTAGATCTTGGTCAGTATATTGCAATCTGTGATTACCCTGCAGCATTTTTGTTTTGGACAAGTTCACATCATATTTGTCTGCTAATTCAGTCAGTTTCTCATGGGTCGACCTAGCTTTCCAAGTCACATCCTTCGCCACAAACAACAACTCATTGGGTACAGAGAGCTCAATCCTCTCTAAAGGCAAATTTCCTTCAACGATCTCATCTACTTCTGCTTGTAATCGCATTCCATCAATTCGTTTTGCCTTTATTGCTGCACTCAAAGTACCTTGAATAGTGCCACTACTCCTTTCTTCACAAGCACTGTCTTGTTCTCTGCTCCTGTTCATTTCAGATACGCCTCTAAAAGGCGTCCTGTTCTCAACACTCCCTTTGTCCCAGTCCTCCCTTGGCCTGTCACTCTGAGCCCCTTCAATCGTCTCCCATGTCCTCAAGTCCAGCCTCAACTCCCCTATAGATTTTGGGCTTGGTCCCCTTAAATCCATCGGACCTCTTGACGAGTCTGCTGTCGCTGGCAATGGGGTACTCCATTCTGGAGGTCTTGGCACTTGACCCACCCCATCCACCACACTACTTCTTTCACTAATTATGCTCCCTTCCTTACCGATCCGAGATGGACCTCCACTTCGTGTCTGCTCTGGTTTATACACTGACCATTTCGGACCAATAGTGACCGGTACTGTAAGAGCATCCGGCAACCTCTGAGAACTGACACCTTCTACATTCTGTCCTTCTGCTGTCGAGAGCTTTCCCACTATCTCAGTTCTAGGAGGGAATTGTGGTACCCTCACCTCCTCTACCGGGGCTGACTTCTCCTCGTCTGACTCTGGGTTGTATGGGGGTGGTCTCTCAGATGACAGCCTTTCTATCAAGCTGTCATCCGTATCACTGTCGTCGTCCTCTGTGCTCTTTCTCTGTGCATCCCCTGTTTTAACCAACAGTGGATACAACCTATCTCCTTCGATCGTCTGTATTCTCCATCTCTTTTCCAATGCATCCCACCTCGCATTTTGGACTGCCCTAACTGACCTCTTCACTCTTTCCTGTCGCCTGTTCCTGTGTCTTTCGTGTGCCGCCCTGATCCATGCATTCAATGCCTCAAACTGTGTCGGCCTTGGGAAAGGCCGCAAAGAAGCCATAATCGCTTTCAACTGATATAACACTTCCAATCTGAAAGTTCTGTATCTAGGAAAAGTCAACTCCTCATTTCCATTTGTCATCTTAGCCCAATTCTCGAACCACAATATAGTGTGCAACCCAACATTTGTAGCCATGTAATGAACCGGAGTATCCTCGGGTGGAGCCTCTTCTCCCCCTCCCCCCCCGGGGTTCTAACTTCTTTTCTTTTCTGAATAAATCTCGCAAAACATTAAAACATTTAATGATGAAAACCAGCGTTCCTTCTCTCACAGCGCTCCTTTACTTCCTGATGGCAATTCACCTATCCCAGCGTGGCTTCACACCAACCGCCCTATCCCAGCGCGGCACATAATGACGTCACTCGCTTCAACTTCACAGCAGTTCCCCTCCTTTACAGTTCATCTCTCACTCACACACACGTTCCAAGCATACACTGAAATGATCACTTCCGACCAAGCAACCACTTCGCTGACTGTACGTCCACATTCTGACTGTACGTCCACAGTCTCGTAATTGTCACCGAACTGGCAACTGTCTGTCCGCGAAACGACCGGACAATCACCTCAACTGATAAGTTACAAACACACAGCAACTCACGACCAGCGTCAGTTACTCACGCACTCATACATTCGTTCCCCCTATCTCGGTCCAACGGGCGATCGATGGTACCTCACGATTCCCTTAACAATGGTCGACAATTACTATGGGTGTTCGATACACCCGAACCACTTAAGATACTCCTTGAGCCTAAGATTTTCCCGGGCTGCTTGCGCTCACAGCCTGATCTCCTTTCATACAACAGGCATTCCAACTCCGCAAGACTTCACAACACAACATATAACACCACAATCTAACAACATATAACCCTATTCATACTCACTCTCCTACGAACTGCTGCTTTTCACCGCACGGTCACTGTCCGTCAGTTTCCATGGAACGCTGTCTTCCGCCCACAATCCACTGGGCAATCATTCTCTAATTTCTATGGGCCTTGGGAGACTCTTATCCTAATCTAGATCAGATTTGTCCCTACTCTGGAAAGGGCAACACCCTACTCTGCTACCAACTGGGGAAGCTGGGATTTACATCTAGATTTTCTTACTCATCTCTAGAATCCCAAACCAGGTCGACTGGACCTTTTTCCCTGTCCTAGAAGAATAAAGGGAAGATTTTATCAAGGCTTTGTACAACTTCACCATAACATTCAAATTAAACTCAAAAGACCACTGACTACGAACTGAAGTTTCAAAGATTTATTACAAAGCCAAAAATAGTTGGGCATACAAACATCTCAGCAAGAGGTTCAGAAAACAAACTGGGACTAACACGAACATAATTCTACGCAAGATCCTCAGACGACTCAGAATAAAAAGCAAAGTCAATTCGAGTAACATTAGGCAACCAAGAACAGTGCCAGCTTGAACTTTAGACTGCATTTACAAAAAGGAAAAGAAAATGATTAATCTGTCCCTACACTATTCTAAGGTGACATCCCTACATTACATTCCCATCAGACAAGAGTAAAGGTGTCAGCGGTGAAGACTTCCAAAGAAGTACATTCACCTTCAGGCAAATAGTCTAACTGTCGAGCTCGTTCTGAGATGCTCCTTCTTACACCCCACTCTGCCCTAAGTTCCCTAAGACTCTCTCTCTACTGCCTTCTACATCCTGCTCTGTCCGTTCCCAGTCTAAGATCTGCTCTCCACCCTCCGGAGCTGTCCCTAATACAAAATCCCCAAAACAGTTGACACGCCCAGAGGTACACCCCTCAGGCAGGTGAAGATCTTCGGACTTTTCCAGTATGGCACCTTTACATCCAGCGTCCGTTGGTGTGTCCTTGGGTTCCAGGCACCTTTCTCGCTAAATGTTGCACTACCAAATTCTTGGCAGCTTTTCTCCATTCGCGCCTACTATCCTAACTCCTAAACAATGGATCCTTCTACCTAACGAGCCTTGTGGCCTTGCACCTGCAAGCTGAAATACATGGGAACATCTCTGCAAACATTCGAATTTATAATTCAACATTTTGCTGAGGACAGCTTCTTCCCCGAAGAGGGAAAATCTTTCCTTCTTGACTAAAGCTAACAACAGAAAATACCGTTAGGCCTCTACTGACTTCAGCATAGCTCAGGCCCTTGCACTTTCAAATGTATTTCTAACACAACATGACATTACAGTTTACTACTTCAACACGTTAATTCTACTTTCAATGTGAATACTAGTTTTCGTTCTAAAGCCTACGTTAATTCACTCATTGATAAACATATATTTCAAAAGCATTTCATTAGTAATACAACATTTCACAGATGATTTCATTCTTGTATTAGGCAACACTGTATTTCAATTAAACTCTACATTAGTCTCTGGTTAATAAACACATCCATACATATCGTGCTGATTCTCAGCCTAACAATATAAGTCTAAACTTCATTAGTTGACCCTCTAAATATGTGGGTGCTGACTACTCGGTATTATGGTGCACCCCTACAATTTTCAAGAGTAACATGGTGCTCTCTCACCCTCTCACCCTCTCACCCTCATATGTTTTAATGCAAAGGCCGATGAACTGAGGAGGCCTGACTGGACTCTAAATAAAAAACTAACAGCTAATGCAAGTAGGTTCAAACAAGGGGTTATCCGTTGATTACCTCCAGAAACGGGTAGATTGTATGTGTGTGCACTGCACATCACACATTCAATGCATCGCATCTTTTTGCAATTGTTATCCAAAGGAGTTTGTACTGTATCTTCCAGTGCAAATCCTATGCAGTGAAGAGCATTCCCATTTCTGCCCCATGGTCAAGGCTGTGTGTTGTGCAATGCAGCCGGTCTATGTGCTCAGTAGATACGGTGCTGGAGTGTTTTCCCCCTTTGTGCAATGCAGCGCAGCAAATTTAGATGCAGTGTGTGACAACTTAATACATTTGGGCCAAAGGGTTTTTAGCGCCAACCCCAGAAAACCATAGGAGGAAAACCTAACGAGACTTTGTCAAACGAAGTAAAGTGAAGTTGTAACGTTAATGTTTATACATTAAAATATAACACTAGTTATCACCCGTACTGAACATTGCATATCTTCAAATACAGAAGACCGCTAGAGAGAAGGTACTGATTAAAAAGAAAGACAAAGTCATAGGGGTCTAATTGCATATGTAAGTCTGTGGGCAGAGATCTGTGCACATGCCTCTGAAAGGAAATCTCTGCCTGGATATTATTCAGCTTTTGCAACGGAGACAGAGATGTCTGTTTCCACTATGGAAATCTCAGAATCTAAAAATATAGGGATACAGGCTACATGTAGCATAAATCACACACACCTGAGAAACATAAATACCTGCAAGCAGATACAATAAGGCCATAAGCTAAGCACTGCCCTATTCCTCCTGGACTGCATAACTTTGTAGACTGCTAGAGACCCATAGGCATGCTACAGCCTTCATGATACAGCCCACACCACTCAAGCAGAAGAGGAACTTATTATATATATATTTTTTAACATTTAGAAAAAGAACCTATTGTTCATCTAGCCAAGTATAACCTATTCATAGTTACTTCTTCACCTTCCTCCCAAAATTGCCATATGGCCTTATATCTTTTATGCCCCCCTATTCGCTTTGCATAGGCCTCTTCAAACTTTATAGTGTGAGTCATTTTATCTTTCCATTGCAGTTTTGTTGGAGGCTTCCTAATTCGCGAATTATGGAGGATCAAAGAACGTGCAATCAGCAATGCTACAAAAGTAAAATATTGTTGACCCTTTGTTAATTGTTGGCTTCATTTAGAAACACCAAATAACGCCAAATTAGAATCTGGCTTCACGGCACATCCTATGGCCTTACTTTTGTCCTGAAACACTTGCCGCCAGAAATTGTTAAGGTGTGGACATTTAAAAAATGTATGAAGCCTCCCCCCTTCGCTCAGTTGTTGGCACGGAAAGCAGTTATTGCAAACTGCTAGTTACATTTTGTGGAACATTTCCAGAGTATAATATGCCAGCCCTCTTGACAGAAATGCCATTCTTTTGTTGTTGGCTGCCCGTAAAGATTTGTCACCTAAATCTGCCATTAGTTTCCACTCACTCACTGACAGCTGGCATTGTGTCTTTTCTAGCACCCTTGAAAAAAGGACTGCTAGCTCTGTCTTTCTGAAAACCTCCTTTAGTGTTCCATGCCGGTTTCCTATTCCTTGCAATTTACCCATATCGAGAAAACTGCTCATTGATTGAAGCTCTGGTGTCTGATTTTTATAATAAATCTGCAAGAAACACTTCATCTTGTTAAAGCTTGAAAAGTGTTGCTCACCCTGGGAGCCATCCCTCGCAATTAGATCTCCCCATGAGATAGATTTCTCTTGTCCCATAAGGTCACCAAAGGTTTTGAAACATGCAGAGTTCCAAAACCTAATCTCATGAGCTGTCAGGGAGAGGCCCAGGTATCTACCCTCCTGTAGCTTTAGTAAGAATCCATCAAAAGCGGACTTATATACTTTGCCCAGGGCACCCATCCAACTGTTTATATCACCCAAAAACGTATATCTATTTTTTTTGGAAGCTTCGCTTTTTTTCAAAACACAGGCACACTTATATCTGATTGCTGGATCATCCTTGTAATAAAAAAAAATCTAATCCCCCAGTACTATTCACGCTTCGAGAGAGAACATCAAGCAAAGCTGCCTTGTAATAAATACGAATATTAGGGCATGCCAACCCTTCCTCTTTTTCTTCATTTGAAGCACCTCTAACTTTACCCTGGCTTTCTTTTTATTCCAGATAAAACTCCTAAATGCTGAATCAAGTTCCTGAAAGAAACTATTAGGAATTTTTATTGGCACATTAGAAAATAAGAATATTAACAGAGGGAGGATAGACATTTTGATCATGGAAACACAACCTATAATGGTCAAGGGAAACCTGGACCATCTATCTAATAGTCCCTTTATTTTAGCTAAAACAAATCGTAATTTAAATGAAAGAGACTAGAACAGTTGTTTGTGACCCAGATATCTAATTGGATACACTATCTTATCTTGTGACTGTAGAGAAGAAGGAAGGCCTTCTACTGTCATGTTAAAAAGCAGCAATTCAGTTTTACTTTGATTTATCTTATATCCTCGTTAAAGTTCGATTGATATTATCTTCATCTGGCTGGAGATATAATATCATATAATCCTTAAACAATTTAATCTTTGACATTCCTTCTATGGGTGCCCTAATATTGATATCATTGCGAAGTTGAATTGCTAACGGTTCAATGAAGAATGTGAACAGAATGGGCAAAAGGGGACACCCTTGATGAGTCCCTCTTTTAATCACAACTGATCCTGCCATCTTGGAATTCACCAACACCATTGCTTGAGCTCCCTTATATAAATTAGATAACATCAACAAGCATTGTGTGTAAAAACCAAATCTCTAGAGACAATCAAATAGGACATCCCAATTCATCAGATCGAATAACTTTTTGGTGTTGATCATCATTACTAAGGCTTTGCTATGATTCAATGCAAAATAATCTATGGCCCGAATTAGATAATGGATGTTAGCCGCCATGAACCAACCTGCTATAAAAACGTTTTGGTCTATATGTATTAATTGTTGTGCTGCAGGCAGTATGCAAACCACCCAGATCTTCGTAAACAATTTATAGTCCAAGTTAAGCAGACTAGTTGGCCTGTAAGAATGAATAATGTTGGATTGTTGTCCTTCTTAAGGAAAGAAAGTGTAGTTGCTTCATCTAATGTGGGAGGAACCTCACCCCGTTCTTTAATAAAATTGAAAAGATCTACTAAAAATGCCCCAAGCTTGCTGAAAAATATTTTGTAAAATTCTGTGGGGAAACCATTGCTTCCACATGCTTTGGCATTAGGCATTTGCTTTAAAGCGTGTTCAATCTCAATGGATCTTATGGGCTCCAGGATTAGCTGAAAGAGCGATTCTGATAGATGAGGAAGAGGTAGATTCTCGTAATACTGTTGAATATGGCTTATTGGCACAGAATAATGAGTCTAATAAATATCTGAATAGTGCTGCACCAAAGGTTTTGCTATCTCTTCCTGATCATGTACCAAATTTCCTGTTAAAGGACTCTCTAAAGACCTGAATATTGCCTTTTCACTCTTAACTCTTGTGGACCAAGCCAAGAACTTGTCAATGTGCTGATCTTCCTTGCATCTTTTCTGTTGGTAGCTATTAGAATTATTTCTTTCTTCTAGAATAAAAAAATAAAAAATTTAGTTTTGCCGTTTCTACTTGTCAAGCTTTGGGCTCGATTCCTCCACTTTGCTTCCTGTCATTTGATGGCATTATCTAATGCTGACTGGAGATTTGCTATCTGCTGAGAGTGTTCTTTTATTTTATTTTCTTTATATGCTATCACTCTCCCTCTTAAAGTTGCTTTAAAAGCCTCCCAAATAGAAAAACAAGAGGCCGTGTTTAGATTTTAGTGAAAAACTCAGTTATGAACTGTTTCGTTTTGGCTAACCATTGTGAATTTGAAAGCAGTGTTCTATCCAGTTGCCATCTAGGCCTGTCCCTATGCTTTCAACTTATCACTAATTCTAGGGCAACTACGGAGTGATCTGAAAAAGCATTTGCCCTAATTTCGGACTGCCCCCTACTTAATGAGTTAGAAATGAAAAATCAAATCAATTTGAGAGGCACTCCTAAATCTATGAGAGAAGCATGTATATTGTTTGGTCTCTGGATGGTCCACTCGCCAGGGGTCCGCTAGCTGAAAGCTTGACTTGCAAGCTTGTAGTAGTTTTTTCGTTCTTTGTTTAAGCTGTTGTTTATTGTTGTTTGACGTATCTTTCACCAAAATTAAAATCCCCACCCCAGATCAAAGGCCCGGATGCCCCCAAGGCAATGTTGAAGATCTTAGAAAGAGAATTAGTCTCATAGATAGTAGGACCATAATCAGTGATGAGATTTAAATTATGACCACTAGTTGTTACTTTGACCCAAATCCACCTTCTAAGTGGATCTGGAATCCCCTCCCTCACATCCTAGTCAATGTCACTACCCAAAAAAATGCAACTCCCCTTACTGCTGCCTGTGCAGAAAAAGTATGGGAAAATCTCTGGGGGGTCGACAACTTTGGATTATTTAGGTCTCGCGACCTATCGATGCGCGCATGCGCATCGAGCGGAGCGAGAATTCAAGCGGCGAAAACATCATGAAACCACCAGCTTTTTGCTGGCGTTTTCATGGCGTTTTCCTGCAGTTCATGTGAACCACGTGTTCAAACATGAACGCGCATCAGCCTCCCTCCATTTGCCGCAGAGCACATCAAAGGGCTTCGCCCAGCGTGCGCTCTGCGGCTTCTCGGCTTCTCCTCCCCTAATTACGCCGCACACAGCCTTCCTTGCATTTCTCCTCCACCTCCCCAGCCAGCTTCCCCCAGGCCGTGTTGCCTCATCCCTCGCACCCCCTCGGCTCCCTTTCTCCGATCCCTCTCCATTTGTTCTTCCTTCCTCTACCTTTTCACATCCTCTCTCTTTGCCTGTCCTACTTCCTCTTCATACCGCTACACCTAAATCCTTTTTTTTCTAAAGTTCATTCATCTTATATCTTTCACGTGCACTGAACAACTTCTCTCACAAACACGCTAACTTTTCCTTTATCTCGCACATATACACATGTGCACTTCATTAGTTAATTCCCACTTCATTAGTTAATTCCCGTCCCATAACCTTTGTACTCTCTCGGAGGCAAGCTCGCCCACCCCCTCTCATGAAAACCCACTCACTCTCGTGCACACATGCACACTGATTTGTCGTGCCATGATGTTTGTACGAATCCACTCACTGCCTATCTCGCTCCCACGTCTCCGACACACTCTCCCTCCCGGCATTGATGACCCTGACATTCCAATTAGCAGACTGTGAAATGCAGGGTTTCCTAATTAACACAGCCCTCCAACTACGCACTAGTCGTTAATAAAGGGCCATCAACAAGCTCGGATTCTGGCCGTCCTGGAACTACACTCGGGCTCCTGGTTTTAAATACTACCTGCCCGCAGTGGAGCTTGTTTGTTGAAGATGCATGCTGCTGTAACCGCCATCTGCACTGGCGCGCGACGCAGATCGATGCAATAGGCTCATCCCAGGGACCAGAGGCGTGAGCTCTCCTCGCACTCAATGCCGGGACAGAACAGCAGCAAGAGAGAGTAAGCACCGGTGGGAAGCAGAACTGGAAACTACCCACACACACCGAGCAGGGGCTCTCACGGGGGCAGCAGTGAACCACCACACACAAAGGATAGGGAGGGACATGTTGGGCGCCAGCAGGGAAAACGCGCCTCACACAAACAGGGAAAGAGGAGTCGGCAGCAGTGAAAACATACTTCACACAAACACGAATAAGGAAAGAAGAGTTAGCCACAGAGAAAACACCCCTCACACAAACAAGAACGGGATAGGAAGAGTTAGCATCTCTGAAAACGCCCCTAACTCAAACAGAATAGAGAAAGAAGAGTTACAAGCAGCGAAAAACCTCCTTACACAAACAGAATAGGGAAGGAAGAGTTAGAAGCAGTGAAAACGCCTTCACACAAAGGGAATATGGAAGGAAGAGTCAACAGCAGTGAAAAACGCCCCTCACACAAACACGAACAGGGAAGGAAATATGTTGGCAGCAATGAAAACACCCCTTACACAAACAACAATAAGGAAAGAAGAGATAGCAACAGTAAGTATTTAGTTTTGCAGCACAATATCCGATTATGCAACAAGGATATTGTGCTGCAAAACTAAATACTTATAAGGTCCCCAAGCGAGACCTATTGGCAATGCCAATGCTTGTTAAATAGGTCACTTGTTTGAAATGAAATGAAATACCAGCATTTGTAAGGCGCCTCCGGAAATATGTCCCGGGACTGGGGGCCGACGGGAAGATTAAGCAGGCCATTGCCCAGAGGCACATGGTGCTGGGCTAACCTGCTGCTGGACCCGGGGATCGACTGTGAACCCCGTGGTCCGGAGTCAGGCACCCTGGCCGCTGCTCCTCTTGTAAAAAGAGAACTTCTGGTGAAAGAGATACCTGCCAGCCCAATAAACTTTTAGATTTTCTTTTTGTTTGCTAACCCATTGACATTGCATGAAAGGATCTTGACCTTGCATTTCCCCAAAGACATCATCCTAGAAACTTTCCATTATAGCATTTAGCACCCTTCTTACAACATTTGGCACCTTTACTGCCACTAAGCCCGTAACTATCAACTTTTACCAATGCTTTCTGTCCTGAATATATCTGCTCTTTTTATGCAAATGCCCCCACTCCACCCTAACTGCCCTCCCTCTAAGACCCCTAAGTGCCCTCCCTTGTTCCCCAGGCAACAACCCACTCCTAATGGGAGGAGGAGAACCCACCACACTCCCCCCATAGTGAAAATCTATCTAAGATTGATGCCATGGCCTTGCACCCTTTTACCCTCCATCTCCCCTCAACCCCATCCAAAAAAAAAAAAGGAAAACAAAAGTGACTATGTTTTGGAAATCTGATGCAAAAACTCCTGAGCTTCAGAAACCTTAGAAAACAGATGAAACAGCCCTTTTAAGAGAACTCTTAGTTTTGACTGCTGGGAATGCTACCCTGTACCCCTTGTGATGTATATAGATGGAGCATATTAACAAAATCCTTTCTGCTTCTGGCTGCAGCAGTGGATAAATCTGAAATATTCCAGCATAAGGGTACTTCTGGTGAAGACAACTGTCTCTGTTGTATTGCCTTTGACAGCAGCTCTTTAATTCGATAATCCCCAAAATTGACAAGGATTGTCAGTGGGAATTTCGTTGAGGCCGAGCGTTGTGCTGGAACTCGATGAGCTCTCATTAAGGTTAGATTGCCAGAAACATTTGGCAGAACATGAGATTTAATTGATGTCTCCACCCAAGGAAGCATTTGTTGGCCCTCGCAGCCCTCTGAAACTACAACGATACGAAGATTGGAGCGGTGTGAGTGATTTTCTAGTTCTTCAATCTTGTTTCTAACAGGGCCTGCTGCTTGAGAAATTGGCCAATTTCTTTCTGGGTTGTGGTGAGCTGATCTTCTAGCTCCGAAATTCTACATTCAGCCTTCTATTCTCTCTCGGGAAGCTGCACTATTGCTTCCTCAATCTTATTTAACCTGAGGTTAAGGGCAGCTGTTTCTAGTGCATGAGAGATCTTCAATTCCCTTATCTCCTCCAAACTTAAATTCAACATATCTTTAATTTCTTCTAGTAGAAGTGAGGGGACTTCAGGTAGAATGTTGGGAAGTTTGATGCTGTGTTCTATCACCTTCCAGCCCCACTCCTTGTGCATCCAGATCTTTTTGCTGCCGAAACTTGAAAGTCGCTGCCTTTTGGGGGCCTTGTGAAGATGTTTGGAGGTTTTCCTGTACATCCGGTATTTCAAAAGCAAGTAGATTTAGTGAACTTCCTATCTGAGAGACATCTAAAATGCCTTCAGCAATTGTAGTCTTAGCTTTCTGAAACAAAGGATATTCCTTGAGTAGGGCTGTGTACTGTTCTGGCTTTGATTCATGATTTAGCAGTGATGCTGTTGTAACTTCACCAGTCTCTTGCTTAGATTTCAGAGCCCCTATATCCCCCATATTTTTGCGCTCTGTTTGCGATGTACATTCTGGGGTTTTAGGATCAGAATATCCAATTGCATCTGGCAATGTCAAAATATCCTCATTCTCACCTATGCCTTGGCCTGTATTTGAAGACATCATTAATTCATTGCGCAATAGTGAGGTATGATTAGCCCAAGCGGCTGCCTGCCCTCTGTATTGTTTATCTCTGTGCACCAGCACTGCAGGCTCTATTTTGACCAGGGCACCTGATGCCTTGGAATAATTCCTCATAATTATTTCGGCTGTTTATGGACACTGCCAGCGACCCCAGCTGGATGGTAAAATTAGCGCTTCACAAAAATACCTCAGTTTAAAAAAAGAAAAAGAAAATGAAAAACAGCATGCCGGTTGGAAACCTGCTGCTCTATTGCTGCTGATGATCCGGTGGATTTTGTTTTTTTTGGGAGCCAAGTTTGAAATACTGCAGCACTTTTAAATCATTAAATATAGAATAAGAGTTCTGCACCTGCTGGAAAAGGTTCCAGTGCAGTAGATTTTTCGAAAGCAGAATGCCTTGTTTGTGCTGCCTCAAAACACACACACAGCACCAACCTGAGGGCCCTTCAGGAACTGGAGACAATCCCCCGGAGTCTTGACAAGCCAGTCTCCAAGTCTCCACTTTCCATAAATTCCACTGGGTCAAAATCCGCCAGGCCAAAAAAGTGGGCCTCAAAGCCCAGAACAATCAAAGGCAGCTGCCCATTTGATCCGGCAAGGAGAACTCTCCGCTGCTCGGCATTTAGTTCGGCAGTGAGTGAAGCTCGGACTCGGGAGGGGCCGCGGTGCTCAGCTGGCATCCGCCCGCCCTTAATATGAGAACACCGGCCTTTGTTAGTGTAACCTCTGATCTTACAGTTTTTTGGTACTGAAGTCTCAGCACACCCAAAGGTACATTATTCGCTAGAAGCACTAACGCACTATGCCTGGAAGCATTGTGGGCCTCATTATGAGACTCCTTGCGCCTCCGAAACAGCACTTTTTGTGATGTTTCATTGCTCAGAAGCCACTTTTTTGGGGTAATGCTGCCTGATAAATATCAGTCTCTTTAACGCAGTGTTCTGCGTTAAAGGGGCGTGCAATAGGTGTTGCTTGGGGCGTTACCAGCCACATCCCTGGCCTTTTGACACTGCCCCAGATTTACGAGAAATCGTAAATCTGAGGCAGTACCAAAAGCTTACACCTCCCCAACGAGGAGAAATATCTATATTTCGCCTTGTTTTTCCTTTTTTTATGTGTGCTGCATTCTTGTAATTATTTTTGTACCAAAAGGTTTCCCTTCCTGTACAAAAATAATCATCCCCGCAACGTGGGCACCCTTGCACCATGGAGCTCAAATTTGTTACTATGGGTGCAAGATATTTGTCCACATAGATGGAGAGGTTTTCATTTAGCGATTGGCAGCTGGATACTATAGGTCTTCCTGGCGGGTTATTGAGAGTTTTTGGACTTTGGGTAAGAAATATATCGTGGGCATCACAGGACTATCATCGAATTAAAATCGAGTTTTATCATCGTTTAAGAGGCCATTATTTATCCATGTCTGGATCTTTCCCTCTATTTCCAAAGTGAGTTTATTGATGGGATTTGAGGACAGTTGGATGTAGTTCTGTTCTTCTCGCAGTTGTTTCATGGCTTCATCTATGTAGTCTGTTGTGTTTAAGATTACCACGTTTCCCTCTTTGTCCGCTGGTTTTATAGTTATTTTTCCATTTGTCACCAGATGTTCTAATGTCAGGCGTTCCTGTTTTGTTTTTGTTGTTGTGATGTTCTCTTTTTTTTCTATCTTGTTTACTATCAAGTCATGGAATTGATCAATCCTATTTCCTGGAATGAGGAGGGGACAGAATTTGGATTTAGGCTTAAGACCAGATCCAGTGTGTTTCCCGGTTTCTATTTCAAGATCTTCTGATATCTGTGTCTCTGTCATCACATCATCATTTTGATTGAGTGCCAGGTCGTAGACAATTTTCAGGTTGACGGTATCTTCCATAGTCAGAGTGTTCTCTCTCGGTTTAATTGTTTGTTGGTCTTGTTCCACTATGCGATTCGGTTTTGCGAAAAACTTCTTTAGTTTTAGTTTCCTGGTATATTTATATAGGTCGATTCTAGTTTCCACATGGTCGTGGTGTTGTTCTGGGCAGAATGTTAAGCCCTTGTTGAGGACGCTGGTTTCTTCTTTTGTTAGTTTATGTTCGGAGAGATTGATTATTATATTTTCTTTTTGTTGTTTCTTTGTTCCAGTTATTTCCTTGCCATCCTGTTGCGCAGGGGGTAACCTCTTACTTTTCCCTGTTCATGTTTTTCTCCTTCATTTTGTGCCATTGTTTGGCTGTTCTCTCTTCCTCTCCCACGATCTCGTCATCTTCCTCGCTCTCTGGGTGTCTTCTGATCCAGATAAATCAGCTTCATTTCGTCTAAAAACGTGGTACGACCGCCTACTCTTGGTGTTTGTTCTACTTCGCTGAGATCCAATTCTGATCCACTCATTTGCATTCTCCCAGGTTCTGTAAGTGTCAATTTTCCTGCATTTAATTGTTTTTTCAGACCTTCAAAGCGTTTTCCGAACGTTAGGATAGACCCTGTCTCATAGTCTGGTTCGTCGCGCTTGAATTTTCTTTGCTTGCGCAATTCAATTTCTTCCTCATATTTATCCAGGTTTTTCTCCATCTCTTTTTGTTATTTGTTACTTTCCTCCTCTTGTTTCAAGGCTGATATCTGTTCTTCCAATGATTTTATTTCCTTGTGTAGCTCTTCTACATCTTGTTTGGCGTATTTGATAACTATGAGAACCATGTTCCTTGAGAACTGCATGCTGTTATCTGCCCACTCCTCAAGCATTTCTGGCCGTGTGTCTGGATGATTGGGCAATGTAAAAAGCCCTTTGAATTTAAAATGACTACTGGAGTGCGGTGGCCTTCCTTGATTTACCCCCCCCCAAAAAAAAATAAAAAAATATATATATATATATATATACCCTTCACGAGTGCTGGTGGTGGAGAAGCACTGTCGGCGGGCGGTCCGAGCCGGGCACCAGCAGTCCCAATAAATTCTTTTCGCCAATCACATCTGTCAGAAATGATAGCCCGGACACTTCTTCTGTGCAAAAAATATAGATTTAATGGCAATAACAACGCGTTTCGGCGATTAAGCCTTGATCACGCTTACCATCTCGCCACACAAACTTCAATTTAAATCTACAAACCAGTGCAATTAACATAGAAAAAGGACTGTTCGGCAGGTATGCTCAGCACAGGAGTAACTGTGTCGGCCATCTTGGTATGTCTTAAACGCTAGAGTAGTAGCAATGAAACACATCTACATACATTCTAAAGAAACAGATTTACATCTAATATTCAATGCAGACCCAGCATTCTGCCCAAGTGGGCAAGTCCCAATATACAGCAATATATAAATAAATATTGATGGTCAGGATAAAGATATAGCGCCCAAGTGGGCCAAAGCGCCACAAACATATCTAAAGCCCCGCTGGGTCATCCAAGGCACTCAATATCAGAAGTGTGTATCAACAAGAAATGTTATGTCTGGCCCCAGTGGGCATCCACAATAGATGTTGTTTTTCCATCAACAGAAAAAGTTCTTCACATCAAGTCTACTCTGCCAAACATGTTCTAACAATCTGAAAGAAAAAAGAGAAGGTTAAAATTACTGGAAGACATTACTAACAAGTTTCAATGCCGCTTCTACTTTTACTGTAAATGTATTGCAAGTTCTTCATTAGAGTTCAGGCCACCGGGTATAGTACATTCGAAATCAATGATATAGGTAGATTCAAGTTTTCTCAGAGAGAGTTCTTGATTTCCCCCTCTCATTCCCAAATCAATTTTGTCAATCACCACCATGCGAAGTTTTGTTTCATCACTAAAGTGGTGTGTCTGGAAATGTCGAGCAACAGGGTATGTTTTAGTTTTGTTCTTAATTGCACGCAGATGTTCCAAAACTCTTTTCGTGGCTGTGTGTTTACTACTTCCAACATACCACTTATTGCATGGACAGATTAAAATGTACACGCAATATGTGGTGTCACAGGTCAGGTATTTTCTGATATAGAATTCCTTTCCCGTAGTTGGAACCACTAGTTTCTCACAATTGACACTCGCCCTGCATGCTTTACACCTTCTACAGCATTTATATCCCATTCTGGTAGTGATGTTTCTAGTGAGTGTAACATGGTTGTGGCTAAGTTCGTCTTTGAGGGATCTACTTTTTCTGAAAGTAATCTGTGGATTACTTGCCAAATCAGACTTGAGGTGTTCATCATTCAATAAGACATGCCAATGCTTGTTGAATATAGTTCTTATCTCATTGGCTTGCCCACAGTAGGTGGTAATGAATCTTACATTTGTACTGCTTTCCGATTCTTTGGAAGTATACAGCAGATCATTTCTAGCCATTTTGTCAGCTCTTTCACATGCACTTTGAATGGTTTTACTGTTATACCCACGTTCCCTGAATCTGTCACACATCAATTGCTTTTCAGCTTCAAATGATTCTGTTGTACTACAGTTCCTTTTGGCCCTTAGCAATTCCCCATAGGGGATGCTTTGTATCAGGTTGCGAGGATGTGAGCTGTTGGCCCTCAGTATGCTATTGCCTGCCGTTTTCTTACGGTGTAAAGTAGTTTCAATGATGGAGCCATTGATGGTCACAGAAATGTCAAGAAAATCAATTGTCTTTCTGCTATAATTGGCAGTAAATACAAGATTCAAATCATTCTGATTTAGTTTCTTGACGAAGTTAGTAGCAGTTTGCTCTGTGCCATTCCAAATAATAAAAATGTCATCAATATAGCGCAGCCACAGGGCAACCTGGTTGTTGAATTCTTCCAGTCGTCCGGCCACCTGCTCCTCCCACCAGCCCATGAAGATGTTAGCGTAGCTGGGGGCAAAGCAGGTACCCATCGCGGTGCCCTGTGACTGCCTGTAGATGTCCCCATCAAAAACAAAAAAATTATTGTTCAGGCAAAATTCGATCATTTGCACAATCATATTGGAATGATCAACCAAAGAGATAGACCGGGTCTTAAAAAAGTGTTTTATGGCATTCAAACCTAGTTGGTGCTTGATGCTAGTATACAAGCTACCAACATCCAAGGTGATAAGCATGTAATTGTCTTCCCATGGTATACCATTGATACTGGTAAAAAAATGGGTACTGTCCCTGAGATATGATGGTAAAGCCAGGACATAGGGTCTCAAGAAATAGTCAATAAACCTTGACGTATTTTCTAGCAAGGAGCCAATTGAGGACACAATAGGTCTCCCAGGGGGGTCTATCTCATCCTTGTGGAGTTTGGGCAGTAGGTACAAAACCGGGATCCTTGGGTGTGGGCAATACAAAAAGTAAAACTCCTCCCACTCCAAAAGGCCCTTCTCTCTCCATTCAACTAGCAGCTCCCTGTACGTTACATTCGAGTTCAGCACCTCATTCATACTTGATTTAGAATAACACAATACGTCCTGTAATTGTCGAGTGCCCTCTGCTAGGTATTTTACTTTATCCAACACCACCACATTGCCCCCTTTGTCTGATTGGCGAATGACAATACTGTCATCCGCCTTCAGACTGTCAATTGCTTGGATTTGTGTTTGTGACAAATTCCTACGATAGGAGGGAGTTTTATTGGGTCTCAGTTTTTTCAAGTCTGTTAAAACACCCTTTTCAAACAGCTCAATGGCTTCACATTGTATGTTAGGTAAGAATGTCGATTTAGGTTTAAATTCACTTCCCGGGTTAGAATCAGTATTGATCCCCCATTCATTCCAATTCGGGATCTCTTCAGTACATTGTGTATCACTGAGTAACACATTGCCCATCATTACATCCTCAATATTCAGATTACTCACAGTGTCTTGTGCTATGTTCGTCTTATTCCTTCCTGGTTTGGTGTTAAACCACTTCTTAAGTTTCAATTTCCTTGAGAAGAGGAACAAATCAATCCTGGTACGAGCAAAGTTCATGTTGGTAGTTGGGCAAAAAGAAAGACCCAGAGAGAGTACATCCTGCTCATCTCTGGACAGAGGTCGTTGAGAGAGATTGATCACCGTCATTGTGTCTTCTGTTGTTTGCTGCCCCGTGTTTCCACTCCCATGGGGGCGCTCTCTGCGTTTTTTCCGCCTTGCTTTGGCTTTCCGGTTCCTCTCATTCTTCCTCTGAATCCTCTGCCTCTGCCCCTTTGGGCGACCTGCTCGTGGCCTTCTGTCCTTGTTTGATTGATTGCCTGAAACTGTAACAAAAAATTCTTCTGGGTTCTTTGGAGCTCCGGTGTTAACTCTTGGTTGAGGGCTGATAGAGAAGCATCAGATAGATTGTCATCCGAAATGTCGCTTTCACTGATTGATACCACAGGCATTAATGGTTGCTTTGGTTTGGCTCCACCCTTTGCAAAAAGGTGATCATATTTCTTATGGAATGTGAGGGTACGACCCGCCTGATAATCCTTAAAGTCCCTTAAGAATTTTCTTTGCTTCTTGGCCGTTATCTCTTTCTCCAATTTTTCTAATTTGGCAGTTAGATTTTTCATGAACTCATCCAGTGCTTCTTTGCTCACCAGAGCACCTAGTTCTTCTGTAATTCTATCAATTTCCGCCAAGATTTTCGCTCTGTCTTTTATGGCGTATTTGATAAGAATTCTCATCATATTTAACGAGCAGGAGGCAGTATTCTCCGACCATTCTTCAAGCATCTCAATGTCAGGGTCTTCATAGGTGGGGATTGTGAATAACCTCAAGCCTCGAGGGACTCTCTTCACATCCACATAACGCTGTAAGCTTTCAGCTTCCCACCATTTATTGAGCTCCTTCTTGTATAGTTTCTCCAGTGTATTGAACAAAGTTTGTGATTTAATTTCCTCCGTGATACTTACTGGGTTATCAACCAATGCAATATCAGTAGCGTTTTGGGCAAAGAATAACTTGTCCGCAGTCTGCTTCCTGCGAGATACGAGAGCATTTGCCAACATGATATTTGTTTTAAGAGAATTTCCCAAATGCACAGAAGCGCCAGTAAGCGAACACGCCTGTTCGCAGTCGAAAACCGGCTCCCTGCCGCGCTCTAACTGGCTGGAACTCTGTTAGTTAGTCCCGAGGGATGCGCACCCGTAAAGCTGCCACACAACGCGAAGACACGCGTACCTGGGCTTGTTGTCACTAGTTGCAGCCTCACGCTCACCTCGAAACAGGACAGAGTTCAGCACAGGGCGTTGGTAGTCCGCCTACGGTGAGTTCGATTTCCAAGTTAGGTGCCGCGGTCAGCGGCAGAAAGTGCAGCAGTGCACCAGGAACGCCCAGCGTTCTCGATCCTCACCAAGTTAGTGCGCGGGTCAGCGCTTCCACATAAACAAATACCCTTCACGAGTGCTGGTGGTGGAGAAGCACTGTCGGCGGGCGGTCCGAGCCGGGCACCAGCAGTCCCAATAAATTCTTTTCGCCAATCACATCTGTCAGAAATGATAGCCCGGACACTTCTTCTGTGCAAAAAATATAGATTTAATGGTAATAACAACGCGTTTCGGCGATTAAGCCTTGATCACGCTTACCATCTCGCCACACAAACTTCAATTTAAATCTACAAACCAGTGCAATTAACATAGAAAAAGGACTGTTCGGCAGGTATGCTCAGCACAGGAGTAACTGTGTCGGCCATCTTGGTATGTCTTAAACGCTAGAGTAGTAGCAATGAAACACATCTACATACATTCTAAAGAAACAGATTTACATCTAATATTCAATGCAGACCCAGCATTCTGCCCAAGTGGGCAAGTCCCAATATACAGCAATATATAAATAACCATATAAATGACCATCAATATTTATTTATATATTGCTGTATATTGGGACTTGCCCACTTGGGCAGAATGCTGGGTCTGCATTGAATATTAGATGTAAATCTGTTTCTTTAGAATGTATGTAGATGTGTTTCATTGCTACTACTCTAGCGTTTAAGACATACCAAGATGGCCGACACAGTTACTCCTGTGCTGAGCATACCTGCCGAACAGTCCTTTTTCTATGTTAATTGCACTGGTTTGTAGATTTAAATTGAAGTTTGTGTGGCGAGATGGTAAGCGTGATCAAGGCTTAATCGCCGAAACGCGTTGTTATTGCCATTAAATCTATATTTTTTGCACAGAAGAAGTGTCCGGGCTATCATTTCTGACAGATGTGATTGGCGAAAAGAATTTATTGGGACTGCTGGTGCCCGGCTCGGACCGCCCGCCGACAGTGCTTCTCCACCACCAGCACTCGTGAAGGGTATTTGTTTATGTGGAAGCGCTGACCCGCGCACTAACTTGGTGAGGATCGAGAACGCTGGGCGTTCCTGGTGCACTGCTGCACTTTCTGCCGCTGACCGCGGCACCTAACTTGGAAATCGAACTCACCGTAGGCGGACTACCAACGCCCTGTGCTGAACTCTGTCCTGTTTCGAGGTGAGCGTGAGGCTGCAACTAGTGACAACAAGCCCAGGTACGCGTGTCTTCGCGTTGTGTGGCAGCTTTACGGGTGCGCATCCCTCGGGACTAACTAACAGAGTTCCAGCCAGTTAGAGCGCGGCAGGGAGCCGGTTTTCGACTGCGAACAGGCGTGTTCGCTTACTGGCGCTTCTGTGCATTTGGGAAATTCTCTTAAAACAAATATCATGTTGGCAAATGCTCTCGTATCTCGCAGGAAGCAGACTGCGGACAAGTTATTCTTTGCCCAAAACGCTACTGATATTGCATTGGTTGATAACCCAGTAAGTATCACGGAGGAAATTAAATCACAAACTTTGTTCAATACACTGGAGAAACTATACAAGAAGGAGCTCAATAAATGGTGGGAAGCTGAAAGCTTACAGCGTTATGTGGATGTGAAGAGAGTCCCTCGAGGCTTGAGGTTATTCACAATCCCCACCTATGAAGACCCTGACATTGAGATGCTTGAAGAATGGTCGGAGAATACTGCCTCCTGCTCGTTAAATATGATGAGAATTCTTATCAAATACGCCATAAAAGACAGAGCGAAAATCTTGGCGGAAATTGATAGAATTACAGAAGAACTAGGTGCTCTGGTGAGCAAAGAAGCACTGGATGAGTTCATGAAAAATCTAACTGCCAAATTAGAAAAATTGGAGAAAGAGATAACGGCCAAGAAGCAAAGAAAATTCTTAAGGGACTTTAAGGATTATCAGGCGGGTCGTACCCTCACATTCCATAAGAAATATGATCACCTTTTTGCAAAGGGTGGAGCCAAACCAAAGCAACCATTAATGCCTGTGGTATCAATCAGTGAAAGCGACATTTCGGATGACAATCTATCTGATGCTTCTCTATCAGCCCTCAACCAAGAGTTAACACCGGAGCTCCAAAGAACCCAGAAGAATTTTTTGTTACAGTTTCAGGCAATCAATCAAACAAGGACAGAAGGCCACGAGCAGGTCGCCCAAAGGGGCAGAGGCAGAGGATTCAGAGGAAGAATGAGAGGAACCGGAAAGCCAAAGCAAGGCGGAAAAAACGCAGAGAGCGCCCCCATGGGAGTGGAAACACGGGGCAGCAAACAACAGAAGACACAATGACGGTGATCAATCTCTCTCAACGACCTCTGTCCAGAGATGAGCAGGATGTACTCTCTCTGGGTCTTTCTTTTTGCCCAACTACCAACATGAACTTTGCTCGTACCAGGATTGATTTGTTCCTCTTCTCAAGGAAATTGAAACTTAAGAAGTGGTTTAACACCAAACCAGGAAGGAATAAGACGAACATAGCACAAGACACTGTGAGTAATCTGAATATTGAGGATGTAATGATGGGCAATGTGTTACTCAGTGATACACAATGTACTGAAGAGATCCCGAATTGGAATGAATGGGGGATCAATACTGATTCTAACCCGGGAAGTGAATTTAAACCTAAATCGACATTCTTACCTAACATACAATGTGAAGCCATTGAGCTGTTTGAAAAGGGTGTTTTAACAGACTTGAAAAAACTGAGACCCAATAAAACTCCCTCCTATCGTAGGAATTTGTCACAAACACAAATCCAAGCAATTGACAGTCTGAAGGCGGATGACAGTATTGTCATTCGCCAATCAGACAAAGGGGGCAATGTGGTGGTGTTGGATAAAGTAAAATACCTAGCAGAGGGCACTCGACAATTACAGGACGTATTGTGTTATTCTAAATCAAGTATGAATGAGGTGCTGAACTCGAATGTAACGTACAGGGAGCTGCTAGTTGAATGGAGAGAGAAGGGCCTTTTGGAGTGGGAGGAGTTTTACTTTTTGTATTGCCCACACCCAAGGATCCCGGTTTTGTACCTACTGCCCAAACTCCACAAGGATGAGATAGACCCCCCTGGGAGACCTATTGTGTCCTCAATTGGCTCCTTGCTAGAAAATACGTCAAGGTTTATTGACTATTTCTTGAGACCCTATGTCCTGGCTTTACCATCATATCTCAGGGACAGTACCCATTTTTTGACCAGTATCAATGGTATACCATGGGAAGACAATTACATGCTTATCACCTTGGATGTTGGTAGCTTGTATACTAGCATCAAGCACCAACTAGGTTTGAATGCCATAAAACACTTTTTTAAGACCCGGTCTATCTCTTTGGTTGATCATTCCAATATGATTGTGCAAATGATCGAATTTTGCCTGAACAATAATTTTTTTGTTTTTGATGGGGACATCTACAGGCAGTCACAGGGCACCGCGATGGGTACCTGCTTTGCCCCCAGCTACGCTAACATCTTCATGGGCTGGTGGGAGGAGCAGGTGGCCGGACGACTGGAAGAATTCAACAACCAGGTTGCCCTGTGGCTGCGCTATATTGATGACATTTTTATTATTTGGAATGGCACAGAGCAAACTGCTACTAACTTCGTCAAGAAACTAAATCAGAATGATTTGAATCTTGTATTTACTGCCAATTATAGCAGAAAGACAATTGATTTTCTTGACATTTCTGTGACCATCAATGGCTCCATCATTGAAACTACTTTACACCGTAAGAAAACGGCAGGCAATAGCATACTGAGGGCCAACAGCTCACATCCTCGCAACCTGATACAAAGCATCCCCTATGGGGAATTGCTAAGGGCCAAAAGGAACTGTAGTACAACAGAATCATTTGAAGCTGAAAAGCAATTGATGTGTGACAGATTCAGGGAACGTGGGTATAACAGTAAAACCATTCAAAGTGCATGTGAAAGAGCTGACAAAATGGCTAGAAATGATCTGCTGTATACTTCCAAAGAATCGGAAAGCAGTACAAATGTAAGATTCATTACCACCTACTGTGGGCAAGCCAATGAGATAAGAACTATATTCAACAAGCATTGGCATGTCTTATTGAATGATGAACACCTCAAGTCTGATTTGGCAAGTAATCCACAGATTACTTTCAGAAAAAGTAGATCCCTCAAAGACGAACTTAGCCACAACCATGTTACACTCACTAGAAACATCACTACCAGAATGGGATATAAATGCTGTAGAAGGTGTAAAGCATGCAGGGCGAGTGTCAATTGTGAGAAACTAGTGGTTCCAACTACGGGAAAGGAATTCTATATCAGAAAATACCTGACCTGTGACACCACATATTGCGTGTACATTTTAATCTGTCCATGCAATAAGTGGTATGTTGGAAGTAGTAAACACACAGCCACGAAAAGAGTTTTGGAACATCTGCGTGCAATTAAGAACAAAACTAAAACATACCCTGTTGCTCGACATTTCCAGACACACCACTTTAGTGATGAAACAAAACTTCGCATGGTGGTGATTGACAAAATTGATTTGGGAATGAGAGGGGGAAATCAAGAACTCTCTCTGAGAAAACTTGAATCTACCTATATCATTGATTTCGAATGTACTATACCCGGTGGCCTGAACTCTAATGAAGAACTTGCAATACATTTACAGTAAAAGTAGAAGCGGCATTGAAACTTGTTAGTAATGTCTTCCAGTAATTTTAACCTTCTCTTTTTTCTTTCAGATTGTTAGAACATGTTTGGCAGAGTAGACTTGATGTGAAGAACTTTTTCTGTTGATGGAAAAACAACATCTATTGTGGATGCCCACTGGGGCCAGACATAACATTTCTTGTTGATACACACTTCTGATATTGAGTGCCTTGGATGACCCAGCGGGGCTTTAGATATGTTTGTGGCGCTTTGGCCCACTTGGGCGCTATATCTTTATCCTGACCATCAATATTTATTTATATATTGCTGTATATTGGGACTTGCCCACTTGGGCAGAATGCTGGGTCTGCATTGAATATTAGATGTAAATCTGTTTCTTTAGAATGTATGTAGATGTGTTTCATTGCTACTACTCTAGCGTTTAAGACATACCAAGATGGCCGACACAGTTACTCCTGTGCTGAGCATACCTGCCGAACAGTCCTTTTTCTATGTTAATTGCACTGGTTTGTAGATTTAAATTGAAGTTTGTGTGGCGAGATGGTAAGCGTGATCAAGGCTTAATCGCCGAAACGCGTTGTTATTGCCATTAAATCTATATTTTTTGCACAGAAGAAGTGTCCGGGCTATCATTTCTGACAGATGTGATTGGCGAAAAGAATATATATATATATATATATATATTCATGTACATATGTGAAGGTATGCTACACAATGTAAACGTCATTATTTTGATGTGAATGCATTGTAAGAGTACTTGTTGTGTGTATATGGTGAAATCATGCATGGGGTTGGTGTGCTTGGTAGTGACATATTAATCTTATAGTAATTGGTTTGAGATGTGCTGCAGCAAAGGGCTGGAGTAAATTCTCTGCCCTGTGCCGAATGTAAAAAACCTGGAAATAAAAAACGATTCCCCCTTCAAAATGGCTGACCAAATCACATCTGTAATTAACACCTGCTTATTTCAACTTCACTCTTTCAAGCGATTTTGTACTTCTTAAAGCTTTTGTCTCTGTAGGCTGGATTACAGTAACTCTGGGTATTTGGATCTGCCATCCTATCATCCTCAGAAATTGCAGCTGATTCAGAACTATGTTGCATGATTGGCCCCTGGGTTGAGACCTCATGATTACATTTCTGCAGCGGTCATGTCACTTCATTGATTTCCTGTAAAAGAGTGGATCCTCTTTAAATTAATGTGCCTTGCACACAGAACTATCTCCTCACCTAATTCAGCACCTTTATCCTGTGGTTTTCAGTGGTATGCACCCATTCTCTTGGCTGCCTCCAAATGAAATTCAATACCGCCCACCTTCGTTAAGAATCTGACTTACATAGGCGTGGTCAGGAACATGGCCGACTAGCAGCGTCTGCCGGATCTCCGGCAGCCTGACATATATCCTGACCGATATCCTGCTCTCCAGGCCACAATTTATGGATCATTAGTGGTGCCGCTGGTTCCCGATGGCATGCTATCACCATAAACACTGTCCCCATTGAGCCAGGAGGAGTATAGCAGCGAAGAAACCGAGGCGCGGCCTCTGAAAATGGCAGACGAGATGCGCTAGCCGAGACCACCCGTGCGCAGGTGAGAGGGGCTGCGCACGGGTGAGCAGGAGTGAACCGTGCCGCATCCCCCCGATACGATAGAGGAAGAACCCCAGGGGAGACAGACGCCCGAGTGACTTCCCCCCGAGGTTCACGACTTGGGCTGCACCTGAGGCTAGGTTTGTGCGATGGGGCGACTTTGCCATCTCCAGTGCCATACGAAGCCCTAAATATAGGTCTGAGCACAGGTGAGAGGGGCTGCGATCAGACATGACGGAGCGGGCTAAGCCATGCTTTGCATTGGCCGACGGAAAGGTGGTGTGCGGTAGCCTCACCGGAGGCTTGTTATGTTATGTTATGTTAAAAGGGTGCTTCTATAGCGCACGGCAACTCCGAGGAGTGTCCCGGCGCTGTTGGAGCCTCACAAGTCGAGGAAAAGAGCAGAAGAAAAACAAGGCAGTGTAGGTCCAGAGAAAAGACCAGAGATGAAAGAGATTTATTGCTGAAACAACCAGGTTTTCAAGTCCTTCCTGAATGTCAGGAGATGGGAACAGGACCTGAGCGCAAGAGGAAGATCGTTCCACAGTTGGGGCGCCAGATGTTTAAAGGCGCGGCCGCCGATGCGAGCTCGATGAATCCTAGGGGTGACTGCCCTAGCTTGAGACGACGAGCGAAGGGATCTCGATGGAAGATAAAACGTGATCTACTTTCGAAGATAGCGGGCGCCAAGACCATGCAGGGCTTTAAAGGCGATGATCAGGGCCTTGAAAGCGATCCGCTTCTTAATAGGCAGCCAGTGAAGGGTTCTGAGGAGCTCCGTCGCTCTGGCCCTTCTGTTAAGGCCAAAGATGGCTCGGGCTGCCGAATTCTGTACTATCTGCAAACGCGATATAAGATAGTCCGGGAGGCCAAGGTACAGAATGTTGGCGTAGTCCAGGCGAGAGCCAATCAGGGCCTGCACAGTGGTCCTTCTGTGTTCGATGGATAGGAGGGGCAGAAACTTTCTCAGCATCTTTAAGATCGCGAAGCATCTACCGGCCAGGCCCGACACTTGTCCCTTAAGAGAGAGGCAGTTGTCGACCTGGATACCCAGATTCCTCGCCGACCCTGAGTCACTGTTGCTTCCCAGATACGAACAAACAGCACGGCCGCCACGCGCGGCCCACCGCGCGGAAGCTTTATCCTACCCTGCGGGGGCCGCAGGGACAGATTCAGATGCCGGCCTGCACCCCTCACAGATAAGAGAAGGGGGTCCCTACATCGACAGGAGGCGAGGGCCAAGTAAGGTAGGCCCATCGGGGCCCTCCGTGGGAGGGGGAAATTTAGAACAGCTCCGAGGCAGAGTATGAGAGGCAGAATCCTGTTGCCTATATAGGAGAAGGACACCAGCCCACACACTCAGAAGATATACGGCAGTAAGGGAGCACTATAGGCTCTGGAGGAGTGCCGCGACATAGACCGAGACATGGGCTCTGCAAGTGGTGCAAGGGAAGAGCATTTGATCGAAGGCCACTCAGGACTGTAACATGGTCGTGACTGGGAGAGAGGAAGTGGCCAGTCGCCTACTATATGGATGCAGCACAGGGACTGGGCTTCTCCTCTAGGCCAACAGAGTACTGAGCCTGGTCCCCCAGTCAATCTGAATTGAAGGGGCGGCACCGTGGGAACCTTGCTAACCTCAGAATCTCTGGAACTGCCAAATGAGAGGCACGACCTCCTGGACAGGGGGATGCAGTTTGAACCAACATATGTGTGGAGGGGTGAGGAAAGCCGAGGGGGGTGACCCCATTGTCCTGCACAGTGGAAACGGTGAGGGCATCACTGCTAAACCGGGTAAAGAGGAACAAAGGGCTCTCAGGCACGCCCCCAAGCAGTAGCAGGGAAACAGACATTGATGCCCTGAAAATAGTGCTAAAGGGCCGCAATACCTCTGCCGATAGAGGAAAGCCATGGATGAGTAGACCTCCCCTCCCCTTGATCTCCTGACTGCTGCAGGGGGGACGCTACATTTGATGCAGCAAAGGGGATATACGTAATCGTGGAGAGACCGGCCACAAAAGAGGGGAGCTGACGCTGCTCAGCCACAGAGTGGGCCCAATGCCGCTCCCCATCACTGACATATGAGAATCCACTTCCCAGACACTAGAGACTAACTGCCCGAACGCCTCTTGGACGCCTCTTGGCCCACCCTTGCAGGGCCTGACTTGAGGGCACGCCATGGAGAAAGCAGAAGAGACAGCAGGCCTCTCAGAAGATGTAACCCTTCTAACAGAACAATGGCAAGGGATAAAGAATATGCTGACGGAAACAGAGGGAGAACCCTAGGGACCACCGGATAATAGAGCCGTTCTTCAAGCGATCCATGCCTCTAGAGACGCCATCGAGGGCAAAGTGTCCCTCCTACACCAAGATATGCGCAACATCACTGAAAGGGTGACCCAAACTGAAACTTGCATCTCAGAAACAAGCTCCACTCAGAGGTCAATGACCTAAAGGCAACTATGAGAGCGGTGGTATGAAAGGTTGATGACGCAGAAAACAGAGCACACAGAAATAATCTGCACTTCATTGGGTTCCCGGAGGGATCGGAGGGCTCGGACCCAGTGACATTCTTGATGACTTTGTTGGGGGATTGTCTCCCACCAGCAAAGTTCTCACCCTGCTATATCATCGAGCGAGCCCATAGGATGCCCAATGTAAAACTGCCACAGGGGGCCACTCCGCAACTACTAATTGCAAGGTTCTTGAATTATTAAGATTGTGACACAATTCTCAGAGAGTCAATACGCATGGGGGACCTGAAGCTTGCTAACACCAAGATAATGATCTTCCCTGACTACTCCAGAGAAGTGCAGAAGATGAGGCAAACATTCGACTCGCTGAAGGCCAAACTGTGAGCCATGCAGATTCAATACATGCTCCTCTTTCCCGCCAAGCTGAAAGTGATTTTCCAGGACACCTCACAATTTTTTCAAACTCCAGAAGAAGCATGGGCCTGGATAGAATAGAGCCCCCACTGCGACGGGAAGTGAGGATCAGCGGATCGCAAGCTAGGGATGCAACAACAAGGTATGGCCCCAAACCACAGAGTATTAAAAGGAGGCGTCTGCCCGCGAGAGGGCGCAAAATACAGACGGGGGCACAATTGAGGGAAACATCACATATTTCGGAGATGCTGATACACTCGGAATCGGAAGAAGACTCCACTCAGGCCAGAGAGAGCAAGAAACACTCCAGTCAGCAGGAAAGCACCCATACGAAACCCTCAGATAAGGAGTACCTGGCAGACACTGACAGTGAGTGCGGAGGAACAGGGCACCGCAACAAGGAACTTTGAGAACACACACCAGAATCAAGACAAGAGTAGGGAGGAAGGTTGAAACACAGGGCTGGGCCGACAGCAGATAAGCTGCAGAACTGCTACAGAGTCCTCCCCACCCAGGACAATACTGTGCTCAGCTTTTCTTAGCGGAACATGTTACTTGAAGTTTATATCCTTTACTCATTTGATTAGAATTTAGCAGGTTTAAGGAAGGGGTCAGATACAGACCTCTCAAGCTGTACTTGCGCCAGGTTGTCATGTTGAAAGTTCAGGGGATATGCGTAGGGAGTGGGAGAGAGTGGGGTGTTGGGGATGGGATAAGGAGTCATTAGTCATGCAGTTCAGTTTGTAAGCATGCTTCTTATATAGCCAAAAGCAGGAGGGCCGGAGTTTATAGATAAGGACAGAGGGACCAACAGGAAGGTCTGCCCGTGCACACCAAGATAAACATGAGATATACATACAATGAGTGACGTAGCATATAGAGCACTGGCATGGAATGTTAATGGGCTAGGTAGCAAGATCAAGAGGAGTTTGGTCATAGGTTACATTAAGAGACCGAAGCTGGACATTTTCTTTCCGCAGGAAACCCACCTGATGAGTACACACTGTGCCTTTATCGGGAGAGGGTCATACACAACGCTCGCCCATGCGGAATTTTCAAAGGGGGCACAAGGCGTCGCCATACTAATTAAGAAACTCCCTCCCTTCCACACCACTCAATTTTGGACAGATCCCAGGGGGACCTTCGCTGCCATCCAGGGGACCTGTGGACGATGAGAGCTCACACTAATCAGTGTCTATGCTTGCCACAGCTGCAACCCCAGACCCTAGATGCAATCGCTAGGGTATTATTGGAATCAGGCCCCTCTACACACATCATTGGAGGTGACTTTAATTATGTAGCTGACCCGAGCCTTGACCGCACACACATTGCCATAGGCACCCACGTCCCCACCCCACTGGCAGACTTCGCGGAGTCGTTGGGGCTAACTGACCTCTGGAGACGACAACATCCACTAGACCATACTTATTCCTATTTCTCTGGGGTACACAGGGTCTTCTCCTGACTCGACTACTTTTTTGCTCCGGCTGGAGAGATAAGTACAGTGGATAGGCTGGAATATCTTGCAAGGGGCATCTCAGACCACTCACCACTGTGGCTGAGGATAGGAGGAGGAAACAGCAGGCAATGAGATGACTGGAGACTGAACGTCTGGGAGCTCGGCATCAAAACAGTAACAGGAGTGAAAAGGCAGAAGACTGAGCTATATTTTCAAGAGAATGCGGGTTTGGTAGCCTCGAATACCACCCTCTGGGAGGCCTATAAGACGGTGATTTGAGGCAGGGTACAAGACGTTATAGTATGAGCACGTAGCGAAGAAACTCGACAAATAGAAACCCTAGAGGACAGATTCCTTGTACTTGAAAGAGGTATTGTTCCTGAAGCGGAGACCACTTTGCTAAAACAAATAGCAATCACAAGAGAGGAGCTTCATGTCCTAAAGGAAAGGTAGGAACAGATCCAAATTCAGGCCACACATCACAGACTTTATGAGTCGGGAGATAGAGTAGGGAGACTCCTGGCTTGGTTGGGCAAAAGGTGAATTGGGTGGCCCAGATCGAAGAGTAAGAAGAACAACATGTATCCGCATACAGCATAGAGGGAGCCTTCGCACGCTTCTACAAGAAGCTATGCGAGGCCATGGCGCTAGCAGATGAACTGAAGATAACAGAATACCTAAGTTCTATAGTTACTCCCACCCTGCAGTGAGATGATAGGGAAGCCCTAGAGACAGAAATCGCCCTAACCGAAGTACAAGATACCATAAATAGACAGAAATCGGGGAAGACTCCAGGGCAAAATGGGCCACCAGCGGAAATTTTTAAGCAAAGTGCTAGTTTGTTGGCCCTCCATCTCCTAAACATGTTTCAGGCGGCACAGGAGGAGGGGTTGTTGCCGCCAGATCTTTGTCGAGCCACAGTGGTGGTAATACTAAAGCCAGGTAAGCCCCCAGAAAGCTGCGGATCTTACCGACCAATATCATTACTAAATATCAAAACAAAAATATTGGTCTCTAGCCTGGCGGCATGACTCCTAACGGTGATCACATCGTTGATCCACCCTGACCAATCGGGCTCATGCCTGGCCGAGCTATGCGTTTCAATCTCTGTCAACTCTTCGACACTGTCCATTGGCCTTATAAGAGACAAGTTGTTGTAAAATTTGGGTTTGGACAAGAATTTATGACTTGGGTGGATTTACTATATACCAACCCAAGAGCTAGAGTTCGGGTCAATGGGGTAGCATCAGCCGATTTCCCTGTTCAAAGAGGAACCCGGCAGGTTTGCCCCCTATTGCCCCTACTTGTTGCATTGGTCCTGGAACCACTGGCCGAATCAGAACCCTAGTGTCTGATTCGGACCCACCCAGAACTTAGAGGTTTCCAGGACCCCGGAGGCATTCTCACAGATGAATGTATATCCCTCTATGCAGACGACATTCTGCTCTACATTACTAATCCTCACACTACACTTTCCTTGATATTACAATTGGTTAAGTAATTTGGCAAGTATGCAGGATACAATATTAACTGGGGGAAGTCGAGTCTATACCCCGACGGAGGCTCCATAGACACCCGCTTAGTACCAGAACACTTGCACATTACTGAAGGGAGCTTTCAATATCTGGAGTTGTATATCTCCATGAATGAGGCTGACTGCCTCACCCAAAATATTAGGTGAGTCCTGGCAGAATTTGGGAAGATGTTACTAGATGGAGACGCTTGCCCCTGACGCTGCTAGGGAGGACCGCCATGTATAAAATGATAACACTTTTTTTCTTTTCTTCTTTTACAGAGTTTTATATAGCGCGAACTTGACCCAAATCGCGTATCAGAGCGCTTTGGATACCACCAGTTGCATTACATGAGCTCCCTAAACTACTGTACGTACTCCAAAATACATACCATAAGATTTCTGAGGCTATCTTCAGGGCAATCAACGATGAACTTCGCATATTCCTATGGGATTGGGGCCACCCTAGAGTGGCGTTGCAAATGTTGCAGCGCTATCACTATAATGGGTGAATTGCCCTGCCAGATATCCAAGCCAATTACTGAGCTGAGCACTTAACGGTAATTAATGAATGGTGTCATACTCCGGGAGATCACCCTACATTTGCCCTGGAGAGGCTTCAATTTCGGAAACATACTTACCTTCACTATCTTTATGGGGGTGCAGGAGTGTGACATTTACTACCCGCCACACAGAGGACGATTGAGGCCTGGAAACGAGCGGAGCATCAGATGCAATGGAGCAAGAGACTAACTAAAGCCACCCTATTATGGGAGCAGAGGAGGTTGCCTAAGCTTGGGAAATTACAGGGCTTCCAGGGTTGGGACATGGTTGGGATCACGACACTAGGAGACATACTTAAAGGAGACCTCATTACCTTTGCAGATCTCCAAACCAAGTATCAGATGTCACGCACGCAACAATATAAATATTTAAAATTACAGCATGCTTGGAAGTCACCAAAACCTGACATTACAAATATCCCTGAGTAAGCACTGTTGGAAGGTAGATGACCGCATGAAGAGATACCCGCAAAGGCAGTCTCCTGGGCCTACAAACATTAATGAATAAAATCCCCGACAGATTGTTGGTCCTCAGAAGCAAATGGGAGGAAACCACAGGCCCACTAGAGGACATTGATTGGGAGGCGTTGATTCATCCGAGGGAGGTTGCGATTAAGCTCCGTTTATGACTAATACAATTCACAGTCCTGCACAGGGTATACTACGACAGGGTGCGTCTTCACGCAATGGGTAGGGTAGATACACCCAATTATTTGCGGTGCAAAACAGATCAAGGTACCTACATACATACATTATGGGAATGCCAGCAGATACAAAGATACTGGTCATGAATAGTGCAGGAACTAAATGACATACTAGAAATACAGATTCCCATTGACCCCGAGTAAATTGTCCTGGGAATCCATATAGATACTGATATTCCTAGATAAAAACTTATTTTGTGTAACCTGGGACTTATAGTTGCAAAAAGAGATATTGCCAGGCGCTGAGGGAGGGAAGACCTGCCCACTATGGCGGAATGGCATGCCTGGATAGACTTATATATGGGGCCGAGAAAACAGCATACACGGCCAGGGTATGTCCCAAAAAATGTAAGGCAACTGTGGCTCAGACATTATTCTTTGTAGATGGAGGGGGTGGAGATTGATAATATACACCCCTGTACGCAGGATCCATAACTTGTTGGTGCATTATTTTCTTTTCTTAAAACTGTGCAACAAAGGGTGGGTCACACCTAATCTGGAGGGAGATAAGAGGGAGAAACACTGGAAGTGAAACCCCCATTGTGTAATTTGTATTTCCCTGAAAGTAACAACTGTTTGTAACAATGTAAAACTTGAAGTGAAGACTCACCTGCTGATGTTTTGGCTGATGTTTAAAAATTAAAACAGTTTAAAACGAAAAAAAAGAATCCAATTTACAGAAGCTTAGGAAATCTTTGAAGACATGGCTATTCCCTTCACGGTGTTAGACTTTTGTTCCTGGTTCTATGTTATATTTTGTCACTCAGTGCATGGTCATAACATAGTTTTCTTTCAGCACCATGATACCCTCTTGAGGTGTAAGTTGTGCATTTATTTTTATTTATTTATTTATTAAGAGTTTTGTATAGCGCAAACAAGACCCTTGGGTATCAGAGCGCTTCACAATCCATGAGTTAGTTATAGTCCCGCATTGTTATAATTTTCACAGTATTATGAGGTAGGACATGGATGAAACAAAAGGCGATAATATCAATAAAATTTCTAAGATAATAGTAGCATATAGTATTATGAGGTAGGACATGAATGAAACAAAAGACGATAATATCAGAACATTTCTAAGATAATAATAGCATATAGTATGACATACATTTTTAGTAAATAATAGCTTATAATGTGAAAAGAGTCGATCGTTCCTAATGGATAATTTCCTATGCATATTTCAGCTCCAGTCCTTACGCAAGAGTTCTGACTTCCCGTGTCTTGTCTATGGAAGGAATTTACTCATTAGGAAGATCTTCGTTTCCCTCTTAAAGGTTGCTGTATCTTCAATCTTTCTGATGTTTGAAGGAAGAGAATTCCAGATTCTAGGGGCTGCTCCTGAAAAAGCCCTGTCGTAAGTTTTCTTCTTCCGGAAGATGGCGGGTCTCAGCATTAGCTCTTTAATGCTCCTGGTTGGTCTGTTACCTCCCGATAGCTTAATTTTCTGAGCTAGGTATTTGGGAGTATTGTGGTGGAGCGCCTTATGTGTTATACATGCCATTTTTAGCTGGATTCTTGCTTCGAATGGTAGCCAGTTTAATGCCTTCAAGTGTGGCGATATATGGTCAAATTTCCTTGAACCAGTGATCAGTCGTGTGGCTGCATTTAGACATGCTTTCAGGGGAGCTGTTGAAATTTTTGGAAGACCCGTTAGCGTAGTGCATCCATATTCAATCCTTGCGATAACTAGCGACTGAACTGCCAGTTTGAGGTCTGCTTTGGATATGAATGGTTTCACTTTTCTGATGTAGTTCAGATGGTAGCGGGCGCTTTTTGCCATTGCGTTGATATTGGCTTTCATGTTTAGTTTCTCATCTAGAGTGATTCCTAGAGATTTCGCTGATCCAACTAGAGTAGGGGTGCAATTTAATGCTGTTATCATATTGGACCATTCCTTCACTTCTGTGTGTTTTCTTTGGTGGAGATATTAGCAAGCATTCCGTTTTCTGTGCGTTTAGTTTCAGATGGTTGATCGATAGCCATTGTAAAGTCAGTTTTAAGGTCTCATTCATTCTCATGATGTCTTCCCTGGATGTGATCTTGAGGTAAATCTGGGTATCGTCCGCATACATGTGGTAGGAGATATTTGATTTTCGAAGGATTTCAGTGAGAGGTTCGATGTAAAGGTTGAACAGTGATGGAGATAAAGTAGAGCCTTGGGGGACTCCAATTGAGTTAGGGCATGCTGGTGAAAGTGTTTGATTGACCAGGAATCTTTGCGTTCTATTCTGCAGGAAAGATTCGAACCATTTTAGCACGTTTCCAGTTATTCCCATCCTATCATGAAGCCTGCTTAGTAATTTTTCATGATTTACCGTGTCTAATGCTGATGATAGGTCCAGGAGGATAAGTAGACATGTTTGATTACTGTCTAGTGCTTGTAGTGCATCATCGATAATATGAAGGATCGCTGTTTCTGTGCTATGTCCTGTCCTGAATCCTGATTGGCAGTCGTCGAGTAGTGCGAATTTCGCGATGTGTTGACTTAGTTGATTTTGTACGCATTTCTCTATTAGTTTGGCAAGTATAGGGATGTTGGTCACCGGGCAAAAGTTATTCTCTAAAGAAACAAAGCTTAACCTTTCAGAATAGGACCAGTAAAGGAATACCCACATTTTATGGGAGTGAGGGGGAAGATGAGGAAAATGTTTCTCTGTCCACAAAAAAAGAAAATGGGACAATGCACAGCTGGGCTGCCTTTCTCGATGGCAAAGCTTTACTGTGTGTATAAATAGCAACTTATAAAGACAGAAAAATGGCAACTTGTAAAAAATGTCACATGCCATTGCCAGTGGTAGCCTGGTAAACTGGTGTATTATTGGCAGCTGTTTGTGAATTGAGAACAGTACTAAACCTGCAAATATTTGTAGGAGTACATCTCCCTTTTTTTCCGGGAAGCAGGCCCCCCCTTTTTAAAAAAAAGTTATATCCTCTATTTTTTTTCTAAAACCCTTTGCCACCTTTCTTCCGAGAAAAGTGGGCAAATGGAGAATACCTTGACTCTACCTCCACCTGTAAAGTGATCCTCATATTCCATGAGCTTTTGACCACTGCTACTGACTGACTCAATACATATAGGGTCTAATTACGATGTCGGTCAAAGTTGCCTCCGACCATCACTGTTTCGGGGAAGGATCCGCCAGACAATAGGTTGGCGGTTCTGACAACCCCATTAAGATGCGACTGCATCTGGTGCAGTCGCAAACTTCAATTTTTTTGTGGGAATTTGTACGGTGGGCTGAAAACGACCACAGCACAAGCTCCAATTGAAACATTGAAGTTTGTAAACATCCCGCACCATGTGGCAGGCACCGTGAGGTCCAGGGGGGAGGGGTCCCTGCTAGGGGCCCCCAAAGTAATTTAATTTTCTGACAGCCAATCCATGTTGGAAAGGCTGACATGGATTGGCTGTCGGAAACCGACATCATAATACCGACGGGGAAAACGCCATCCTTAAGGGATATAGTACAGTTCCAACTGACCGACTGGCTCTTTGAGTCGGAGTCCACCGCCGTCATCCTAATGGTGCTTGGAGTTTAAACCTACAATGTTGGTTGGAAAGCCTCTGATCAGCGGTCGGAGGCTTTCCGAGCAACATTGTTATTAGGCCTTAAATATTGTACAAATATCTGTGCTAAACATTTAATAACAAATTATTTTATGGAGCCCCCACAGTGATTAAAAAATATGGTTTCTTTTGGAGCTGTGAGTTTGAAGCTTTGTTACAGGTGCCTTAAAAGTCGGGGACACATTATTTGCAGGGCGACCAAATAGTTTCAAAATACAGCTGCATCATACTGTAATTATATTTGGGCTCTTATTTGATGTGCCAACCTGGGAAGGTAGGTGCTAGAAACGGTAATCAAAAGACCGTTTGAATAAAGGTATTGTAGTACACAAAAAGACTAGTAACTAAAATGTTAGTAAATAATACTTGGATAGGAGTTAAACAGTGAAATCATGCTGAGGTTAAACTACTGCCTTTGCAGCGTTCTCACATTGATACCTCAGCAAGTCGTTTAGATGTAGTAGAATCACAGCCCTGGCTGGAGTTGCATCTTTGGGGCGATGCTTTACAAATGAGTTGTAATACTATAGTCTACTTGGAAATTCTAAATTGCTCCTGTACACCGTGGACAGAAATGGAAGAGACCTCTGGCAGCTCCAGCCTCGGGTGATGTAAAATTCATTCCATTACATCCACAAGTATCACATTTACACCTGTGTTGCTACCTGAGACTCCATACAGCCTCTGTCAGTGGTTGGTTTGCAACAGAAACTCACCAATGGTGTCTCTGTCAGAGCAGCCTTGTTCTGAGGTGCTGATCCGCTGTCAGCATGTACTACCACTGGCCTGGCTATGTAACACAATCACAATATCTTTTGCGTTGTTAAGTTCTGTAAAATAAAAATAAGTATTTTAGTAATTCTATTTTAATTATTTATTTTTTATATTAGCAGAAAAGACAAACGTTGCCATTTATTGACAAGTTACTTCATAGTTTGAAGTTAAAAAAGCAAAACAATCAGCACCATATTATTCAAATTCAACATCTTGAGTCATGTAGGTTCAGAACCAGTGACAAAAAATGTACTGAATACAATACATGCACAACTGGATTGGCAACAGTATGAAGTTACATTGAAGAGGTGTTTCACTGGTCAGCAGTTATATTTCAAGAGTGTATGTTTGATAAGTATTAAGAATTATGTTTGCTAGTGCATACAAAAGACAGTGTAAAAATAACTAGTTGAACCACTGTAGCAATAAATGTTACAAATCGGTGGACAGTCCAAAAAAGGAAAACACAATACCACTGTCAAAATTAAAGAACAATTACATTTATTTGTTGAACATCTCAATAGAGTATTCATTTCATTTGTGCTTCATTTTCATTTTGCTAGTTCGTTTCTTCATGTACTACGTAACATTAGTTCTAAAATTCAGTGTTGTTAGATTAAATGGTATTGATGTAGTACAGTCAAACAATTACAAATTTCAATAGAATCATTTTCCATTGATATCAAAAGCAATAATTGATTTCTTTGATGTTGTACACCGAACACATGTTTTATGGCTTAAAGTGAACTGCACCTTCTTCAGGGTTGTTAAGAATTAATGTTAGCAATATAATTAGAAAGCTTGCAGTAAACGATTAAAAAAAAAAAACACTATCTCAAAAATAGACAGCAATGTTCTCAAATTCTATGGCAGGACCTAGTTTCTTAAGATTATGCCTTCTTCCTTTGCTTTATTCAATCAGCAGCAAATTTAAAACATCAAAAAACTACTACTCCCATGAACACCAGGGAGGTGACCAAGAAAGTTATGATAGGCCATCAATGCTGTCCATTCAGCCAGCCTCCACTAGGTCCCTCCTCAGTACTTACTCTTCCTTCGCTGCTCAGCAGCAAGATAAGTCACTATTTTTCTTTACTCTCTGCTTGATGGGTTTTGCTTGTTATTAATGTGATTGTTACTATGCAATTTGGGGATTGTAGGTACAGCGTTGCCTGTTAAGGATTTTTCCTTCAAGATCCCCTGTCTGCGGGATGCTCTAGCGTACCTTATGCGGCATTTTCCCTCATTGTGGTGGAATTCTCAGACCGCGCCGGGGTACTGTGAGCACTTTCCCGGGCAGCGCGCACCAGCACTAGCTATAGAGTGCTGATGGGAGCTGCCCGCTGAGGAGCCTTGCGACCCGGTCTCCTGAGTGATGCCCTAAGTGTGGGTCTGTATGCCACTTGTTTATCCTTACGCCCCTCTGGGGTCTGTATTGTTGGATTGTGAACGCCTTGTGGGGTAGTATTAACGGCAGCTGAGACACAGAGATAGTCATCTCAGGAGATAGAAGCCCATTCATTTGGCATGGTGTCAGTGTCTCCTGGGCCCTGCCCGTTCATTGTTAGCCTATGGCTCACCCATATTCGCCTGGGCTCCCTCCCAGCCTTAATCCCTTTGCGCTTTGAGCATGACGTATATTACTAGTGTTCCTGGCCTTTTGTCGGGCTGCCTACTGGTCGCTGTGACTAGTTTGAAATATGGAGAACCAAGATCAGTACCAGGGGGTGATGACCTATCCAACCTGCCCTGGGATGAGGATTTTTATCAGGCAGTTGACAACTCCATATCTAGGGCTGTGAACCAGGCCATGGAGCTCCTTGAGCAGCGCCTCTCATCTCAGATTGTGCGGGAGTGCGCCAAATGGATGAAACCCTCAGTTCACCCTGCTGAAGCCCCTAAGATTTTTTCAAGGGGTGGGTCCCACACCCGCTAAGAAACAGCGCAGCAAAGGGGTGGATACGTACGCGTTTGCATGTTTAAAACAAGCATTTTAACGCAAGGGCCGGCCCCGGCGACCCCCCAGGATGACCCTCAAACACACCCATTCAGCCACCCCCTATCCCCAAGACACCAGGGACTCCCCTGGGGGTACTGACGATGAAGCAGGCACTTCTAGACCTTGGCTTCCCGCCCCTAGTCCCCCCCCAGTTGGCAGCTCTAATATGCTGGACCCGGACGACATCGTCCATCTTAAATCTATAGACTGGGTCCCGGCGGGCAAGGTGGTGAAGTACGTAGTGGGCCGCTTGTGCAAGCCCATGGAGAAGGAGGCTTGCAACTGCCTCCGGGCGGAGTGCCCTCACCCTTGTCTAGAGAATAAAGTCACCCTCACCCCAGACATTGACCCCAAGATGGCAACCTTTCTCCCCAAATTCGTCACAACCCTAAGAAGGGTATTGACAGGTCCTGGCGCTCTTGCCAGGATAAGCTCCTCGATGCCATTTGGCCGGTCACGAAAATCCTCGATATTGCCGAGGAGGCTAAGTCATCCGGTTCTCTTATCGACCCTGAAGTCCTTTCCGGCTAGGCGCAACAGGCTACTGTGTTCCTGGGGAACACCAACTGCGAGCTCTCTATGGAAAGACGCCGGTCGCTGTTAATTAAGGTGGACCCTAAGTTGGGGGATCTCGCCTCTTTGGAGCTGGGAGCCGTGGCCCAAAGAGGCCTTTTTGGCGACCCCTTCGTGAGGGAATTGGGCAAGTTTGTGGCCACCTTCACGTCCTTGGACAAGGCCTAGTCCAACATCCACAAGACCTTTACCCCACGGATTTTTGGCGGGGCCGGTAGTGGCAGGGGTTGCACGACCTGCTGGATAAACTATCATAACCCCGACAGGGGGCAAGGCTCCAGACGCGGGCAATACCAGGATGGGTCCCACTTCAACACCTTCTACTCCACCAAAGGACAGAAGTTCAGAGGTCGTAGAGGTTTCAAAGGACAAGGCAATAATGCTAACAAAGGTGAGAGTGCTGCAAACGGCGCTCCTGCGTGTGTGTGGTCGTTTAGCGCAGTTCCTCTCTGCTAGGGTCTCTCTCACGAGCGACGAATGGGTGTTGCTAATGGTTCAGGGCTTCCAAGTGGAGTTCCATGGCTGTCCTGGGCAGTTATCCCGGCCTCGCCCCATTTCTTTCTCGCAGCGCGATGCAGAGCTGGTAAGCGAAGAGGTCTCAGCTCTCCTCCAAAAAGGAGCTATCTGGTGTGCAAAAGAGCACCCACTGGGTTTTCCCAGCAATCTCTTTTTGGTCGACAAGCCCGACGGGGGCGCAGACCGGTAATCAATCTGAAGGATTTCAACGAGTGGGTGGTGTACTGCCATTTAAAAGTTGAGGAGATCCACCTCCTCAGGGACGTGCTGAGGCCTTGCGACCGGATAGTCCAGTTGGATCTGAAGGACACGTACCTCTCAATCCTGATTTCTTTCCCCGCACCGCAGTTTACTTGGGGTGATCAGGTGTTCGAGTTTACCACTCTGCCTTTCTGCCTTTCTTCAGCGCTTTGGTGCTTCACCAAGGCCCTCTGACCAGCAGTGAATTCCTCAGGGCCCAGGGCATTCGTATGATCGTCAACCTCGACTACACGCCTCTGATGGCCTAATGCACCCAGACCCTCTCCAGTAAGCTTCAGGTAGCAGTCATCCTTCTTCAGGAGCTGGGGTTTGTAATCAACAAGAAGAAATCTCTCCTGTCCCCTCTGCAGAGCTCTACGCTCCTGGATTTCACGGTGGATTCCATCTTGTCAACACTGAGCCTACCGGCCAGGAAAATGACATGAGCTGGATCAAATGTTGGCCAAGTCCCACACGTCACTGCATCAGCTAGCCCACTTGGTGGGGCTCCTCTCCTCGTCGATCCAGGCCATCTTTCCGGGTCCTCTGCACTATCGTGTTCTGCAGCAGCTCAAAGCGCATCATCTCCGGAGAGATCTAACGTATTTACAGTCTGTCCTTCTCTCGGCAGAGGTGAAGGAGGAGATGATATGGTGGGTCACCCATATGGAGGTGTAGAAAGGGCGTGCGATTTTCGGGTCCGCCCCAGACATCGTGATAGAATCGGATGCCAGTCGAAGAGGCTGGGGAGCCAGATGAGGGGATTTTTCAACCGGTGGTGCCTGGTCAGTACCCGAGCAATCGTTGCACATCAATTGCCTTGAGCTACTGGTGGGCTCTTTTGCTGTACAATTCTGGACAAAGGAGAGAGTGCAGTCCTGCGTTCTCTTCAAAATGACAACCTCCTAGCAGTCCAGTATATCACCCACCTAGGTGGTACACGTTCCCGCGCGCTGTCGAACCTCGCCAAGGATTTTTGGAATTCTTCCCTGGACAATCAGGTGTCCGTCATGGCAGAGTATCTTCCGTGAAGGGTGAACAAGGTGACAGAGTGGCAGTCCCGTCACCTGCTGGATGCCAGGTTTTGGAAGCTAGGCCCCCTGGTGCTCTCTCAAATAGAGGAGAGTTGGGGGCCTTGCTCTGTCGGCCTCTTTGCGTCATGGCTGGGTCATCAGGCACTGTGGTTTTTCAGCTGGAGGCCAGATCCATTGGCGGAAGTGACGGATGCACTCCTGCAGGGCTTGCACCAGGTGCTGGGTTATGCGTGTAGGAGAGTAGGGTCTGCTATCTTATGGTCACCCCATTTGTTTTGCTTTTTGCTTCACTGATTTTCGACTTAATGTGGCTGTGGGCCTGCTAATCAGACCCACAGCCCTGCTGTTCTCTCTCTAAATTCACACCATGTACTTTAGGTACATCACCAATTGGGATTTGGGTCACTCTTATGAGTCCCTGTACAGTGTACTATAGGTACCCAGGGCATATGTGCACCCAAGGCCTACCAGGGGCTGCAGCATATCTTTTGCCACCCCTGGCTGGCCATCCAAACTGACACAACTGGCTGATCACTCAGCTGGGGCAAGGTCGTGTAATCACCCCTTGCTTAGGTATAGTATTCCTATATCTAACCTTATAATCTAGACACATATGCACCTATAAGTCACTCCTATAGCAGGCCTTAACAATCCTGGAGGCAGAGTGCTTGGTTTTATGTGAGATGGTTCTCTAGCATGAGCTGAGCCTGTCTGCAGCTTTCGGAACCATGTCTTTATAGCTGTTCTAGGATATTGCCATACCATATACTCTTAAATGCATTATAATCCTCGCGGTTATTGCTAACTTTGGTTTGGCTTTATCAAAACATGTCGTGTAAGGTGTCATATGCTTTGGAATACACCCCCTTGCCAGTTCTGGCGACGGGGTAGCATTCCACCCTTCTAGAGGGAGAAGACATGTTACTTTCCTTAAACCCGATTAAAGTTAACCAAAGCCTCAGCATCACAAAATGGATGCTGCTGCCACAGACACAGGTCTGGCCTCCTGCTGCTGGGAGCCCTTCTAGCGAGGGAGGCTTGGACAATAGGTTTCCTGTCACAGGGAGGTGCTAGCACCACCCCAGACAGGAGATAGTGGATTGGGGCAGGGAGGGCTGAATGAAACAAGACACTGCCTGGGGCACACAAGGTGTCCCATGCATAGTCCAGTTCAAACCAGTGCTGGGGCACTCCAGCCCTAGCTCTGGCGTGAAACTGGACAAAGGGAAAGGGGTGTAATCACCCCCTTCCTGGGTCCCACCCATAGGAGGGACCTAGCAGGTGATCCAGCCCCTTGATTTGGAATAAAGGTAGGAGCTGTGCCCTTAGACTTTAGATCATCCTGACTGAAACTTTGATACAAAACTCGGGAGCCTTCGACATCCTACTCAACGTAGAAGACTGAAGAATCTCCCTTGTGGTCAAGGAGTGACCACCCTGTGCAAGCTGGCACCATCAGCGCTCAACGGTTTGCTTTGTTGTTGCTCCCGCCGGAGCTCGAACAACAGAGACTGACAAGAATTAGACTTCCAGACATCCAAAGCCCGATCCACAGCCACAGCGAAGCTGAGACCCGTGGCGGCGACGAGAGACGTGGGACCGGCTATCTTGGAAAGCCAGCGAAGTGCTTTCTGTGCAGCTCCTGAGGCACCCTCGAAGCTGTGCATTAGGGATTGGGAAGCCCCAGCCCCGAGCATCCTTTGCACCGAAGATCACCTCTCCACACTCACCGAGTGCTGCGGGGGGCCCTTTTGCATTTTCCTGCTCGACGCGTCTGTCCGGTCACTTGCCCGTTGGCTAGTGGCCTCTGTGACGACGAACCTTTGAATTTTCGACACTGGTTGCTCCAGACTGGCCCTTGCTCCCCTGAAAAGGAGCAGCCCATCAGACCTTGCTGATCTGATCCAGAAGCCATCTTTGATTCCTGCGTGGGTTGCATTTGCGATGGCCTGTTGACTCCGAATTGAGATCCGACACCGCCAACAGCGAGACCCTTTGTGGGACAGTCTGTGCCCAGCTCCTGGTTGTCGTCGACACCTCCTGGTCCACGTGGCAGCGGAGACAAGCTTCACGACATCACCTGATCGCAACCCGACATCGCCTTGTTCCTTCCTGGTTCCTTCCTGGTCACTGGCTAGTGACCCAGACTCTGTCCCCTCTGCTTTCAGGTACTCTACATCTTTGATCCACCCTTGGATCCAACCGGACTCTTATCTCCTGGTCGCCTGCAGCATCTTTTCTCCAAGGCTCCATAGAACTCCACGACAAAACCCAACACACTTTGACACCTATGCACCCGCTTCCTGTGAGTGGGGTAACACGAGTACTGCGATGCTCCTGTAGATATTTACATCCCTAGTGTCCTAGTTTTAAGGGGTTAAGTTCTAGTCCAGTCGGAAGACTTCCAAATCTGCAACTTTCTAACTTTACGCACCCATTGACTTCTATTGGTGCACACGTGTGCATTTAGACACTGCACCCGCATCCTGTGGGCCTCATGCTCCCTAACTGCTGTTAGTCCAGTGTAGCCCCAGCGATTCCCAAGGCCCTTGGCCTTACCATTGTTCGTGACGTGGTACTTCTACCACTATCCTAGTATATGGTTTAACGGGCCACCAGGGCCTATCCATATTTGGGCAACTTTTGTATGTTATATTAAGTTACTTGTTATACGCTTGTGCTCCTGTGCTCATAAAGAGTTAAGGGGATCTATTTAGAAATAAATACATATATATTTTGAATATATAACCTGTGTGGTGTCCTTTCATTTGGTATTAAAAGGTTTGCATATGGTAAAACAGCTGGCTTCACATGCCCTCTTGAGTTTAGCCTAAGACTGCTTTTGTCCATGCTACCCCTAGGATAGCTGGTCTCTAAGGTTGACTTTACAACCATCACCATAAGGGTTGTTTGGACTGGTGCAAGGTGCTCACTAGAATAGTGAACATCATATACCAGGCCAACTTCTCACAATGCGTTCCCCCCTTTTCCATGATCACGTGAGTATCCGCTCATGTGCGTCGACTGCAGGCGGAGATGGTGCTAGTCACCCCTCTGTGGAGGTCTCAAGTCTCAAGTTTCTTGGGATTCTCCAATCCAACTCCCCCTCTTTCCTCACATTCTTCTGGATCCAGACCTCAATCCCCACCGCATGATGGTGGAGGGATTGCTCCAACTGATGGCCTGGATTATCTCAGGCGTCGCTGGTCTCTCCCAGGCCTTTGGGACAGGCTGAGTAATGGGCGGACAGTACAACAAAGAAAGAGATTCCGTTCCGCCTGGAACAGATGGCGCCGTTGGTGTCTGCGATGGGGTGTCGATCCCGTGGCCACAGAGGTAGTCCACATTCTCAATTTCTTGGCAGAGCTCGCGGAAGATGAATTGGCTTACCGCTCTATCAACACTTTCCACTCAGTGATATCTTCAGGCCACATTCCCGTTCAGGGATCCCTGGTGGGGGGGGGGTCACCCATTTGTGTTCAGGCTTCTGAGAGGCATCCGCCTCTCCCTCCCACCGGAACAGCGCTATTCCGCATTATGGGATGTAAATGTGGTTTTGAACCTCTTCCTTTCCTGGCAACCGAATAGGTTCTTGTCTCGCAAAGAGCTCTCGGCTAAGTTAGCTACTCTCTTATGTCTAATCTCTTGCAGACAGGTGTCTGACGTGCGGGCCCTTGATGTGTCCGCCAGAGTGTTTTACTCAGATGGGGTTTCTTTCACAGTCAGTAGAAGGACTAAATGCCATACTAGGGTAATATCCTACCCGGCGTTTCGAGAATCACCTAAATTGTGTGTGGTGCAATGCCTTTGAGCTTATGAAGAGTTGACGGAGGAGGTTCGTCCTCCAGGTGAAAGACAGTTGCTTATTGCGCTCCACAAGCCATACAAGGTGGTCTCTTATCTAACTATAGCCCGATGGGTGTGTTGTGTGATGCAGGAGGCGGGGATTGGTATACAAAAGTTTGGAGCTCATTCAGCGAGAGGTGCTATGGCCTCAAAAGTCTTTGCCCTTGGAGCTTGGTTGGAAGACGTCATGCGTGCGGCCGACTGGTCCTCGGATTCAACCTTTAAGAGGTTTTATTTTAAGCCAGTACTGGAAGTGGCTCAGCTGGTAGTAGATAAACTTTGAACTGGCATAAGCTGAAGCCTCTGGTCCTGCCATAGAATAGGAATTTGCCTAGCTCTTGTACTCGTAATTTCCAAATCTATTAAGCACACGTAGGTGAGGATTATCCCTCCCGGCTTTGGGTGGACCCGTGGTCCCTCCCCGTTCTGAAGTAAGTACTGCTCTATGGAAAAAAGTTTGGTTGACATGTCAATCTTTGCGTTGTTCTGGTTATGGTCTTTGTGGTGTAGCCCCTCGATGGCTCACCAATGTCTCTTCAGTTGCCTTTGTAGCCTGATTAGTTTGGACTTGGTTCCAATGTGACCTGTTCTTTGCAGGGAATGATGGGTCCAAGCAAGAGGCGTGACATTCCGATGGAGGCTGTTCGCGTGAAGAAAGAGGAAGAGGAAGTACTGATGCTGGCTGACAGCGTTGATGGTCTATCATACCTTTCTTGCTCTCCTCCCTGGTGTTAATGGGAGTAGTCGTTTTTGATGTTTTATATTTGCTGATGATTGAATAAAGTGAAGGAGGAAGGCATAATCCTTGCCTCCGTGTCCTTAATAGAATTGTAACCTACCAGCACAAGAGCTAGGCAAATTCCTATTCATGTACATCTTTTTACTTAATATTCAATAAGGAATTGGAGATCCGGAAAGCAAAACAGATTGAACAGCAAAGGCGTAATTACAAATAAACTATCACTTAATACCATTTAGCTGAAGGTATCACCATATTGTCAGGATGTATCTTTTTTTGTGTTTTACCATTTCGCTATTTACTCAAATCCGTTCCTGCAAACACAAAATTACTGTGTTTAAAGTCACCAAATTTTGAGTTTGAGATGCTGACATATTTTCTGACCACTCCCAGTGTATCTTCTTCCCAAATCTCCTCACAATGTAATACCATAGGAATACCCTTCAAAAACCTGTAAATGTTCTCTCTTAGATCCACCATCGCATTAATCCTTCGAGAAAGTGCAATGGATATGTTTCTTTGTTTATTTTTGATTGATCTGACATCTTCCTGCAGCATGGTTTTCAACATTCTAACTGTGGAGCCAATGTGAAACGTAGCGCAGATGCATTGAAATAGACACAAAATGTTGTCTTGCTATTAATAATAATATTCTTTATTACATGATTAATTAAAATCTTTGCAATTAGTCAATAAAAAACTGGAAGGAGGAAAGTACATGAATAAAGATTTTTTCGGAAGGCAATTAAAAAAAAACCCACACATTTAGAAAAGTTAAAAAGTGAAAGAAGAGGCCAGGCGGCTACTACAGTACTATGCATTAGTAAACAAGGACTTTCATGATCAAATGTGTCTTTGGTTATCAAAGAAAAATAGTCTTGAAGAGCGGATGCTAATCACGCTACGTCAATTTCAGTTACTTACCGCTGGGTTTAGGGCCGTGTTGACTATTTTCATAAAGCGCACTAGCCTGCATGCTAGTTGGATGTCTTCTCCCTTAAAGCTCATCAGCAGGGCTTGCCTGCGAGTTCGCACACGTTTTTGGTTCCAAAGCTGTGTTAGTAAGCTCTTTCGGGCACTATCTAGAGCTTTGCAACTACACAGCAGGTGCTGAACGTCGTCCTTAGCATTTTCGCAGAGCCTACACTTAGGATTGCAGTCCGGGCGCATCCAGGGGGGAAGATGTGCTTTAGATGGTATTACCCCCATCCTTAACCGCAAAAAGTCTTCCTTGAAAAGCCGGTGCTAAGGTATGTCTGTGGTGAGGCGCTGATGTAGCCTTGGATCACAAACCACCCATGGGACCTCTTCGTTAGTGCTGCTTTGTCCTCTTCCAAGGAAATTGTTTTCACAGATTTGTTGACAAGGCGCTTGAAGCAATTGTGTGTACAGCTTGAGTCCCAAAGATCTCTTAGCACAAGGGAGTTTATGGCTGCTTGGAGGTAGACCATTGCAGGGGAGTCCTTGTTTGTTTCCAATTCTTTCCAAAGATGGGCATTCAGAGAGTCTATTTTAGCGTTCTTTACTTTGTGCCAGCATTTTACGTATGCACCCTTGCGTGCGATTTGCTGCTTCTGTAGGCCAAACTCGAGCCTTAGCTGTGCTGGGGAAGTGTATGGAGGGAGCGCGAATAGTATTCGCAATGTTTTGCTTACCACGGTGTCTAAGATGGTCTCATCCTTCCCTCTCATACATTCACTGCCATATGTAATTGACGGCAGCAATTTCGCCCGAAGTATGTCTAGCAAGGGGATTAGATTTGGGCCCGCTATTTTGTTTTTGATGCTTTTTAATGCAATGGCCAGTGAGATCCCTCTGTTCTTTATTGATTTTTATTGTTGATTGAAGGAGCCATTTGAGTAAAAAATTATGCCCAGATACTTATATTCTTGGACTATTTCCATTTTTTTGTTTTGGAGAGACCATTGGAAGACATGTTTTTTGATTTTTGATTTAGTACTATCACCTTTCATTTTTCTGTATTTACGCTTAGCCCGTTCTTTTCGGCAAATTTGCTTGTGGTGTTGATGAGGTGTTGCAGGCCTACTGGTGTTTGACTGATTAGTATCAGGTCGTCCGCGTATAGTAAGTTGGACAGCGTAAAACCCCCTAGCTTTGGGGCATGGTGGTTGCAGTTATCCAGATCTTTGGAGAGGTCGGACATAAAAAGGTTGAACAGGGTCGGTGCGAGAACGCACCCCTGTTTCAACCCTTTTGTGGTTGGTATTTCTTTTGACAGACAGTTGCCGGCCCCCAGTTTTACTTGGATCCAGGTATCTGTATGTAGTTTCAGCAATTTGGGGTCAACTCCCCACCTTGAAAGTTTTTCCCACAGTTTTCCTCTGTCAACGCTGTCAAAAGCAGCAGAAAAATCGATGTATCACAAATATAGTGGTTTTTTGTGTTTGATTGTAGCATCTGTCATCAGGGAAAGGGCTACAATATTTGTCGTGGTCCCCAGATTTTTTTGAAATCCGGTTTGATTAATGGGGATTAATTTTTTGCGTGACGCCCATGCTGTTAATTCTTCCAAGAGAAGCCCCGAAATGTATTTGGCGTCTATATCTATAAGGGCTATGATCCTATAGTTCTTTGCCTCATTCTAATTGCCCTTTTTATAAATTGGGGCAATTATTAAACCCCTCCAGGAGGATGTGAGTTGTTCGGCCCTCCAAATTTCCACAGAAAGAGGGAGCAATTGATCGGCCCAATAAGTTGGATCTTGTTTCTAGAGGATGGGTGGGATTCCATTTGGGCCAGGAGCTCCCTCCTTCCGGCCTTTCGCGATTCAACCCTTCAACTGGACGGTTGAACCTGGGAAGTTGGACTCCTCGACTAAAGGATTTAAAACCGTCTGGATCGCTTGGCAAAGTTTAGGGCTTTGTTGGTTTTTGCATGGGCCTTCATCGTTAAAGTGTTTAAACAGAAAATTTGCCCAGGTGTCCTCAGTGATGTAAGAGTTCACACCATGGGCGTTCGGATTCTCTATTTTGTTGATGGTTTTCCAGAATCTTGCGCTGTTGTTGTTTTTTGAATCATAGAGCAGTTTTGCCCAAGTTTGTTCAGTGGACTCCTGCTTGATTTGCCACAGGATTTTGTTCTTTTGACACTTTAATGCTCTCAGTTTGGTAATTAGGTTGTTGTCACTCCCGGCTTTCCGCAGCTCGCGGAGTGTTCTGTTTATGGCTGTTTTTATTGCCCTTAAATTGGGAGATAGAAGAGTCTGAGGATGTTTTTTTGAGTCGCTAATGGGCCGGGCAGATGTTTTTTGGCCTATCTGTACATCAATTTCTTGAGACAATTTAGACTTGGAATTCGAGAGGGCGAAAGATTTCAAGAAGGACTCCCAGACAGTAATGTTACCAGCATTCAGTTCTGCAGTGCTTTCCCAGCACAGCTTCGCATCTTTCGCTAGTCGCTCTGGATCACTGATGTTGCACTTGATTCTTTTACATTTTGTAGTGGTCGATAGCTTTGGGCCATTGATAGGAAATGTCAGAGCTGTTCCTTGAGCCCTCAGTGTCAGTTCTTGCGGGAGGTGGTCGCTGCAGTCGAATGTGCCAATTCGAAAGGCTTGTACTAATGTGAACATTGAAAAAGACAGGAAGGTGTAGTCGATCGCCGAGCTGGCCATAGTGTTGTGAAAAGTTGCTGCTTGGGGACTGTCCCCCGGGGATCGGCCATTTATCGAAATCAGGCCCAGGTTTGATAAGTCTTCCATTAACCTTTTTGATCGGTTTGTCAAATGGCCCCATGGACATACTTCCAGTGGGGGAATCCCCCTGGTAAACAGATGATCTTCCATTGGCGGATTCGTGCCGGGTGACTTCGAAAGGAACATGTTAAAGTCTCCTGAAACAATAAGGTTCGTATTTTCCGCTTCCGTTATTAGTTTAGTCAATTCTGTCACCAGGTGTTTGGCCCCACTTTTTTTGCCTTATGGGTGCAAATAAGTGTTAACCAGGATTAGTTCCTGCCTGATGGTTCCCGATGTTGATATTTCCAGCTGGACTGCAATGATCCCGTTTTCAATCCCCGAAGTATTTTTATTAAGAAGTTCTTTTGCGTGGTTTATTGTTTGTATAGAGGTGTATATGGTTAAGCCACCTTTCTCGTGACCGAATTTTGAAGTTCTCCTTGCTAGGAGGTAGAATGTTTTATAGCCCTGAAGATGGAATGGTTCTGCTAACCAGGTTTACTGTAACAAAATTAGGTCATACTGCTGAAAGTATGACAGTAAATCTTTGTTGAGGGTTTTTGCTCCTAGTCCATTTATGTTCTAGGAACACAGTTTTAGTGGCGGCATTGTGTTTGGGGTGCTGCTGTTTCTCTCGTTAAATTGTCATTGGTCGGACTGTCTGTTGTTAATTGTTTTAGCGATCCAGTCCCATTCTTGATATGGGGTCCTGTTTTTTTGCTGGGGAGATACCCCGGCCTTTCTTTCGGCTGAGCTTCCGCGTGCTCCTCTCAGTATGGATTTTTTCAATGTCCCTGGCTGGCGTTTACTCATGGTCGAAATAAGCTTTTCTTCGAGATTACGGAGTAGTGGAACCGGATAGCCGGGGATGAGGTATGGTTTAATTCGAATCCCCCATTATTTCAGTTGGTTTTCTTCTTTTAGGATTTTCTTCCCCAGTTCTCTTGTGTTCCAGATTGTTTTTGTTATTTCCTGCTCCGATAGATGTTTAATAGTAATAAATTCAATAGATTCCAAGTTTTGTGTAGTAAGAATGCTTAAGGATGTAATCGAGTTCAACACTCGAAGGATGTTACTTCGATTTAGAATATCCTCACGGCCTTTGGATCTGTAGTCAGGAATGAAGAGTATTATTTTGTACTCATCATCAGTGGTAGCCTCCTGTAATAGTTCATGATTTGTTGCCCGTTCCGTACTTTGATGTATATCGTAGGCTTGTAAGCCCTGCACTCTCTGGACTTGTAAGCCTTGCTCTCTCTCGGTCAATAGACCCGGGTTAGCTATTGGATCGCAGGGGTCATATTTGTTATTCTCCAGCGATGGTCCAGGTTTTATCTCGAGTGCTATGTTTTCGACTGGTCCAGAGACTTGCACTCTCCGGGTCAGTGATTCCATGTCAAACTTTACATTGAGTTCTTTTTTACTGGCTGTTGAAAAGATACAAGTGGCAGGATTCCAGGGGTTAGTACCTCCGGTCGGTTGGGCAACCAGATTGTGAACTGTGAGTGAGTCCGCTATCTGGGGAAATAAGGGGTTTTTACACTTCTGTTTGTCGCCCCCAACTCGTCACGTTTTAGCCCTTCTTCATCTGTCCCCTTTGTGGGCTGTACTTCTGTTTGATTGATCTTGAGAGAAGTTGTCTCTGGACCCTTAAGATCGGGAGCGGGGAAGGTATTCTCCCTGGTCCTGGGGCTTAGTTCCTCCTTTGAGCTCCCTTGATCATTCTTTGGTTCTGCCAATGATTTGTTTGCTTTTAGGAAATAAGTTTTAATGGAACCTATCTTGTTTCTCCCTTTTCTCTTCATTTTCCTTCTTTGTTTAGCCGTCAGTTGTCTGTTACCTGGTTGATCCTGGCTTTCGACAGTTGTTGGTGGCTCTCTGATCTTGACCTGCTGATGTTCTTCTGGCCGGTGGGCGGGTGGGCATCCTGCTTGTTGGAATCTCGGTTCGTTCGAATCCTTAGGCTGAGTATTTGATTTGTTTGGGTCCATGATAGAGTTGGGAATGGTTACGACCTCAGTTTTTTCCCTTGTTTCATAGTCTGGATTGTTTCTCTCGTTGCTTGCTGTTACCCACGCCTTTCTTTGTAAGTTATTTATGGACTTGAAGTCTGTTAAAAGTTCGCTCATTACTTTTGGCAAGGTGGATAATTTGTCGATGATAGAATAACATGTGCAGCTAGGCGGACTGATTGTGGTTTGTGATTGAACTCTTTTGATCAGCTCATTCAAATCTAATAACTTAGTGTCAATGTTAATGACATGAGTAGTTAAGCGAGTTAGCAAGTTTAGTTGAATGTCCATCTTGTCTGAATGGTATTCCATTGCTTTTGTCACGAGGTTCATTGTATTTAGAAGTGACGCCCAGAGACCACTCTCTTCTATCCTTTGAGTCTTTGATGAGTCGTCGGGTTTGCTTTCTATGTCTTGAGGCAGCATCGCCCCTTTTCCCTGGGAGTATGTATCCACCATCTTCTCCCATTCTTCAGTTGTCAGGGAGAACGAATTGGTTCCAACTGTCCCCGGGGATCGAGCCTGCTGTTTGTTGATGACATTATTCTCTGGAGAAGCAATTTTGGATTGTTGCCGGTTTACATTTCTTGAAGTTTGATCTGTGTGTAGGTGCTGAGTCCAGCGCCCACATTTTTCTTGGTCACTGATTATGTATACACTATCCTGTCTACCTGATAAGGGGTGGTGGGATGAGGCTGACTTGTTTGCAGCTGCTGGTCCTGAGTGGAGGATTGTAATTGAGTCTGAAAGCCTAGCTTGAGTTAGGGTATTTGGTTCCGAGGCATCATTGTTTGCACTAATTAGTGGAGCCTGCTCAGTCAGGATTGTGCCAAGGAGGCTGGGTCGAGGTGGGGTAATTTTCTCCAGAGCTGGCTCAAGGGACACCGACTCTGATATTTTGACTGGTGTAGAGTGGTGCGATTGGTTTTGTGATGGGAGTTGTTTTAGATCCTCATAGAAGGATATCTCTTTGCCTTGGTCGTCATGCTCGCCTGCTCCAAGACCTCTTTTTGCGCTCGCATCCTTGTTGGCCTCTGATCGTTTGGTTAGCCATGTGGGGTTTGCTCCGTCTTTTTCAGTGTGTTGGTGAATGATTGCTGCTGTAATTGGGTTAGACATAGACGTAGGCAAGTTGGACGTAGGGTCCCAACGGGACTGTGATGGACTTTCATTGTCCAGGTGAGTTGCCAATGTCATTACCGATGGAGAGCTTCTTCCTGACTCAATGCCATCATGTTTTGCCGAGACAGTTATCTCCGGGAGCAGTGGGGAGGGGAGGCCCTTCTGCGTGGTGCTCATGTAGTTTATCACTGCTCCAGCATCTTTTACAAAAGCAAATTTGGAGTAGATTTTTGGTTGGGAGAGCAGTTTTTTTTGTTTTTGTATGATATGAGTTTGTGGGTTGGATTGATCTAACACTGGTCCCTCTGCTTCGGCGTCCCTGACCAGAGTAACTAGGATATCATCCTCAGAAGTTATGCCAGGTCTCGATTGACTTGTTAGTTTCTCCTGGCTGTCCGAGGGCACCTTAAGTATCTTGTTTTGTTTTCTTCCAGTTGTTCACCAGTGATGAGACACTCCGTCTTTCTTTGCCCGATCTCATGGCGCCTGTTATACTGAGAATGGTTAGTGACCCGGACCCGGAACACCCGGAACACGGAACACCGTGTGCACAGTCCTTTCACTTGTCACTTGTCACTATGGGCGCTGTATGGCACTGGAAGGGCGTCGATCCGTCCCGACACGGTCACCGACTCTTGTTGTATGGTACAATTACTTAGATAGTTATGTAATTATATAGTTATATGATTGTCTAGCTATGCGACTGTGTGACTTGGTGGCTTTCTTCTTTCCTTTCCAAAATCCTGGCACCGCACCGCTGTTGCCACTCCCCTGATTTTTTGGAGGGGGGGGGGTTCGTCGAGGCTGGTTCTCCCGCTGACCCGTGCTGTGAGGCACTGTGTGGCACTGTGCGGTGCTGCGGCCATGGCACCCTCTACAGGGTCCCGCTTCTCCTTTCTTGCTTCTCGCTAAGGGAGGGCGCCGCGGAAAATTCACAAAATCACAAGGAAATTTGCAATTTGCGGTTCTCAAGTGCTCCTTGGTGGTACTGTAACACCACACGCAGATACAGATGCTCCGTGTTACAGAGTCTTTTTAGCGTCTTTTAAGAATCAAAACTGCGTCAAAACTGATCACCCCACAGTTCTCTTGCAGGGTATATCTCCTTGTGGGGATAGTCGTGTGAATTGTTAACTTATTAACCTAAGCTCTCTTATGTCGCGTTATGTTTATGTTTAGACGATGCTTGGCTGTTCTTAGCTAGTAGATTACTTATTCTAAAAAAGAGTTTTCAGAGTGCTGTACTGTAGGTCAGGAGTTCAGGGGGCCTCGCAGCTCTGAGGGGAGACTTCCTCAGGTTCCGCTGACTCGAACACCCTCGAGCACCCTGCAGCTGCAACTAAGGCTCTGAGCTCTCACGACTCTCTCGAGGCACCCGCTGTTCCATGGAGCACTTTTTCGGCACTTTGCACTTTTCGCTTTTCTGGGCTGCGTGCAGTATTCTTGAATCGCAGCCTCCCCCCCCCCCCCAATGCTCAGCTATTCGGGGGGCTGCCAACACCCACCGCAGCCACAGCACTCTCGCCACGTCTTGGTTCCGGCTCCGGCTCTGCTTCACCGTCCCCGGCCCCCGATCCTCTCCTCTCCTCACGAGACCAGGCTCCGGGTTCGAAACATCAAGCACTCCAAGCACAAAAGTGAGTGTGGCTCTGCGGCTCCGCGGTTCTCAGAATCAAAACCACCGCTAACCGCTTTTACTGCTGTGACCTGCTATGGCCTGCTACACTCCTGCTTCTTGGCCACCCGTAACTTGCTACCCCCGCTCCTCGTGTCTTTATCCTATATTCCTTTAAAGAGTTTGAAACATGAGAAACCTGAATTCCATTCAGAACGTGTTTACAGCAAATACAACTTTGCTATCTGTTGTACTCTTCTGGTTAATTTGGCAGCCACATTTTCTGTTTTTTCTTGTTGTCATATTTTATGGTGCCACTTGGACTTAACAACATCTGTAAGGTTCTTGCTTTACTGTAAGGTTCTGTTGTGTAATTCCCACTAATCCATATGATGTGCATGTTTGTTGGACAACATAAACTTTGGGTGAGGTGTCTAGACTGTTATTGGGCACCCCTGCAGAATATGTTGGCCTAGTGACCAGCTAACTCACAGTGCCGCCATAGGTCCCCCTAAACCAGAATGCGAAATGTTTCTGGCACCCCCTAAACATGACAACCCTGACCTCTCAGGGATCATGGAAACTGATCAGAACCTTTCACTCAGTCACTTGTGCTTATTTGGGGAGACATTGTTTACTACAAATGCGCCACAACCCATTACATTACAACACGGTTGTTACAATGACTGCGTTGTTTCAATGTGAACCATGACATCGCAAGTCATTTCAACAACTTGTTGTAGGGGGCACGCTGGTGTTGGATTTACAATCCAACACCTTCCCTGCTGTTGCACAAACTGGAGTAGGCATAGTAAATAATACTATTCCTAAATTCAGCGCGCCCCCTCCAGCAAGTCCTTGTAACAACTTGTGATGTAATGGTTTGCGTTGAAACAAAAAGCGGTCGTTGTAACGACCACGTTGTAATGGAATGCATGAAAAGGGCATTCATAGTAAAGAGACAAATAGGCTTATTTGTGCTCAGAGAAATATACAGAGAATACCCAGTGGGATGTTTTCAATATATTTATTGAACCAACGTTATTCTTGTGTAGAATACATGTGCTGCGATAATCAGTAGACAGAAGCAGATGAAAGTGATTACAAGCACAAAAAGCATAAATATTAGATACAGTTCTACCAAAGTGCTAAAACAGTCTATATATATATATATATATATATATATGAGCTCCCAAAATCCTTTCAACCAGCGGTAAATCCAGCCGCCAAGAAAGACGAAAGCACTCACGAGGGGGAGGTTTCCAAAGATTTTTTATTGAAACCTTCAAGCACCAGCAAGACGCGTTTTGGCACTTAGCCTTTCTCTATTGCACCACATTACGCATCGCGGGCATTTTTTAAATATAGTGTAAGTTGTCTACATCATCAGAGTTGTTCGAACATAGAAAAGGAACGATTGGAATTGTGGTTCCGCCATCTTGGAACATGCAATTTTACTCAACATTCTAAACGTAATCGAATGAATGTTTACATTTGTACATATGTTTATACATTGTAGTAAATTCTGGATAAGCTCCAAGAATGTTAGTGTCACAATTATTTAGCCCTGAATGGGCGTCAACAACAATATTTTGCAACCGCAAAATAATCTCGCCCCTGAATTAGCTGATTTCACCAATTCCAATTGATCGTAAACTACAACTTGGAAATCTTTAAAAACAATTGCATATATATATATACAAATTTAGAAACAACTCATCAAAATTCTTAAGGCATTTCATTATAGCAAAGATTAGAAGTTAGATATTACAGAGCAAGAGATCATGTACACTTAACCCAGGTGTGATGCCAATTCTTCATGATTATTTAGACCAAATGGACTCTTGGTTTGAAGATCTATGATATAGCGGGACTCTAGACGTCTCAGCTTTTGCAAGCGGTCTCCCCCCCTCGGGTGTATGGGTATGTGGTCCAGACAGAAGTAGGACAATAGATCCCTATTGTGTCCATGAACTTTGTTAAAATGTCTGGCTACAGGGTACGCTTCATCAATATTATTGATCGCACGCATATGTTCCAATATGCAAAGTTTAACTGGATTTATCGTGCTGCCAATATATTGCAGCCCACAGGGACAAGTTAAACAATAAATCACATATGGTGTTGAACAAGTGATACATTTATTGATTTTTCTGGGTTTCAGGAGAACTGGAATTTTATAGCTTAAAGTTCGCTTACTCATTTTGAAGGCTTTACATTTAACACAGGGATAAAACCCCCTTAAAGGTTCTAATGGTTTGGGTTTAGAGCTAACTGTGGCATGATGACTATGTATCAATTGATCTTTTATCGCTCTAGCTTTCCGAAAGGTGATTTGCGGATTAGTCGGCAAATCTTCTTTGATAATAGTGTCAGTTAAAAGGATATTCCAATGTTTTTAAGAATCCTTTTTAAATCGCCTGCATGATCAGAGAAAGTAGTTATAAGTCTAAAGCTTGTATTTTCTGAGATTTTTTTGAGTTTCGGTTTCAAAAGGTCTTCGCGTTTAAGAGTATTAACTCTATTTAAAGCTTGTTGCAGGACCTCTTCACTATATCCACGAGTTCTGAAACGATCAATGCTACATTTAGCAGACTTATGAAATTCTTTGATGTCAGAGTTGTTTCTTTTTAGTCTTAATAACTCCCCAAAAGGGATATTGTTGATCAGTTTTTTGGGATGATTACTAGTGGCAAATAATGTCGAATTCCCTGCTGTTGTTTTCCGAAACAATTTAGTTTGTATTTGTCCATCCTCGATATATACCGTTAAGTCCAGATAATTCACACTTGACCTACTGATTTCTCCACTGAATCTCAAGTTAACCTCATTATCATTCAACATTTTTACATAGACTTCTGCTTCTTCAATGGATCCCTCAAAGATAATAAAAAGATCGTCTATGTAACGATGCCACGCTATCATTTTGTTGAACCATCTGTCATTGGTGTTGGCCAGGCCACCCGCTCCTCCCACCAGCCCACGAATAAATTCGCGAAACTGGGGGAGGAGCAGGAACCCATGGCCACTCCCAACAGCTGTCTGTATAATTGGCCATTGAATGTAAAGATGTTGTTTCGGAGACTGAATGTTAAGAATTCAATTAACATCTTGTTGTGTTCATAGAACCTCACCGGTCTAGTCTCCAAAAATCACTGCACAGCCTCTAAACCAATGTCATGGGCTATGCTAGTATATAGGCTTGTGATATCTAGTACCATCATACAAAAGCCTTCTTGCCATTTGATGTTATGCATACAGTTCAAAAAGTGGGTGGTATCTTTCAGGTAGGATTTTAAAGAGGTAACATGGGGAGACAAAAAAGAATCAATGTAAATAGAAAGATGTTCCATGAGATCCCCTTGTGAAGCCACAATAGGTCTCCCTGGTGGGAAGTTTTTGTCTTTATGCACCTTAGGCAGGTGATAAAAAGTAGGTGTCACTGGATTTAGGCATTTCAAGTACAAAAATTAATCCACATTCAACATGTCACTTTTGTACCATTTATTTATCATTTCATGAAAATCTGTGATACTTTGTTGGTAGTCTTGATTAGTGACTTTGGCATAACAAGCAACATCACTCAATTGGCGTAACGCTTCCATCTCGTAATATTGTTTAGTCATCAACACTATGTTCCCCCCTTTATCCGAGGGTTTGCACACTAGGGAGGAATCATCGCATAATTTCTTCAATGCTAGTTGTTGCATCATGGAAAAGTTTTTAGATTTCCTTTTGTATTGTGTATCGTGCCTCAGTCTTAAAGGGTCTTTAATAACAGCATCCGCAAATGTATCAATGGCGTCAATGTTTGATGGGGGTATAAATCCTGATGTCGGTTTAAAAGTACTTAACCCTCCTTTTTGTTGAATTTCCATTTCAGCCAACAGTTGCATAGATCTCAATTCAGTGTCACTGCCTGTATTTGTTTCCAATCTAAGTTCTTCCATAGTTTTTATACCACCCAAGTCCTTGCATGTGAATGTATTCATGATGTTACTCTCACTTTCCAATATGGGTTTTACTCCCATCGATTTAGGTTTTAATTTGAAAAATTTGTGTAACTTAAGTTTCCTTGTAAACTTAAAAAGATCGATCCTTGTTTGGGTGAATTCAAGACTTTTTTGAGGGCAAAAGGAAAGACCTAATTTGAGTATTGACTCTTCCTTCTTGGATAATATTCTTGTTGTCAAATTAATGATGGTTAGATTGTCTGAGTTCATTAATTTCTCTTGGTGTAGGTCTTCTTGCTGCGAGTCATGGGGGGTGAGCCTAGAACGTTTTTTGCCCCAACCCCCCTTCTCGTCTTCCTCTTGTTGCTCTTTTTTCCGGTGGCTTTCCCCTTCCGCCCTCCAGTAGTTGCTTCCTCATAAGTTTGAACTCCTCGTGAAAAGGAGTTGATTCACCAACAGCATCTTCCGAAGAGTCTTCATCCACTGTTACTGAGGATTCAGAAGTTTCTGGTACTATTACAGGTGGTCCCACCCATTTTTTTCTGAGTTCCTTTCTTGTATTTTCATATTTTTTAGCAAATGTTAGGACCCTTCCTAAGCTGTAGTCACGTTCGTCTCTGTCAAATTTCTCCTCCTTACATTGTTTTATCTTTTGTTCATATTTTTCTAATCGTTTTTTCATCAAATCTCTTTTTTGTTTTTATTGTCTCTTGATCTTCTTCTTTGCTCAAATCATCTTCCATATCTTAGATTAAGGCTAAAGCCTTTTCTCGATCACTCCATGCGAAGCGCACCAAAATCACTAACATCCCTTTACTGGACTCAGCTGTGTGTTCCGCCCAGGCATCTAATAGTTGCGGATCTGGATTTTCATAGGCCGGAATAGTGTATATCCTAAGCCCTCTTGGTACGCAGTTGACCTCAATGTAATTTTGTAGGGAAACTGCCTCCCACCATTTTCTTGGAAGATGCTGTGGGTGAATCAACTCCTTTTCACGAGGAGTTCAAACTTATGAGGAAGCAACTACTGGAGGGCGGAAGGGGAAAGCCGCCGGAAAAAAGTGCAACAAGAGGAAGACGAGGAGGGGGGGTTGGGGCAAAAAACGTTCTAGGCTCACCCCCCATGACTCGCAGCAAGAAGACCTACACCAAGAGAAATTAATGAACTCAGACAATCTAACCATCATTAATTTGACAACAAGAATATTATCCAAGAAGAAAGAGTCAATACTCAAATTAGGTCTTTCCTTTTGCCCTCAAAAAAGTCTTGAATTCACCCAAACAAGGATCGATCTTTTTAACTTTACAAGGAAACTTAAGTTACACAAATTTTTCAAATTAAAACCTAAATCGATGGGAGTAAAACCCATATTGGAAAGTGAGAGTAACATCATGAATACATTCACATGCAAGGACTTGGGCGGTATAAAAACTATGGAAGAACTTAGATTGGAAACAAATACAGGCAGTGACACTGAATTGAGATCTACGCAACTGTTGGCTGAAATGGAAATTCAACAAAAAGGAGGGTTAAGTACTTTTAAACCGACATCAGGATTTATACCCCCATCAAACATTGACGCCATTGATACATTTGCGGATGCTGTTATTAAAGACCTTTTAAGACTGAGGCACGATACACAATATAAAAGGAAATCTAAAAACTTTTCCATGATGCAACAACTAGCATTGAAGAAATTATGCGATGATTCCTCCCTAGTGTGCAAACCCCCGGATAAAGGGGGGAACATTGTGTTGATGACTAAACAATATTACGAGATGGAAGCGTTACGCCAATTGAGTGATGTTGCTTGTTATGCCAAAGTCACTAATCAAGACTACCAACAAAGTATCACGGATTTTCATACAATGATAAATAAATGGTACAAAAGTGACATGTTGAATGCGGATGAATTTTTGTACTTGAAATGTCTAAATCCAGTGACACCTACTTTTTATCACCTGCCTAAGGTGCATAAAGACAAAAACTTCCCACCAGGGAGACCTATTGTGGCTTCACAAGGGGGTCTCATGGAACATCTTTCTATTTACATTGATTCTTTTTTGTCTCTCCATGTTACCGCTTTAAAATCCTAAATGAAAGATACCACCCACTTTTTGAACTGTATGCATAACATCAAATGGCAAGAAGGCTTTTGTATGATGGTACTAGATATCACGAGCCTATATACTAGCATAGCCCATGACATTGGTTTAGAGGCTGTGCAGTGGTTTTTGGAGACTAGACCGGTGAGGTTCTATGAACACAACAAGATGTTAATTGAATTCTTAACATTCAGTCTCCAAAACAACATCTTTACATTCAATGGCCAATTATACAGACAGCTGTTGGGAGTGGCCATGGGTTCCTGCTCCTCCCCCAGTTTCGCGAATTTATTCGTGGGCTGGTGGGAGGAGCGGGTGGCCTGGGCCAACACCAATGACAGATGGTTCAACAAAATGATAGCGTGGCATCGTTACATAGACGATCTTTTTATTATCTTTGAGGGATCCATTGAAGAAGCAGAAGTCTATGTGAAAATGTTGAATGATAATGAGGTTAACTTGAGATTCAGTGGAGAAATCAGTAAGTCAAGTGTGAATTATCTGGACTTAACGGTATATATCGAGGATGGACAAATACAAACTAAATTGTTTCTGAAAACAACAGCAGGGAATTCGACATTATTTGCCACTAGTAATCATCCCAAAAAACTGATCAACAATATCCCTTTTGGGGAGTTATTAAGACTAAAAAGAAACAACTCTGACATCAAAGAATTTAATAAGTCTGCTAAATGTAGCATTGATCGTTTCAGAACTCGTGGATATAGTGAAGGGGTCCTGCAACAAGCTTTAAATAGAGTTAATACTCTTAAAAGCGAAGACCTTTTGAAACCGAAACTCAAAAAAATCTCAGAAAATACAAGCTTTAGACTTATAACTACTTTCTCTGATCATGCAGGCGATTTAAAAAGGATTCTTAAAAAACATTGGAATATCCTTTTAACTGACACTATTATCAAAGAAGATTTGCCGACTAATCCGCAAATCACCTTTCGGAAAGCTAGAGCGATAAAAGATCAATTGATACATAGTCATCATGCCACAGTTAGCTCTAAACCCACACCATTAGAACCTTTAAGGGGGTTTTATCCCTGTGGGAAATGTAAAGCCTTCAAAATGAGTAAGCGAACTTTAAGCTATAAAATTCCAGGTCTCCTGAAACCCAGAAAAATCAATAAATTTATCACTTGTTCAACACCATATGTGATTTATTGTTTAACTTGTCCCTGTGGGCTGCAATATATTGGCAGCACGATAAATCCAGTTAAACTTTGCATATTGGAACATATGCGTGCGATCAATAATATTGATGAAGCGTACCCTGTAGCCAGACATTTTAACAAAGTTCATGGACACAATAGGGATCTATTGTCCTACTTCTGTCTGGACCACATACCCATACACCCGAGGGGGGGAGACCGCTTGCAAAAGCTGAGACGTCTAGAGTCCCGCTATATCATAGATCTTCAAACCAAGAGTCCATTTGGTCTAAATAATCATGAAGAATTGGCATCACACCTGGGTTAGGTGTACATGATGTCTTGCTCTGTAATATCTAACTTCTAATCTTTGCTATAATGAAATTCCTTAAGAATTTTGATGAGTTGTTTCTAAATCTGTATATATATATGCAATTGTTTTTAAAGATTTCCAAGTTGTAGTTTACGATCAATTGGAATTGGTGAAATCCGCTAATTCAGGGTCGAGATTATTTTGCGGTTGCAAAATATTGTTGTTGACGCCCATTCAGGGCTAAATAATTTTGACACTAACATTCATGGAGCTTATCCAGAATTTACTACAATGTATAAACATATGTACAAATGTAAACATTCATTCGATTACGTTTAGAATGTTGAGTAAAATTGCATGTTCCAAGATGGCGGAACCACAATTCCAATCGTCCCTTTTCTATGTTCGAACAACTCTGATGATGTAGACAACTTACACTATATTTAAAAAATGCCCGCGATGCATAATGTGGTGCAATAGAGAAAGGCTAAGTGCCGAAACGCGTCTTGCTGGTGCTTGAAGGTTTCAATAAAAAATCTTTGGAAACCTCCCCCTCGTGAGTGCTTTCGTCTTTCTTGGCGGCTGGATTTACCGCTGGTTGAAAGGATTTTGGGAGCTCATACTTCGAAGCGGGCACACCCTCGCATTGATAGCACCCGCTCGTGAGTGCAACTGGCTGGTGGATTCTGGGAGCAGTTGACATATATATATACATGTGTCATGTATGTATACATGTCATGTGAACAAGGCTCGTGGAGCCGAAACGTCATGGACATTTTCTGCACTAAATAAATTTAAAAGAAAAATAAACTTTATTGGTCCGTGTCCGAGTGGTCCTTACCTTGGGTGGTTGCTACTCCAGAGCTAGGCGAGACGGCAGTGTGCACGATATATATATATATATATATATATATATATATATATATATATATATATATATATATATATATATATATATATATATATATATATATTCACTGAAAAAACCATAGGTTATAGACCATATATAGTTAGGAATTTGCATTTACAAAACCTTGAAAATTCACTGAAAAAACCATAGGTTATAGACCATATATAGTTAGGAATTAGCATTTAAAAAACCTTATTTTACTCACACAAAACCATTGAAATTCCATATATAGTTAGTTGCACTAACTATATATCGCGCACCCGCAATCCACTGCTGATCATGTCACATATTACATCATTCATGACATGGTCAGTGACATCACTGATGACATCACTGATGACATCTCAAATGACATCACTGATGACATCACTGATGACAACATCCAGTGACTGTATGTTTCTGTAAAGTTAAAATATGTCTTACATATTGAAGAATGAGTGGATGTATAAGTGTCTGGATGAAGGATTTAGTAGGTGCGTGACTGACTGTATGAGTGAGTGATTAAATGTGTCTCACTGAATGCATGGGTTAGTGACTAAACTGTCTTAATTTGTGCATCATTATGTCTGTTGTTCTGTAAACTGCTGCATGTGTTGATCATTAGCTATACGAGAGGCTATATGTGTTATTAATTGGTTGCCCAAGTATTTATATGGGAGATTGAGTTTGTGTGGGGGTGGCTGGTAGGTGTGTGACTCTATGCATAGATGTGTGAGCAGTTTATTCACTAGGTGTATGAGTTCAAGAGTGCATGTGGAAACAGCTACATAGGCAGTTGACTGTGTGCATGAGTGAATGGATATCTCAATGCTACATGTCATAGTAAGTACATATGTAAAACACAGTACATGTGAGAGTTGGCATATATAAATAACTGTGCATGAGAGCCACTGAATGAGTGAGTGGTTGTATCGATCATTGTGAACTTGTATCAGGGATTGTATAAGAGAGTAAATATGTGTTAGTATATGTTTCAATAAGTAAGGTGTGTTTAACTGTATAGTTGAAGAAATGGAGGTGAGATTGTTTCTTTGCATGACTGACTGGGTGTGTGAGTAACTCCATGGATGAGTGGCAGTGTGTGAGTGTCTGTATACACTGAGTGTATCTAAGGTTATATTAGAGTCTGAAGAGGTTTATCGTATTAGCACAAGAATGATGTCATTTGAGATGTCATCAGTGATGTCACTGACCATGTCATGAATGATGTAATATGTGACATGATCAGCAGAGGATTGCGGGTGCGCGATATATAGTTAGTGCAACTAACTATATATGGAATTTCAATGGTTTTGTGTGAGTAAAATAAGGTTTTTTAAATGCTAATTCCTAACTATATATGGTCTATAACCTATGGTTTTTTCAGTGAATTTTCAAGGTTTTGTAAATGCAAATTCCTAACTATATATGGTCTATAACCTATGGTTTTTTCAGTGAATTTCATTGGTTTTTTAACAGCTAATATCTGTAGCTGTAAAATGTATTCTTCTTTAAATCCAAAAATATATTTTATATGTTTATTAATAACTTTTTTTTAAAATATTTTTTTTTCTTCGTTCCCGCTTCGCGAATCGGGAAGCTTCCCGTTAGCTGACCTTGATGCCGCGAAATAGACCACGAGCCGGTAAACGTTTCTTTACCGCAACTGCCGCGTTAGAAAACAACATCGTGACGCCTCCCGTCCGCATGACGTTTCGCGTTGTCGCGTGATACGTCATATGACGTGCTACGTTAGCGAACTCGTACGCTTACCGAGTCGCAAAGCACAGGTTTCTGGAAGCAAACCGGGAGGCCCTGCAAAGCGCGTAACATACACACAGCAGGTCATGTGACTTGGTAATAACACTTTTCATTGGTTCATTTCACTTTCGGTTTCCTAATGATGTAAGACTAGGTCATATGATCTAAAATGAACACTTTTCATTGGTTGAGAACTATTTTTTTTCCCAAATGGTGAAAATCCCTCCTTCTTTCCTCACTCTGACTTTCATCATTGTGAGAGAAAGACCCTTTGTTACCAGTGAGCAATGGCTTCTTTACTAGCTTCAGCTGGTGCTTCCCCACCACCTCCACCACATCCAAGGAAGAGTGGACCACCTGCTAAAGTTATAATTCAGCAAGAAGACGAAGAAGAGGAACAGGACGACCTAGATAATCTCCCTATTATGGCCAGAAGATCTGTTGTACCGGAAGTAACGGGACCAGAGGGCAGGGAGATGGTGCCAAATATACAAACGAGATTTCGTGAAGTAAAACAAGTCTGCCTACATTGCAGTGGATTCATTTGCTACGCAGAAAGTAGCATCACTCTGATCAACAGAGCTATTGACAATCATGCTCATGTTTGTCCGAATCTCCCCAAACAATAAATTCTTTTTTTTTGTTTTCTTGCTCCTGTTGAGCCCTTTACAATGAATCGTTTTCGTTGCCCCCTCCGAAAAAAAAACAAAAAAATTATAAAACTGTTCAGAAAAATTCAAAAAAAGTAAAAAAATGTTCAGAAAAATAATAAAAAAAATATAAAACAACAAAAACAATTTAAAAAAAAGTTCTTTTCAGAACTACCTCCCCGTTATTAAAAAATTGGTACAATATTTGCAACTGTGCCAACCTCTATTTCTCTTAGTTCGCTTCCCAGTTCGCTCCCCGGTACGCGAACCGGAAGCGAACCCAAAAATTTTTTTTAAAAAAAAGAACAGTAAGTATAAGGGAAGGAAACAGACACTTATGTTAAAAGAAAGACAGCTATAAGGGAGTAAAGTAGAGATACTATTACCCGTAATCCACTGCTGATGATGTCACATATTACATCATTCATGACATGCTCAGTGACATCATCAGCAGAGGATTGCGGGTAACAGTATCCCTAGTTTATTCCCTATAGCTGTGTTTCTTTTAACATAACTGTCTGTTTCCTTCCCTTATACTTACTGTTCTTTTTAAAAAAAAAATTTTAGATCAGTCAGAAACAGTGAAAGTAATGAAATATAAAAGACTACGTAGAATATGAGGACTGTATGCAACAACTTTGACACTTACAGAAGCCTCACCTTCTCCATGCCTCCTACACAGTTCTACATGTACATCATAAATGCAAACAGAACAGAATTAATTATACATGTTAAATGGTTTATTTTTGCTGTTCTCAGAATGTATCAAATTTCACTAAAACAGTGACTTGAAGGTATTCATCATATAACAGCGGGGAAAAAAAAACCACAATCAAAATGATTGTGTTTAAAAAACCCATACAACATTAGAAATCAGAATTCAGAACTCCTTAAAGTTAACTTACTTTCCATGACGGCCAAGGATGTCCTATGAACAGCTTACACTCTGTTGTGCTGTTATTACTTTCAACCCGCCACTTTCTGAAAGAAAACCTCCATCGTTTTCAAAAACATGTTACATACAATAAATGACTTCTTGCTCTCTACCACAAGATTCCACAAGGCCAAATCTTGTCAGAGCCATGTATAACTCTTGGATTTCTTGTTAGCCAATCCCGTCTTTTCGCATTTCCACAACTTTCAGAATTAAAATGTTGAAGATCATTTACACAATCCTGGACTAGTAATATCTTCCCCTTCTTCCTCAATCATGTTCTACATTTCCTATCACACTGATACTGCTTACTATGAAGCAGACTTACACTACCTTTATGACTAGTACAATTATTTAATTCTCTACATCACTTTTAATCACAAAGCAATGTAAAACAGTAGACAGCATTGCAGACTTACATTCCCTCTACTCCATGTTTTGATTGGCTGCTTCAATTAGCTTATAAAAAGAAACAGTTTTTCTGAACTCATTCAAAGTGCACGTATTTCTCCATAAAGTCCAGTGTTATGGTAAGAAGTTATGTCTCTGTACTACACTTATCCTCAAGGCCAAATCGTGTAGGAGCCATGAGAACTTCTTGAAATTCCTCAGAGCACATCCCGAGATTCTTTCCCTAAAATTTTGGTTTTAAAAACACCAGGTAAGAGTTTTTAAGGTCAAACGGCAATTTTTTTTTGAAAATTAAAACAGAATCATTGCAGAATGACCAGCCATTTCTACACTTTAAATAAGCTGTATAATGTCCTGATGTTATTGAAGGACCATCATGATATATAATTGCTACAGTTACAAAAGTCCTTCCTGATATTGACAACTGTGAAGCCACAAAATTTTTAATTAAAGTTGTCAATTTTGTTCCATCAGGCCTACATCGTTGGAACATTAAAATGACATACTGGCCATATGTTCGTATAAATAATGTGGACATCATTTCAGATTTACATTGGCTACACTCCATGTTGTGATCAGCTGCTTTTACTAGCTTATTAAAAGAGACTGATTTACTGTCTGGCAAAGTTAAATATATAAATCTTTCTGAGTCTACACTAGTAGTACTTGATACCCTACAGTTCTCGCAGTCATGCTGCCATTGATAAGAAAGCCCAAACAGGTGATCTACATCTACACCTTCATCATGCAATACATCAAGCATGTACATTAAAAACTCCTGACAATCTTGCTGACTATTTTGAGAGAATTGTGTTTGGCCTGAACATCTGTCTAACAGATTTCGAATTTCAGACACACTTTCTATGTTTGTTCTATCAGTGCTACATTTCTCTAACACAGAATTTAACAAACTGCAAAATCTTTGATCAGAATTGACCACAATCTCTTCTTTTACATTTTCTAGAGAAAACAAAACATTAACTACTACATTAGCATAGCAGTTGACACCAGAACTGTTTTCAAATTGAAAACCAACAACATCTTCAACAGAATCCTTTTTGTTTCTGCTTGTAATTTCAGGTTCATCGACTTTTCGTCTTTTTGCTACAACCTCCCCAGTATTGGTCACATTTCTTCGTTTCCGGCCTACCACACGTTTCTCAAACAAAGGATACTGAGGCAAATGTGGCGCATACTCTCTTCTCAACCTATTGTATTCCTTAACACAATCTAGATCCGCACAAATGTTTGTGACATCACACTCAATCAAGTACAATCCCGATAAAGTCCTAACTCGTGACAATGCCACATATGCCATACCCTCCTTGAACACAGAACTGCCAATATTCACCAATGCACAGTCTACACTTAAACCTTGCGATTTATGAATTGTCACCGCATATGCCAAGCAAACAGGAAACTGCTTACGGCGAACATATAAGTCTTTTACAAGCAAAAATCTAGCAGAACAACGAGCAATTAGCTGTACTTCCTCAATGCCATCAAATTTAATTTTTAAAAATTCAATTCCATCTCTATTTCTGTATTTCACAAAATCAACAACATTACCCATTGATCCATTTACCAGACCTCTTTCAACATGTAAATTCCTTCTTAAAATTATACGGCAGTTCAAGCACACATTCAGAGTCTTTTCAAAACCCGCAGTTTTAGATATACTCTTCTCTAATGAATCCAATTTTGTTTTCAGATTCTCAGACAAAATAATTGTTGATCCCATATGCTCTACTCTGTCAATAGCTTCCAATTTCACAATCTCTTGCTTTTCTAAATGCAACATTTTGTTGTTGAATTTGGCACATTCTGCAAGAGTTGGCATCAAACATATTCCAGATTTTTTCTCAGTAACTTTCTGAAAAATATTCTCAGGCACAACATCTTCGTCTGGATATAAATTTGTCAGTAATCGTGCATGTAAAGCTTCTTTCCCATGCTCGGTCACTTTTCCAATTCTAACATCTTGTAGAATAGTCTTGTAAACTTCATCCTTTGCCTGACGCATATTTTCATGCAGTTCAGCATAATTGAAGTTTAACCATATATTGACGTTGCCAATACTCCCTAAGCACTTCCTGGTATCTTCATGCGTGAGCATTTTGAACACAGGTTGCCCTTTCACTGGTGTCAGCTGCAGAAGATCTCCGAAAACAATGATGTGTTTGCCACCAAATAACACATCATACTCTGTTTTGAGAACTTCTTGCATTCTCAAATGCACAAAGGCAAGCATGACATTGGAAACCATGCTTACTTCGTCAATGATAAGAAGTTTCATTTTCCTCAAGACTCTTGAAACTTCAAAACAAGCATCTCCAGATAGCTTGTGATATTCTAATTTGTTGTCATGCTCCACTGGCAGCATCAGTAAACGATGTAAAGTAATCCCTTTAATGTTATGTGCTGCCAGTCCAGTTGGAGCGGTGACAACACAAGACAGCGATGACTCTGTCCTTTCCTGCAAATAACATGAAATTGCTTTAATAAGGAAACTTTTTCCAGTTCCCGCTTCTCCACTCACGTACAGTCGGACAGGCTTCAACGACGTACATGAGCCCTCTTTCTTGTCATGACTTAATCCATGATCAATTTGCATGGTAAGTTCGTCATATATTTTCCTCTGCTCAACGTTGAGTTGTCTTTCCAACTCTTCTAAGTTAACCGCATCCTCCTGAGCATGTGCCATGGCTCTTTCCACTTCATTCATAGCAGTGGCAGCTTCATTTTCGATAAGAGGTCCTCCTAGTGGATCCTGACTCAATGAAGCAGAACTCTGACTGTCCTGAGAACTGTCTCTGGCAATCTCGGCTGCAATCGTTGCTTCCTGCTCAATTTCCACATTCAACATTTCTACATATTTGGGAAAAGCAGGACATTCTATGGTCTCCTTGGCAGCATTGAATGAGTCTTCGTAACAAAGGAAATCTCCAAGCAGTTCCTCTTCTGCACGCCAAGGCTTAAAAAGTTGCAAAAGTGCTAAATAGAAAAACTCCTTTTTTTCAGGAGATTCGCCACTCAATTTTCGATGGTTTATCAAGTGGCATTTTCTTTGCTTGACCAGACATCCCTCACTTCCTATTACAGCATACACTCCTTTCTCAGTATCTTCTTTGATGTTCCTCTTGAATATGTAATTTTGCAGAACCTCATACAGACAAACATTCTCGAGGTGACTGCTTCGATTTGGATAATATGTATCCAACATGTTGCTCTTCAAAATGTCGGTACTGTTTGGCTCCTTTTCCGCCAAATACTCAATTTCCCGCACAGGTTTCAGAACTCGATTACGCGTTGCAGCAAGACCAACACTCGCCCAAACGATACTCCTGGACTTGGCATAGAGACTTGCTGAAGACAACCGGTCAGAACATTCGTAAGCTCCGATTTCTCGATGCGACAACATCTTCAGACTGAAACTGTACAACTTCTTGCTGAGGCTCTTTTCATGGGAAATGTCCTCCCACATATCCTTCCATTCTGTCTTCTCTTTTTTGGTGATGTAAGATGTCACATACCGAGCCACAGCCATACAGTTATCAGCCACAAACTGTATATCCATGTTAGCATTCCACATGGACAAAATCACCGGGTTGTAGTCGTTAATGTACTTAGACTCTTCGTTCCTCTTCAAATTGTATGTGTTTTTAGGTGATTTCTTCATCACATTATGTCGCAGCGAAGACATCAAACTGTTCACTCTTCCTTTAGAAATCACCGATCGTGGAAAGCCGAAACGACATTTGGTGTAGAACTTGTCTTTGTTCCGGAATTTACGACGACAGTACTTTCCACATCGATGGCTTTGGAAACGTAGAACTTTTTCTCGTAGGCTTTTTTTCTCCTTTGCGTTTGGAACAGCACACGTAGAATACTGTTCTATGAAACTCATCACTGAGTCTTCTGCATCCGTTCCAAATTTAGGTGCATCCTTGATCCACAGCAACATATGTATATGAGGAGCACCTCTTGCTTGGTACTCCTTCCTCCAGAAGAAATCCAACACCTCTCCAAGAGGTGGATTCTTCTTATTCATGATGAAAGACATCATACCTTCAAATCTATGATTGAAGTACCTACATACATTGACTGGATCCAAAGAGCACAGTTCTCCGGGTGTCTTGAATTCGATGTTTTCTACGTTAGCATTTGCCTCTCGTAGAAATTCAAGTAAGTCTTCCCAGCCATACTCAGCACAGCTCAAAGTGAGGAACCATGTGGGAGTTCCTAAGTTCCTTAGCATACATTTTAAATCACCATGACGACGGTACCAGTACTCATTAGTACCACGCTGACACGCCATGAGATTAATCAGGTGAGAATCCAAAATACTGTCTTGGACATTGACTTTATCCATAAAGTCACTTGCCGAGATGTTTTGCATGTGTATACCACTTTTCAAGATGTGGTTCACTGCATATGACAGTCCAGACAGATCGCTTTCAAACAGGAGATGAAACAAATAAGGAATGCATTGTCGAAACCTAGGATCTCCTGCATACAATCGCAAAGTCCGGTATTCAGAAGCAGGAATTTGATGAGGTCGCTCATCATATCTTCCTCCCTGACCTGTTGGAAAAAGCTGTGGGAAACACCGAGCTTCCAAACTTTCCTCCCAAACACTAATGGGACTCCCTTTCGCTTGTTTCATTTGAAACAACTCAATAGCATTCCCCATGACTTCCTTGGAATGCAAAGGATGAACACTATAATGTTCATATATTTCTTCACTAGTACAGGGTTCTACTTTCTCAATTTGACCAGCACACAAATCGCTATCCTCTTCCTCACTTACTTCCTCTTCTGCAACATATACATTTTTATAGTACTTATTATATTTTTTCAAATACAATGTTGCCCTTTTGACTTTCCTAACATCTACTAAATCTTGCCATATTTTCTTATTCTTTGTCGGAACCCCATTAACTAAGATAACAAGAGGTTCCTCTTCCACTTTTTCTACTCCAATTGTGTTAATGTTTTTCTTCAAATCTAGAGGCAAATAAACAACTCTTCCCTTTAATCCTCTCTGTAAATCTGATGGAGGCAATTTCCCTGTCTTTGGCTCCATTCTTACAATAGCCTGAAAGGGATGGATACTTTGAATCAAAATAGATTCATAAGTATTTAAATCCTTCAATTCAGAAGGAATCTCAACCAATTCCAGATTATTATGAACTGCTCTAGCAGGCATCTGGTTTTGATTTAATTTGTTACAACAATAAGTACACACACGTTGATCCAATCCCAAATCAAAACAATTTTCTACCATCAAGTATGTTGTAAAATCCTTCCATTCACTATTATTTTCCCTTTCACTTTTTCCATATAAATCCACTAACTTAGTCTGATTCTTATAATAAGTGCGTCGACAACACACACAAGTGAAATTTGGCCTCTCACTTGATTTCACCTCAAACGTCGCAATTTCCCTCTGGAAATTATCTGTACTGGAAACCTGTACACTATCTTCCACATTACTCTCTTCTTCTTGGTCAATTTCAACATTCTCCTCTTTACTTCCAAAGTAACAAAACTCAATTTCTTCACATATATTCTTCACATCTATTTCAGAACCATGCAAAAGAGCAGCGCATAATTGTTTAAGCATAATTGCTGGACTCTTAGCATAATACAACATTCTAACTAATTTCCTCACTTTATTATGATGCACTGCTAGCATCCTGAAATGATGAAAAACACTCTGGCATACTCTCCTGGAAAGACAAGCCAGTGAATGACCATGCAAACCTATCACTTCTCTCACTCTGCAAGGATCTAATTCTTGCAACAACTTCATTTTCTGCTTCAAACTGTTCTTACTAAATGACCGTATAAAATCACAAAGCAAATTGATGGAATCCTGTCGTACACTGCAAATACTACTACACTTCCAGGTGTACACAGGACCCTTAGGACGTCTCCCTAAAACCTCATTACCTAACACCTCTTCTATCTCTGTTGTCACAAGTTTTTCTTTTTCAACTGGACAACCATCTTTCACTTCATAAGCTCGACCACTGGTGTCAACTGCATGCACCAAATCATTATCCTGGAAATAACTCTCCTCATTAAAAAATGCCTCAGAGCTGGAACTATGCATCCATTCTCCAGAAAAAACTTCACAAAAATTACTACGATTAACTATTCTCTTCCATCTACTATTTCTTTTGAAATCATAAATTACCTTGTTTAGCTTCCGAATTCTATTGATTGTCAAAATAAATAACTTACGTTTAATTTCAAATGCCTGATCAATAACTTTCTCAACAATTTTTTTTCTCTTATAAAAAACCACTTTCTGCTGACCTTTCTTAATATTTTTTAACAAATTCCCAATTATCCTGTTGCGGAACATTCGTTTACGAATATCCCTAAACTCTTGTTTCCTTCTACTTTCATGCATAGAGTTATCTCTTACTCTAGCAGTAACATTTCTCATTGGCCTTTCCTTACCATTTGAATTCTGTCTCCTTTTCTGGAGTGAAACATTTTCTGTAGTAATATTTTTTTTACTACACATATTTCTTATGACTGTTTTTCGACTCTTACCCGGTGCTTTCTTGGTGACTTGACAAATCTTTTTGTTAGAGGACTGCTGCATTCTTCCATGGTCCTGCTGTCTTTGACGTTTTGCAGCCTTTCTTACTCTTTCTTTGCTAGGCATCCTAAAATCTTGAAATAATCTGCAGTTGAATCTGTGGTAAAATATAATAAAAAATGTTATTAACCACTATTACCCAACAGTAAATTAATAACAGTCATCAAAAACTTAACACACTACTTAAGTATATAATATACTGAAGCCTATCTCCAATTTTTCACTGAACAGGACTCATCTCTTCTTAACCTTGGATAAACCTCACCTACTCTGTGTCCCCTGCACATAATTAAATGTAAAGGGGCAGATTTATATTAACTAGCACATCCCCAGGGATGCACCAGTTAACGTGCACCGCTGCTCTGCCACCCACGGTGTGCCGCATTTACAATCAGATAGGACAAAGCTACATCAAAACCCTGCGCCTGCTTGAAGCAGGCATAGATCTTGACGCAGGTAGGCTGAAAGCTAAAGCAACAACTAAGTATCGTGTGCAGAAGTTACAAAAAAGGAAAAATGGCGTTTAAACCAGTAATGAGCCCATGCTAACGTAACACAGTGTAAAAATATCCAGGATCTACATCAGTTTGGGGTTCACGAACCTGGCAGGTACAAGGCACTGAGGCTTTCCACCGTGCATGTCTCATCCCAAATCATATGTTGTTTGTGAATGAAACAATTTCCCAGACCAAATGCTTTGGATTGGCTACTTCTAAAAAATTAAACACCCCTACTATCCCGGAGTTAGAGGAATATGATGGTTGGAGTAATTTTACTCGTTGTCCATTAAAGATTTACAGGCCCTACTCCGTAATTCTTCCTTTAACATTTCCAGTATAAATCCAAAAGGTTCACTGCTTTGGCAACGTGCCTTATCCACGGTTTAATAACGCTGCCTTTTGCTTTATATAAGTTTTCAAATTGTATGAAATATATACCAATAGGTCGTTATTAACCTTTAGGTAGTGGTTTTCTTCATGAGGTCTGGTCGCTTCCATACACATACAGATTTTCAAAGATGATCAAGACCTTTATCTGAATGGAGAGGAATGCACTGAGACGCCAGATCATTCACTAATGTGTAGGCACATACAGTTACACGGTTCATGCAACAAACACCGACCAAATATGGCTTGCGTGTTGCAAGGCACGCCAGTTCCTGCTATCATCCCCACGTTCAAGTTCTTGGAAAATGGTAGTTATTTGATGCTCAATAATGAAGATTGTTCTGGGTTAATTAAAAGTATTCATTTTATCGTAACAGTAAATGAACGGGTTATTTGCTGCAGAAATGTTCTATTTCCTCCCACACATGAACATAGGGAGTTTTCAATCTGGCCACAAATACCAACCTTGGGAGCACATTTCAACAGCATGGCAAGAATAAGAGCTCTTTTGTCTCAGAGAGAGGTGGCCTTGAGTTCGGCCCGTGAAACTTTCGTGCTTCACATAGCGAACACCCGTACAGAGGTGCAGACCCTTTTAAATACAGATTCGACTTTGCATTTCAGCAAGATTACCCATTCATTTCCATGCAGCAGGAGGCCCACAGGAATGAAAGTGCAATTTGCGATTAGCAATTACCTCATCGCAAATTACGAATTTTTCCGACGGTGCAGGGGTGTCTCAAGAACACCCTGCTGCACCCCTGAAACAAAAATTTGGGGTCATATGGCGCACATAAATTTTGAAAACATTCCTTTACCTCAAAAACGATTTTCAACTCATAATTTGAAAACACTGCACATGGGGAAATGACTTAAAATGTCCTTAAGACACATAAAAGCATTTTTTGATTGCCTTTGCAGCATGTTTCAGTCACCTTTAACATGCCTATGTAACGGAAACATTCAAAATCTAAATTTGCCATGCACAGGTGGGAGCATATTTACAAGCAATTTGCTCCACACACAAACTTCTTACATTGAAATGGGAAAAATAACATCAGAGACTCTCAATTACCTTATAAAGAAGCAGACACCATTATGTCCTTCTCATCAATATTAAAACCATTGCTTTTTCTCAAAAACGATTTACAAGTCATAATTTGAAAACACTCCACAGCTCCTATGCACATAAAAGCCCTGTCAGTACTAATACTTCACATTTTCTCCAATTACAATTTCTCAAAGAAACAAAATCTATTTGTGAAACACTTGAGACAAAGCAACATTTGAAAAACACAACTTTCTTCATAATTTTCTCCTTAAAGCACACTATTTTCTATCTAAATTAAAGAAATTTTTTCTCACCTTAGCAAATACTTTGAGTTTCAAAACAGTCTCAGAAACACACCAATTTGTCTTCAGCAGAGCAAAAGGTATGCACTCCAGAGTCTGCAGCTATCAAAAGCACAGAAATGCTGTAATTCCTCACACAGATCTCTCATGTCACCCAATCAAAACTCTTCCCTCACTTTTTTTCAAAGCAAAACCCTTCCCCCCTCTGCCCCCTCTCTGCTTTTTCTGCATAGCAACCACCTCTTGCAAGACCTCTCACACAACAATGTTGCAATTGAACTCTGAACTCTCAGTGCACCTGCATATCCAAAGCATTCTTTCATTTAATGATTTTTTCTTCGCCACTCAAAATACATCTTTCAACGAACTCATCCATGCACACTAACTTTCTGTTTTCAGCAATCAAAATCCACCAATCACTCTTACTGCTTCATTAACACAGAAACTCCTCAGTTTTTTTCATTTTACACTCTCATTTTTTCAACTGCCATTTCATTGCCACACTTCATCTGACTGCAGGAGAACCTTCTCTCGCCATGTTTTCTGTCTGGATTGTTGGACATAGCTACATCTATTGGGCTCAAAGGTACGCTGAAAACAGGAATTTACCTAACCTCAGTGGAAATTAAGTGGTTTGGCCACAGAGGATTAAAATGTCACCAATTGATACCATTGGTGAAAACCTTTATGCATTTGCCAAAACCTGACCTGTTAATTGTGCACTGTGGAGGTAATGATTTGGGCACTTTGACTGGGGTAGGTCTGGAAATGCTTTTAAAGGACACCTTTGAGCAATTGATGGCACTTTTTCCTCAGACTGCCTTGGTATATTCAAATATATGCCAATGACAGAAATGGAGGTGGTCGAACCAATTTTGTCCACAAATTGAGAAATCGAGGAAGCATGTAAACAAATCTGTTTCAGCTTACATGAGAGACCATGGAATGGGCTCCCTGTACAACAATAACTTGCGTTACTACATGCAAGATATCTACAGAGCAGATGGAGTTCACTTCTCAGATGAGGGCAACAGAGTTTTCACTCTGAATTTAAGACTGTGCATTGGTACCTACTTATAAGTACCTAAATGTACCATAAACCCAAAAGCTCTTCTCAGAGCTACCCTACATCTGATCACTCACAATTATTATTTTACTCTAACTTTTTTCACTAATTTTCAAGAAAGTACGCTCCCCACACCGCTTCCCGGTTCGCGAACCGGGCGCACTCCACGCAAAAAAACAAAAAAAACGGTATATTTTTTTTTTGCCCTGCGAGACTCTTTCAAAGCCTCCACATCAAACCTAGGGGGTCAGGGAGGATCTACTATGCCCCCTTATGGTCATTTGCCCCTTCGCTTTGGCCTCCTCTTGTCTCTCGATCCTACCGAGAGACAAGATGGCGGCCGCTACGGACTGTTTGGAATGTTTACAGACGCCGAAAAACCAATCAGCTTCGCAAACCTCCGTAACGCGAAAAGTACGAGAAGCGGAGCGCTGTTACAGATATATATCTTTTTTTGAACGTTAATTTCTCAAAATCCACTAGAGCACATATATTGAGACCTAGCAAAGGCACATCGGGCTACCAGTCCCTACAATTTTGCCAAGTTTCGTGCAAATCCATTCAGCCGTTCGATTATTATTATTATTATTTTTTTTGCCCCGCGGTGCCCTTTTAAAACCTCCACATCAAACGTAGGGGGTCACCGACGATCTACTATTCCCCCTTATGGTCATTTGCCCCTTCGCTTTGGCCTCCTCTTGTCTCTTGATCCTACCGAGAGACAAGATGGCGGCCGCTACGGACTGTTTGGAATGTTTACAGACGCCGGAGAGCCAATCAGCTTCGCTTCGCAAAGCTCCGTAACGCGAAAAGTACGCGAAGCGGTGCGCTGTTACAGATATATATCTTTTTTTGAACGTTAATTTCTCAAAATCCACTGGAGCACATATATTGAGATCTAGCAAAGGCACATCGGGCTACCAGTCCCTACAATTTTGCCAACTTTCGTGCAAATCCATTCAGCTGTTCGATTATTATTATTTTTATTTTTTTTTGCCCCGCGGGGCCCTTTTAAAACCTCCACATCAAACCTAGGGGGTGAGCGACAATGTACTATGCCCCCTTATGGTCATTTGCCCCTTCGCTTCGGCCTCCTCTTGTCTCTCGATCCTACCGAGAGACAAGATGGCGGCCGCTACGGACTGTTTGGAATGTTGACAGATGCCGGAGTACCAATCAGCTTCGCTTCACAAAGCTCCGTTGCGCGAAAAGTCCGCGAACCAGAGCGCTGCCCGGTCCGCTGTTACAGATATATATATTTTTTTAAACGTTAATTTCTCAAAATCCACTGGAGCACATATATTGAGACCTACAAAAGGCACATCGGGCTACCAGTCCCTACAATTTTGCCAAGTTTCGTGCAAATCCATTCAGCCGTTCGGGCTAAAAGTGAGGCCAACCGCCCTATGGAAAACTCAATGTTAAAAACACGTTTTGGGACCCCCCTTTTTTCTCGGCCCCCCCTTGACGAACCCCCCCAAAATTTTCAGGGGCTGCTCAGAAACAAAATGTGCCATTTTCCTGAAAATTTCAGCCAATTCCGTCCACAAACGCCAAAGTTATTAGACATAGAATTTTCAAAAAACCCATAGATAAAAATTCCTAACTATATATACCTACTGGCGACCGCCAGTAGGTAATATATATATATATATATACGTATATATATATATATACGTATATATATATATATACATATATATATATATGTATATATATATATATATATATATTACCAACTGGCGGTCGCCAGTAGGTAGTTATAGTTAGGATCGTTTTCCATAGGAAATCCGCAACATTCTATTGGGAATAACTTTGGCGCCGAATGAGGGATCTGCCTGTAATTTTTCTTAACTTTGCCTCGCTGTGCTCCGCTCCTTCCCTGAAAGTTTCGGGGGGATCCGTCAAGCGGGGGCCGAGATAAAAGGGGGGTCCCAAAACGTGTTTTCCCCATGTTGATTTCCATAGGGCGGTTGGACTCACTTTTAGCCCGAATGGCTGAATGGATTTCCACCAAACTTGGCAAAGTTGTAGGGACTGGTATCCCGATGTGCCTTTGCTATGTCTCAAGATATATGCTCCAGTGGTTTTTACGAAAATGTACTTTGAAAAAATATATATTGGGCTACATTGGGCTATATATATGTTAGAGCCCAAATGTAGCCCAATGTAGCCCAATGTAGCCCAATGTAACCCAAAGATGGCCACCAGAGACAAAAAAAAACAAATGTAGCCCAAATATCAGCCAGATGTAGCCCAACTATAGCCCAATGACAGAATGTCCAGAGTGTTCTAAAGAACAACTAGAGCGCTAACATTCTTACTTATGACAAAAGTATGGCACACCTGAAGTCCTCTTGATTGGAATAAAGTGTTAACACTTAACACATTTAATTTGCAAAGGAACAAAATGAGGGGGTTCATTTTGCCATAGAAATTATGATTAGGGCTGAAAAAAAAATTAGGGCACATTTTGAGTGACTTCTCAAATCCTCTTATATTTCATTAAAACAATTCTGATATGCAGTCTCCCAAGATGGGCACCAGAGACAAAAGAGCCCAAATGTAGCCCAAATATCAGCCAGATGTAGCCCAACTATAGCCCAATGACAGAATGTCCCAGAGTTTACTAAAGAACAACTAGAACGCTAACAGTCTTATTTATGACAAAAGTATGGCACACCTGAAGTCATCTTGATTGGAATAAAGTGGTAACACTTAATACATTTAATTTGAAAAGGAACAAAATGAGGGGTTTCATTTTGCCATAGAAATGTTATATATATATATATATATATATATATATATATATATATATATATATATATATATATTCACTGAAAAAACCACAGGTTTCACACCAGTTATAGTTAGGAATTATCATTTAAAAAACCTATTAAATTCACTGAAAAAACCATAGGTTTCACACCAGTTATAGTTAGGTGGAAATTTTACTCGCATACAACCATTGAAATTCCCACGTTATAGTTAGATGGACTCACTATAACTTGCGCGTGCAATGCACTGCTGATGACGTCACATATTACATCACTCATGACATGGTCAGTAACATCACTCATTACATCACTGATGACATCTCAAATGACATCACCTATGACATCATCCAGTGAATGTGTATCTTTCTGAAAAATAAATATTTTTTATATATGTATATCTAAAGGTTGATGGAAGAATAAATGGGTAAATAAATGCCTAAATGGATGTTTTTTTGTGTAAAATTGATTGGTTAACTGACTTATTAAATGTATCTTAGTGAATACATATATTAGCGAGTAATGTTTAAATATTTAAATATCTTTATCTGTGTCTCACTTTGTGTATAAGTGGCTGCATGGGTTGGTGAGTAGCTACATGAGTGTGTATATGGGTTATTAGTTGTTTTTTTGAGTATCAGTATCAGTGTCTGTATGGTTCGGTGGGGGATATTACTTAGAGCACAGATGCATGAATGAGTGACTCACTATTTGTATGTATTTTGAAGACAGCATGTGTGCAAGACTGTATGGGTGGATGATTGTGTGTATGGGTGGGTTAGTGAGTATGTGTTTTTATAATTGATTGTTTAAGAGAGTAAATATGTTTCCGTTTCTGTAGAAGTATGTGTAGTGGCGTGTATATAGCAGTATAATCAAGTAAATGTTTTTTTGATAGTTTATTTGCATGTGTGAATTTGTGTGTGAGTAACTATATGGATGAGCATTAGTGTGTAACAGGATGTATAGGTGTATGAGTACATATGATGAGTAAGTACATGCATGAGTGACTATATAGAACTATTGGTGAATGAGTGGATGTGTATGTAGATGTTGGAATTACCTAATAAGTTGTTATAATTGGTATTGGTTTCTCCTTTTTTAAGAAAATGTTAGTTTCTATTTTTGAATGTGTGTGTCAAAGGTTATTTTATGCTGATAGGAGGTCTGCCACTTTGTCACAAGGATGTTGTCATCAGTGATGTCATTTGAGATGTCATCAGTGATGTCATGAGTGATGTCACTGACCATGTCATGAGTGATGTAATATGTGACGTCATCAGCAGTGCATTGCACGCGCAAGTTATAGTGAGTCCAACTAACTATAACGTGGGAATTTCAATGATTTTATGCGAGTAAAATTTCCACCTAACTATAACTGGTGTGAAACCTATGGTTTTTTCAGTGAATATATATATATATATATATATATATGTGTGTGTGTATATATACAGTCGTATAAACAAGGCAGTAATCTGGCTTACCTTTACTATACAAACCCTACTCTAAGTGTATCCAGAGAATGTGTAGGTGTAGAACCAAGACTCCCCTAAAGGGACGATCCAACCCCATTACCTGACAGGAGACAATGAAGGACCCCGTCTTGGTCACGAACTGGACACCCTTCATGAGACGTCAGATCGCTGCATGGTGAAGTCTCAGGAGGCAGGGACCCTCGGTGTCAGCTGAAGTACCTCCTCTGCCAATCTAACGGGATGCTCATTATTTATATTAGAAAGCAGCCATGCGATGTACGTTGTAGATTAGCAATGTTATGGATATGTAGATAGCTCTGTCGCCTCCATGGAGGAAGATAGAATGTAATTTGTACATAGTGCATAAAGAGGCCTTGGACATGATCTTCGAGGCATCGTAGTTGGCGGAGGGCACGGGTCTGCCGGCAGGGCAGTTCCTGCTCCATGCGTACATACTGCGGGCATACACGGAATCCTGGGGAGATGTTCGGGATGAACCGCCGATACACCACCTAATGCAGTACCTGCATGTCATGGGCAACGGCTCCCACATCATCCGCTGGCTGGCTCAGGCCCTCCTCATGCACACGCAACGGTCCACACAACCGATACGGGACAAATGGGCGGCCCACCGAGGGAGGGACTGGATGGACAAAGAGTGGACCATGATCCTCGCCTGCCCCATGAACATCCCACGCAACTCCCGCTTTCGGACTATACAATATTACATACTGCACCAGGCGTACTTGTCGCCAGACAGAATCAACAGATACTTCGTGATTAATACCGCTACCTGTCCCAGATGCGACCTGCTAGGCGCGGACATATTGCACATGCTCTGGCACTGCCCCTCTCTAGCCACATACTGGGGGGAGGTGACGTCTCTCCTGACACGCAGTACTGGCCCAGGGCTGCCATACACATGGGAGGCTTGCATTCTAGGATTATATAAAATAAATAAGCTAAACAAGACACAAGCTAGATTCTGGGACCTAGGCCTCATCACAGCCAAGCGGTTACTCACCAAACACTGGAAAAAGAGGGAGCCACCGATCCCTAAATACTGGTATGCTTCCTTCACCAACTGGGCTAGGGCAGAAAGCATGGCATTACACCGGGAGGAGATAGCGGGCTTAAGGCAATTCCCAATCGCACAACTCTGGGATGGCATATTGAGATCCCTCCAGAAAGAGGGCGCGACCAGTGGATTCGGATAGGGACCGCCACAAGCGAGGGGACGCAGACGAGACGGATGTGGGGACACCAAGGACACAGACAGTGCTTCCCCCTCACGACACTCACACACTCGGAGCGCTGGAGATGTGGTGCTTACAGACTGGTGGGGATTGCCTCCTCCCTAGCCACCCTGACAACTGACAAATGACCATACCACACGTCAGGCACGCTGACCGGAGGTCCGGACAGCCACCCACACAGAGACACATCAGTGCAAGTTATGTTACAATGTCTTCCTGGCCCCCCTTTCACGACGTCGCTCCCTTGGGTACACTCTCCCTCCCCACCCCCCTCCCACATACCCCCCGTTTAACTGCTTTGGATTCTTGTCTCCCATACATAGCCCCTTTTTTTTTTCCTCCCACACCGCATTCAGGAGGCACACTCGGACACCCGACCGGCCGCGAGGACTGACACGGGTTGTGTCTTCCCACCTTATAGTCAGGCTATAACAGTTATCCACATGACGCATCACACCATGCATCGATACTCCATGGGGCTCTGTCGTCCTTAATGGATGGAGTGACTCGCGGCGAGGATAAACCACACACGTGTATCTGATACCTTTCTTCTGTTGACATGCTGCCGAGGCCTATACGTGACCTTTCTTGGTTTCAGTACAGTAGACGCTGAAATGATATTTGACGACACGGCCAACAATGTGGGATACACTGATGAGAACCGTTCAGTTCATAGAGTTAAATTGTTTTCTTATAACAAATAAAATAAGACGTCCTTTAAAATGCACAATTGATATATGAGCAACCGTGCCAAGAAGGAGACTTATATTCCATGGTCATAGCTATGGGAGTGTACGCCTATCTTTTGCACCTCTTTATTCCTCACATACATCGTATTGTTGCGGCCGGCCCTAAGGGTTGTAGGCTAAGCTATATGTACTGCTCTGTTGACTACTAATAAACGTCTTGAAAAAAAAAAAAAAAAAAGATCTTCGAGGCATCGTTATAATGTTGTGCGAAGCTAGATGTGTAAACAAAGTAGTTTCAGAGAAACTAATCTGACATTGTCGTGTATGCAAATATGTGCAAAAGTTCAAAGCAGAAATGTTATTGTGATAAAAAGGATGATGTAAGAAATGAGCAGCTTCGCTACATGGACCTAACTCGGGAATGTAACACCCACTCCTCATACTAAGGTTCAATATATAAAAGCTATCTAAAAAGCCAACAGGCTATAATGAAGCAAAATCAAAAAGGTAAAAAAAACTACTCTTAAAATCATCTAAAAGGCGGCTTCCCTTTAAAATATTCATATAAAAGCCTCAGTCATTATACTATTTGAAATTCCAATCACTCAGAAGGCTAAGGTGCCTAGAGAAAGCAAAACATGGGTTTGATTCATTGTGTTTAAAAAACTGGCCAATTTGTTCCCACATGGAAAAAAACAATTGTTTATGTGTTCCGAGTGGTAGATGCAACATTGCTGTTGCCCACAACCGCAGCCGATGGTCCCAGAGACGCAGGTTTATAGAGCAAAGGTGATTCCATCCAATTCCCACAGCAGCCGCTGAGGAAGGGGCTGCATCCTGTAAGCGTATTGTTGAGCCGGTGTCCATTTGACTAGGAGCCAAAGCATTCCAATGTGACTAGAACAATGCATTGATCAGCAATGAAATATGCTGTGGACAACAATACCCATTGGCTTTAAGGGGTCCATCAGTACCTCAATGTCCAGTGGAGCAACGGATTGTGATCCTAGGCAAAGATCCAAAACGCATTTGTGGCTGCAAAGCAGGCAGTAGAATACAGGTTGTATGCAGTGAAGCCAAACAGACCTGAAGGACAAGAACCAGTGCTCATTTAGTTCTCTAAGCCAAGGTGAGCCGAAGCTGTGTATCATGGTCTCCAAGCATTGCTGCACAAGCAGTGCTGGCGCCATTCCGGGTGGAACTGGAACGTAAATAGCTTCATGTTTTATTGGGTACTGCCTCTGCGGTTGAGGAGTTGATTTTAATGGGATTTCATGATGAGGTGACTTATCATCCTATCGAACATGATTCCGGTATAGTGCAGGTTCTAGCACTACAGTTTCTCCAAGTGAGCATTCCACTACGAACTCAGATGGCCAATCCTTGTCAGCCAAAAGAATGTTGTAACCATATGTCAGGTTCTCCCAAAAGAGAGGCTTAATGTTCCTGGGTATGTCCCCCTCCATTTGGAGAATTATTTTGTATAAACGATGTGAGACACTTACCCTTGTATCAGGTGTTTGCACCATGATATGCTCATTCTGCGCTACTACCACCAGATAATCCATCAGGTTTGGGTGAGCTATTGTGACTTCAGCCGCGCTGCCCAGCATCGTCACTGCCCAGTCCCCGTTCAGAAGCAGAGTCCTCAGTAGTCTGGGCTTGTTTTATTTTAATTCCAACAACTTTCTTCTTTATGAATTGTGGTTTCGCAGTCTTTTGTTTGTTTGTTTTGTTACATTTCTTGTCAGTGGTTCCAGCTGAGGAGACCCACCCCGTGATTGTGTTTCACTTTATTTATTTTTTTGATTATTGTCCCATTTCTTCTTAGAATAATTGGGTGCTTACTTAGTGTTATCCTTTTCAGGATTCCTCTTAAGCTGTGGTTTCCCAGGGCTGGCTCCCAAATTATCTCTACCTAGCGTAGCACAGGTTTCTTCAATAATTCTATGTAATTCCCACTCCTGCTGGAGTTAATTCCCTCAGGTTTTGGTGTATAGCCAGTGCTCCTGCTTCCCATTGTATGATACCTAACATAATGATCGATACCACAGCAAAATTGCCCACCAGTTTCATCCCTAAGTTCAGGGCAGGCCCTTCCACATACCCATTCTGTACTTGTTTCAGTACCTGAGGTAAAACTGCTATTGAGGGGGTACCATGAATTCTGGTTTAAACTGCAGCAAAGACTGTACCCCAGTGGGCACAATCTTCCACCGAGGGAGGCCCTCACCATCGAAAAGCAAATTGTTAATATTCTATGTTTATCCTGTGGTCCCGTATGGGAAAAACTGCCTCAAGCTGCCTTGTTGTCTGTGCAATCCAGAACTGAATTTGCTCCTGAATGATGGGAACGTTTTCCATAATGGCATTAAGTATTTGAGGGCTGATACCCGTAGCAGCCAATTGAGGTTGGGCAGCCTGAGCTGTCTGCCCAGGGTTAAGTGTGAGTGTTCACATAATGTACTGTGTTAGGTGTCTGTACATTTTTACCAAATGTTTGTATAGTGTGTATTTCTGCTGCATCTAAATCATTAAGATTAGGATGTGGTGTATAAGCAGCTAGGACAGGCCAAGTTGCTCCTTCTTTACTGAGCAGACCGAGTCTCACATTTTCTATAGTATGAGGGAGGGCGTCTTGAAATCAATTTATATGTTCTTGGTAATTTAATGGAATTTTTATGTCCACATATGGAAATTATTCCTCTGGTGTTTCATCTTCAATGTAAGTGTGAAACAATTTTGTGCGAGCATTCGCAGGCGAGAGTTGAACCCAAGAGTAGAATACCTTTATTCTGAATGCTTTGTGTGCCTCAACCATGAAGGTAACATCACCACCCGTTGCTGTAATGCCGTAATGTAATAATTTCAGAGTAACTGCATGTCTGCAGTTTTCTGCAATATTTAATCTAACTTCTTGTTCTTCAGTGTCCTCAGTTTGTTTGGTCCTTGTTAAAAGAAAAAGGTAATTTTATTAAATGAATTTATGGAGATAGGTACAGAAAAATGTGGGAACATTTATATCCTACAAGCTTGAATAACCTACAGCCAATACATAGGGTATACCTAGTCAGCTGAGGCAGATTTTTCCTTCTCACCACAGCCCTCAGCGGTTTGGAGGTGAGTAGGATTCTCTGAGAAAAGCACAACTGAACTACTTAGAGTGTCAAATAAGAGCCCAACCATCTTGTGTAGTTCCCACTAATCCGTAGGATCTGCACGTTTGTTGGACAACATAAACTTTGGGTGAGCTGCCTAGACAGTGGCGGCCAGCACAGGTAAGAGCGGTGAGCAGTGGCAAGGTGGAGGGAGTCGACAGACGACTGAATGGGTAAAATTAAATAAATAAAACCACTTACTTGGTGCTTGCTGCATCACAGTCGGCGATAATTCTAATCCATAGTATGCATTGATTTGCTAGATTGTCATTCCAGGTATTCTCCCTCTCATGCAAGCCCATAAAGAGATTGGTATAAGAAGGAGCAAACCTGGGAAAGCTGAAAGGAAAAGAAATGTTTCGACATATACTTGCATATTTGATTATTCTTTATTTTCCTACTAATTTAGGAAATTCAGATGGGAATCATTAGAATTGTGATTGGTTCTTTGAACAAGTGGGCTTGAAGTATATGTAGAAGGGTTTGCTAAATAAATAAGGGAAATTGAAAAGATTTGTGTTTTAGAGAATTTGTGAATAATTTAGATAACAGTTATCATTTAGTGTATTACAGAACAAAAAAAACACCATTGTAACTTTATTGTGGTCTGATTGTTCTTTTGATTTTGTAGAACAAATTATTAGTTAATGAAGAGATGCAGGACATTTAACCTGGAATTGAAATTCAGGAGCAAGAATTTGTGAAATTTGGATCTTTAAGATAATTGGTTAATAAAGCTTTGAAAAAGCATCAGATTCTATTAAACGTGGGTGAATGGCCCTCCTCCTCTCCCCCTTTTTTCTATAAGGGAGAAATTTATGATGTATAGTTCCCACTAGTTCGTGGGATCTGCACGTTTGTGAGCAAAATAAACTTTGGTTGAGGTGCTTAGACTGATTCCATGAACCACCATAGTATATGTTGGCATAGAGACCAGCTAGCTCACAGTGCCATCATAAGCCCCCCTAACCCAAACAGGGAGTGAATGGTTTCTGGCAACCACTGAACATGGCAACCCTTACACCTCAGGGATCGTGGTAACAGATCTAGAACCTTTTCACTCAGTAACTTGTGCACTCTAGTTCTCTGGGAAATATACAGAGAATACACAATAGAATGTTTTCAATATATTTAGTGAACCAACGTTATTCTGGTATAGAATACATGTGATGCGGTAATCAGTAGACAGACGCATACGAAAGTGATTACGAGCACCAAAATAGTAAATAGCAGGCATAGTTCCACCATGGTGCTATAACAGCGTATATATGTAGGAATATAAAACAAGGTGGTAATTTGGCGTACTCCTACTATGCAATCCCTACTCTATGCGAGTCTACAGTATGTGTGGGTGTGTATGTCTAGAGTGACAAATTCCCCCACTGGATGATCCAGCCCCATTATCTGGGCGGAAAGAATGTAAAACCTCGTCTTGGTCATGAGCTGGATACCCCTCGACGTCAGCTGATGTGCCCCCTCTGTTAATCTCTGGAAAAAAGTTTCTATATTTATAATAAAAAGCATCCTTGCGATGTATATGCAGATTAGTGTTGTTATGGGTATGCAGATAGCTCTGTCACCCCGTGGATGAAAACAAAATGACCTTTGCACAAAGTGCGCAGAGACATTGTACTCAGTGTTCAAGGCATCATGATAAAGTTGTGCGAAGCCAGATGTGTAAGCAAAACAGTTTCACAGAAACGTATCCAACATTGTCATGCACGCAAATATGTGCCAAAGGTCACAGTAAAATGTTATTGTGCAGGAAGGGGACAGTGTAAGAAAATGTGCAGCGTTACTAAATGGGCCTAACATAACATTTATATGTAATAGAATTTGGATACTTTTCGGTTATGGTTCTTCTTTTCTATTCGGTTTTGGCAGTATGATTCTTTTTATAATTTGTAGGGATTATTGTGATGGTGGAACTAAAAGGGAACATTTACACGTTTTTGAAGGATATTCCTTTCATGAGGAGATTTGATTAAGTGAAGCAGATACACTGGAAGTGGTCAGAAAATATGTCAGCATCTCAAACCCAAAATTCGGAGGCTCAGATACAGTTATTTTCTGTTAACAGAAATGCATTTAAGCAAATAGCGAAATGGTTAAACACAACAAAGTACTCTGGCTTGAATGAATAGGGAGTTCGATTACCTATTAATCCAGGTGACTTATTTGAGGAGATTTGATTAAGGCAAACGGATATATTTAGAGTAGTCAGGGAAAATGTGAGCACTCTAGATTCCGAATTTCGGGATACATCCTGACAAAATGATGATTCCTTCAGCAAAAGAGAAATTAAGTGAATGCTTATTTATAATTACACCTTTAATGTTCAATCTCTTTTACTCTTATGATCTACGTTTCATTTTTTAATATTGAGTAAATATATGTACATAAATGTGAGAATATTGCTGTCTATTTTTGAGATTGTGCTTTTTTTGATTGGATCAATTTATGCGCGGTTTCTAATTATTTTGCAAACAGTCCTGAAGAAGCGGCAGTTCACTTTAAGTCATAAAACTCCCTTTGGCTGTATAACATCCAAGAAACCAATTATTGCACTTGGAAATGGAAAGTGAGTCTATTAAAATTTAAAATTGTTTGACTGTAATACATCAATAACATTTAAACTAGCAACACTTAATTTTGGAAGTCATTTTATGTACTATGTGAAGATATGAACTTGCAAAATGAAAATGAAGAACTAATTAAATTAATACTGTATTGAGATGTTTAACAACTAAATGTAATTGTTCTTTAACTTAAACAGTGTTATTATGTTTTCCTTTTTTGGACTCTCCACCAATTCGTAACATTTATTATTACCGTGTTTCATTAATTACATTTTGTGTCTGTGGAGTACGTACTATGGAATGCGCACTTAGAAGGAAACTACCACTCCAACTCTAAGGAAACCTTGACTTCTTGCATTGTTTGGAGATGGCGGCCACCATTTTGGTTCATTTGGTATAACTTTTCTCAGGTTTCATGGCAGTTTTGCCAGGCAGTCATGTAGTCATGACCTTAAGATTGGATTCATGTTTTGTTTGGCTGGATAACGTAATTGAAGGGGACAGTTGTATTTCAGAGAAAGAATCAGAAAGCAAGTCTTATTGTAAGAAGCTATCTCCAGAAAGTGTGTTTTCTAGAGGTAGAAGTAAGTTACCTTGTCAGTAAAAAAGGACGGTAGTTCAGCATTAAGGGAGTATTGCATATTGTTATGCTTCAGTTTCAGATACATCAGCTTCACATCAAGAACATACACAGTGGGTTGCAGAGATGCTCTGAAGGTTTATCATACCTATTGTTAGATTAGATGTCACCCTATTTTTTCTTTTTTTAATAGATTTTTATTGGCATTTATATGACAATAACTCTTTTCCATACCAACATAATATATTAAATACAATAGTCTTATGTTCAAACGATCAGGATATACAATAATTTACCACAGATTATTAGCATTACTCTGTTTGATATTCAACCATTGTTCATGAATCGCAGATGTCATTATCATTCCTACAACCATTGGTAACAGTAAACCTACCCCCACCCGTCCCATCCCTCTCCCCCCCCCCCCGGGTCATGGGTTGTCATGTGACTACGGTATCATGGATTACCTCAACTATGTTATTCTCTAACGTGTGTGAAACCATTGGTGAGTGTGGCGTGTCGGTCTCTACCGTGTGGCACTCAGAGAAAGCACCTCTTTCTCTGGGGGGCCCGTCTCCTTTGACAATTCTGTGAGCATTAAGCGCAAGGCCCTCACATCATCCAGAAGCTTGTCATCCCTCTTGACCTTCTGCATCCGTACCACCTCTGCGGTGGCCCATTCCAGCACATCTCTAATCCATTTCTCAGGCGTAGGCGGTTCTGAACTTAACCAATGAATTGCTATTCATCTTTTTGCTAAGACGAGGGCCCAGCTGCACAAACCTCCTAGTGAGTTTTTTAGCCTTTGGCGTTGTTAATAAGATCGCACCAGATCAGAACAGTCCCTCTACACATGGATAAAATGTGCATCCAAGTGTCTACATGTAGTGCATGAGTCTGCTCGGTCCGGGTATATTTTATGTAACACTCGGGGAGTGAGGTATGTCTGGTGCACCACATTATATTGAGTTAATTTGAAGCGTGCATTAGAACTTATCTGCTTGACCCCCTAATGTACTTTCTGCCATTGAGCTTCCGTAAGAGGTTCCCCCATTACATCGTGCCATTTTGTATGTATCAGGAGGGGAGCAGCGGGGGTATCCTCCCTTAATGCTTTATATATGTGAGAAAGCAACCGTCTTCCCCCTGTCAACATGGTTACCATCCGCAGTACCATTGTGACCTGTGGTTCCTGTGGAAATGCCGGCCATAGTTCTCTGGCCACGGCCGAGATCTTTGCATATTGCAAAAACTGCCCCCTACCCAGCTGGAAGGTGTTGTCTGCTTCCTCTCTGGTCACAAACCGCTCCGCAATGTGCAGGTCTCCCATCGTAAGGCAACCTCCCTCCTTCTATTTGCTAACATTCATTGTTTGCCCTATCTGCTTGAAGGGCGTAACCGCCCACAACGGAACGTCCGGAGCATACGGTGAGTACTTTCAACACTACCATTCCCCAGACCAATGCGACGTGACACATGATATAAGGAAAGGATTCTGGAATCCTGGACAGCAACAGAAAAAGCCCCAGCAGCAGAACTCCCCGATGCGAGTCTCCCAATGGTCATGGTCATCAAACCAGTGCACCGCATATTGCAATTGCGTAGCTATGTAATAGAAATGCAGCTGAGGACCCTCCAGACCTCCCCACCCCCAACGTCTCTGCAGTGTGCTCAATTTTATTCTTCTTTTTTGGGCCCCACAATGACTCTACTATCAAGCTATCAGGCTGCGCTAAAAACTTTTGCGGGACCAAGTACAGGGAATTCACAAAATTCTCGGCAGGACAACCATTTTAGTCAAAGCCACCCTCCCCATTAATGATAATGGGAATTCATTCCAGAAAGCCACAGAACTTCTGATACTGTCCACTCTCTTCCATATATTTTTGGCTAAGTATGTCTCGCTGTTGTGTGATAGCATAATCCCTAGGTACCGTGCCCCTTCAGGAACCCATCTCATCCCCACCACAGGTAAGTCAGTCTTAGGTTTTCATTTTAGGCCCCCCATGGGGAGCACCTTCGATTTTCTTGGGTTGAGGTGTAGACCAGACCACATACCCAACCCCTCCAGTTCTGCAATGAGCGTTAGGACTGCATCCTCCGGCCGACGTAAATATACCAACTTATTGTCAGCATACATAGAGACCACATGCATTGTTTCCCCCAATTTAATCCCCCATCCTTCCAACTTTGTATTTAATGTGATGGTCAGCGGCTCCATTGCGATGGCAAAAAGGACCTGGGACAGGGGTCTATTATATATGACTTGCATCCATTTTTATAAAGGATTGTCCTATCCCCATCCCGGCCAGCACTGCCAACATATAATCCCACTCTACAAAGTCAAATGCCTGTTGGTATCCAATAGACTCAGTGCCCAGTTTTCTCCTTCCAGACTCAGTGCATGGCAGACGTGTGCAAAGCCCTGCAAATTAAGAGTGGTATTGCTTTTGGGAATAAACCCAGCCTGATCTAGATGGATCAGTTGGAACATGTACGGCAGCAGCCGGGCTGCCAATATCCCACTCAAAATTTTTGTTTCCACATCAAGGAGTGAAATAGGTCTGTAGGAGCTTGCCAAAAGGGGGGCCCTATCAGGTTTAGGGAGCATAGATATAATTGCCTCTGACATTGTGTTCCGCATCATTTTATTGTCCAAGGCCTCATTGAACACTTCAAGTAGATGATCCACCAATAAAGGCGCATACTGCTGATAAAACTCCGCGGGGAGCCCATCTCCTCCCAGACATTTCTCCAACTTCAATTTCCAAATGGATGCCAGGATTTCCCCCCTGGAGATCTGCTGCCCGAGGGCTTCCGCCTCCTCATCATCCAGCGTGGGAAGCAATCCCTGCCAAAAAGTCCATCAACCCCACTGAGATGGTGCGCCGGGTACCCGTGCATGTGGATTCCAAATATGATGCAAATTACTTTAGGATCGCCCCTTGCGTTTGCAGTAGGGTCCCATTGCTAGTCTGTAATTGTAAGATGGGGGTATGTTCCTTTTCTGTTTTTTATTAGCCTATCTAGTAGCGCCCCGACCTGTCCCCCTGCATGTGCAGCAATGCGCTATATGATGTATACGATAATTTTTCCAACCGAGCCCAGGCCTCTAAAAGTTCCCCACACACCTTGGGCTACTCAACTAAATGTTCCTGCGCCTCATGTAACTTGTCCTTCAGCCTCTTCAATTGGCGTTCAAGCTTTGTGATATCCCTATTTAACTGCTGTCTCACCCCATAGGAGGTTTTCAAACACACCCCTCTTTCAACCATATTCATGGCTTCCCATTCAATCGATCTGGTAGAAGGGACCCCCAGTTCTCATGGAAATAATTTTGTAGAGTCGCCAACAGCACTGCGGCGTATGGTGGATCCGATAGTGTTTCCACCCTGAGTCTCCAAAGTGGGTTTGCTGGACGACTGGATCCGCTCCGCAGAGTGAGCAACAGCAGTGCATGGTCCGAAATATAGTGGGGGAGGTACGAAACATTCTCTGTATCCGCCAATAGTCCTGGTGTAAGGCAGTAATGATCAATTCGACTAAACGTGTTAGCCGCTGGGGTGGAACATGAGAACGCTTTCGTTGTTGGCTTCTTAGCCCTCCACTCGTCCCTAATGTGCAGAGCCTGCATCAGCCGGTCTAAGGATCACAACATGCGTGGCTTAGCCTGCGGCCTTGGGTCGTCCCAACCCAGATCTCTGCCAAAGATACAATTAAAATCTCCTAGAAGGACAATCTCGGCCCCCGTGTATGGGAGAGCTGCTTTGAGGACTGCCAGGGAAAAAATCAGGACAGTCCACATTCGGGGCATAAACATTGACAATACACAACTCCTTACGTTCCCATTTACCATGCAGAATAACAAATCTCCCTTCGGGATCTAGAACGTGACTCATATGCTGGAATGGGACTCCGGGGGCCACCCAAATCATAGCCCCTCTTGCACACAAGTAGCATACATCTGATCTCTCCATTTCTTGCGTATACTCGCAATAGTCCCACCATACATATGTTTCCTGCAACCCTGCAATCCCAACTTTATACCGCTTGAAAAAGGCATAGACTCTCCGTCTTTTTTCCAGGTCCGCCATTCCCCTAATGTTTCAACTAAATAATTTCAGAGTTTGTGCCGCCATTATTGTCTGTTCGGTTTAATGAGGTGTATCAGGATAGATTCATCTTGTTCATCCCCCTTCTCCTGTCATATTGTACTTTGCCTGTTAGCCAACACCCCCCATGACTGTTTGTAACCCCCCTTAACCTTGAAAACATTATTACTTGAACTGTCACGTTGCCCTCCCCTTCCCCAGGGCAGTCGCGCGAGTTCCGCTGCTAGCAATACATACAGTGCAAAATTGGACACATGCTGCCCCATACCTCCCAGCCCCCACCCTTCAAATTTCGATTAGAACATAACAAACAGAGCCAAAGCTTGGCTCCAGTCTGGACTCACATTCAGCCCTGAGAGAGTATAGAAGATTGAATGATGTGCAAGAGATCTGAACCCAACAGAGCTGCGAGATTGCTCTCAAGTGTAATCCCTGGGGTCAACCTCTGATGGGGACGTCACTACCCCGCACACCCCACTCCTGTTATCTTATTCAAACATGAGTCTCTTATGACCCTCAACAACCATTCTACCATGCATGAGTAGTGCCCCAATAGTGCTTATGCGCCAGCTGCAGCACCTATCCTTTCTTCCGTTCCATCAAAGAACTGATGCCACACTCCTGTCCACTCCCCTGGTCTCCGTTGTCTGTCTCCAGGTCCTGAGTAACCACAATAGACTACGGAACAGTCTCGGTGTCGGATGCATGCAATGTACCATCTTGAAGAACTTGTATACAGCCAGGACCCCTCTGTGAATCAATTTTTAGCTGTCTTTGTGACAGCTGATGGTCGTCTGGTGTGTCTGGCAGGGTGTGACTTCCAGAGGTTTCTGTAGATGTTACCAGTTGTCGTCCTCTCAGTCCCCTGGTATCCAACCATTCTGAGGTGTCCCCTGCTGTGTAGAAGAAAAGAGTGCATCCTTTGTTTTCTACCTGCAGTTTTGTGGGAAACATGAAGCTGTATTTCAGGTTCAACTTATGCAACCTGCGCTTGACCGCTACATATATTTTTCGTTGATCTTGTACTCTCTGCGTATAATCTGGATATATGGAGATGGAATGGCCCTCAAAAAGGAACTGGCCTCGGTTTTGTGACAATTGCAGCAGGTAGTCTCTATCACTGTAATTAAACAGTTTGGTAATTATAGCCCTCGGTGGTGCTCCCGACCTGGGGGGCGGAATAAGTGCCCTGTGTGAGCGCGCAATGTTGAAACATTTGGAGAGGGTCTTGTGAGCGATCACCTTAGTGAGCCATTGTTCCAGGAATAACTATGTGAAGGGGCCTTCTGCCTTTTCAGGGAACCCCACCAAACATAAATTATTCCTACGCGATCGCTCCTCTGAGTCCTCCACCCTCTCGCCAAGGTGTATCACCTGCCTCTTTAGGTCAATCACTGTAGCACTGAGGGACTTGACCTCGGATTGTAGTGTACTAACGTCCTTCTTGTTGGTGGCCACTCTGTCTGACACTTTCCGCAGATCGGCCCGAAGCACGTTGACGTCTATAGCAACAGAGTCAATTCTATTGACCATGTCGTTCCTAGTCGACTGGATGGCTTGGATCACCTCAATCAATGTGGGGCGACTGTTATCCTGTCCAACTGGAGGTACCAGGTCAGCACCATTGTTGTCTTCACGTGCTCAGGTACCTGCACCAGTGGCTGTGCGTAGTTGGAGATTGTATGTGTTTGTGGCTTGGAGATCCTGTCTTCCCCATGTTTGTCGTCGGCTGGGTCGCACTTCCCTCCGGGGGTATGGTCTGTGCTGCCCTGGCTATCAGGAACCTGATGCACACAGGCTTCCCAACCAATAGCTCGAGGGACCACACTCACTCTCCTTGTCTCGGTGCCCTCCATGGGGATGATCAAGCCTTCCCCATCCGCCCATCCGTGTTATTGCCTTGAGGGACCCGGGTGCATAGCGGTATCCCCCATACATTTTCCCAAGCCCCTGTGTGCTCCCTGCAATCCAAGGGACCCCTCAAAACCAGTGGCTCCCTCTTCGAAGCGGGAAGAAGACAACCGGCACTGAAACCTGGTCAGTAAAGTATCAGGTACGTTAAATAGCCCCCCCAGCTTAAATATCCAGGCCTACAGTTCGTGTTCCTGCCGTTGACCCTGCCGCCTCCAAGCAGTCCCTCCAAATTCTCCCGACCCAGCACCAACAGATTCCACCTGGCAATGTCCCAGCGGGGCCTCGCTGTTGCCACTTGCCACCACCTAGTATCCTCACCAGGAGCCCGGGGCAAAGCACCGCATTTGTGAGCTTGTGTGTTCATTGCGGGGATCGGGAAACATGGCTCCTGTAATGTCCAGCCATCGACACTCTTTCTCACTGCCCCTCTGTCACCCGTAGGCAGCTGCCGCGTACCTCTGTCTCCTTCTACGACGTCCCGGGGACAGCCACAGCTTGTGTCATATTCCGCAGTTCCTCCAGCTTTCCCAGAGATGCCAGGATCGCCTACATAAGTCCCTGGATGGCCAGCTATGATTTCGATGAACCTGGGCCTCCCAGTCGATCCACGGGCCTAAGCCAGCTTGCTACGTCGCTTTACTGCAGCCCCTTCTCGTGTCCCTAACTCCACAAGCACGGGTCTACACCATTTCATGTCCCCGATCGGCTAATTGTTGATGTCAGGATTATTCAGGATGTTGAAATAATGCGGGACGCCGCGCGAAACTCAGAAGAAAAGTGTCTACTCAGCCATGTTCGTTAGCCACGCCCCGATTAGATGTCACTTTAAATGACCGATTACTAAAGATATCTATTTGGCCTTAGATATCTAACTTGATCTGCAGACATCAGTGCCCAGCAGCGTAACAAGTCAGAGTAGTCATATCCAGGGTCTCTGTTTCATCTGTTTATCCCATTCCCCTTACCAGTATTGGCCCACGATTTCCTCATCTGTGGAGTGAATGATGGATGGTAGATGTAGTGAGGAGCTGAAGAGTTCATCATTCCTGCTGCATTCCAAGGTAAGTTTAGTGTTTCTGACACTTCTTTTATCTGTTTATTTCTTTCTTTCTCCCTACATAAGGAGCTTGACCTGTCAGTACCATGAGTTCCAAATGCTATGGTACTTCAGGTGGCAGGGTTTCCCCTTTGGTTACTTTTTGCTCATTGTTTCCTAGTTTTCTTGCCATTATGACCCTAGAACTCTTAAGGAGATGTCTCTGGGTACGTCTTCTGGATATCTGCTACTGCTGGATACAGTCCCCATCTACTCCACTTTTAGATTTATGACTGATATGTTTTCCTACTATTTTCAGACCTAGATTTTCCCTGCATACTTAAAGGTTTGGTATATCACTTGGCGTTAGCCCTCCATTTAATGACTCTTCAGTGAGACTCCAGTTGCTTCCACATGATGTTCAAAAGTGTTAAGCATAATAGTGGCTACAGAACGAAATCACCCTTATTTCTGGCAGAGACGTGTGGCCCTTGTGCCCAGCAGCTGATATGCAAGGAATACCCGCTTTTCAAGGGGACTGAGTTTGAAGGAGGACTCTCAAATGTATGTGTGCAGCAGCCTACATAGAGAAAAAGGGAGAGTGCGCATGATTGGGTTGGTCGGCTCTGGGGCTGACCAAACAGTCAGTACCCACAACAGCGGGCTAGCCACTCCCCCCACCTACGAGCAGGACCACCCAACCGCCCCCAACCAAGCACTTCAGCTTTCTGACAGTGCCAAAAGCAGAAACATAAAATGGTAATGTTACCATTTTCTGTTTCTGCTTCTCACACTGCGAGAAAGCAGTGGGCCGACACCCCCACGTGCCTCTGGGGGGGCCGTCACTACCAGGGGGGTACCTATGGTGCTCCCCTGTAAATCCCTGAACCGTGGTGCCTGCCAAACGGTGCAGGGATTTTCACAAACTCCCATATCTCTATGGGAGCTTGTGCTGTGGGCAGTTTCCGCCCTCTGCACACTCACCCATAGAAAAATGGGAGTTTGCAACCGCACCATGTGCAGTCACATTGCAATACGGTGTTCAGAACCGCCGACCAACAGTCCGTCGGTTGCCACACCGAGACAGTGTCAAATCATAATAGGACCTGAAGTGTTTTTACCACCATCCTGCTTTATAGCAGTCAGTGGAAGAGCTGCTTTAGGGAAGATTCAAACTGCATATCTACAAAAATCCACATTCACCGTATTGTAATAACTTGGCCAAAAAAATAAATACATCTGTATTTCGATTTTAAGTGCAATAAAAAAAAACGAAATTAGTTTTTGTTCAAATGTTGGTTTAAGTACGTCATGACCTAAATCACACAGGGCGCTTGTTAGTCCTTGCCCTACTCAACTTTGGCCAGAAGCACATGGGGCTCCCACTCATTCTCTGAAGCAGTGACTCCATTGGTGTCTCTTTAGGAAAATTATTTTTGAGACTGGGATATTCCACACACTATAAAACATGGATATTCTGCACTAAAGTTCGCTAAAGGAATTAAAAATTGTTCAAAAACTTAAATATTTATTGTTTTTACCATGGAGAAGAAGACGTCAAAACATGAATGAGAAGCGCACTAGTCAAACCTCGAATACCTTGTATGAGTATTTTTAGAATGCTATATTCCGCAAATAGAAACGTTGTTATGGGGTTAATAAATAATGGCATTTATATTTCTGTAGCTTGTGATCATTTTCAAAATAAGGAAAATGATTTGAAAAACATCTCCTGCTTTCGCATTGACATTTTTTGTCAACTCCAATGGTTTGGGAGCAAAGATACATTTTTTTGTTGGCCTTCGTCCATTTTGAAAGGCATTTTACATGATAAGGGCCAAAACTGATTGATTACTACGAAGTGGTAACATGAAATAGTTTTATGACAAAAGACCAGATAAACTAAAGGGGAATGGCTTACAAGGGGCTCTTTCACCCTTCGGTAAAACAGGCAAAATCCACATACAAAAACCTCCAGAAAAAAGCGAAATTTCGTCAACTCAAGTTAAAAATGCATATGTAAAGTTGTGCAATGTTTTTCATTCAGAGAAACGGTATTAATTAAAAGAAAGTCCCAGAACTAATCAGTGCAGAACAGTACCCAGAAAAAGTATTCATTTCTGTGAGGTACCAAAAATATTGACACAGGTTTTAGATCTTTATGTAGAAACTTGGCATGAATGCTCTATAAATTCGTTAAATAAACAATTCAACTTTAAGAAATGTGTGCCATCAATTTCCCAAATGTTTCTTACCAATTCTATAAATGGAAAGACCTCAGAACAGCAGTTGTTTTTAGGTCGAGCATTCTAGACCTCTTACATACTTTAGTATATACTTATATGTGTATGTACTTTGTGGGCTCTGGAGATCAGCCCTAGGACTTGTCTGCTTCTGCTTAGGGACTTTTTTCCTGTTCAACTGCCTCTATTTAACTGTCTTAATAGAAAACGACCAGTAAAGGTCAGTAAAATACCAGAATTGCTGTTTGCTTGTTCAACTGCCTCTATTTAACTGTCTTGATAGAAAACGACAAGTAGAGGCCCGTAAAATACCAGAATTGCTTTCTGCTGAGGGACTTTTTTTTTTCTGGCAACTGCCTCTATTTAACTTTCTTGATAGAAAAAAACCAGCAGAGGTCAGTAAAATACCAGAATCACTTTAGCATTCTCTAGATTCCAGTCCGTACAAATTGTCTTCCACGAGCACCCGTCGACATTAATGTTTTTTCCAAATCTTGTTTTTTCAGTGATATGACCACTCAAGGCCCTGATTTTATATTAAAAACAGAGCTTTGTACTACACCATTTCCGTCTGAAAGGCAATATTTCTGTCCATGTGTCACGTAGTTTGGTTCTTACTTTCCTCCATGTTAAAGAACAGTAGATGTTTCAGCACCCAGGCTAATGTGCTGCATAGCTAAATACATATAAGGTCCTAATGCAAATGCTTGTTAGATCTTGCTTTCACTCTTCGGTGTGTTACAAGAGGTGAAGCCTATCGACCAACATGGGCGACATGAAGGAGGAGTGGAAAAAGACTGCAAGCACTTGGGTATTTCAACCACTTCTACAACTCACTGCACATATCAGTCTCGTAAAATATGGATAGTCAAACCAGCACAAATATGATTAAAGGAGGTTGTCCTATTTGGATACACAGGTTTTAAGTATCATGTATGCTTGTTTCAGGCGGGCAACTAGAGCCAAATTTTGGGGGGGGGGCTGAAAAATATTTCGGGGGGAGGGGCTAATTCTTCCGAACTTAGACAGAGTGGCTGTAAGAAGGGGTGAACACACAACAAAAGCTTCATTTACAACTAAAAGACTCATTTACAACTAAATGGTCTTTTAAAGACCTGTTAAGTACTCTGGTGCGGCTGCAATTAGATGCTCGCCAGCCCGCGAAGCTGTCTTCGCCCGGGCTGCCCAACATGACGGGGGGGCTGAAGACGCGTGAGCCCAATGGGTGTTGCGCGCCTGGCTTGTTTCAAGTCAGAGGGACGACCCCATTGATATTGGACAGAGTGGTTGCCCATTCTGACAAACGTGCACCAAGTACCTTGCACGGTTAATTCTAGCTGGTGGGGCGACCCCTATTCTTCAGGGTGGCCGGAATATTGTCGCGCATACAGACATCCTGTCAAAATAGGAAAGAATTTGAATAAGAGTTATTCACCTCTGAAGAATGAATAAAAGTCGATAAGCATTAAAAAACCAACAACTAAAAAGATCAGCCACATATCAGAAGACCAGGGTTGTGCAATTTTTGTACATGCCCTTTAGCAACAACTGTGACGGATTCCTGACAAAGGCCTACGCCGAAACACGCGTAGTATGTCAACAAGCCGCCAGTCTCCTCATACTACTACAATGATGGAACGTTTATAACATTTCTTACATGATTAGTTGTTCAACAAACTGCCAATCATTTTATTATTAACTTGATGGACGGTCTCAAAAATAATGCTTACATGACTACAGATACTATGTAAATGTTTCTGAAAGTAAAAAAAGAATAGAGACATACGACAACTGTGAGTTTTTAGACATTGACTTCCAGAATGTAAAGAAAATGTGCATATCATTTTAAAAAAAAGATAAAGACATTTTGTGGGTGAAACAAAACTAACTGTTAATATTTGGTTACATATTTTTGTATAATTTTTTTTAAAGAGTATATACTCACATTACAAAAAAAAGTGAAATAATAAATGAAGTATACACAATACCAGGTTGTGTTTGGGTTTTAAAGCAATGTTATTCTGATGTATGTTTGGAATTAATGTGCCTGTTTTTTGCCTAATCCACCATGCCCAGGTGTTTTTTTTCCCTATAGATCTTGCTTACATGCAGCTCTAGCTTTTGTTGTTGAAGACCTATTGCTACCAATACAAAAGAAACAATAGACTTTGGGTCAGCTACTTACTCATAATTGGATGACTGTCTATTCTGACCTGTTTGTCGCGCCAAGGTGCTTTTCGGTCTCACAGTGTTTTGATTAGATGCCATTCATCCTTCCACTGCTGAAATTAGACCTTGCATTGCAATGCATCTGGGAAATTGTGCTGTCTTCTTAGATATCTCTCCTGTCTCAGAATTTGATATTGCCACATTTGTGGATTTAATTTAAAAAAAATATGCTTTTGTTTGGTTCATAAAAGAAGACCCTTCAGAAGTAGAAATCTCGGCCTCGAAAGTGATGAGCAGTTGTGAGGGTGGCCAAAAATCAGTGTATAGTGATACAAAGTCACAATGCTCCTCTCTGATTCTTCACTTTTCTAGGGTCGGCTGTGCTCCTTTCAGAACACCAGTGTTTGCACTTTCTCAAAGCAGATAGGTACCACAACTATACACAAAATCTCATATTGGACAATATAGTGCAGGAACCAGCTAAGCAGACTATAATCATAAGAAATACTATAAAGGTACCTGCAAAGCTGTTCAAAGCTGCCAGCACCCTGAGAACCATAACCTACATGTGTTTCTCACACCCCATCATCCATCACACTGTTACATGCTGCACCCCATAACAATAACAGCACCTCACTCACCTCGGTGATCCACACACGGAAACACTTTCCACAAAGGATTGCAAAACAAAGACAACATTTTTCCAACCACCCTCCCTACTTGCTACACATGTAGATAAGTGCCCTACATGGGGTAGTAAGCTCCATATAAATACTGCAATACAATACAATAGGTAGAGATGGTGCCCTTACCATTAATTTCCGCAGAGCTCCCATGCCCTGTCTGAGGGGGATCTGGAAGAGAGCCTCCAGCAGTATGCCAGGAGAGGTGTCCAGAGGTGGAAAGCTGCTCTGCTAGGAGAAGCAGATGCTGCTTCACTGGACTCCAACTCACCACCAAGGACCTCCTCTGTGGCAACCCAGGAAGATAATTCTGCTGTTTACCGCCAAAACAATCAGTATTTATGAAAAGGGGGCACTTCATTTCTGCCTGAGTATCCCATGCAGGTCACAGGGCTCTGCAAACCTGGCACCAATGTTTTTGTGATCTCATTGGTGCCACTGGCTAGCTTGATAAGATGAGGGGACAAGATTGCTTTTCTAATGCCACCGTCCTGGCTTGCAATGAGTGGTCGGCACGGTGGTAAGCGGTGAGCAAGAAGCTGTCTCTGAAAAATGTTTTTTCCCTTCCAGGTAGTGGTGGCGATTAGGGTCTGTGTTATGGATCTCTGATACCAGGAGTACTGGGCCCATAGGACTGTAGACTTAATTTTACTGGCGACTGCTTTGGGAGCAGGACCGGATTTAGGGCTGTGCGATCGGTGCAGCCACACCTGGTGCTGACTTTGGTGTGTGTGTGTGTGTGGGAGGGGGGGGGGGGGGGAATTGCTGTGTTTAAAAAAAAAAATGTTTTAAGAGCACATGAACTTCCTTATGCATCCAGCAGTTTTCAGGCAACAATACAAATGTCTAGATCACTCTGGTGATTAATGTTCCTACAGATGAGAGATTGGAATTTTGTCTAGTTTCAGCTTAGACTCATCATAAAGTAGTGCAGAGGGTTAATGTGCCTGCTGCAAAGGACGTGTACCATGTAGAAATGCTTATCAGAGAGAGGCTACGGAGAGATGAGGTGAACTCTGGGAAGTGGTAGCGATGGAATTCATGGAGAAGTAGGTCATGGGGGAGGAGGTGATAAAAACGACTGTTACCCCAAGCGTCACCAGCGCTAGAGCCAGCCCTGTTTGGGAGTGTGTTTTCTTTGCACTCTATGAATTCCTCTCATAACATCATATTATAATGTAACGCAAAAGTGAATTGTCGGCTCTGAAAGTTAATAGACTGTGACATGCAAGGGCACTTGGAGCTGATGAAGGTAACACATTGCAACTTGTAAGAGCCCTTTAAAGGCTGTCATGCTGACAGTCTAGACACAATTACGTCGCTGGCCCATGTTCTGTGATGCATGCTTTCGCTGATTGGATGGTTGAAGTCAGTTTACAGCAAGAACACCTCCTCGAAAGTTCTTCAGTTTCCTGTATGGAAAGCACCTAGAGGCAATTTTCTCCTAAAGGGGAGGGGTAACTTGGTTGCTGGGGCTTCTCGAAATTGATTTTAAGTGAGCCACAGCAAGTATTTCTATTTGCAAGAGAGGTAGACAAGGGTTTAATGGCAAACAAAGCCCCTCTAGGTTTGGTGAATGTGAAGACAGCTTAGTGGGTTGGGCACAGTACTAGAGGTCCGTGGATAAGAGGTAGGTACACTGAGGATCAGTGTGTTGATATACTTTGACTTTATCGTCATCTAGTAGTAACAACTCATACCTGGACCCCAATGCCAGAACCAGCCCTGGTGCAGTGACCGCTGTGGTCACTAATGCGCATTTCAATGGGTTTTAGGTCATAAAACATCTAAAAATATTTTATGGCTATGGTTGACCTGGAACTGTAGTTTATCATGGAAACTTGGGGCAACATCTACCGCAAGCAAGCATTGGCATGGCTAATAGGTCTCACCTTTGGACTTTATAAGTGTTTAAACATGCGGCACATAATCCTGGGTGCTGTGCCACCAGGGATTGAAGAGCTATACAATTACTACACACTGACTCATGCAGTCTGATTCAGAAATACGTGCTTGCCTTAGAAAACGATTATAGGCACATTCTAAGGCTTTTTTAAGGCACATACGGAAAGACAAGTGCCTCAATGCAAGTCATCACTATTACATTCTGTGTGGACTGCATCACTAGAGTATTGAACAGCCTGAAGAATCAGTGTCAGGGGCACTTAGAAACTTGAGAAAAATGTTCTGTTGAGGCCACGTGCTGTTTGCTTACCTCGCATTGTGAAGGTGACCCCTGTCTACTTCTGGAATAATAGCACAGCTCAAAATAATTTATTTCCAGTAAAAAATATATACACTCCTATAACTCTATAGAGACCCTCCATTGAAGGGCACTCATTTTACATTTATTTTGATCCAAAACAGCTATTTTCCTGTTGTGACTGCCCTAAAAGTTCAGTCCAATGCATTTCAGTTGAAAGAAAAATGTGATCACCATTCATGACGTCCGAACACACTCATTGCTACTTTGACAGATTGAGTATTGTATCGCAAACATCTATCCATCTCTTTACTCTGGAGTGAAACTGATCCCAGAAACATTGCATAAAACATTTGAATAAACATTGGAGAAAAATTAGCATTGGACCAGTCTTACAACATGATACCAGACGTTAGAGAACAACAGACATGCCTTTGCATCATACAGATAGTACAGAAAAATATTTTCCACTGTACATCATGCACAGGGCCTTTGGAATTGTGTGACAAGAGAGGGTTAAAATATGTGGCAAGAAAAAAAGGCAGATTATGTGGTATAATGCACATTTTGTGATGGAATGATGCATTAGGTTATTTTTTAATGTTACAAACTTACTGGATAAAGGTTTTATCAGGGGTTTGTAGAGCGCGGCTACTCCCCCTTGAGTGTCTCAAGATGCTGGGGGGCGGGGGGCTGCTGATCGGTCTGGGTGTAGAGGTTCAGTCGAAGAGCCAGGTCTTGAGGTCCTTCCTGAACTGTGTCAATGATGCAGATTGCCTGAGGTGGAGGGGGAGCTGTTCCAGGTCTTGGTGGCGATGTAGGAGAAGGATCTTCCTCCGGTTCTGGTCTTGTGGATCCGTGGGATAGAGGCCAGGGCGAGTTGGGCTTAGCAGAGTTGTCTGGCGGGTGTGTCGAATGCGAGGCAGTGGTTCATATATTCTGGTCCAGCATCATGGAGAGCCAGTGGAGTTGTCGTAGATGTTGTGTCATGCTGTTGTGGCGGGGGATGGCAAGGACCAGTGTGGTTGTGGCATTTTGTACATTCTGTAGTTTGCTGAGCTGGTTTTGGTTGACGCTGGCATTGAGTGCACCAGTCTACTGGTGATGAGTGTGTGGGTGACATTCTTTCTGGATTCTGTGGGAAGCCATCTGAATGTCTTTCGAAGTAGGCAGAGCGTGTGGAAACAGGATGAGGCTACTGTGTTGATTTGGCAGTTCATTGAGAGCGAGGAGTCCTGTATGATGCCAAGGTTGCATGCATGGTCCATATGGGTGGGAGAGGTTCCTAGTGCAGCTGGCCACCAGGAGTCATCCCGACTGAGGGGGGTGGGTCCCAGGAATAATACTTCGGTTTTGTTCGAGTTGAGTTTGAGGCAGCTGTCTTGCATCTAGGTAGCGACTGCCTGAATTCCGTTGTGAAAGTTGGTTCTGGTGGTTGTGGATTCGTTGGTGAGGGAGATGATCAGCTAGGTGTTGTTGGCGTAAGAGACAATGTTGAGTCTGTGGCTTCTGACGATTGCTGCGAGGGGGGCCATGTAGATATTGAAGAGCGTGGGGCTCAGGGAGGAGCCCTGCAGCACCCCACAGCTGATGTCTGTAGGTTCTGAGAGGAACAGGGGTAGTCTGACGTGCTGTGTTCGACCAGTCAGGAAGGAGTGGATCCAGTCCAGGGCCTTGTCGCAGATGCTGGTGTCATGGAGTCTCATGATTAGGGTGCTGTGGGAGATGGTGTCAAAGGTAGCCGAGAGGTCCTGTAGGATGAGGGCTGCGATTTCTCCCTGGTCGAGGAGGGAGCAGATGTTGTCGGTGGCGACGAGGAGTGTGGTCTCGGTGCTGTGGTTGCTTCGGAATCCCGATTGGGAGGTGTCCAGGATGTGGTTCTCTTCGATTAACTTGGAGAGTTGGGCGTTGATGGCCTTCTTGATGATTTTGGCTGAGAAGGGAAGGAGGAAGATGGGTCTGAGGTGCTTGAGGTCTCTCTGGTCGGTGGATGGTTTCTTCAGCAGGGTGTTAATCTCGGCGTATTTCCATTCATGTGGATAGGTGGCAGTTTTGATGGAGCAGTAGATCGTTCGGCGAAGCTGGGGAGCGATGGAGTTTAGCACCCAAATACAACAAAAATCAACTAAACGGTGCCCCATTGGACTTTGCCAAGGGCCTTCCACTGCATGACAATATGTCGCCATGTTTTAGTAAAGTATGGTTGTTACTGGAGCTACAAGCAAGCATTGTATTTAGTTAAAATAAGCAAATTAGGAAGCAGATAATGGATTATGTGGCAAATCCATATCTATGTGGAAAACACTAAAGCAGCATAATTGCATAATTCTGGTGGATGACGATACTACAAGTTACATCAAAGTTACATGGACTTAAAAGAGCACTCCTTATGGTCATGGAACTACTCACTGTTTTGCAGTGTCATATGCTGAACTTACTTACATTAATAATAACAACAACACTAATGTGAATAATAACTATTATTATTATCATCAGCATCAATTGCATTGTTGTTGATACTCCCTGTAAAGTATTTACACCATGTAATTGACGATGGAGATGGTTTCATAACGCATAGTATAGGGGGAAGTCCACAAAGTGAGTTTGGGCTCACTGACATGACTATGGCACAGTGTGTCCAGCATGCGCTGCAGAAAGCTGTGAAGTTTTCCACATTATCCTGGCTGTTGTGTGTTAAAATAAATCATGCAATCAGTGTAGTATAAATAAGCCCGGGTCAATGTAGTAATGGAGGACCAAATTATGTTGCATAGTTTACTGATTAACTGTATTGTATTTTCTTTATATAGCGCTCTCCTGTCCCTTGTGAGGCTCAAAGCACTTTAAATATGCATCAAGGAAGAGCTAATTATGTGACACAGGATGCCATTAAAGAGAAATTCACCATATTCTCTGGCAAAAATAGCAAACCCATGCATACATTTTATAATTGTAATTAAGCAAGCATATTTACGCGTAGATCCCAATTTTTGAGCTATAAATGTCTTGTGTAGTTGCTTCTTTCCTCACAGTTATGCCGACAGCATACATTGTCTCTCAAGAGAGATGGTTTGAGCATAAATGTCACACAACAATACCAGCAAAACAAGATGATGGACGGAATGTTGCACAATGGCAAAACATTCACCCCCAGTCACAGATCTGGGTTTAATCCATTGTTATTTTACTCAACAAGCCACCCCTGTTCAGACATGGCCATATGCAAATCAGTCTTGACCCTGTGCCTCATGGGAACAGTCCAGACCGAACTGCCAAGCCATGTCTTTCCTGGACCGGAATCAAGCATCCTAGGACCGGTTTCTGGCTATTAGCCTTCATCAGCCAGGATAGCTTGACTCCTGGCTGATTTGCATATGGCTGGGTCCAAACTGGAATGGCATGGTGAGCAAAAAACAATGGATTTAGGCCCAGATCTCTGTACTGGGGTGAATGTATGACATTGTTCTGCATTGTCCATCAATAGTTCTTTTTGCATTTGTCACCCCGAGTGGGATGGGTATGCTCAGACGTGAGTCCCGTGCTCTCCATGGCACTGGAATCAAGCTATCCTGGCTGAAGAGGGGTGAAACCCCGAAACCGGTCCTAGGATGCTTGTGTCCAGTCCAGGAAGGACCGGGCTTGGAAGTTTGGGCTGGAGAGTTCCCATTGGGCGCAGGGTCAAGACTGATTTGCATATGGCTGGGTCCAAACTGGAATGCCATGGAGAGCAAAAAAACGATGGATTTAGGCCCAGATCTCTGTACTGGGGTGAATGTATGACATTGTGCTGCATTCTGTCCATCAATAGTTCTTTTTGCATTTGACACCCCGAGTGGGACGGGTATGCTCAGACGTGAGTCCCGTGCTCTCCATGCCACTGGAATCAAGCTATCCTGGCTGAAGAGGGGTGAAACCCCGAAACCGGTCCTAGGATGCTTGTGTCCAGTCCAGGAAGGACCGGGCTTGGAAGTTTGGGCTGGAGAGTTCCCATTGGGCGCAGGGTCAAGACTGATTTGCATATGGCTGGGTCCAAACTGGAATGGCATGGTGAGCAAAAAAACAATGGATTTAGGCCCAGATCTCTGTACTGGGGTGAATGTATGACATTGTTCTGCATTCTGTCCATCAATAGTTCTTTTTGCATTTGTCACCCCGATTGGGACGGGTATGCCCAGACGTGAGTCCCGTGCTCTCCATGGCACTGGAATCAAGCTATCCTGGCTGAAGAGGGGTGAAACCCCGAAACCGGTTCTAGGATGCTTGTTTCCAGTCCAGGAAGCACCGGGCTTGGAAGTTCGGGCTGGAGAGTTCCCATTGGGCGCAGGGTCAAGACTGATTTGCATATGGCTGGGTCCAAACTGGAATGGCATGGAGAGCAAAAAAACGATGGATTTAGGCCCAGATCTCTGTACTGGGGTGAATGTATGACATTGTTCTGCATTCTGTCCATCAATAGTTCTTTTTGCATTTGACACCCCAAGTGGGACGGGTATGCTCAGACGTGAGTCCCGTGCTCTCCATGCCACTGGAATCAAGCTATCCTGGCTGAAGAGGGATGAAACCCCGAAACCGGGCCTAGGATGCTTGTTTCCAGTCCAGGGAAGACCTGGATTGGCAGTTCGGGCTGGACTGTTCCCATTGGGCGCAGGGTCAAGACTGATTTGCATATGGCTGGGTCCAAACTGGAATGGCATGGTGAGCAAAAAAACAATGGATTTAGGCTCAGATCTCTGTACTGGGGTGAATGTATGACATTGTTCTGCATTCTGTCCATCAATAGTTCTTTTTGCATTTGACACAACAATAACAGCCACGAAGGAAGGGTGTGTGAGATAACTTCTGAGTTTTTGTTGGCTTTTAATTTCTGAGGCGCAGCCTGTTATCTTTGCCTTTTTCTCACTAGCAAAGTGCTCTAGAAACTCTGTACTACCCTCTTTTTAGTTTTTGTTGTAACTTTAAAGCTCCTGTTCGGTGTATGCCGTGTTTGTTTTGTCTGCTTAATTGCATGCGATGTAGCTAGATCGTGTGCTTTCTTCCATTCGCCACAAGTTGTCTCAGTGGTGTAGCATTTTGCAGACCGTGACCACAGGCTACTCCAATTACCATAATGAAGTGACTGGAAACCAGTGTGAAAGAAGAAAAGTACAGTAAAGATCGGCGGTCTGAGTGAGAGAGTCAGCATGAGATAGATATGAAGTGGCTCTAGTAATATGAATGTGGGGGTGGCTTGACATTGTACGATTCTGTGCAAAATAATTTAATGTCCCATGCCGAATAAAATGAATATGAACGTATGTAATGTAACTCGTGCTCATATAAAGAGCTCACAGAGCAGTAGAGCACCCCCGTAACAGCAGCTCCGATCAGAACACAACAACTGGATTTTACCGGCTATGGTAATTTTAAAGATATTTTTTTAATTTTTAAAAGATATGCAATTCAGTTTAGATAAATCTTGAACTTTCTGTTATTATAATAATTGTAATAAATATTTTATAATCTATAAATTATGTAAAAATAATTTAAAATTGTTCATTTTAAAATAAATACATTTATAACTAATTTCAGAAAAAAGCAAATATTACATATTTTTAAATAACTAATTTTAATAATGCATTTAAAAAAACATTTTTCTAAAAAAATCATTTATATTCTTTTAAGTTGAAAAATATATTGTCAATGTAAAAAAAGTGTATCTTTTTTTACATATGTAAAATTATTTATAATTTATAAACATAACTGATTTTCCATTGTTTTAAATGTGTAATTATGAATATTTAGGTTTGTAGTTCGAGTGAGTGTGTTTTTGCAGTAATTTGTAATGTGTTTTATAGTAGTAAACTTCTTCATGAGTATGGATTACTGATTGTGTATGTCACATTTTTACTGTGTAGTGCATTGCATAAAATGCATACACAAAAACCCTAACAGCGGCGTTCCATAGGTGTTGCACCTCAATCCAATATATAAAAATGTAGTGTCCCTTGCATACGCTTCCGGCACTTGCCGCTGCTCAGTGCCACTGGAGACCAGAAAGCAGGAAATTGATCAAAAGGAAGGTGCACCAGGAAAGAAGTCCAATTTCACACGCCTAAATCCATCAACTTAATTTATTAGTCCTTAGTATTGTACAAAAGTTTAAAAAAAATTAAATTCAGTATGTGGCATTCACAATACTTTAGAATATTAGGTAATGTACTATCCTGTGAACACATACCACAGGTTACACTTGGTCAAAGATAAAATTCTGGCCTAGAGCTGGGGCAAGCTATGGTCCCTTTATGCCATCTGTGAACGGGATGAAATTACCCCTTGATATGAGGATTGTCCTAGGATGGTACATCAACTAATATTCTAAAGTATTGTGAATTTAAGCCCTGATGCAGTTCTTATGTATCAAGGAATGAAAGACGTTGGCTGAATTTTAAAATTGTGTACAATGCACTGCTTAAAATGTTTGAGAATGTTTTGAAAATAGTAAATGTCACCCTTTTAGTGTCCAACACCTTCCCCAAATTGGTTTAGATTGGAGTGGGAACAGTAAATGTCACTACTTTTGTGTCCAACACCTTCCCAAAATTGGTTTAGAGTCGAGTCGGAATAGTAAATGCCAACCATTTGGGGCCCGATTACAAGTTTGACATTGTGGCAGCGTGTCCGCCCCTCCGCCAAACCCGCGTGAGACCTGCACACCGTATAATGGTTTTTGCAGTCATTGGCGGGCAATTTCATTGGCGTTCCCAAATGTCAAAGGAAGTTTCAGCACAGTATGGGCTGTAAAGTACATGCCGTGCTGGAACTGGGGGTGCAGGCACACAGGGGGGCACAACATTGCATCCACATGGAGTAAGGCATAAGGGGGCCTTGTAGGATCTGCTTTCTTTCCTCACTGACACTGTTTTTATGGAGGAAAGACCTCCATGGAATCAGTGGAAGTGAGGAATGTTGTAATATGCTTGGTGGGACCGCAGCAGTCCCGCCAAGCATATTGATGCCGGTTAACTGCCGCACCACTGCCAGGAATGGTGTTTCCCTGGTGTAATTGGTGGTCTCAGGACTTCACGATCCCCAAGGTTATAATGTGGCCGTTGGAAGACCCCCACTGCCACCCCTCCACGAGTCTGCCAGTTCGAAGACTTCCAGACTCGTAATTAGTGTCCAGCACTTTCTCCAAATTGTTATACATTGGAGTTGGAATAGTAAATCTTACTCTTTTAGTGTTCAACACATTACTCCAATTGAGTTAGATTGGAGTGGGAAAGGTAAATGTCACTGTTTTAGTGTCAAACACCCTCCTTAAATTCAATTTGGTTTAGATTTGAGTGAGAATAGTAAATATCGGAAAGAAACAGGTTAGTATTAGATTCCTTACCTTAGAATACCCCCAGGCGTCAGACTGTATCCGGAAACCTTTGCGTAGCAGTACCCTTGCGCGTCGGTAGGCGTCGTCTTTGGCTCCGCGTCCGTCGTCGGCGTCGTTGGCGCCGGGATGACGTCGCCGAAGTACTTAGACTCCGCCCTCACGGGCTGACGTCAGTTCCCATTTTTTCCACGCCAGCAAGCGCCGATCCGGGAACAGTGGTACCCTTTAGTCATTTTTTGACTAAACTTTTTGTTCTTTTTGATCCTATTTTTTGAAGTCGAATGACTCCAACGATGCCGGTAGGGATGCCCGGGTTTAAACCCTGCATCAACTGCAACCGACTGATGTCGGTTACCGACCCCCATCGCCGGTGTCTTCATTGCCTGGGGCCCGATCACGATAACAAGTCGTGCCCCGACTGCCGGGCCTTGACGTCGAAGGCTAGGCGGGAGCGGTCCCACAACCGCCTCGAGCTCTGGCAGTCGGCCCCGCGCCGTTCGTGGTCCCGGCCCGGACGGAAGTCGAGGGACCAGTCGCGGGGCCGGAGTCATAACGGCTCGGAGGATCGACACCACTCCTCAAGCTCCAAGTCCTCACGTAAGAGGCACAAGAAGTCGTAGAGACGTCATCGCTCTTCCGACTCCCCCCGACGCTCACGCGACGCGGCCGGGGGTTCGAGTGACACCGCCCACGCAGCTCCGCCGCAGGCGTCGTGGCCTGCTCCATACCCGCCGGTACCTGGGCAGAACGCGACACCGGAGGAGATTGACGCCTTCCCCACGGCAATGAGGTCGCTCACTCCTTCGTCGGGTTCCGCGGCGCCTTCGGACCCAGCGGCTCCTACTGGGAGCCCGAGCGGGCCGTGTGCTTCTGCCCCGGCGCCGTCGGGTGCTTCAGGCCCGGCGCCATCGGCGGCTTCGGTCCCGACACTGTAGGACTCCCCCGGATCCGGACCCGGATCTGGGTCATCGCCGGCGAGACCTTACGATCTCGTTTGTGCCAGCTGCTAGGGTGTGGCCCCTGGCGCCCCCCAGGCCCCCCCTCGGTCCGGTTCTCGACGCCGATGGGAGATGTGGACTGGATACCACGGACTCGCTGGGTAGAGCGATGGCAACGACGGTGGCGATTCGTCGCCACGCCTGGCTGAGGTCCGCCAACTTTTCGGCTGATGTCCAAAACACCCTTATGGACATGCCGTTTGATGGCCGTCGCCTCTTTGGTGACAAGGCAGAAAGTGCGCTTGAGCGCTTTAAGAACTCCAGGGCTATGGCCAAGTCCTTGGGCCTGTCGGCCCGCCCAACAATCTGCTGCCTTTTACCCCTTTCGTGGCCAAGGAAGGGGCACCCCCACACTCCTGCCAGCCACGTGCCGCAGACTAACATCCAGCGCGGTGACAGACGTGGTAACCACCGTGGCGGTGCCCGGGGACAACGACGCGGCCAGTCGACATCCACCTCTGCAGCATCTGCCTCAAAGCCTTCCTAGTCCGAGCTTTCAGGCCCACGAGATGCCAGTGGGGGGCAGGGTTCGCCATCACCTCCTCCACTGGCGCAACATCACATCGGACAGGTGGGTGCTGCAAATCGTCCGAAGGGGCTACTCCCTCCCCTTTGAGGCGACCCCTCCAGCCATGCCAAGGCAGTACCACTGTGTGTCGGGGGATCACTTGAATCTTCTGCGAGAGGAAGTTACGGCCCTCTTGGCCAAGGGGGCCATCGAGTGCGTTCCTGGGCCAGAAGTATGGTGTGGTTGTTACTCCCACTTCCCAAGAAGGGCAAAGAGGGCCTACGCCCTATCTTGGACCTGCGGAACGTCAATGGCTTCCTCCGGAAGGAGAGGTTCAAGATGCTGACACTGGCTCAGGTCTTAGCTGCCCTGGACCCAGGAGACTGGATGGTAGCGTTGGAATTGCAGGACGCTTATTTCCACATCCCCATCCTGCCGGCCCACCGGCGCTACCTGTGGTTCACGGTAGGCACGAGCACTTTCAGTTTACCGTGCTCCCCTTCGGCCTTACCAGCGCCCCACGAGTGTTCACGAAAGTGATGGCGGTGGTCGCAGCTCATCTGTGCAGGTTAGGGGTGTCAGTCTTCCCCTACCTCAACGACTGGTTGTTGAAGGCGGGCTCGCCCCAGACATCCAGACCTCCAGACTACGGCCGACCTCCTGCACCTGCTGGGGTTCTCCATCAATGTGCCGAAGTCGCACCTGTGTCCCTCTCAGAAGCTCCTCTTCATAGGAGCGGTTCTAGACTCCCGAACAGCTGGTTCGGGAGTCTAGATTCCGATCTTTCAGCCTCTATCCTGAGTCTCAGTCAGGTTGATGCTGCTGCTTCTGGGGCTGATGGCATCCTGCATCCTTCTGGTGCATCACGCCCGGTGGCGGATGCAGGCTCAGCAGTGGGACCTGAAGTTTCAGTGGGCCCAGCATCAGGGCAACTTGTCTGACCATGTCTTGATCTAGGAGGGCACTGCAAGCCAGTTGCAGTGGTGGCTCACGGACCGCGATTGGGTCAGCGGCAGGTCCCTCTCCCTACCCCAACCGGAGCACGTAGTTGTGACGGACGCGTCCCTCCAGGGCTGGGGAGGCCACATGGGAGAGGCGGAGATCAGAGGCCTCTGGTCTCCGGCAGAGTCCCAGCTCCATATCAACCTTCTGGAGCTGTGGGCGATCCGACTTGCACTGAAGGCATTCCTCCCCTCTGTCCGGGGGAGTGTAGTGCAGGTGTTCACGGACAACACCACTGCCATATGGTACTGCAACAAACAGGGCGTGGTGGGGTCGTGGACCCTATGCCAGGAGGCTTTGCACATCTGGCAGTGGCTGGAACATCAGGGCATGACCCTGGTGGTTCAACACCTGGCAGGTGCGGACAAACTCAGCCATCGGTGCATGATGGATCACGAGTGGCGTCTGAACTCGGACGTGGCGCAAGGCCTGTTTCAGCAGTGGGGAGAGCCTTGGTTAGATCTATTCGCCACAGAAGAGAACGTGCAATGTCATCAGTTCTGCGTGTTGGAATTTCCAAGGCGGCACTCGCTCGGAGACGCTTTTCGTTGCGAGTGGAGTTGCGGTCTATTGAATGCCTTTCCGCCTATACCACTTCTGCCCAGAGTGCTGAAGAAGATCAGGCACGACCGGGCCCAAGTCATCCTTGTGGCTCCAGACTGGGCACGGAGGTTCTGGTATCCCGAGCTCCTCAGCATGTCTGTCGATACCCCGATTCGTCTGCCCCTTCAGGAGAACCTTCGATCGCAGCAGCAGGGGACGGTTCTCCACCCGAACCTGTCCAGTCTTCACTTACATGCGTGGAGATTGAGCGGCGGCAGTTGAGGCCATTTGACTTGCCTCCTGAAGTCTGTAATGTCATTCTGGCAGCCAGGCGTCCCTCCACAAAATCGGTATACGCCTGCAGGTTGAACACATTTGTGGCATGGTGCACAACAAAGGCTGTGGATCCCCTTTCTGCCCCTCTTTCCGAGGTTCTCCTCTTTCTTCTTTCTCTTGCCCAGCAGGGCTCTGCTCTGGGCACTCTGAAGGGCTACCTCTCAGCCATTTCCGCCTTCTTAAGGCTACCGGATCAGCCCTCTTTGTTCAAGTCCCCAGTTGTAAATAGGTTTTTGAAGGGCATCACCCATATGTTTCCTCCAGTACCTTTCGTGATGCCTCAGTGGGACTTGAACCTTGTTCTAACTTATCTGATGTGCGCTCCCTTAGAGCCACTTCATAACTGTCCTCTTCGCCTTCTTACTCTGAAGACCGCTTTCCTGGTTGCCATCACCTCTGCCAGGGGAGTGAGTGAGCTCCAGGCCCTTTCTTCTAAACCTCCTTTCAGTCCTTCCGGACAAAGTTGTGTTGCGGACGTGACCCTCTTTCCTGCCCAAGGTAGTCACAGCCTTCCACATCGGACAGTCCATCACTTTGCCCACCTTCTTTCCGCCTCCGCATCCCTCGAAAGAGGAAGAGAGGCTCCACCGTCTGAACCCAAAACGTGCCCTCTCATTCTATCTGGATCGCACACGCCAGTTCTGGGTGGATGAACAACTCTTTGTTGGTTACGTGGGCGCTAAGAAGGGATGGGCGGTGCACAAACAAACCATTTCTTGATGGGTTGACTTGTGCATCAAGGCTTGTTACTCTTTGGCTCGAAAGGAGCCTCCTCTGGGGCTTCGTGCCCATTCCACACGGGCCACGGCGGCTAATACTGCGCTGGGCCGGGGAGTCCCCTTGCAGAACATCTGTCAGGCAGCTACGTGGGCCTCGCTGCCCACGTTCGCAAGACACTACTTCCTGGACAGCCAAGTCCGGAGAGATGGCTTTTTCGGCCGTTCTGTTCTCCAGGAATTTCTGGTGTGATTATTGGTTCGCAGACCCACCACCGGGGTTGGTATTGCTGGGGTATCTATTCTAAGGTATGGAATCTACTAACCTGTTTATTTCAGATGCACAAGTTACTTACCTTCGATAACGATATATCTGTAAGAAACAGTAGTTAGTATTAGATTCCTTACCGCCCCACTCATCCTCCCCGTTTGCCAATTGCGGCTTTTCTTTCTTTCTTTTTTTGTTTGGTCAATTTGTGAATAATAAATGTAATTTTTGTATATACATGTAAATATTGTATTTTGACCACTATATATTAATTGCTTATCTTATGCCGCCCCACGTTGTCACATAATCACTTGTGTCACTGCGCCGTTCATTCACCTCCACTTTGCCAGTACACTCTTGGTTATTTTTGGTTACTGTAATTTATTGTGCTAATGTGCTCTCTATATGCAAAATAATAACTCTTCTTTGGTCTCCCTTGTCCGTTTCTTCCCTGTTGCATTGTGATTAATTCACTTTTAATCTGTCCATCTCTAAGATATCCCTATTGAGACACTGTATTATTGTTATTAAGAACTGACGTCAGCGCGCGAGGGCGGCGTCTAAGTACTCCGGCGACATCATCCCAGCGCCAACGACGCCGACGAAGGACGCGAAGCCACAGACGACGTCTACTGACACGCAAGGGTACTGCTACGCAAAATTTCCGGATCCAGTCTGACACCTGCGGGTATTCTAAGGTAAAGAATCTAATACTAACTACTGTTTCTTACAGATATGTCGTTACCGAAGGTAAGTAACTTGTGCGTCAGTACTTTAGTATCCAACACTTTCTCCAAATTGATATAAGCTGGAGTGGAGATAGTAAATATCACCCCTTTAGTGTCCAACATCTTCCTCAAATTGGTATAGGGTGGAGTGGGAATGGTAAATGAAATCCCTTTCGTGTCTAACAGCTTCCCAAAATTAATTTAGACTGGAGTGGGAATAGTAAATGTCACCCTCTGATGTCCAACACCTTCCCCGAAATTTGTTTAGATTGGAGGGGGAATAGTACATTTTACTCCTGTGTCCAACATTTTCTTAAGAATGGTTTAAGTTGGAATGTGAGTGTTTAGCTTTATAATTTTACTGTTAAATTCTTAGTCTACATTGTATTTGTATGTAATAGAAATAGAATGTTATCACAATAGTGTATTGATTTTACTAATATAATAAAAAAGTATTTAGCGGTATGTTTGTTATAAGCAATATTATGAATTACAGATTTTTATAGAATAAAGACGTAACACATAAAAAAAATTATATTTATGTTTTCAAAGGTTATGGAATGTGTACTTTTTACATTTATCAAAATGTATTTCAGTTTATTTCCATTTTTGGGGTCGATTATGATCCCTTTCGGAAAGGCTCTGAATCGAATTTGGGTTTGCCGACTCCGATTCGGAACCCTTGTTTCCGACCGAATCGTTACCAGTTCTGAACAACCGATTACGATGCCTGTAAACCATTAGGGCTGCCTGAATTTTTTCCAAAAGGCATTAAGACAGGATGAGCCTTTCGGAGCCAAACAGTACAGCTCTATGGACACGGTTTCCGAGCAAGTGATTACGATGACAGATTCGGACAGTCGTTCCAATTTGGTTTGCACAACAAGAAACGTCTGTCAGAATCTGTCTTTGGGGGCCCATAGCAAGAATTCCTTCACTCGGGGCCCTACGAATCGGGCCCATTTGGATACCCATTGGTCCCCTCTTTCCAAACATGCACAGTGTGGCAGGCACCAAGGGGTGCCAACCACAGGGTGCACGATTTTCCGCAGCAACCCCTTTCTTCAATGAGAGCCTATGTTCCTGTTCGGAACACAGGCTCCCATTGACGTTAATGGGAGTCCAACTGTATCATATCTGGAAGCATCTGAATGCATCCAAATCGCTCAGTCAGACTCCCCCATTCCGAGTCTTTCGGAAAGCATCCCGGAACCGATTCGGTCGGAATGCTTCCCAGACGAGATCGGAATCAGCCCTTTTCCATTGCTTACATTTTTTACACATTTTAAATTGTTTTCTATATATATTTTTATTTTTTAACATCATTTTAGCATACCTTTTTTTCAGTATATATTAAATAATTGTATATATTTTATACAATTAGTTAATGTATACTTTGTAGCTATATAACAGAGTTTTCTAAGATTTTCTGACATGTTTTAATGTTTGAAAACTGTTTATATTTTTAAAACATTTATTTAACATTTTCAAATTTCTTTCCCATTTATTTCTATGAGGAGATAGGTTTTTTAGCTTCATATAGTGGCCATTTATTTTTTTACCACTATCTTTTATTTTGTAGTCTGTTTGTGCCATTTTTGGTCTATTTTCCGGGATGCAGGTTGGGGTAAGGTGCTGCTGTTCATCGGAACAGATAAGTCCTTTTTGAAGGTTTTTTTAAGAATTTTGAAGGTGGGATAAGGTCTAGATGTTAGTTATAGTGTTGTTTGTGTTTTTGTTGTACTTATAGTTGTATTAATAGTAGTGGTTTTCTTTTCACTAGTGCGTAGGTATTGGGTTTTGGTACACTGTATTAGTCATGTATAATTATGTTTTATTATGTTATTGTATGATGATTAAGTGGAATGTATATGTATTTCTGGGAACCTAATGTGTTTTGTGGATGGGTTTATTTGTTTACAGGTATTTGTCTACAAACGTGTCCTATGGCAGTTTTTTTTTTTTTAAATGAAGTCACTATTGGTTTATAATAAACCAAGATTTTTAAGTTGGATTTCCTATTTTTTAGGTTTCTTGGAGCTTTTCTTTTTTTAAACACTTTTTCAGGTTTTTTATGGTTCTGAGCTACTTTGGATTGCTTCAAGGTATCTATATTGGATTAGTTGTATTTTGGCAATTTTGGGGGGTTTTTGGATCATATTTTTCCCATTTTTGGTTAATTATTATTTTTGACTACATGTATGAGGATGATATGCAGCTAGAGAACAGTCATGTTTATTTTATTTAAGTGGATGGGAAATTTCATATTTTGTTGTTTCTGTAAATCTTATGCGATTGCTATTTGGAAATGTGTGGTTTATGAGTTGTATTTATTTTATGTGATGATTGAGTTTGTTCCTTGAACGTTTTGGTTGGTGAGGTTTAGATTTTATGCAAATGATTTCTATATTATGCTATTATCTCAGTCTTAAGACTTATCAAAAAAAAATAGTATGTTTATTATTTATCTTTCATTTAATCTTTATTTTGGTTATGTATAACCATAAAAGATACAATAGATAAAAACACATTACATTTTCATGAATACTCCATAATTTCCTATATGAACAGACACAGTAGACGGGGCACGAAAAAAAAAAGAAAAAAAAAAAGCTCAAGCTATGCCATGAAAAACCTATCTAGCCCAAAGATTACGTTATATTAAAAACATGCTGGCCAACTTTTTACATGGTTAAAAATAATCATTTACATCATGTATAATTATACAAAACCATAGGGTAGTTTTATCGTACAATCATAGCCCCATGAAAGTGCAAGTGCTTGACTTGGCCTAAGTTATACCCTAAAAAGCAATTGTTATTCATAATTCCTTTTATAACCTTAACCCACTTCTTTTCCTTATCAAAGATACGTTGAATAAAAATCTGCTTACAGCAAAAACTACTTTTTGCGAAGAATCAGTCCTTAAAATACGTAAAGCATTGCTACAACTCCTGGTGCCTAGCAACCTACATAAGGGTTTGATCCAACGTCGCCTTGCAGTAGTATATGCAGCACAGAAGAATGAAATGTGCTCATCGATTTCCCTTGCTTGCATTGTACACAGGGGGCAAAGGTCACTACCTTTTTCCCCCTTCTCATTATTCCAACAAGATGTATTTACTCCTATTTGCAAAATTCCATACCTAAAGTGTAAAAATAAGGATTTTGCTAATGGAGATTCTATCTCATCAAGGAAGGGTTCTCGGGTGGCTACATCTTTAAAAGCTAAAAACCTCAAAGTTAATTGGCCCACAGTAACACTATTCAACAAATTGCTTGCTATAAAACTCCAACAAGTCAATTTTAAATTCTTTTTGCAAAATGGTGTAAGTTTTAAAGGGTCACTCCAATAGGCCTAATTTTTGCATCCAGGACATTACGTGCTTCAACCACGGAATGTCTTTGGGACGATTCACCTTCATAATTTCCTCCAGACCAACCTTGTAATGGATTAGTTCTGGGGTAACCCAGATCCTTATCCAAAACAATAGCGGTCTTAGTACAGCGCAATGGTCTGTGCGCTTAATGTCCAGATCCATAATTACAGGAAGCAAGGGTGTCCTGTTGGGGAGTTTTAAAAGCTGTCTAAAATATTTGTTTTCTTCCCGCTCAAAATTTTTGGTGCAGTTGGATCCCCAAATCTCGGCCCCGTAAAGGGCTGCCGATTGGGCTTTAAATTTATATACTTCCAGTGCCGGGGACACCGCCTTTGAGGTGCTAGCTTGGTGTTTCTTTAGAATGGGGATCGAATTTTGTAGCAGCGTTAACCTACTTTTTTCTAATTGGCCTTTCCAGGCCATTTTGCTTTCCAAGGTGATTCCCAGGTAATTAAAACTTTCAACGTATTCTAGTGGCTGGTTATTTAGGATAAGATTTTTTTTAAAAGACTTATGCGGGTTCAGCGCCATGTATTTGGTCTTTAATGAATTTATTTCAAGACCTTTTTGTATGCAGTAGCTATTAAAATTATTCACCAAGCATTGTAAACCCTTGGGCGTTTGGGAAATTAAAATCGTGTCGTCAGCAAATAATAAAGCCGGTACCGCTTCATCCCCAAGATGTGGTGAATCATGCTGACAATTTAAAAGGAATTTGGGGATATCGTTAACATAAAGTGAGAAGAGGGTTGGGGCCAATACGCACCCCTGCCTAACCCCTCTTCTCACCGGGATTGGTTTGCTTAATTCTCCCTTTGGACCCCATCTTACCGATGCATAATTCTCAGTGTGTAACCTAATTAGTTGCTTTAATAGCTCTGTTGGTACCCCGATTTCCTTCAGAGTGACCCATAACTGGGATCGGGGAACTAAATCGAACGCAGCGCGTAAATCTATGAACGCTATATACAGGCTACCATCCCTAAAAACGACATACTTCCAATAAATACACAAGAACCTAAAAACTTGGTCGATGGTGCTAGTTTTTGGTCTACACCCCGCTTGGAACTTAGTTAAAATATCCTCCTCATCCACCCAATCTAAAAGTCGAGCATATACCTTTTGTAAAATATCAATAAGGTTGATGGGGCGATAATTGGCCGGGTTATAACTATCACCTTTTTTAAAAATGGTCACGATCTCTGTCCCTTTCCATGTGTCCGGAATGGGAGTTCCTGCCGCTATTGAATTACATAAAAAGTTAACGTAGGAGCTCCAAACTTCCAGATTGTGTTTTATCAAGTCGCCAGTGATTTTGTGCGGGCCCGGAGCCTTCCCTGGTTTGATGGCTGCTATTGCTTTTTCTGTCTCATCAAGGCTGAAAACCAATTCTATCCCATTGTCTATATCCTCGCCTGGGGCATTCCTCAAGGTAGATCCATCGTTACTAGTATCTTGGTAGAGATTTGAAAAGTGCTCAACCCATGTTTTCTCATCAAGAAAGGTATCCGTTATACTTTTCCCTGTCCTATTTCCCTTCGCAAATAAGCTCCAAAAAGCTACCTGGTCCTTGGAGTTTGCGGGAATAATTAAGTCTGACCATAAGTCATTGTCCCAGGTTTTTTTAGACTCTACTAGTAGTTTTTTATATTTGTCTGTCAGCACAATGTCCAAATCGAGGCAAAATACCTCACTGCGCCAGGTCCTCTGTTAGCAAAGCGGGAACTGGATTATCCCTCCCGGGAAAAAGTGAATGCCGTGAGGCGGAAGCCAGCAGTTATCCAGATCCCAAACGAGGCTGGGCTCCTGTATTGTGATCGGATTTATTAAAAAACAGGCAGTCCCAGTTGCGGCAGATGCATTTCGGCGTGGAGCCTTCTTCGGTGCCCAACACCGGGAGCCCTCATCTGTGTTCTGTTCCTGCTGCCTCTGATGAAAAGTTAGCGTGATCCGCTCCTCCCCCTGACAATGAGGCACACCTGTCGTAGTCCGTTTTAACTTCAAGGACTGCAACTCCCAAAAGGCCATGTAATAGCGGCAATTCGGGTCCGTGAAATGGGGAGGGTGTGTAGATAATCTGCACCGCGGTCACACAGCAGGACACGATGATTGAGCCTTCCCCTGCGGTCATGCTAACAAGTCCATCCAACTGTTCCCCAATGACGCCACAGCCTCGCACCCAGAAGATCCAATGTGCAGGGATCAAATATGCTGTCAGCACAATGTGTGTATATATATATATATATATATATATATATATATATATATATATATATATATATATATATATTCCACAAAGCACCTCCGATTAAGGAGCCTCCAACCCTTCAGGGCGGCCTCTGAAAGGCGGGCTCGGAGAAGCCCGTCTCACCATCTCGCAAATGAACCAAAAGCAGAGGCCCTTCTCCGAGGAAACAGCTTTATTCAGGGAAAGCGGCACAGGTAAGCTTCCATTCACCTACATGTTTCGGCGATTAGCCTTGCTCACGGACAGGAAGGTAACCACAAAGTGCATTAGTGCACGCCTTTAAATAAGTCTTGACATCACGTGACATATCTTGGAATACAAGTCCCGAAATGCACCCGGAGCTTATACTTGAAATCTTGATTACATAGAATAATTCTTGTTTTCTGGGCACAATAAATGTTGCGCTCACTGCAAGAAGCCGGCGCATTCCTCAACAGTCGAACTGGAATGATCTTTGTCACGGAGTTCACAATACAGGCATCATGCTCATTTCTGTTGACGCCCTGTCTAAAAGCTTGAGTCCTCAGAGCGATTAATGCAGGGTTAAGCCCACATTAAATCCCTTCCAATGTCCAAATCGAGGCAAAATACCTCACTGCGCCGGGTCCTCTGTTAGCAAAGCGGGAACTGGATTATCCCTCCCGGGAAAAAGTGAATGCCGTGAGGCGGAAGCCAGCAGTTATCCAGATCCCAAACGAGGCTGGGCTCCTGTATTGTGATCGGATTTATTAAAAAACAGGCAGTCCCAGTTGCGGCAGATGCATTTCGGCGTGGAGCCTTCTTCGGTGCCCAACACCGGGAGCCCTCATCTGTGTTCTGTTCCTGCTGATCTGATGAAAAGTTAGCGTGATCCGCTCCTCCCCCTGACAATGAGGCACACCTGTCGTAGTCCGTTTTAACTTCAAGGACTGCAACTCCCAAAAGGCCATGTAATAGCGGCAATTTGGGTCCGTGAAATGGGGAGGGTGTGTAGATAATCTGCACCGCGGTCACACAGCAGGACACGATGATTGAGCCTTCCCCTGCGGTCATGCTAACAAGTCCATCCAACTGTTCCCCAATGACGCCACAGCCTCGCACCCAGAAGATCCAATGTGCAGGGATCAAATATGCTGTCAGCACAATGTGTATATATATATATTTTGCCTGAGAGCGCAAAGACACTGATTTGTGGACACGTTTCTGATTAATGCAACCGGACTGCTTCGCCGGCATCTGCGCCAATTTCCGCTGGGTTCCAGTATTCCAGGAGAAGCTGTGTGTTGTGTTATCATATATATATATATGTATATATATATATATATACACACAAATTTGTACACGTGCATAAGCCACCAGGATGGTATATCAGCCATCAATTGGTTTCTGGACAAAAAAACACTGAAATCTCACCAACATAATCAGATGCGCACGACAATGGTCGAGTTTTGCCTATATAATAACATCTTCCTGTTCTCAGGCAAATTGTATAGACAAATACGTGGAACAGCCATGGGCACGTGCTTCCCCCCCACAGTTACGCGAATCTCTTCGTGGGCTGGTGGGAGAAGCATATGGCCTGGGGCGAGGCCAATGAACGTTGGATGGATAAGATCATTATGTTAGCGAGATACATCGATGAGCTCTTTGTTGTTTGGCGTGGGGACCGAGCCTCGGCTGAGGAGTACGTTGCCATGCTCAACGACAATGATCTCGACGTGCGATTTACTAGCAACATAAGCAAGACCTTCGTTAACTATCTGGATTTAGCAGTCTATGTGATTGACAACACTTTGCAGACACAGCTCTATAGAAAGTCTACAGCAGGAAATGCTGTATTACACGCAGTAGCCACCATCCAAGAAGCCTCGTACGAAACATACTGTTTGGAGAACTCCTGCATCTAATTTTTCAGACGAGGGGGACTTCAACAAAGCAAAAAATGAAGCGATAACAAGATTTCAGGACCGGGGATATTCTGATACTATCTTAAGAGATGCTGCGGGAAGGGTACAAAAGATAGATAGAAATAATCTACTGGTGGCCAGTACCAAACCGAAGGTGGAAGGACCAACTAGAATGATCACTAATTTCAATACCCAATCAGGAGAATTAGTGCATGTGTTTAATAAAAACTGGCACATTCTAAAAACTGATAACATTCTAAGGAAACACCTTCCAGAATACCCTTCCGTAACATACAGATGTTGTCAATCACTAGGTGATCATCTCGTTCACAGCCACTTCAGCAATCCTTCTAAAACTCCAATCATGAGAAACACAAAGGGATTCTACCCTTGCCTTCGCTGCAAGGCCTGTAAACATAGCAAAAAGAAACTTAGCTATAAAGGGAGACCGGATGACCCATGTCCGACAAGACAGATAACGAAGTTCCTTAATTGTAACTCTGAATTTACGGTGTATTGCCTGGAGTGTCCATGCTCCAAGCGCTACATCGGAAGCACAATTCACCCCACAAAAAAACACGTCCTCGAACATATGCGCACGTTAACAAACAAGGACAAGACATACCCAGTAGCGTGTCATTTCGAAAGGTATCATCAAAGCGACGGGGACATTTTACCCTTTCACTGTTTAGATCAGTTCGACAGGAAAGAAAGAGGAGGGGACAGAGTGAAAGCACTCAGAACATTGGAATCAAAATACATCATTGACCTCCATACAAAGGTCCCCATAGGGTTAAATAATGATGAAGAACTGTGGATACACCTGTAGAGGGGTGATAAATAAAAAACGAATGTGAATCACACAGACAGAAAAAATGTGCTAACATCTAAGTCACTGCAAACACAACAATGATGGACAGAATGTGGATCAATGTCACACATTCACCCCAGTCCAAAGATCTGGGCCCAAATCCATCGTTTTTCCACTCCACACCACCCTGGGTTAGACAATGGCGATATGCAAATCAGCGCTGACCCTGTGCCCCATGGGAACAGTCCAGTCCGAACTACAAAAGCCATGTCCTTCACAGAACATCTAAGTCACAGCAGAGTAATGATGATCCGTCTCTACGCAGCTCCACCTACACATGAGAGATCCCATACAGGGCGTGATGTACATAATGGGTAGAGTAAGTCATATGTGCAGATCACTGGGCACTACTAAGATAACCAAACAGGACATATGCGATTCACGCAATATTACTGAACAACAAACGGCGCCATAGATTCAGTATTATATGTAAATGCGATCAATTATAATGATATACTTTGTTGCGCGAAAATGTAAATAGTGATGCCATACACACAAAATTCAACATGTGTATTCTTTCTTACCCATTGAATTGTTTTTAATATCACAAAAATCCACTTGCACATTAGTTCTAATCGACATTTCTATAAATTGTGTCCGATTGGTAACATGTCTTAAGATGGCCACCATTGTTGCAAAGAAAAATGTTGTTCATTATTGCTGTGTACCAGGATCCCGTGAGGCTTCACGGTATGAAATGACCACTTTGTTTGCACAGTAGCTAACACTGACGAAGCCGCAAGGTGAAACTCGTTTGTTAGAGGGGTAGGGGGTCTGCAATAAATGATCATTAAAACCAGATATTTGTGTGCTTTCCTTTCAACGCTGAAATGGGAGGTTGAAGTTATATATATATTTCCGAAGCAAATACCCTTCAAAAAGAAAGATCGCCGCACACCACTTCAAAGGTTCTTTACGTTTTATTTCATTAGGGTTTTCCCCTTGGGTGGGGAAAACCCTAATTTGTAGGGTATTTGCTTCGGAAATTAACTACAAGGCTGTCCTATCCTTGCCGCCAGCACCAGCTGTCAGTAGCTCCCCCCGTCTGGGACAATTGCTCGTGAATATATATATATATATATATATATAACAGGAACTTTCTTGCAAGAAGAAGGTAGATAATCACGCACTCGCAGGAATCTGCTTCCCTCATTTTTCTTTATTGCTTCAAAACAGCTTCCAGATCATCTCAAAGGACAAAAAACCGACGCGTTTCGTTAACCCCTGTTAACTTGCTCACGGTATATATATATATATACATACACACACATATATATGTTACCTACTGGCAGTCACCAGTAGGTAGTTATAGTTAGGACCTATTTTCCATAGGAAATCCGCAACATTCTATTTGGAATAACTTTGGCGCCGGTTGATGAATCTTCGCAAATTTTCAAAACTGGTGGGACGCTCCGGTTTGCTCCGATGAAAGTCTTGGGGTGATTCGTGAAGCGGGGGCTGAGAAAAAGGGGGTCCCTAAACGTGTTTTCCCCATGCAATTTTCCATAGGTACCGTTCATCATGACTACAGCCCAACGACTGAACGGAATTACACCAAATTTGGCAAAGTTGTAGTTCAGACTCGTGCCTTTTGCTTATATGTTGTAAATTTGTTCAGTAGTTCCTGAGAAAATTACAATTAAAAGTACTTATATATCTATGGCCTCGGTGGATCCGCGCATCTTGCGCAGATTATAAGTGCACCGTCCCGATCACGCACAGAATGCTGATTAGCTGTGAAGTGGTTGTCAACATTCGAAACCATGAAGTGTTGGCTGCCATTTTGTGCCTCTGGAGAAGCGAGGATCTAGAAATGAGTGGAACAAGTATTTAGAAACGCGTAAAGAGGGCAAGTAAGAAATATTTTGACCCTCTAGACCTGCTTAGGGGGTCCCGCAAGGTCCCGTAGGGCCCCAAAAAGATTTCTTTTTTTTTGTTGTAAAACTGAGAAATGTGTGCTGGGTGCATGCATCCGCCGTATAAAAAAATCAAAATGATACGTGGGCTCCTGTGCTTGTTTAACAATTAGCTATGTGGGAAGGAGAAATCCCAGGGTCTAAAATATTGCATTTGAAACTGGGGCCGAAAAAAAAGGGGGGTCCCAAAACGTGTTTTCCCCATGCAATTTTCCATAGGAACCGTTCATCACTGCTTCAGCCCGAACGGCTGAACGAAATTACACCAAATTGGTAGTCCTTGCTTCAGACTCATGCCTTTTGCTCAAATGGTGTAAATCCGTTCAGTAGTTCCTGAGAAAATAACAATTAAAAATACATATATATCTATGACCTCGGTGGATCCGCGCATTTTGCGTGCATTCTAAGCGCACGGTTCGGATCACGCGCTGAATGCTATTTGGCTGTCAAGTGGTTAACATTCAAAACCAGAAATTGTTGGCAGCCATTTTGTGCCTCGGTAGAAGGGAGGTTGAAGAAGTCAGTGGAAGAAGTGGGGAAAATGTATAAAGGTGGTAGGGTAGAAATATCTTCACCCTCTATATCTGCTTATAGGATCCCACAACGAGTCCCAGGCCCCAAAACATTTTTTTTTCTAAAAACGGCAAAGTGCGCTTAGGGTGCGCGGATCATGCCGTAAACAAAAAAATAAAAGGAAGCGCAGGCTTTAATAATTAGCTAACAGGGTGGCCAAATTCCGGGGGCAAAAGTTTTTCACTTTATGGGGTCCCAGAGGGGCTTCCTGGCACCGGGGATCGCCACCCTCCGGGGCTAAAGCATTAATGGGTGGCGGGGGTGGCTCAACCGCCACCACACCAGTAAAATAGATGGGTGGGGGGCTTAAAGGCCCGCTACCCCCTGGGGCTTTTTCAAAAATGTTTGAGGGTGGCTCAAAGGCCCCTCCAGTCCTAGGACCGCCATTTCTGTTTGCTATGGCTCTCTGGTGTGCACACGTTGGGTGCACGACTCTAACGCGTAGGGTGCGTGACTCCAAGGGGAAAAAAAGTCATATTTTTCAGATATACATGAAGCTTATGTGTTTAAATTTTGTGTGGCTCTAAAAAGATCCCTTGTGTTTATTGAGATAATTCTGGTACTTACAAGTAAGTACCTATTTAGAGTCTAAAGTTCAAGAGGAAGACTCTGTTACCCTCATCTGGAAAATGTACACTATCTGTCCTATAGGTGCCATCCATATTGAAACACAGATTGTTGTGGTAAATGGACCCCATTCTATAATCTCTGAGAAAAGCAGAAACAGATTTATTGACTTGTTTCCTAGCTTTCTCAATCTGTGGACAAAATTGATTGGACCAATTCCATTTCTGCCTTTGGCATTTTTTGGAATATATAAAGGCTGTTTGGGGGAAAAGTGACATCAATTCTCCAAAGGTGTCCTACATAAGCATTTCCAGACCTACCCCAGTCAAAGTGCCTAGGTCATTGCCACCAAAGTGGACAATTATGAGGTCAGGGTGTTGGAGATGTAAAAAGGATTTAACCAATGGCATCAATTGGTGCCATGTTAACCCTCTCTGTCCAATCCATTTAATGTCTACATTTGGTAAACCTAGGTCTTTGTCAATGGCTCCATCTTCTGTGTACCTATGGCTCCAGAAAATATAGCTGTGTCCCACAATCCATACTGTAAGCATCTTGAAAGGAGGTCTGGATGCACTGAGATGGTCTCTGTAAATGGCAGTTTGAAAAGTAAGATTTTTCTAAAAGGTGTCATTTTGAAAAAACAATAGAAATGATTGGCTGTTTAAATACAGTGTAGTCTGAAAAGTAGGGCGCATGTTTCTGTTTTTTTAAAAGCATATTTCTTATTTGTTAAGAAAAAATGTTTGAATGGAACATTACATTAGATTAGGTGATATTTTGATCAAGCACACTTGCTGTTTGCATTTGCAATATTGTGTGCTGAACTTTAGACCTGTGTGCTTAGTTCAGTGTTGCATGTGCTGTTACCATGGTAACAGGCAGTAAGTAGATTGGGGTAGAGTTCAAATTTATGTCAATTGGAAAGGGCTGAAATGTGTAACCAATAGAAATGTGTGTTAGATTTTGAATTTATGTGGGAAGCAATATGATTTGATATTTACATGTATATGTGTGCAGGATGAGAGGGAAACTTTGCAATTTTTTGGTTTTGCTAAGTAGTGCAGTACAGAGATTTTGTATAAGAAAATCTGGTGTGTTACTGAAATTCTTCTTAATCTACAAATCAATTTGAAAGGTAAATTAGTAATTTGTGAAGAGTTTTATGCGGGGTTTTTGTTTTTAATATACTTAATGTGTTTTTCCTGGTAAAATCCAGGTAGTAGTGTTGCTTGTCTAGAATTACAAGTGTGCCTGCTGTTAGGATCCTGCATAAACCGCAATTAGCGAGAGTTTTGGTATCGTTCCTCAAGTGCAGGGTTACCTTGTAAATACAACGCTATTGTCGTACTCCCCTCCTCCATGTTCTATTGTTATAGGAAAACGTACCTTGCCTCTGGGAACGCCTACATTGCAACTCATTGGAGATACGAGGTGAGCCGTTACCAAACCGGCTGCTAACATGCGTTAATGCATCTTATCGTCACCTAGTAAATAGGGTGATATAATTTTCACCACATTTTTGCCTTTTTTTAAAAAAATTGCGGTGAAATGGCACTTGTTAAAATGCCCTCAAGTTTGCTATTACAGAGCGGGAACCTCAACTCTGCCTTGCCATAGCAAACAGCAGTGCCAGTGTCCTGGGAAACAGCAGGAGCCGGTCCTGGGGGGTGGTGTTCCCCAAGGCTTGTGACTGCTCCAGAATGGGGGCCACGCGGCCTGTCTCCTACAATATAAAAAGCCACGGCGGGTGGTGTTTAGCGGGGCTTAGAGGGACCTTTGAGCCCTCCGACCCATTGTTTTTGAAAGCCTCAAAGAGTAGCAGTTCCAGGAGCTGGACGGGGTCTTTAAGGCCGTCCTACCTAGGAATACATTTGAGTTTCCCCACACATTTGTAAATGTAAATGTAAATCCAGTACTAGTATAGTGCACAAATCATCCCCAAAGGGGTATCTCGGCACTGGGGGCCGTTGGGAAGATTAAGCGAGCTATTGCCCCAAGTCGCATGGTGTTGGGCAGACCCCTGCTGCCGGAGCCAGGGATCGAACCGTGATCCCCAGCATCCAGCATCAGTCGCCCTGGCCGCAGCAGCACACCTCTTCCCCATTTATTTTGTAGCACCGTGGAATGGCGGTCCCCGGGCTACAGGGCCCCTCTGAACCCCAATGAAATGTAATATTTTAGACCCCGGGATTTGGCCCTCCCCAGGTAGCTAATTTTTAAACAAGCACAGGAGCCCATACTTCGTTTGTATTTTTTATACAGCGGATCCATGCACCCTGCGCACATTTCTCAGTTTAAAAAAAAACATGCTTTATTACATGGACGGCTTTAAACTCCTATACACTATGCATGTACTGGTCTAATCACCTTTACAGTTGTGTTTCAGGCCTACAATTCTCTAGTCAGTATACCTACACTACAGCAAACACCCTGTCACTGCTCTTGCAATGCCATAGTGAATCTTTCAGTACTATGTTTTAATCCATTCAGTAAAGTAAAATTCAACTAGTTATAAATTCACTTAGTGTCTTTTCTTGTACTATTCTAATTATTCAGTTAGTATGCATGTACTCATATAGTGAGCCAGGCTTTAAGGCACAGAGTGCTTCAAACTCCTATGCACTATGCATGTGGTGTAGTGTAACCACATTCACATTTGTATTTAAAGTATACAATTTCTCTGTCAGTATCTATATAGAATGTGTTTGCATAGTAATAGAAAAGTATAATTTATAAGATTAGTAACATACTTTTATTTATGTTTATTTTTTACAGATATTGTTTATCATCATTATAATAATGTTATCATGCCTGAAAAAGGTCGAAAAAGAAAAAGAGAGCTAAAGGATATTTACTTGAAGAAAACTCAACAACAAGTATTGGATGAGCAACATAATGTGGCCAAAAAGAGAAAATCTTCTGTTAAGATTACTAAGAAGTTTATTGAAAATGTTTCTAGACGGAAAAATAAGGTTCAAAATGTTGAAAAGCAGCGATGACGCTTCAACAAGAAAAAAAAATCTAAATTAAAGGAAAGGAAAAAAGCAAATGTAGAATCAAAAAAATCGACTTTTGGTAAAAGAAGAGAAAATCAGTATAAAGAGATCGAAAGAAAATATTTTATAATAGAGTAATACATAATTTGCTGAAAGATTTAAAGAAATATAAAAAGAGATCACTATTTTATAAAAAGAAGAAGCATATTGAATCCATTGTTGAAAAGGCTTTTGAAGTAAAAAGAAAACTATTTATTTTAGTTCTAAACAGAATTCGATCACTAGATAAACCAATCCATTCAATGAAGGCCAAAAGTAAGAGGAAAAGAGTAATTAACAGAACTAATTTTTGTGATTTTTTTGTGGGGAATGGAAACACAGTTCAAGTTCAGAGCCTTTCTTTAATGAAGAGAGTTATTTTCAGACCAATGATTTGTTGCATGCAGTTGACACCAATGGTCGAGCTTATGAAGTTAGAAATGGTTGTCCAATTCACAAAGAGAAAATGGTTCCCCGAAATGCAGAAGAAGTGATAGCTGATGAAGTTCTAGGCAGATGTGCTAAAGCCCCAGTGTACATGTGGGATTGCAGTAGTATTTGTAGTGTACGACAAGAATCTATTGCTCTTTTATGTAGTTTCTTACGAAAATATAGTAAAAAAAGTGTTAAACAAAAGATTAAGATGTTACAAGGACTAGACCCTTGCAGAGTGAGAAAAAATACTGGTTTGCAAGGTCATTCTCTGGCTTGTCTTTCAAGAAATGTATGTCAAAGTGTTTTTCATCATTTCAGGATGTTGGCAGTACATCATACTCAAATGCGGAAGTTAGTCAGAAGATTGTATTATGCCAAAAGTCCAGCACTAAAGTTAAATGAGTTGAACAGTGCTCTTTTGCGTGGGACAGTTTCAGATGTGAAGAAGATTTGTGATGATATTGAGTTTTATTACTTTGGTCCTGAACAAGAGAGTGAAGAAACTCAGACATTAATAGAAGAAAATGTTGAAGAGAATGTTGAACATAGTTGTACAAAAAAAATTTAAGGTGGAATTACAAAGTTTGATGTTTGATGTTTTGTGGTTTTTATATAGCGCTCTGTCACTCCATGGAGCATCCTGGCGCTTTATTTTTCATTGCTGACCCGTAGTATGATGTTTCGACTGTGTTTGGAACATTTGAGTATAATCAGACCAAAGTTTTACATTTGGATTCTGGGAGTCCGTATATCCAAGTTTTTAAAGATTTTTTGAAGGTCTGTTCTGATGTTATTAGACGGAGGTCTGTAGGGAGTGTGTTCCAGGCTTTGGCCCCCAGAACTGCCAGTGATTTTCCTCCCTTGGTGGTGAGTTTAAACTTGGGGACAGTAATCAAATTGGCTGTGGCTGATCTGAGTTCTCTTGAGGGATAATACCTATGGAATCTATCATTTAGGTATTTTGGGCCTCGTTTGTGAAAACACCTAAATGTGATCACAATGATCTTAAATAGGATCCGCTTCTGAATAGGAAGCCAATGCAGCTTATTCAGGGCCGCTGATGCTGATGATCTTCTGGGCAGCCTTAGGACCAATCTCGCTGCCGCGTTTTGGATAGTCTGTAATTTATGTAAGGTAGATTTTGTTGCTCCAGCATACAGACTATTGCAGTAGTCAATTTTGGATGTTATTAAGGCAACTGCTACTGTTCGGCGAGCGGGCAATGGTAGATAGTCAAAGAATTTGCGTAGCCCCTTCATGATGTTAAAACAGGCAGCTGCTATTTCTTTAGATTGTTGCTTGAAAGAAAGCAAATTATCAAATTTTATGCCCAAATTACGAGTGGCATTGATGGTATCTGGGGGGGCTTCTGCATCGGGTGGCCAACAGGTGAGTGGGGAAAATAAGTTGTTTTTTCCAAATGGTATGATCTCTGTCTTTGCAGAGTTGCATTTCAAATGGTTTTCATGCATCCACTTAAAGGTTGCCGTCAGACACTCTTTTAGGTCTCGTTCTGCTTTAGCTATATCTTTGTCCAGAATCAGGACCAGTTGGGTGTCGTCGGCGTATGCAACTGTATTCACCTTGAAAGACGCAATAAGACTGATCAGGGGAGCCATATACAAATTAAATAAAGTAAGGCTCAGACTGGAGCCCTGAGGCACCCCTGAGCCAATCTCCTTCTCCTTTGAATAGAATTGTCCTAACCTGACGATTTGTTTTCTGTTTAACAAAAAATTTGTAAACCAGTTCAACACGGTGCCCCCTATACCTGCCTCTGCTAGACGATGTAATAATATGGTATGGGACACCGTGTCGAATGCTGCTGATAGGTCGAGGAGGACAAGGACGGCCCTGCCCCCCTGGTCTAGTGCAGTTCTTATGGTTTCTGTTGTAAATAATAGAGCTGATTCAGTGGAGTGTTTAGCTCTGAAACCAGCCTGGTTTGGATGTAGGATGTTATTGGTTTCCAGGAACGTTGTTAACTGTCTGTTGACCAGGGTTTCAGTGCATTTGCACAATGCAGGGAGTTGGGAGATCGGTCGTAAGTTAGTTAAGACAGATGGGTTATGTAATGTCTTTTTTTGTAATGGCTTTACAATGGCTGTTTTCCACGCATTGGGGACTTCTCCAGATTGCAGTGAGGCGTTTAAGGTGATTTCAGGTGAAAGGCCAAATTACTCTTGTATTTGTTGCCGGCAAACTCACTATAAAATCAGACTAGGAGTGTTGATCTGTATTTAAAAAGTGAAAGAGAAAATAATGATATGTGGAAGGAATTTGCAACTTATTTGTTGGTAGAGAATTGTTTTGATTTGGGTTCTGATCAGCGTATTTGTAAATATTGTTATAACAAATTAGATGAGAATAAAATGCCCGCTAGAGCTGTCCATAATTATCTAGAGTTGGTTGCTATTCCTTCAGAATTAATAGATTTAAATACTTATGAGTCTATACTCATTCAATGTGTGCACCCGTTTCAGGCTATTGTTCGTATGGAGCCTAAAACAGGTAAATTGCCTCCTTGAGATTTACAGAGAGGATTAAAAGGAAGAGTTGTATATTTACCATTAGATTTCCTACTAAGAGTAAGAAAATCTGGCAGGAGTTAGTGGATGTTAGGAAAGTGCAGAAGGCGACTTTGTATTTCATAAAAAACAATGAGTACTATAACAATGTGTCTATCGGAGAAAAGGAAATACTTTTAGCAGAAGATACTGAAACTTCAAGGGGACAAATTGAAAAAGTGGATATGTCAAGAATTGAAGAAATTTATGAACATTACAGTGTACATCCACTTCATTCAAAAGAAGTGATGGGGAACACTATTGAGTTGTTTCAAATGAAAAAAGCGCAGGGAAGTCCCAGGAGTGTGTGGGAAGAGAGCTTGGAAGCTCGTTGTTTTCCGCAGTTGTTTCCAACAGGAAAAGGAGGACAATATGATGAACGACCTGTGCTAATTCCTGCATCTGAATATCGGACAACAAGATTATATGCAGGAGAACCAAGATTTAGACAATGTATCCCTTATATATTTCATCTTGTGTTTGAAATTGGCTTGTCTGGACTTTCATATGCAGTCAATCACATATTGAAAACAGGGGTACATCTGCAAAATGTTTCTGCAAAGGATTTTATGGATAAAGTGCACCAGAGGGATGATCATTTAGAATCTCAACTGATTAATCTAATGGCATGTCAGCATGGCACTAATGAATATTGGTACCGTCGTCATGGAGAACTGAAATGTATGCCACGGAACTTAGGAACTCCTACATGGTTCTTCCTTACCCTAAGCTGTGCTGAGTACGCTTGGGATGATTTAGATGAATTCCTTCAAGAGGCAAATTCCAATATAAAAAATATTTAATACAAGACACCTGGAGAATAGTGCTCTTTGTATCCTATTAATGTATGCAGTTATTTCATAGATTTGAAGCTATGATGTCTTTTATCTGCAATAAAAAAATCCTCCTCTTGGAGACGTTGTGGATTTCTTTTGGAGCAAGGAGTATCAAGCAAGAGGTGCTCCTCATATACATATGCTAATATGGATCAAGGATGCCCCAAAATGTGGAACAGATTCAGATGATACTGTTTTGTCTTGTATTGAAGAATATGCCACATGTGCTGTACCCAAAAGTACAGAAGGAAACAACTTAAGACATAGCCATCGATGTGGAAAATACTGCCGATGAAAGTTCAAGTCTAAGGATAAGTTCTATACCAAATGTCGTTTTGCATTTCCACGTTGTGTAATATCCAAAGGAAGAGTGAACAGTTTTATGTCAGCGATGCGACATGTCATCACAAGAAAGTCTCCAAAAAATACCTACAATTTAAGAAAAAGTGAAGAGTCAAAATACATAAATGACTACAATCCGGTTATTCTGTCCATGTGGAATGCTAACATGGATATTCAATATGTTGCGGACAATTCCATTGCTGTTGCTCGATATGTAACGTCCTACATTACAAAATCAGAAAAGACGGAATTGAAAGAAATGTGGGAAGAGATTTCTCACGAAAAGAGTCTAAGTAAGAAATTATACAGTTTCAGTTTGAAGATGTTATCCCATCAAGAAATTCGAGTATATGAATGCACAGATCGGTTATCATCTGCAAGTCTATACTTCAAATCTAGAAGAATTATTTGGGTGAGTCTAGGTCTTGCTGCAATGCAAAATCCAGGGCTGAAATCTGTGCAAGAAATTAAATATTTAGCAGAAAAAGATCCAGAAAGTACAGATATTTTGAAAACGAATATGTTGGACACATATTACCCAAACAGAAATCATCCTCTTGAGAACATGTTTCTCTATGAAGTGCTGCAAAACTACACTTTTAAACGGAATACTACTGAGAACATCAATGATGGAAAATATTGAGTGATTGTATCCGAAGGATGATTGGTAAAACAAATGAAAGGAAATGTGATTAATCACAGGAAGCTGAGTTGCGACACTGCTGATAAAAGGGAATTTTACTATTTAGCTCTTTTGCAACTGTTCAAACCGTGGCGTTCAGAATTGGAATTACTTTGAGATTGTCAGAGCTATGAAGATTACTTCAATGCTTGTAAAGATAACATACAATGTACTGCTTTTGCAAATTATGTGAAAATGTTGAACAATGAAATTGATCAAGAAGCTACTATTGCAGCCAAGATTGCTAGAGACAGTTCTCAAGATAGTCAAAGTTCTGCTGCGCTGAGTCAAGATCCACTAGGACAACTAATTGTTGAAAATGAAGCAGCAATCGCCATTAATGAGGTGGAAACAGTAATGCATCAAGCTCAAGAAGATGTAACAGACTTAGCAAACTTGGAAGAACAACTAAGGGGGTCATTAGGATGTCTGGTGGATTGCCTCCGCCAGGCTGGCAGTGTCCACCGCCAGCCTGGCGGAGGCAATCTGCCAGACATCCTTCCCTGAATTCCCCCCCGCCATATTACAATGGCGGGGGGGACCGCAGCGGGAGAAAACACCGCCCGCCTGTTTTCCGCCCCGGTCGCCTTGCGGCCGGGGCGGAAAATTATGAATATGGTGGCGGTGTCTATTAGACACCGCCAGCCATATTAACATGGGCTGTGTTACATGCTTTTCCATGGCGGCAATGCCGCCACGGAAAGGCAGGCGGTGTTCAATCTGGGGGCCCCCAGAGTGAAGCAGAGTGGGGACATTTACATGGGGGGTACTTTTGGTACCCCCCCCACATTTACATAAACAAAGCGGCAGGCACCGCGCGTTGCCTGACGCTTGGTTTATGTAAATGCTGCAAAGCATCTTTACTATTGTGGCGGGCGGTGCAGAGAGCACCGCCCGCCACAATACTAAAAATACAGGATGTGCCCGCCACTGTGGCGGGCACATCCTAATACCCCCCACGGGACCCCCGCCCTTATGACGGGCGGTCCCATTTACCATGAGGATGGCGGGCAGGCAAAGTCCGCCCGCCATCCTAATGACCCCCTAAATGTTGAATAGAAAGAAATATATTAGCAAGTGAGACAACAGATTGATCGTGGATTTCTTCATGAAAAGAAAGAATGTACATGCACATCTTTTCAACCTATCCGAATGTATGTGAGTGGACAAGCTGGAACAGGAATGTATTAATGTAAATAGTCTAGGGCTACATCAAACCGTTAAATCCCTCAAATCATTATGAGGAGAACAACAATAATGGCACTAAAAATTTGAAAAATATAAAAGAGTTTATTTATTAAATATCTTTATCTTTTTTTGTGTGAATATAAAAACATATATTAAGAGAAGAAAAAATCATACAGAGACTGGCAAATACAGAACATTCTGACCACATTCATTCACAACCACAAGCATACTACAAACACATAATCATATTGATATATATGATCTTTTTGACAATCATGGTAGGATTTGTAACGGATGTAGCAAAAAAACAACAATACATTGATGAATGATTGACTCTTCTGGGTGGTTTCCAAAGTGACTCTACGCGCGTTTCGACAGAAACCTGTTTTTATCAGCAGTTCCACTTCAGAATGTTGTGCTACATAAGGAATAATGTATATATCACACACGTATAAAGATAGTTTTAAGTGTCACTATTGTACATAATATCATATTTTCATATTGTGGCAAAGACCCGTGATTGAAACTAAGAGATACAGTCTCACATTGTCGTTCATAGAAAAAAGGAGCCTGACAAGGAATGACATAATTACAAACATATAATAGTCTCACAAAAACAAATGACAGTGTGTATGCGAACATACAAATAAACAATCTTAATAACGATCTACACTATTTTGCGTAAATTCCATATTAGCAGCACAAAAATACCCCTTACCAAGGAATGATAGTTAGCGTCCCTGAGTTGAAGATAAATGAATAAGTATTCTCCAAGGAAAAATATTCTACAGAAAAAACATACATAATGATCAAAGTGTGCATGGAATGCACAGAATACTGAAGTTTAATTAAGAAGTCTATGACATAACAATAAAAAGAGAGATATATTACCATGTAACACGGCGTATACATTCAGAAAAATAAGCTTTTTAAATAGAAAAGTGTCGAAGTAAAATCTTGTATCATCAAGAGAAATACTTGTCACCCAGGATGCATCTGTGGAATTCTAGAGGGGTATACCAAGACAGAGAGACAAAAGGACAAGGAACTTTCCATTGCTGACTCTGCACGTCCATAAATATGGACAGATGACTTAAAGAAACAGATGGACTGTGTGTTTACCTTAAGCAGATGGCGACCTTTGTCAAGATAAGATGTTTATTATGATTACCGAGTCCTTATAGTAAACAAGAAAGAGGCCCTGAAACAAACAAACAGAACCAGAACACCAAATATAAAAATGTGCAAAGAATGACTTTAAGATTGACAAGAGTTAAATCTGTTTCTATAGCTGGAACAGGAAAAAGTTTCTTCATTAAAGTAATCGCTAGTTATCTACAGAAAACAACTGAGTCACATTTGGCTTGTGTTGAACTGCTCAACTGGGTTAGCAGCACACAACGTTAAAGGAATTACTTCACATCGTTTACTGATGCTACCTGTGGAGCATGAAAACAAATTGGAATATCACAAGCTATCTGGAGAAGCTTGTTGTGAAGTTTCAAGAGTGCTAAAGAAAATGAAACTTCTGATTATTGATGAGGTAAGCATGGTCTCAAACGTAATGCTTGCTTTGGTGCATTTAAGAATGCAGCAAATTCTTAAAACAGAGTATGACGCGTTATTTGGAGGAAAACATGTAATAGTTTTTGGAGATTTACTGCAACTTACTCCTGTAAAATGACAACCAGTATTTAAAACACTTGCGCTTGAAGACACCAGAAAGTCTCTGGGTAGTGTTGGAAATGTAAAGATTTGGTCATATTTTGAATACAAGGAACTCATTACAAATATGCAACAGGCAAATGATGTTGATTATGGAACTATTCTTCAAGATATAAGAATTGGCGTACTGACAGAAAATGGCAGAGAAGCTTTGCAGAGTCTATTACTTTCCAATTTGTTTCCAAATGAAAATGTAGTTCCTGAGAAAATATATATGAAAATTGCACAAAACAAATCTGTAATCTGCGTGAGTGTTCTATATTCAACTAACAACTTTTGAATCTGGAAAATTAAGAAATAATATAAATGGAAGCCATTGATAAAATTGAGCATGAAGGAATCACTGATATTTTGACAGAAAAGTTGAAAACAAAATTGGATTCTTTAGAAAAATCGATATCTAAAACTGCTGGTTTAGAAAAGAATTTATATGTAGGTGAAACTGTAGGGTAATTTTAAGGCGTAATTTGGGTGTAGAAAAGGGTTTAGTTAATGGAGCAATGGGCAAAGTTGTGGATTTTGTTAATTATCCGAATAAAGATGGTATTGAATTTTTTAAATTTTTATTTGATCAGATGGAAGAAGTAAAACAAATTGGTTCGTTGTTCAGTTCGCTTTTTGCTTGTTAAAGATTTATATGTCCGTAGAAAAGAGTTTCCAGTTTCTCTGGCATATGCAGTGACTATTCATAAATCTCAAGGTTTAAGTGTAGAAAGTGCTTTGGTGAACATTGGAAATACTTTGTTTAAAGAGGGTATGGCATATGTTGCTTTGTCGCGAGTCAAAACTTTATCTGGTTTGTTTGTGATTGATTTTGAAGACACAAAGGTTACTGCAGATGCATACTGTGTAAAAGAGTATAATCGGTTAAAAAGAGTTTATGCTCCTAATTTAGGTCAATATCTTGTATTTGAAAAGTGTGTATTAGGAAGAAAAAGAAGATATGAGAACATCTGTAGTGAAGGTATAGAGAAGGGAAAAAAACAAGATAATGTTGTGATTGCAAGCAAAAAGAAAAAGGACCCTGTTGAAGGGATTGTTGGTTATCAGTTTGAAAATAATTCAGGTGTCAACTGCTATGCTAATGTAGTGGTCAATGTTTGTTTTTTTCTTGAAGGTTTTCAACAGCAAATTATAGAGAATCGGAAAGAAAGATTTTTTTCATTGTTGCATTGCGTTTATGAAAAATTGAGAACTGATAAAAGTAAAATACAAAGTTTTTGTGATATTCATAATCTTTTGTATGTATGTTCTGGTTCTACACAATTTAAGCAGAATACCCAACAAGATGCTCAGGAATTTCTAATGTATATGCTAACCATATTGGAAACTGAAGGTATACACATTGAAAACCTTTTTGGCCTTTGTTATAAATGGGAACATCATTGTGAAAATTGTATGTATACATGTAGCACTAACAGACACTGAATGATTTATATATTTGACATTGCCAGACTGTAAATCAGTGTCTTTCAATAAACTAGTTAAAGGAGCAAATCAGAACTTGGAGTGCAGCCAATGCAAATCAGAAATGTTATCAACATTATTTATACAAAGATATGGATAATATATAATTTTAATGATGCAACTTTGTACAGCTGATGGAAGATAATTAGAAACTTTAATAAAACATTTTGTAGCAAGTCAACTATCAATATCAGGAAGGACTTTTGTAGCAGTAGCAATAATTTTCCATGATGGTCATTCCACAACATCTGGACATTACAGTCCCTATCTAAAATGTGAAAAAGGCTGGAAACTTTGTAATGATGCTCAGTTCGTATTTAAACAACGTTTGCCAAACAAATTACCTAATTCCTACCTAATATTTTTAAAGCCAAAGTTTTAGGAACAAAATTTGGCCTCTGAGGAATTTATTAATATGTATTAATATGATTACTGTTGCAAAATTTCAATATAACGGATTTCAAGAAAACCATTTGGCCTTGAGGAAAGGTGTTTATTTGAATTACGGACTTTTTCTTGCACATTGTCTCGGCGTATAGTGTTAAGCAACAGCATTTACAGTGTTTATACATTTAAGTTATAACATGTTCTTACCAGTAAGCATTTTATATATGTGTGATTTGTATTTTATGGTATTTTATTGAGGATGGATTTTTTTTTAAACAATCTTATTGATTGGTTTTTTTGCCAGCTGTTATGTGATGAGTACGATTGAAATCACTGTTTCTAGTGAACTTCAATATATTCTGAGAACAGCAAAAAAGGCAAAAAAAATAATTTGTGAAATGTAAGAATATTTCTGTTTTCTAAAAAGTATAGTACTATGTATTATAACTGTATTTGTTCTTCTCATTTACAGATTCTAATTTTAAAGTATCAAATTTATTCAAATGTATTTTATTAAAAAAACTGGAAAAAAATCTTTATTTATATGATTGTGCAGGTAAGTTTAACATGTATTAAAATGCACAATAGCCTGTGTTTGCACAGAGGTGAAGAAAATGGAGAAGGACGGAGTAGATATATGTGGAAAGATGTTCTGTGGGTGTTTTAAGTTACAAGATAAAGTTAACATGAATACTGAGGGGCAGATCTAGAAGAAAGTGCCGCAGCGTGGCACCGCAAGCCCTTTGGCTGCACCACGCTGTGGCACTTTCAGAGCGCAGGAATGTAACATATCTACAATGATATGTCGCATTCCTGTGCTCTCCCCTGCGCTGGAGCAGAAACAGCTGCCAAGCGCCGGCGCAGGCACCTTTGCACCATGGTGCAAGGATGCCTGTGCCATGGGTAGATTGTTTTTGTGCAGGAAGGGGCACCTTCCTGCACAAAAACAATCACTAAAAACTTTTTTCTCTTTCAATGCGTGCTTTAGAATACAGCACGCATTGAAAGAGGAAAAACGAGGAGAAATGAAAAATTTCTCCTCGTTGCGCTTCTCTACGCCACCTCTAGGGTGGCGTAGCATTCAGACACATCTCCAGATTGACCATTTCTCGTAAATCTGGAGATGTGTCTTGTTCCATGGGTGTTGCGTGGGAACACCCACAGCAACACCTATGATACGCTAAATCAGCTCAAAATGCTGCATGTGAAGGGGCCGTATTTACAAGGAAAGGAAACGTCACACAGAGTGACTTTTCCTGTCCTTGTAAATAAGGAGGAGCCCCCTGCGCCACCAGTACGTCACGAAAAGTGACATACTGGTGGCGCAGAGAGCTTGTAAATCTGCCCCAGAGTGTCACTGGGGACCAACTAACTCAACAGATATGTATAGAAAGCATCATAGCCAACAATATGTCACTTTTTGTAACATAGTGATAGCGTAAAAAAATCTTTCATATTTACAAGGAGAGGAAAAGGCAGTCTGTGTACCCTTTCTTTTCCATGTAAATACGACTTCATCATACACACCATTTTATTTTGAAAGGGCGTTCTATAGATGTTGCTGTGCATGTTTGCAGATAACACTCACAAAACAAGACAGATCACCAGATTGATCAGAAATTATAAGTCTGGACATGTGTATAAATATTGCACCATCCTCCAATGATGTAGCGATGAACAACAAGGAGAATTCTTTTATTTCTCCTCATTTTTTCTCTTTCAATATATGCTAAAATGCACACCATACATTGAAGGAGAAAAATGTGTTCATTGATTGTTTTTGTGCAGGAAGGTGAGCCTATTTGTACAAAAATAAACTGCACATGACACTGATATTCTTGCACCATGGTGCAAGGGTGCCTATGTCACCACATGGATGTAGTTTAAGCACCAGTGCAGAGAGAAGCACAGAGTTGCAATATATTTATGTATATATGTTGCATGCCTGTGCTTCTGAAGTACCTTAGCCTGCTGTAGGTAAGAGCTTACAGTATCATGCTACAGCACTTCCTTATAGTTCTGCAGTTATACATTTACCATACACCACAAATGTATTCTTTCACTCAATTATGTAGTATGTATACATTCATATAAACTTTCATACACTAGCATACAAATTTAGCTCTTTCTTTATCCAGAGTAGTTAGTTCCTCCTAATAACAATTTTCTTTGTACTTTTATATATTTTTTTAATATGTTATTCTTTTTTTTGTTTTTTTTAAAAAGAAAAAAAGTCAACAGGACGAATAAAACCATGAACTTTGAAGGAATAAAAAAAAAAACTACCATCAATGGTTATCAATTGCTCTGCAAACTTCGTCTACTGACTGACCCCATAACAAATTAAATGATTGCACTTTACGCAGCGCATTCTAACTTTCACAAATTGGGGACGTATGTCTGGTGGTGATGTTGAAGGTGATGCCCCAGAGGTACTTGGTATTGCCGGTGGTGGAGGTGCATTTTGGCTCAGTCTTCTACATTCTTCGTGAGCATAGTTCACAAGATGCAGGGATTGGAGGTGCTTGCGCATACTAGCAGTGCCACAGGAGTATATTTTTTTAGGATCTCCTCTGGACAGCACTGCCTGACAAATCTTGCATGTCACCTTCATGGTATTACATTTCTTTTGCCCCTCTGGAAAAGTAAAAGATTTCCATACGATGGATGTGTACCTTTCGGGAGGGGGAGGTTCTGGTAGAAATTGTTCAGCAACAAAATCATCAGAATCAGATGATTGTTCCAGCGGTGTAGCCATTTTTTTCTCCAAAAAAGAAATTCAGATTTCCAACGAAGAAAAAGTGAGGTTCTTCTTGGGACAGTTCTTCAATAGTTAGAGCAGTAAGTGTTATAAACCAATCAAATCTCTTTTTTTTAGTCACATGGGATAGGCCTTGGGTGCGTACACGCAACACGCACCTAGCGCGACTCTGCGAAATTGCATTTAAAAGTAATTATTACAACTAAATGAATATTTTTTTGCCTTAATATTTATATTAAATACATATATATCTTTTTGTGTATCGAAAAATTTCGCGGAAGTCGTGCGCCCACTGCGTTGAAGACGTAGATGACGTCATGCGGAAACCTGCAAGCGTGGCGTGATACGTATATGTCACGTATGCGCTTGAAGTCGCGTACGGGTCGCATAGCGATGGCGCATGAAAATACGCACCCATCGCACACCCTACGCGGATCCTACAGAATAATTGTAAAATGGTGGCTACATTCGGCACAGTAATCGAGAGAGGTGCGCTTTGGATGTGCGACTGCTCAAAAAATTGTAAAAAAAGAAAAAAGAAAATATTATAAAAATATTGTACAAAATTAAAAAAATAAATTTATTAAATAAATATATTTTTTTTTTAAATAAGAAAAATATTACAAATGTGTTATGTAATGTAAAATATAAGATATCTACAAATAAATAGATTAAAAAAATGTAGTAAATCAGTACCAAAGAAATAATTATAACAATACATTTAAAAATTGTCATTGAAAAAACCTTTGAAATTCACTGAAAAAACCATTGGTTTCACGTATGTTATAGTTAGGAATTATAATTTTAAAAAACTTTGAAATTCACTGAAGAAAACATAGGTTTCAGACAGGTTATAGTTAGGAATTAGCATTTTAAAAACCTTCAAAATTCATTGAAAAAACCATAGGTTTCAGGGGTGGTATAGTTAGCTGGACATTTCACTCGTACAAAACCATTGAAATTCCTCCATTATAGTTAGTTGTACTAATTGTAACTCGCGCGCCCGCAATCCACTGCTGATGATGTCACATATTACATCATTCATGACATGGTCAGTGACATCACTGATGACATCACTAATGACATCTCAAATGACATCACTGATGACATCACTGATGACATCATCCACGTGACAATCAGATACACCTCATCATACAGTAGTATAGCCTTTCATCGCTCAGTGTAAAATACTGTATTTGAATCCATTGACGCATCAATACAAGTTTCTAAAAACCCACTCAGTGATTCCTAGATTTACACACACATCTAATCACTTACCTATAGATTCACTCATACATGTTGTCAATGATCAATAGAACACTATCAAATATACTTATACACCCATATTGACATTTCACACCAGCACATATCCTATTCACTTATGCAGTCATCCTACTCACTTATGCAAAAAATGGATCGTACTTATATTTTCTCAGCTACACATTTATACAAACACCACTTCATTTATTCATATAGATAGTAACTCATATTTAGTGTGTTATAAAATCACTATTACAAGTATATACTTATCCATACAGTCAATCATGCAATCACTGAGTCTTATGTATACTTATTTATATACAACAAATGTCACATACACTGCCTTTTATTTTTCTACTTTGTTGGACATGTACCATTGAGAGATATATTTGCTCATCGCCACATCCATAAAGACAATTAGTCATCCAAACAACTGTTATAACATGTAGTTTTAACCTCATATACCTACTGTATCAACTATTCACACATCTTTGGGCAGTCACACACCTCCTACCGAGCCACACACACATTCACTCCCCCATACAAATATTCAGTTAACTAATCAATAACTAATATAGACTTTCACGTAGCTAGTAACCAACAGGTGCAGCAGCTTACACAACAACTGACAAAGTAATACAGATATTCACACAGTTTAGTCACTATCCAATATATTTAGTGAGACACTATAAATTAGTCAAGTAAACAGTCAATCACACTGCTACTAAATCCTCCCTTAAGATAGGTATATATTCACTGATTCTTAAATGCAGATTGCTATATATCTATAATATATATTTAAATAACAAACCAAACCACATTCATTGGATGATGTCATCAGTGATGTCATTTGAGATGTCATTAGTGATGTCACTGACCATGTCATGAATGATGTAATATGTGACATCATCAGCAGTGGATTGGGGCGCGCGAGTTACAATTAGTACAACTAACTATAACGGAGGAATTTCAATGGTTTTGTACGAGTGAAATGTCCAGCTAACTATAACACCCCTGAAACCTATGGTTTTTTAATGAATTTCTAAGGTTTTTTTAAATGCTAATTCCTATCTATAACCTGTCTGAAACCTATGTTTTTTTTTGTGAATTTCTAAGGTTTTTTAAATGATAATTCCTAACTATAACCTGTCTGAAACCTACGTTTTTGTCAGTGAATATATATATATATATATATATACACACACACACACACACACACACATATATATACACACACATATATAAACACACACACACGCACACACACAACCATACACACACACACACATATATATAAATTAATTTAGATTGTTGGATAAATCTTTGTGGTTATTGTACATAGTTTTTTTTGGTTATGTTGTTATGGATGTAGGTATATATTCTATTGGGGTGAATTACAAATATTTTAGTGATATATTTATTTTTAATGTAAACTTGCGTATGTAATGGTTAATGTTTATTTTAAATAATTGTTTTACATAATAAGTGCCTATTGTGTTTATTAATGAAAATCAAAATACGTTGGCGATATTATTGTAGTCGATATTGTGTGAATCAATATTTTTGATGTTATATGTTCATTTAAAGGTAAAAATCTGTGTGTTTCTGATAGTCATGTTTCTGATATAAGTAAAGATTGATATTTTTAACAATTATATTGGTGTTTTTTCCACGTTAATTATAGGAAGGCAATGTTTTTGTTAACAATATTTATTTCCCAATATTATTGTGTTTCAATATATTGTGTGCATCAATATTATGTCAGTGATCTGTTTTCAGGTTCAGCCAAGAGCAGCTGTTGCCTTGCACAATTAAGTCCCAAAGAAGAGTGGGGGGTTTCCACCATTACTAGTGAGAATACAGCAGGTAAGTGGCCATTTTGTTATTTGGAAGTTAAAGAATGTCGTTTGTTTGCCTTCCTGCTGTAATTTTGTATTTTTATACTATGGGGACATATGTTTCTTGCACTTCGGTTTATGGCAAAGTAATCCTTACCCCTAGCAGTGGCTCCTTTCTTGCAACTTTGTAATTTAAGTGAGGGTTACTTATTGAAACTGTCATTTACAACACTCACTAGGTATATTTTCTGTGGTTGTTGTAGCTTTTGACATATGAGATATGTATAAGTAAAATGGTTGTGACAACACCTGAAGCGGTGGAGGTGTAGTGACTGTGCACATGCCGCCCACCCCACATTGAAGGGTAACCCTTTGCCTCTTCAGACTATGGGGAGCTTTCTTCCATAAAAGGAGGCCAGAACTACATTCCTTTAGATGTTTTCTTTTGCAGTCTTCTTTGCACTTATCTGTTTAGGTCTTTCCTTTGAAAAGCTTTTGCTGTTTCCTGGCAACAGACATATTAATTGTAAGTTAGCACCTAGGTGTTTTAGGCGACCAGTGTAAAACTAGGGTTGAAATTAGAACATGGTCCATTCAGTTTTGTTTGACTAATGTTTTTAACAATTCAGGGTATTTTTGCAACTGATGCTCAAACTTATTATTAATTGCTGCTGATACATTTTTGGGATTTTTTTTATTAAAAAGATAGTTGAGGTTCGGCAATATTATTATTTTGATTGGTTTGATTGTTGACCGTATTACTAAAGGGGGTGCTGCAACTTTTCCTATTACATATCCGTTTTAAACACTAGTTTACAGTTTGATATTACTTACATGAAATGTTTGCTTGTTACATTAATTGCCAGATCTTGAATTTTGTATACATGAATTCTTTGGAAGCAACTTGAAAAGAAGTGTGATCAGATGGTTAAAATTTCATCAGTGGAATAATGAGACCTGAATCATAAGCCCGTCATTTCTACCTAATCACAATTTGTGATCCCTTCTGAGTAAATGTCTTTTTCAGGTCAGCCTCATTTTTTTAATTACAAAAATTGTGAATATGTAGAAACAAAGTTGACATAAGCAATGTAAAATAAAGCCTGCCTTATGACTTTCCAAAGCTGATGCTGAATATGATTTTCTTTGTGTAAAATGTAGTTCATATCCTGAAATCATTTTGCTGGTGGGAGCCCCTATTTCTATGGCTGAAAGAAAATCACATTGTTTGTTCTTACACGATCTATAACAATATTTTTTATTTTCAATTACTCAAGCTAATGTGTTTAATTCCATTCACACGTTAGAGCTTTTCTCTTCCAAATATCTGTCATAATGTGGCTGACTGGGACCACAGCTTTTGGAAATATTAACAATGTGTACCCCTGTAATAGTTCTACATCACTCTATTGAATGCTTTCTGAGCTTTAGGTAGGTATTTGTGGAATTCCGTACAATTTCCCTAGATCTTGCAGTCAATATTGGGTTAATACAGGACTAATACAGAACTTGTGTTTTTTTTTACCTGATAATATGTCCTTGTGTCAAAAATTGATGCAAGGATGTATTTCAAGCTAAACTATAGAACTAAATGACGGATTCATTTTGCATAATTATCTGTAATTTTGTGTAATTTTCCTGCAATTTTGCATAATTAAGCGAAAGCAAATTTCATCCGCCATTTTACAAACATGAGCACAAAAGGAATTTTGAGGTGGTGACACCATTGATTTGGTGATAAGGGAACGATTGATGCTGAAAAGAGCCCTAGAGTTTTAAAATTAAGTTTCCTTGAAGACTGGTAAATTGACTTGAGAGGAAAGATGTACAATGGGCTTAGGAGCAGCATCTTCCTCTGTGGCAGGACCAAGGGCATCGTTATGATGGCAGTTGGACGAGTGTCTGACCGCCATCGCCACAGGCAGGTGACCGTCAGACAATGAGTCTGTGGTCCCACCTGCCCCATTATGATAGGACCACTGTGCAGGCAGTTGAAAAGTGCCTTTTTCTACTGCAGCTTGCGCTGCGGCCG